>NC_133938.1:8192500-8823100 GCF_031877795.1 Strix aluco
AAAAAAAGGTTGAAAGAAAACCCCACAGAATTTGCGTGTGTGGCCTTCAAAGTAACAAAACCAACTGAAGTCCAAACTTAAAAAGAATTTGACATGCTGGTGGAAGAAAAGAAGGAATTAAAAAAAAAATAAAGTTAGTGAATTAAAAAAAATAAATTGTAGCACCAATCTGTGCCAACACGGACATCTGGCAATCTGTGGAATTCTAATTACCTCTTTACGCCATAGGCCATATTAAGCAAATTGTCCAGCCTGAAAAGAGAAGGAGGGTCTTTGGGTTAATGTCTCACAGATGGCAAGATCGCTCAATGGAACTATTATTAATAGCGTTCCATTTTCAAAGAAGAAACGTTCAACAAGTTTCCCACACATCTAAGGAGCCTAACAACTCCCGGCCTGCTTTGTTAAGTTTGAGGTTGTGCTTAAATTTCCACCACAGTGTTTAAAGCCCTTTTTAACTTGTCTACAAGTCTTAGAGAAAACCTTAATTTCCAGGACTTGGTTTTTAAAAAAATCCACTTCCAATTTGTCTTTTTTAGACGATATTAGTACGAAATTTTTGCAAAAAATTCAACTGTTCACCTTATATTTACAATTAACTTGGACATAAAATGTTGCAATCCAGAATAGCTGGAACCAGAAAAATTCTTGATTTTAATGCTTTAACATAACACATTCTCCCCACTATATTACATGTATTTAGTATTAATCATACATGGTATGTCACTCTAAATGACCACCAAATTTTGCAAAATATAATCATCTGCTTTCCATGGGAGCACAATAAAGTCCTTCTATCTATTCAGTGATAACCTCAATGGATACAGCTGCGCGCCAAAGACAAAGACACATGTAAATTTAATGTATCCGATGACTGACTTCTTAAATGATCTTTAATTCATTAGCACTTTTCACCACTGAAAAACTAAAATTACTTTTGAATAATTCTCTAAAGCCAGTATGCAACTCAGTTATGCAAATATGTCCGAGTTTTTTCTGAAGGCAAACTTTTTATTTGAATGCTAGGTTGCCTGAAAATTATCAAATATAGAAGTACTGAGAACATCAAGTATTGCTAACTCTGGCTTATATGTCCAATGGAAACAGTCTATTCAGAATGCAAAGCATAAAATATCCCCGAAAGTATCTGAAGAATCACACCAAAGACTAATACAAGGTCTCTTTATACTAAGAGCAGATATCTCAGGCTAATAAATTTAATGATACTGCTGCTGACTAGAACAGACTCAGCTTTTTTCCTGCTACCAATCCACTGTCATTAACATCAAAGTCTAAGCTGCATCAAAACTGTAATAATATAGCAGAAAATAAGAGCATTACCAAAAAAATGAGAAAGAACAGGATAGCCGCTGCTCATTTGATTATCAGTATAAGTCTATTCTGTCCTCCCTTTTTCTATGAGCCTTCATGAGATCTGATTGTACAGTACTTCAGCTGTTTTAGTAAATACAACATGACTACAGCTGTCAGCAGATTTTCCTCCTCATTCTCCAGGAAAGAATATTTAATTTTACAAAGTAAATCAGGTCAGCCTATGCAACTAAAGCATGTTTTCCTGCGTAGCACCTGCCCCACATTGTCGTCACTGGTGGAACTTCAGTTCTTTTCCAGGTAATTACCTGAATCTCTGAGCCTGGTGGTGAAGTGGTCCAGGGTAGCGTCTGTTGGGAGACTGATACAGCTGTGAAAGGAGTGCCTGGCTTGTTTTCTGGCTGGGGTTATTGGCAAACTTCACAGTAATTGGTTCTGTAGCACCACTAGGCTTCTGGCCATTTAGTCCCTTTATGGCTTCTTCTGCCTCTATTCTCTTATCAAAACGGATAAATCCCACACCTCGAGAAACCCCTGGGAAGTAAAAACATGTGAACAGATGAATATTTGTAAGAACAGCCTCATCTATATAACGAACATAAACTGAATATTGGTTTTGACTTCGGAATACATGGCTTGCAAATTAAGGGAAGTCCTATAAAGAAAAATGCTCTTCCCCGTCTGTATTCTCCAAAATCAGCTGCTACCATATTTAATATAATGATTTTAAGTAAACAACATTCTGCATTTTGAGATTCCCTCATTAAAGAGGCAGCAGTTATGCCTCCAAACAGTTACACTTATAAAGAACCAGGTACTGCATTTCACACTAGAAGTCATTGTCTTAAAACCCAACTGCCAGCAAGCGTTTACAATTTTGCTATTCCCAGAAAAACATGCATATATCAAGAAAAGTTTTCTTTTAACCTGTGACTTGATCAACCAGAATCCGTGAGGTGATGATGCGCCCATATTGTGAGAATAACTGCTCTAATTCTTTCTGGGTCATTGTTTTCGGAAGGCCGCTGACATACAAGTTTGCATCTCTGATCGATGCTGAACTTGGACGGGCATACGACACCTATGGATTGAAGAAAAGGAAAGGCAGATTAGTGAACTAGAGCCACACTTTGCTTTTTAAACAGAGAGATTTTCTGTTCTTTCACAAGCAATAACCCTTGAGTTCAGACGCTACCTGTTCTGCACAACCAGAGCCAGGAAAGGCTGGAAGAATAAACGAAGAGCTAGAGAGACCTTAAAAACAGACGCAAGGGTTCTTTAAGTGCAGTCATAAAATAACTATTGTTCAGAGGTAAATTAACATGCATCTTCCTACGCACAGCTTTGTAAATTTACCCCTATCCGTTGTGGGTGTATGGATGATTTACTGTATCCAATGTAATAACCTTCACACATAGGTAGCACACTGAAGTTCTAGCATGTTTTTCTCTCTCCCCCCCCTCCCCAAGTGCCTGAAACAGATCAGGTTATTTGCAGAGTGATCTTTTGTGCTATCTCTCTTTGTGTTTCCATCCTGAGCTGGCAAGATCTGTTCTGGATGAACAGCAAAGTACTGGTGAAATTAGACTAAATGAACATCTGCTCAGGGAACTGTATACTGACACTCATTGTCATATCTGCAATTTATCACGAGAAGTTCCCTTGCACTATAATCCCAGAACCAAACCATAAAACGTTATGACCAAGCAAACAAAATCTAGCTGAGGCACTGCATGTATGCTGCTGGAAAATCATTAAATCAAGACTCAACTGCTCTTCTACCTATGAATCAGATTTATAATTATAATATGTGCATAAAAAGCCTTCTGCACTTTTAAAATAATATATACATTTAGAATACACACATTTAACATAGTAAAAATACTTCCTGGATAAAGCCTAATGGCAAGTATTCAGCACGGATCATTAAGAATTACTCTGCAGCACATCTGAAATAGCACTGGATCCAATCCTCAGTATTTTGCACTTCATCTTGATTTACTTAAATATAAACAGATCGGTACATTCCTGCATTATGTCTTAAAATGTGTCCTGGAAGGAAATGGGGGGGTCCCATCACAAATACAATGCGTTCAGCAGTTGTCTTCCCCTCTTCCTGAACCTTAGCCCAAACACAAGTGATGTCAAAATGGATGTCTTTATGTTTTATGTGTCAAAGAGTTGTCTTTATGTGCTCCACACCTAAAAATAGATGTTGACTCAACACAGAAAATGATGTTAATGACTAATATTTGCTTCTACAATCTTCTCTGCATAATAGCAGACAAACTCTAAAAGACTCTAGATTTTAAGGTTTTTGGCAACTTTTGTAACTTACATGTTTGTACGTAACCTTTTAAATCTAACATTTACGGAGAAGGCCAGAGAGAGGAGGTGGAAAAACTTAGGGAAAGAAATGTGAAAAAGAGGTTAGATAAAGCATTTGCCTCAACTGAGGCAAGCTCAGGCACTGCACAAAGGAACAAACAGATGTAACAAGCAGAGAAGCCTCCAGGTGCCCAGATCAGTGCTGAATAGAGAAGGATATTGGGGCAGAAACTATTCTGTGCCTCAGCAGCTCAGGACCTCATAGCCCATGGGCTCCTGATGGGGTGCAGCATTTAAGTCACTTAATCGCTAGTCCCAAACACTCCTCTGATGCTCCAGGACCAGAACACACATGGCACCGCCTGCCTTTTATGTAACTAAGATCAAGCCAGGTGCTTGGGGAAATTAGGGCTAACTACACTGTGCTTTCACCTACAGGTACTGTGCTGAAAATCACTGTTTTTGACTGTACTTGCTTTGGTGGTCTCATTGTTGGTGGCTTCTCATTTATACCCCGTGCCAGGGCATTTGGAAAAGCACTCTGCAAATGTCTTACCTTGAGAGGGTACTGTAAGGGTTCAGACACCTACGGTTTAACCTACTTTAGGAATAACAGTTTAAAAAACACTTAAGAGCCTCTCTGGAGTGGGGGTAGGGACCTTACCTATTCCTCAAAACTGAGAGCTGCAAAATTAATAAAGTTCCTGGGAAAACAGCCAGGGGTTTCCTTTGGGTTTTCTCACTCTGGCACATTCATTAACCAAATGCCACATTACAAGGAAGATGAAAAGTACTGGAATATGCAAAAAACATTACTTCCCAGAGCACCGAGTGCCTGACATTTTATATATATACACACTTCTACATACAGATGCTCTGTTCTTGTGGGCCATGCAGACACACAGTGGAAGGAGAGACTGCACACGCTCACAAATCCATCTACTCACAGCACACATAAACACGTATCGCCGCTCAGGTCTAATTTTTATTTCCTCCTGCAATCAAACATTTAGGTTGCAGGGGAGCCTGGGCCAAAGAAAGAAGCTGCCAAAAGCAACTCAGCCGTCTTTAGTATCAAGGAGAAAAGGTTGCGAGCTGAATGGACTCAAGGCTAGTAACGTCAATTATTTATCTGCTTTTGAATCTCTATCTTTTCTCTCAGGTCAGCCAATGACAAATCGATAGGTTGGGCTGTGTCATCCTGCTTTCAAGCTATTATTCAGTTAGTACTGAGGATGGGAAGTCTTCCTGTGTATAAATTATCAAAGGAAGAAATCGCCAAGCCTGACCCTCCACCAGACCAGAAGCTCCTTGTGCTGTGAAAGTTAAAATGGGAGCCAAAACTGGCTCCCATTTTATCACTGAAAACTGCAAAGCACTGGGTGAGAATGCTGCATTAATTCTTTATATTCACACTTAAGAATGATTTTTTTTTTTTTTGCTCACAGCAGTGTTAGCACCCTGTAATGAAATAGGGTGTTGAAAAAGAATATGGAAATCCTAGCCACCACAAAAAAAATCAAATAAATGAGGTAGAGAACACCAAACTACTGTTTGAGCCAGGCATTTCTCAGCATTAAAGTGTCTGTCCACTTGTATGACATTTGGAGGTCAAACAATGGCGTTATATTTCACTGCATAAGATCATTTAGGAGTTCTTCAGTCAAATTTGCAAGGAAGATAATAAAATATTGTACAATTCATTTCATGGGTTGCTGGCCCCTGATGTTAGTTTCTATAAATATATATATACACACTAACTGTGAAAAACATTTGCTAGGATATTTGTCATCCGACATTGAACATTAGCCTGTGTAAGGGCTTCTCTTCAGTATAAACAGCTATCTCAGGAGTCTGCACCACTGTCTCCAAACACTACTGCAGAGTCATAAGGTCCAGCATTTCGTATCTTCCATGGTAATGCACATTTTTGTTCAGGAGTGCAGAAAATACCTCCAAGTTAAAGTAATTATCTTCCCTATTGGTTTTGTACTCATTTTCCCATGTTAAAAACTTTTTGAAAAATTTCTAACCTCGAGACTCTTCAGAAGGTAAATTGAAGCAGTCTGGTCTTTCCAAGTCAGAGCCCACAGCAAAGGCACCCAGAGGCATGAACGCATCCCATTTGTCTTACACAGGCTGGTGCTGGACATGTAACAACAACCATTTAAACACTGACACTTAACCACTTCACTGCTGCTCATCATAATAGATGCCTTCAGCTCATATGCTAATCCTGGGCTTCTCAAACATTAAGTCCATTTCTAGAAGCCTCCTCCCAAAATTCAACTCCTGTCTGCTTCAAAGAGGAGCAGCATCATCCTTCCCTAAAATGATGTGCTCTGCCAGCACGACCACCCTGCCCCCATCAAAACATCTGCTGACAAGCAACCTAGCAGCTCACATCTTTCAAAAACTAAACTCCTCCACGGAGATGTATGTCTTGCTCTGCATCTAGTGTTACTCACCTGGGGAACATGAGACTAGCCAGAGGCCTTTAATCAGTGCTGATGGGCAGCACAGGCACAAAACCAAACCACAGGCCACCAAACCACCCACCAGTGGTACCTGCAATCCCTGGGACACCTCTCCAGCCACAAGCAGGTAAGGTGCAGTTGGTGTTAAGTGACTCCCTGGGCAGTTTTCAAGAAAATTTGTCTAACATTCAAAAAGCCTAAACTTCTTAGTGACCTTAATTCTGAAAGACTTCTCTTCGTCTCTTGGCGTGACATGCTCTGAGATGTAGGATTTCTTGCATGACTTTTGGGGTGAGTCACTTTGCTTTTTTCTGCCTGAGGTCCAAACATGCAAAATGGGGACAAGCCTTCCTCCACTTGCTGCCTCTTATTCCACTGGTATGCACTGGAAGTGCTTTAACACGACCATCTCGAAGAGCTTCACACGTGTAAATAAGCACAATCTCACTTGTTTCACACACAGAAGTAGAAATAAAAGCCTGATTAACACCAGAAGATGGGCTACAGCCAGAAAAGATGCTTCCCCACAGCCACTTCCAGGCCCTCATCCATGCCCTAATTTTGTGCAAAACACAGATTTGAGAAACCCTCCTGTGAAAGCTATGTGCTTTGTCAGAACACACAAAAGCCCTCTGGTCCATAGGCTGAAGACCAGAATCCAGAATATTTTCACATCCACCACTTGCACTGCTTTGTCCTTTCTCTTCTCCAAGCCCCTGGCTGGGGGATAGAGGGGAGTGACGATGCACTTTACTGTTGAGCAGTAAATTTTACTGGGATTAATTATGATTGCAGGTAAGATACAGTGGTCTATCCCATCATTTCAGGGAAGACATCCCTAGATAATAACCTAGAAGCACTCCAGCTGTATCAAGAGCAGGGCTAAGAAATAATTGCTCCGGCTCTGTGGAATGAAAAGGACTCACTGGCAAAACTGAAGCAGTTAAAAGAGAAATCTTGATTAAGAGAAGATGCACAAAACTAACAGGTAAAGACACTGGTGCCTGCTGAAAGCAGCAGAGTCAAATCTGAACCTTCAAACACAGCACTGAAAGGTCCTTCAAGCCACAGCTTCACTATGGGCACAAAGGGTGGAGAACGATTTGTTAACAAGCACTACGAAGTCCAAAAGGTTACACAGACAAGAGGCTCCTAAAGAGCAAAACCGAAGTAAATTTAGTTGAGGCTTTCCAGATCTGTGGTATCTTTAAAGTTTCTTGTCCAAGGCTTTGTCCTGGGGTGCAGCAGTCACAGCAGATGACCCCTCTGATGACTAACTCTGAGCTACCACAAAACAGAACAAGCAATTACTTTAATTTTAAAAGGACCTATAAAACAACTACATCCCAAATCTGCAGCTTGCAAAAGCTTCTAATCTGAATTTTCAGGGAAGGAAAAGGAGCACACGCTCTTCTACACTTCTAGCCTCTACAAAGCTTTGCCGGAGCTCGGGGGAAACGCAGCCCAGAGTGCCTGAAGGCAGCTGACGAACTGGGAGAGCACAGGGGGTGCGGCACACACTGTGCCCCTGTACCCACAGGGGTCCAATGCAACTGCATATATGGGAAACTTAAAACACAAATCCATCTTTCCCACAGCCCAACACACTCAGCTCATCCCAGTATCTTCCACTCCCCCCAGACCCTCCATGTCCTCTCCCTCACAGAACTAAGCCCTCTCTGTGCTTTACCCCTTTTTTTTTTTGTTTTCCCCAGCTCCCCACAAATCACAGTATTCCCAGATCTCTCCATACACCCTCTCTCCTTACCACCTGGCCTTGCACAACATTCCATTTCTTCACTGGAAGAAGCAGCTGCAGGTGGTGTCCATTCAGCTCAGTAGCAAGTAGCCTCTGGGGAGGCTACAGGAGAATACAGGTGGAGAACACAGGGTTTTCAGCAGAGTATTGCACCAAGGGCACCCAACACCAGAGCTCAGGTACCATAATTATCACTTTCTGGCTGCAATTCAAACTGCTGGGTTTAACTCCCCTCCATACCTCCCCCAGGCAGGTTGGGATGGGGTGCAGAAAATGCAGCTCTTCCCCATCACTCGCTGCCACAGCCTTCCACCTCCCTACCTTGTGCTTCCCACACCACCTCTATCGCTGAGCACAACTGGAAGGCAATCTTTTTGACAAATGACTTTATAGGATGGAGAAATCTGAGGTTACTGTTATTTGTTACCCTACAGTGACAGGTTGGTTTGTAGTTTTGCGGACAATTACAAGAATTAACATGGACAGACTTAGAGCCTAGATTTTATAGAAATATCTAGCATTTTGAAAAATGCCAGAGAAACCAAGATAAATAGGAAGATCTTTGAGCAGTAACATTACTACTTTAAAAACAGAAAAACACAGGAGTACTTCCTCCCACAGCCCTATTCACTGTTTTTAAACTAGGCCCATTCAGTCCTATCAATCAAAATACAAGAGTAAAGCAGAAAAACATTCTGAACTAACAACAGGAAGTGTTAAAATAGCAGGAGCTATATTCCATGTTATTTATTCATTTAACTGAAAATTAAAATAGTTACAGAAAGCCTCTGACCACAGAGGAATGATCCTATCTGTTTGGTATTTTATCATGCAATAGCTTTGATGGATTTAAAAACTGGAAGGCATCAACGGCTTGGAGAACCCAGATTCCTTTTCCCCTCACTGGAGGCTTCTCCCTTTGCTCCAGCAGTGTCACAGCATGCTACCTACTCCTGTGCAGGAAGAAAGAAACAAACCTATTTCTCAGGCAACAGAGAAAAGGAAGGAGAGTGGGACACAAGACTGCACTTCAGGGGGTCATTGGCTCTTTTTAGATTTCAAACTTCCTTTCAAAACTCTGTTCTGCCCTTGTTCCAGCATCCCCACAACATGAAGCCAGGTCACCTGAATCCCTGTGTAAATTGTAAAATGCTTCCATTGCATCCTTTCAGACGTCCTTTTTTCAGGGCAAACCAGCACAGTTTAAGCAATCTGTATCCCATGCATCACACATCTTACTCTCCTTAGAATATCTGATGCAACTGAATTGCCAGGCAATCTTCAACAGCAGCAGTGACCTTTCATATGCTTTTATGGATGGGCAAATTTAATTTCTAAAAATAGATTCAATTTCTGGAATATGTATTTATTTCACACATGCTGTATCTTCCCTCATTCTAAGCTGTTTTGTAGAATTATGTCAAGCTTTAGCTGTAAAAATAAAGTGAAGCCCTTCTACCTCACAAGATGATGATGCTACGAAATGGCGTAAATAAAACATGCACTGTGATCAGCTGAGAAGGAACATAACGTGTATAACCTATTACCACCAAACACACAACACTTCCTTCAATGCTTTCCCCAAACAGATATTCTGTAAATAGTCACCTCTCGACTTTGACTTGAAAGGGCATCATTGACTTAAATAAAATGCACATAAATATTTTAGCTGCTACAGTGAAAAGGGATTATTTATTGTAACAATGAAATAATAAAAAAACCTTTCTTTAGTTATTTTAGTCCGCACATCTGAGAGCAGACTGTGCCTAGCTGTTTTGCTGATCCTGCTATAAAACCAGTTCCTCCTGTGACTGCATGGCTGTTTTGCAAGGCATCAGGAGAGAGAGAACATTAAGCTGCCACGAAAATGTTACTGAAGTGAAAAGGACAGGATTTGGGGACACACACAGAGCATATATATAGTTTTCTTTAAACAGGAATTAAGCCTTGTGGGGTCAAAAAATGAGTGCAAACATGACCCCCCAGAGCCAGCTCATGTTCAGTCTAGGTACAAGGGACAGCAGAGCCCATGACTGTTTGAACAAGGAGATGGGACTCAGCCAGCAGGACCAAGGTGACCTTGGCAAGCAAAAGTAATTTGCCCCTGTAAAAGGGCTTTCACAGATTATTCATTTCGACTTTCCATCAAAACAGCTTCCAAACAAAAGGGTAGCCAGAGAAATGCTACCTGAAGGGCTGCAGCTACCCAGCGTACATGGGCAGAGGCCAAGGTTCAGCCTATCCATCAACAGGCCATTACAGATTCATTCTGGGGCATAAAAACCCACCACACTCATGAAGAAAACAGAATAAAGTAATGCTCAATACTGCTCCAGTTCAATGTTATTCCAGTATTTCATTAAATATTTTTTAGCCTACAAAACTATATGCCACCAAATCCCTTCCTGTACATTCTTTTGAGATAGGCTTTTTTAATGCACTGAAAGTGCATTTTTAGTAACTGTAAAGGGCATCTAGCTAGACTAAAGCAATCGGCTCTGATAATAAATATAGTCATTCCATAAATTAAAATACTTCTACCTTATAACGAGTCACAGTGAGATGCTGGAAAGGGGCGTATGGGGCAATAGGCAAGCCAGGAGACTTCAGTGGTGCCAAGTAAGATTTCTCATCGCTTTGCAACCCTTTGGAAACTAGGGGCATCTCTGGCAACAGGGGCACCGCCAGGAGCAGCAAAAACACATGATTCACCACTCAGTGTGAACACTGGGAAACCTCCATCCCCATCACACCGTACCAGGGAAGCAGACCTAATTTATTAAGATTTCTAAGAGCAAAACATAATTAAAAATACAAAAAAACCAAGGGGGTAAGGTGAGGTAATTGCAATTTTGCAATTAAAAATTGGGTTGGAAACTGCCAATTAGATGTCCATGTGTCCAAAGCTTGGCTATTTGAATAGAAGCTCCCTTGGGTTGGTTTTAAGCAACTGCATAAACACTTACTTGAAAACAGTTTTATTTAAAAAAGCTTACACATATCTTCCCAATCACTGAACAAATTATGCAGCTCCTGTGCATGTAGGTTAGGTCAATCCCTTTGCTGATTATTATTTTTTAACAGCTTTCAAGAGCCCAACAAAATGTCATGTATTCTATAAACATTTACTAGCTATTAATAGCATGAAAAACCCAAACCCAATAAACCATTTGTACTCGTAGAACTTACATCAAATTGAAAAAAATTGAAGAAAAAACATTCTGCAAGAATGTTTTAGAATGGGAAGTTCCTGGATAACAAGAATCTTACTGTACATGATAAAAAGGAAGGCATAAGCTTTTCATTTTGCATGTGAGATAAGTGTAAAATAATAGTTGAGGTGGGTTGGAGTTTTTGGAGGCCTTTTTGTACCTTACATTTCCTGTAACCTTGGCATATTATGAATACAATAGCATTGCTCTAGCTCACAAAATCGGAAACAGAGGCAAAGAACATAGGTACTTCAGAGAAGTGTATTGCCTTTCCTAACGCTGAATAATATCCAAAATATAGAAGTGCTGCATTAAAAACTGATCTAGATTTTTCAAGTTCCACTGAGTTTTTAAATAAAGTGTTTAGAAGATAGGTTAGTACTTTTAAAATATTATTCATTTTTTGATAATGTGCCTTTAAAAGCAATCTGGAGAGCAACTTACTGCTCAACTTTTCACTGTAAGCAGAAACTGCTGAGTCCGAGCATGTATTTCCACCTGCAGCAGTAGATAAGACAGTAGATTCTGCTGCTTTGCCTTACATATTCCTCTAAGATTTTCTATTTAACTCTACAAAACCATGCTGTGAGCATTTTGATCTATGTCCCACATACATATCCTATGGGATGGAACCTGGCTGGTCTGAGGGAAGTTTGGAAGTAGCCGTCTCTGTAATCCACACAGCTACTCCAACACTTTCATAACCCTCAGCTCAGGACTTCTGCTTTTCACTAATCAAACAGACCAGGGAAAAACTTCCTTGAAACAATCTTTAGAGATACACAGGAATCTAAAAAATATTTTTGCTTTAGGGAGTACCACTGTGTCCAAACCAAAACCTTTAGGTCAGAAAGAGTAAGTACAAACAAGGTATTGATCATAGTTTATCTTTTTGCAAGATGCAAAAGTCACTGGTATTATTTGTACGAATATTTTAAAAAGTAAAAATTATATTTTTGTACTCTAACATTTTTGGCTTTAAAATACAAATTAAGTACAGAAGAAAAATTAAGGAAATTGTACAAATCAAAAGCCAGCATTCAAATGTCCAAAGCAGTTTCAGATAACTTGAAACAGATCTGCTGTTTGTTATCCTTCAATTTTTTGATTCACATGCCTTAAACTGTATTTGTCAGAATTCAGGATGGGAAAATCTTCCATAAGCTATTTCAAAAAAGCTTTATCAGCCATGCAACAGAAAATGTGACAGTGTAGAAACTTGCTTTTCTTGTGAGACCACTAAAGAAGGTTGTTGAATAACTAATGGTCTATTACAACAATGAAATGAGAGAGTTCAGTGGGATCTCTAATCCCTCCAGCTTTTAAAAGAATAAATCAAACTAAGGATGCAGAAATTGAGAAAAAGTGGGTTTGTTTTTTTTTGAGAACGACATATTCTAACTTGAGAAACATACTTTTAACACCTGGTAATAACGTGAGTGTCACTAAAAGAGAGCTCCATGTCAAGGTATTTCTTATTAAAACACAAGAAAAATGTGTAACATGAATACACTGTCACATACTTCACCTCTGTTTATGGATAACAGTATCACTACGGCTGCTTTATTCTACATTTAAGCCTCACTGCAATACTTTAAGGAGCCTCCTGTTACTTTCCCCCCTTCAACAATAGCAGCAATTTCAGAGAAGAGATTTCATCCTCTGTGTCCTCCCACTGTTCCAAGGAGGAGCTTGTTAGCCAAGTGCCCCTTACAATGGAGATTAAAATACTGATGAAACTGTCCGAAATTATTTCTCTAGTTCCTGAATTGAGCAAAATGTGTTTTGTATTATCTTACCTTTATGGTTTTGGTCTGGAGTCTGAGTCCATTTAAAGTGTTAATGGCTTTCTCTGCATCCTTTGGATCAATATAGTTAACGAATCCATACCCTAAACTCTGCCCTGTTGAAACACAAGAAACAAAAAAAAAAAGACTCAGTTTTTTTTTAAGCACAGGAACAACTTCCAAGAGTAGAAACACAATTTCTTACACTGTTCATTTCATCTCTGCTTTCCCCAACAGTCTCTATGCCATTCTTCACCATTTCATTATCTCCTTAATACAGTGGAAGCCAACATAAAAATTCTGAATTGCTGCTCTGAAGACCCTAACTTTAAAAACAAAAAGCAGCAACCTCCCACCCTGCCTTCCCCAGAAGTTTACTAAAAAGCACATATGAGGCTTGAAAGCAGCAGAATTGTGTAATAGTTTTGTGCTGAGCTCCTAATAAGTGTAACCCCCCCCCCCCCCCCAATTTTGCTACTGTTTATGAACAAGTCCATAAATGTTTAAAATGCAAAAGTTAGGAAACAGTGTTTTAACACCAACCTTGAAGCAGCTGACAGAAACAGAGAGCCACCTTTACATCTCATTTTATTGCTCAGTGGTAAATAGGAGAAAGGACAGATCAAGTCACAGTAGGATAAGAGACGATATTTAAAGCTTTCCTCTGTGTATTAGAGATGACGGCAAAACCAAACAGTACAACTGCTGCTGCGCACAGGATGGCAGGAGCTCACTTTAGCAGCCAAAATAATTTCAACAGCTTCTGTTTTACTAGCAAGATCTGTGTTTGTGTTTGCAGTAGAAAGAGGAGACCTGGTTAATAACTGGGCTAAGTAACATGGAGCCGGAGAGGCCGCGCTGTCAGCACTACGGACACTTGTGCACACAGTGCAGGGACAGAGCCGTGGGTCTGCAACGGGCTGTGAAAACCCAAACCAGAGAGGTACCTTCTCCTGGCTGCCGAGAAGCAGTTTTGCAGCATCAATTCTATTAATGCAACGTGACAGACAGCCACTTCCAGTTCCCTCCCTTCTCAAGCCTCCTACTGAAGTTATTTTGCACATTTGGAAAACACAGCAATTCTTATGTTTTTTTTAAGGCACATACACAGATAATCAAATTTCAAGAATAAGCGAGCCCAAGTAGGCAGGCGAGCGGTCCCTTATTTCAACCACTCACTCTCTCATACATCCCTCTGTATCTGGAGAACAGCAAGCCGAGAGACAACCTGCCTCTGGGCACTGATGTGCAGGGGATCTAAGTGCTCCTGCTCACAGGCAGCAAGAAAGTAAAAAAACATGTGGAAAATCCCTCTCAAGGAGAAGGACAAGCACTTGTGGAAGAAGATTTCTATCTGCAGGAGCAGCAAACAGCAAACCAGCTCCTGCTCACCAGGAGAAAGTGGAGGCTGGGAAAGCAGCTGCACACCAAGTGCCTTGATGTACCCTGGAGGCACAGATCCTGCCTCCCAAGCACAAAGCTTTGTTTCTTTGTCTCCTGGACTACAAAAAAGCATCTGTGTGTTTCTCAAAGTCAGAAGCCACCAAAAATACAGCATTTGCTGCAACACAAATACAGGGAGTGCTTCTGTCTTACAAAATCAGATCAAAGCATTCAAAGCTGCTAACTATGCGATGGAAGACCTTAAAAATCCATGGAAACACCGCAGTTCATGCCTGAAATGCCCACATGCAAGCGTAGGGACAAGAAATAGCTGTTTTAATGTACACTATATCCAGGGAGCAATTCCATCCAATCAATTTAACTTCAGAAAAAAGTATAAAAACATATCCAGTCTTCCTGGAGAGCTGAATTAATATCAACAAAAATATTCTCACCCAAGTTACACGACATTAACCAACAATGAGCTGAAGTCTGACTGAGGATGAAGCCTGGAGCAAAAATACTGTAAAGATACTTTCCATGCCATGCCTTCCTGAGATATTTTATACATCCCCAATCCCTGTGCCACTGAACACATCAAATCCTTAATATATTTAATCCTAAACAGTCCTAGGCAGAAGGAAGCAAACCTCTTTTTACAGAGGAAGACACAAGGATCAGGGCTTGGATAACCAGAGTTCATGTCCCTATTTTTCCCATTAACCATCTATTGACCTTCAGATAACACGAGTAGCTGATGCAAGGCCTGGAGATTTTTGTCAGTCTGTCTTAACACGGGCTTCCATGTCCAGCCACTGTTATTGTCACAGCACATGGACTGACCAACCTCTACAATATGTACAATGATTTTTATTAATTTCTCATAGGAACATCCTCACTTCTGTAAACACTTCCGCAAGGAAGAAACCATGGATAACAAACCCACAGACAACACAAGCTGTAGGGAAGGAAATAATGGCAATACAAGAAAAGAATGATATGAAAATTTTGTAGACCATTCACTCCTTTCCTTGGAGTTCTCCAGTAATGTTATTCAAATTATTTAGATACCATCATCTCTGATTCTCACTACCAACTGGAAATATATTCTCTCCAAGGTGAGGGGTAAGAAGTACCAACATTAATAAAGCTGTCTGCATGCATGCCTGCAGTACCCGGTTTAAAGAGAACAATTACATTCTTATGCAATTTTGCTTAGAATAACAGGCATACAGAAACATGATTTTGTGTTCCTGAACATCAAATACATAAAACTCATAACAGAATTTAAGGCCTGTTACTCAGAAGCTATTGGTTATGACTTCCTATCAAATACATTAATAGCTGTATTGGCTGTACTGTATTCTCACAAAAAATGGTATGTCTCTTCAACATTCTGAGCACTGAATTTCTGTTAATTCAAGAAAATCCTCTTTTATCTTAAAACACCCTCAAATCCCACACCCTTTGCAGCCTACTGAAATCTTGGTGCAGTTGTTTCAATCAAAAAATTCCTGTTGCTGCTTTCTGCCATATGCCTCACTTTGTACCAGTGAAGCTGAAGGAAGAAAAATCTTTCAGTTAAGAGCTTCCCACTTCAGGGGTATGTTTTGTTTCGTTTATTTTGGTTTTTAGGGGAGGTGCTTGAAAATACATCATTTAATGGAGACAGACACCCCCCTAATATATAAAAAAATTTAAAAGAAAATGAACCCAGAAAAAGAAATAGTTTGTGAAAAGCTTTATGACTGCTGGCAGACATAATAAAGCTTTAATGTGCTAAACATTTACAGCTAAGAAACCAAAAAAATTATATATCCAGCTAAAAATATTATTTTAAATTACTCTCAAGAGCAATACACCTTATGTCAGACAGAACACAGACTCTAGATATGAAATAACTAAAAACTGTTACTGGTAGAGAATGAAGAGAAGGATTTGTTCCAGAATACAGTGAAGCAGTATGAACTTTCATGGGTGTTTTTTTTTCATCGTGTGCTCTTATTGCATGTACTCGAAAAGGGTAACATTTCTTTGGACGCAATCTGGCAGCACGAAGCAAGCAGCTGGACCTCTCAGTGGGATCCCACACAGACACTGAAGTTCATTCCCATGCTACACTTCCCAGGAACAGCATTGTAAATAGTAAATATTTTCTGTGATTTGGAACCCAATAGTGCATTGCATGCTGCGATTCAGTAGGGCAGGCAAGAGATATTTCTAGATGATCCTAAAACAACACCTTGATATATCACTATTACCATTGCTCTTTCTGAATGTTTTATCTAGCTTGCGGAAAATGTGTTGTCGACCTCCTATGTTCTGGTAAAGAACAGGTCTAAAAGTGAGCAATAACAGGGTTAAAAAATTATCAAGGACTTGACAGTCTTAAAACACATGCAAAGCCAAGCCCAAGCTGGTAATGCACATATTTCATATTTTAGAAGGCTCCATTTCAGAGCCAAAAATCACCAAGATTAAAAACAAACTATGAGAAAGGATAGAGAAAAAAACCTCAATACACCCTGTTTATAAACATTTACACATACACCCAAAAGCCTGCAACTATGAAAAAGGCAGTGCCAGTTAAAGACCTGTACCTGCCTTTGTAAACCAGTCTGCTTAGGCCAATTCCATATTTAGATTAAGAGATAAAGGGGAAACAGAAACTAGTGTAAGTTGGAAAAGAAAAAAATAAATCACAGGAAACGAGAGAAACAAACAAAAACCGACCTAGAAAAAATCTCTGGCTAGTAAAGGTTTGAGTAACAAAAGCTTTTTTTTAGATTACAGAAAAAAGATCCCTTGACATTCGTGCTGACTCATCAGCAGATAGTAATAGTAACAGTACAGAGAAAAGAGACATGTTATGTACACCTGAAGAAGCTATATGAAGTACTAACTAGCAACCCAGGTGGATGTTAAACAGGAGCTCCTAAAATTATACATGTTTAAATGAGATGATCTGGACTACTTGCACAGAATAGATTCCAAAAAAGGGGAAAACAGTGCTCTTTCAATTTTCAGTAATTCTTGCAGCACTGAACAAGTTCCAGGAGCCTAGGGGAAAGATAATTTTGCACTGAAATTCAAAAAGGGAGGAGTGGATAACCCAAGTAATTACAGGTCCATCAGTCTAATGCTGAGCAAGGCAAAATTACAGAATATTCAATACTGGACTCTAATAGTAAAGAATTAGAGAGGGGTAATAAAATCAATGTCAATCAAATTAGGTCTATGGAAAATAGATTCTGTCAAACTAAACTGACATCCTTCTTGATGAGATTACAAGTTTGCCTTACAAATTTTAAGAATGTCAATTTAATAGCATTGATATACTTGGTCTTCTATAAAGCACTTGATTTGATACTGCTTATTAATTGACTAAAGCAAAATTAACATGGTACACATTAAATGGATTAAAAAAATAATAAAATCAACCAACAGATCTCTAACTGGGAATTGTGCATAGGAAATCACCAATAAGATGTTTTCCTACAGGTCTCTCTCAGGAAATAGATATTGGCCCTAAGCTTTTTACTTCCATGGATGAGTGGAAAAAACCAAATTCCTTGCTTCTGAAGATCATCAACTGCAGAAAGGCAGGATGAGAGAGGGTAAAAACAGAGGACAGAGCAAAGGTGCAAAGTAATTTTAATCTCCTCAGTAAACTACAAATACATACATTTAGATAGCACAACCCAAGATTACATCCCGACAAACCAAGTTAACTGTGGCATACTTTCCAAATGGGAAATGAAAGACTCCGATACAGGGTGACAGATAATCAACGACATCTCAAGCTTGCAATGCTGCTAAAGGGGTTAAAGTGATTCTTCTTAGCATAAAAGCCACATGCTCAAAAAGGGAAAGAAAAATTGCTGCTTCTGATCTGACTGCGTGCTTCGCTGCCTAAGTGCCATGCCCAGTGCTGGTGTATGTACTTCAAGAAAGATACTGATGCCTTGGTGATGGTGTCATGAGAATATAGTACTGAAAAACTCTTTCAATCGAAACTGGGGTCAATCTGTCTACCTCATTGAAAAAGGTTAAAGTGAACCTTAACAGTACTACATTAGTCTTCATCTGAAGTACAGATTGATTTTTTTAATAATGCCTGTCCAGCAGATAAAACATGGAGTTATGGGACTTGGGATAAAGTCCCACTGCTTGACAGTTGAAATAAGAGAAACCAGACTAGAAACAAAGCAAATGCTGTTTTCCTGGGGAAGGCATTTGCTCTGTTTTTGACATTGAAGGTAACAGATTATTTTAGCTATCTACCAACCATTTTGTCAGCTCTTCTACCGCTGGAAATTCTGAAAGTTCAGACTTATTTTTCAGAAAGCTATACTCTAGCTCAAGCAGGAATTAATCCAGGGAAGGTTTTGGCAAGATGTGTTAAGTGCTCAATAATCTCTTCTACTCTGAAGCTCTACAAATACTGTTCCTGCTGGTTGTTCTCCATACAGCTCCTACTGCAATCATTCCCACAGGGAAAGTAGAAGAAAACTACTTTCTCAGACAAATTTGAAGCCTTCCTATTGCTGGAAACTATTCTAAAAGCAACTTATAGAATAGTACAACTTTTAATGGCTGACTTGCGACCAGATAAATTAAAAGAAACAGCCTTTTTGTCTTGAAAACATGTTACTCTGGAATGCAAAATCACATTAAAGGACTATGGTCAACACTATAAACATTCACTCATGAAAACAAGCACAGAATGGGACAGCAACAATGCAAGCTGCCTTAAATTGTGGTTTTGTTGTCCCCTGCCCAAATGTAAAACCTAATTAAAGCTGCCCGCCTGACAGCCATAACATGAACGCCACTGAGCACTGATGCTTTTCTCTGACACAATCCCTTCCTTCAGAAGTAGGCCACGTCTGACAGCTCATCTCATATTAGCCAGGCAGAAGCCGTCAGACAGTTAACAGCCTTCAGTCACTCCGAGTTTGGGACCAAAAGATAAAATAGTGCTCACCATGATTTCTCCAAGCCTCCCAGCTCCAATTTTTGCCTGTTCCAACCTTGCCAAACATTTAGGGATTAAACAGGTGCCAGGGTGAGCTTCTCCCTATCGAAGCAGCTGACCTCAACTTGCTGTCCACCTGTGACTCTTCCAAGCAGACCTGCACACACTCTTCAACCTTCCCCAACAGTTCTCAAACTGGGGATGTTCCTAATAAATACCACCTACGGATGGCTAGTAAGGAAAGCAGCAAGTAAGAGAGATTGGCAGAGAGACTCGTCATGCATTCCATCTTCTAAGTAACAGTAACAGAAGAGACTTACTGACATTCAAGGTAAGCCCTGCTCCAGCTGGTAGTCCCAATGCAGAGCCTCCAAACTGTTTCAGAAGTGTTTTAAACACATTCTTGGAAGGACAAAGAATGACTACAACTTTTATGAAAAGCTGTATGAAGTAGGGACCTTCAGAAAAGGTTACATAAACACCCTTGAGAAAATACATTCAAAATGTATAAAGAGGGTCAAGTGAATTGCCATTTTTTGTTGTTGTTGTGTTTTGTTTATTTCTGAGAGTTATCAACAACTAGAGCTGTTTACCTAAAAAAGGAGGTAAGCTATGGAGAGAAGATTCAGATCAAGGGCAAAGGAGATCTGATCATGAGATCATTTCAAACCCTGCTCCATGTCAGCTGCTTTTTTTATACCAGTAACATCGGTCTCATTCATAGTCCATCCCTTTATCAAGGAGAAGACCTGGTGTCACCCCAGCAATGCACCTTGCAGTCACAGCAGAAGCAAACCAGAGAGGAAGGAGCTTCTGCACACAGTGTCCCTAGGACCAATTAAGACAAGGCTGTCGCTGTCACAATTCACTGTAATCCAACTATGAAGGTAACTTGTTCTTTGCTTAGCACAGCTCTATCACAGCAACCATTTAATCTATTGCTTATTTAGAATACAGACTCCTTATATTTGTACAGACTAGGATGTAATACATGTTGTACATGAAAGTATCCTCCTCTTATTACAATGTAACTATGACTTTTGCAGGAGTTTAGGGAAAAATGTCTCAAAGCAAAAATGAGAGAAGGATGAGTAATAAAAAGCTTGGGTTTTGCCTTTTGCAGACAGGTGACTGGGTACAAGTTTTGTTTGGGAACCTTCCATCAAGTTACTGTATGTCAGTGCCCTTGTTAGTTCTTTTGAATCTCCTTCTAGATTAGGAAAAACCAGCTGTATTTAAATGAAATCCAATCTAGAGCCCCAGATATGCCTTGATGCTACAGTGCACCTACAATTAAGGAACACAATTTATCCTTGGTTAAAAACAGCCATCAGCAAAATTTGACTGTCAGTAGATTCTTTTTCTTAAGATCCTACTGAGGAAAAGCCAGGTTCCAGACTTGCACTGTGATACACTTAGAACAGATCCCCCCCTAAAAACCATGTTTGCAGTTTCCCAACAAATAAATAAGCAAACCCAAACCTCAGGGAAAATCCCTCTGCATTCCACAGGCTGAAGCCTAGCTCTGGCTAGAGCACCTGTAAAAGTGTACATGCTGACACAAACCTCCTCAGATGGGACAAGATTCCTCAAGCAAACTTTCTTCCCCATAAGCATCAGAGCCCTGATACCTAAATAGCAAAGGCTGGGCCCTCCCTACAGGGAATCTGCAGGGGGAAAAATCCTGTCACTGCCTTAATCCTGGCAGTGCCAGAGAGACTTAGATAAAAGCTCATTTGCACAGGAGACGGGCCTTTCTGGGGGGCTCGGGGGGAGTCATGACTTTGCACAATGAGCTCCCATTGGAGCCCTATGCACATAGATTTAATAAACTCCAGTCCAAGTGGAAGTGGCTTCTTTGCACCAGGCCTTCTCCAACAGAGACACTGCTACGTGATTAAAAAAACCCCAAAGGAAGCCCTTGCAAACAGCATGCTACATCCCACGTAAAACTCTCCCTCGGGGAGAGGGTAAGAGAGGGAAAATGAACCAGACATACAGACACCACTCACTCAATTTTAATATCTGAATGGGAAGTGCCAGATACCATGACAACAAGCCTAGGAAAAAAAGAGGGGAATAAAACAAAGCGTTGCCCAAAATGTGAAACAAATCCTATGAATACAGCTAAAGCAATCAGATGATTAGTGCTAGTGAGGTGACTGCAACCCCTCCACATCCACATCTCTGTCTGGAAGAGAACAGCCAGGACCTGAACACTGTGACCTCAAAACCAAAGCAAGACCCTCCCCAAATCCAAGTGCAAGCTCCCCACAACAGAAAGCAACATCATTCAACCAGCTCCTTGCAGAGTTAGAAAGCTTGACTTAGGAGATTACATGAGTTTTGTCCTCCCCTGTAGTTTTGACAAATCCCTTAGTGTAATTTAGTATCTTGATTTTCAGAGATGCTGAAGCAGCAGCAGTTCTCCTCTAAATTAAATACCAATTGACAGTAGCTGCTATCCATCAAAATTAGATACAGTAGTGACTCTCATTCTAGAATAGCCCCACACATCCACGCAGAACATGGAGCATGCTTTGACAGAGCCTGCTGCTGCCCAGCAAGACTCGATCCTTTCAAAAAAATCCTACTCCCACAGAAGTTTTAAAAACATGCAATTACTCCATTTTAAACTTGACCACACAAGCGATATAAAACATACCTACTCTTGCAAATAGTGCCTTACAGTCTCTTAAAGGCTTCTAGCATTTCAGATGTTCTGTATCTCACCTGAAACAAGACTTTGCTCTTACCTGCGTACTACACAGAGTTTTAACAAAGTCAGCTGTGTAATTACTGTACTTGAGGACATGAACTAATCTGCATGCAAAGCTTAAGTGGCAGTTTGAGACAGATGCTGCTGACTTGGCGGGAGTCTTCTGCAGTTCCCCCATTACTGTAGCATGGAAGCATTTTATCTCTGTAACACACCTTTCCTCACGAACACTACTGAGGAAAGCACTTTTATTCCTATTTGGAGGAGAGAAACCAAGAGACATCAAGATTTCCAGGGTGAACTTGGACAGCGTAACAGTCACTAGAACAGGGATCTAAAACTGTGTCTCCTCCACCCTAAGACAGAAACCTTATTATTGGACCAGTGTGAGTTGTGCATGGAAGTATCTTGTAAACAACATGCACATTTCATGCTGCAGAACATATTATCCTCCTTTTTGTTTTCCTACTTTTATCAACTTTCTTTAAATGTAAAACTGTATTTTAAACATGTCTTGGTCCGTACTACTGCAAACAACTGATTAAGTACATTTTCAGAAGCTACTGCTCCCAGCATACGTAAGACAACTGAGTTCCATTTCTGAACAAATATTTGGATCTTCCCCCTCCCCCCGCAGTTGACATCTCTTGGTTCTCTTCTTTTCATCTTCTCCTCCCTTGTCCTTCAAGGAGCACACAGCCTCTGAATCAGCAGCTGTTCTGAGAAGAGTACGGCTGCACTCCTCCCTGCTCGGTCCCAGAACAGAACAGGGACTGTACTATAAAAATCCAGTGTTCTGGGGACAGGCATGAATGGACAAGAAACAGCCATGACTTGTCTATCCCAAACAGTAAATTCAATGCTGAAGAAGAGATAAATTAAACACAAGAAAACAGACATTAGAAACAAACAGGCTAAGTTAAAACAATATTCAGTAAGAAAAAGTGAAAACAAATAGACCCAGAAAAAAAAGGACATACCAGCACATAAAAAATGGTAAGCAGCATTGTGAAAAATCTGCAACAGGAATTAAAGAAGTCACTACATTATATAAAGCATGCAATAAGTGAAAGGGAGGAAGCCTTTTACATCCCAAGTAGGCCAGTGTCACTGGACCAGTGGTACATAAAGAATGGTGAAGACTGCACTCAACTATAACAAGAAATGTATGTCCTGGAGATAGGTAAAGCAACAAACGGAAGGCAAATTTCAGCAACCACCAGGTTTTTAAATCAAGAATGACTTAAGGCTTGAGAGTACCTTAAGATGCAAGATTAGAAGTGTCCAGTGTGTTAAAACATTGAAATATGATAACCTTTGGTTAAACTGTGACTAAAAGGAGATGCAAAAGCCTATAGATACTTCAAATGTGTAAAGACTATGACTGGATATGAAATATTAACACTGTGCTACTTAATACCATTACTCATAAGAGAAGATGAAGTTAAGAGGGTAAAAAAATTACATGGTCTGAAACCAAAAGAGAAAAGGTAGTGTGAAGCAGTAGGTCATGGAAAAGGTACACAGTTCACAGCAGACTTATCTTCCCTTCCTGTATCACATCCCAAATACTAGTATTTCTGAAATTCAGATGGAAGTGGAAGGCAACTTAAAAATAGTGAACAATGGAGCAGAAGCAAAGCAAACCAGAAGCAGCAGTGATTTTTCACTGCTCAGGCTTCAAAGTGACAGTAAGTTCAGATCACAGTGATCCCATACTGTTCCATGTGCACAATTTGGTGCAAATGTACCAAAGTTTTGCACACAAAAGTGATGCCAGGAACCCAGATTCAAAGCTTAGGAGAAAACCCATTATTCTAGAAGATGACAGTAAGGAGTGGTGGAGTGATGGTAAGAAGAGCAGAAAGACAGAACCACGACAGAGCCTGTGCACTGACCAAGGTCCCCACTTCTGTGATGGGTCTGAGAACTGCACAGGCAGAGTGAAAATCAGTTGTGGCTTAATGAAGTAAACTTGGTTTATAGGAGAGATTTTTGTTAAAAGGCCAAGAACATGCTCTCTTGCTGAGAAGAACTATGCAAGCACAAGAACTGAGAAAGGCAAGGCACAGCTAAGATATGAAAACCCGGTGCATCCTCAAACCTTGAAGCATTTTATGTGGAAATAGTGCCAGTAACATTTCCAGTCTAAAGGAAATGGCAGAAGCACACAAAACTACAGAAAAACAAGAGTTTGTTTTGCAAAACAAGGATATTAAATGGGACATAACATACCGCAGCAGCAATAGCTGAAGCCTGGCTGACTGCAAATTCAAAAAGCCCTATTAATTTTGTCATTATGATTTAATTCAGCAACATTTAAGGTTTTGTACCTCAGCCTCTGTCAAACAACAAAAAACAAAAAAGCCACAACACTAAAATTTCACAGTAATTCTGAACAATGACTCAGAATACCTATTCTGCCTCAAACAGCCTACTAATTAAACTCTTTGAGCTCTACTAACCAGTTTTTCCAATGCACAGAGAAAAGTAATTTGTTAGGGACCGGAATAGAAAATTTAATATTAACAACACAACCTGTGTCTGCAGCATTTTTAATCTGATCAGCGAAAACATAAATAAAAGCTGCAACCTGACAGCTAAGAAGGTTAATCTGTAATAGTTAGATTTACGTAGATTACTTTACACAGCATCTGGAAAGATGCTGAGAAAAGTAAAGCCACTTTATCATATTCCGAAATGTGCTACCTATAAAAATTTTGCTATCCATCAATACTTGCGACTGCAGTGAGCCTACTTAATAAATTTGCTTTGGCTTTAAAGACAGAACTTTCAAGAACTTTAAAGCAAGAACAGGAATTTAACTATGTTTCCAATGTCTATAAGATTCGTTTTAGGTACTTGCAGGTAATAGCAGTAATGAAAACTGCTTAAAGGAGCAAATATTATGACTTTGTTGTGTGCACATACTACTTAGTTCTACCACTTACATATCTTGATAGTTTTGTTGAAAAGAACATCAGCATGAATATACTCCTTGATGTATATTCTCCACACTGAAAAGCAAGTATTTTCCCTTTTAAAGGTGGCAGATTTCATCTGTATCAGCCAACACCTTCCCCTATGACACTATCCACATGTTTGGCATTGGACGCACCATGTGTGGATGTCATGACTACAAGCTGTTCTTGCTGGCTGACCACCACCAAACCCATGGAGATTTTATGATACACAACTCCTGTAGAAAGGCTTTTCACAGTATTAAACATGTAGGTTGTGAACAGAGGAGAGGGAAAATATACTTATTTTTCCTTTTGTCTCCAGTTTGGCAGAGTACCTAAACATACCTTACCTAGAACAAACAAGTACCACAATCCCACCAATAAACAAAACCAAGGTAACAAAGCAGCTATTCCAGTGTAGTGGAAAGCATAAGGGAAAAAGTGTTACCAGTCAAGCTCAAGTTGTTCATGTTTGGGGTTGGGTTTTTTTTTTTGGTTTAAGACAGAGTGGCTTCCAGAGTAGGAAAATATTTAGAGAAAGAAAGTAGAGAAATGGGAGAAAGATGTACTGGTAAATAGAAATGACACAGATACAGCATGTAGGAGAACAGAGGAGTCTAAAAAAAGGAACTGCTGGAGAATACTTCTTCCTTGTTACATGTCCTACCTACCATCCTCACAACAGGGAAAGTTAAAACACCCCCTATATCTAACTAACAGCATCCTAAGGAAGAGGAAGGCAGCCTCATTTTGTGGGCCCTAGAATGCTGTAGCAAGAGGAAACCCGTTGATAACCAATTTAAGGTGCTTTAAAATGTATGTGAGCACAGACAGTTATCCATATAGGGCAGCAGGCACATTAGACCTTCTACCGCAGAAACAGCAGCCCCTCTAGTACAGTAACAATTAATCATACTGGCGATGCTGCCATTTGTTTGCTCGCAGGTGAGTATGACGCAGCTTTTTGTCCATCTGCTTTTGCAACACCCCTTAAAAACCATCTAACTGAAAAAAAACAGTCTGGGCTCTTGTGAATAAAAACCCATTCATTTTCCTTCCCCTCAAGCTGATATATTCCACTGATTAAGCAGATACTGAGAGTCATAAGAACAACAGTACTGGGTCAGAGCAGAAGTCTGCCTACTCCAACATCCTGTCTCCAGCAGCACCTGCAAGTCAGTAACTTGCACTGAAATTCCTAGCAGGGACAAGTAGGAGCATCTGCAATGTCAAGTGACAGATCCTCCTCAAAAAGAATGGAGAACAGCAGCTATGTCCAACAAACCCCAGCAGTGAGTCTGCCAAAGCAGAGCCAGTGGGCAAAGCCAAAGAAATGGACTCAAGACTTCAGTGACATGATGCCTTCTTCCCCTCTTTACCTCTTTTTTAGAATCAAAGTCTCACAGGGATGAGAGGGACCACAAGATTGTAGCATCACAGAAATGAAAAACATGGCACCTGGACAAAGCCTGCCTAAACAAGCATGCAGAGATGCAAAAAGGAATGAACAAGACTCAGGCTGTACCACAAATGGTTTAAAAAGTCAGAGGCTGCAATACCCTATCAGTGACCACACCAGGAATGAAGCACAGGACATGAAGTAGGATGCTGCTGAAATCCAAAAATGTATGCTTGCCTGTTGGCAAAGGTAGAGCATCAGAGCAACTTCCAATAGCCAACAGATTACTGAGAAGCTTGTCAGCACTGACAATAAGCACAGAATTACCAGTGAGCCGCATACAAAGGCTGCTGGTATCCTATTTCAGACAGCAAGAGAAACTATCCTTTAAGCAGGAGAAAAGAATGGATGGTAAATAGCATTAAGGGTACGTGTAGAAAACAGTGGTAAATCCCCCTCTCCATACATTCTTGTGCATAACATAACTAGAAATTAACACTTCTTAAGGCAAATTAAGATGATACCCTGAATTTCAAAGCATTGGGATTGAACCTCTGAAGTTTTCTGGGAACAAGAGAGAAGGAAAGGATTTGAGGCAAGGCAAGACCTCCATGCAGTAGATATCCCAAGGGGAACTCTGCCCTCTACAGATGGCATCTCACTTGACAAATAGAAAACAGGTTGGCTTGATGATGTAAATAGGTCCTTGCTCAAGTCACAGTTAAAATAACCCCAAAAGCAAAGAAGATATGAAGGATGGGGTCTAAGTGAATTGAGTCTCAAGACATACTTTGTTTCATCAGTATAGGGACTGCACAAACTGAGCTAGCAGAAAGACAGGTGTGCTGAGGACATGCACTCCCATGGGCAGCAGATCCCAATACTGATCTGAAGACTTCAAGCTGACCATTCCCAGAAGTCAAGGTAAAGGTCTTGCAGGGCTCTTCCGGCTGTAGAGAAAAGCACCTGCATGCTGATGATGTGATGACAGACCAGCTCTGCAACAAAGAAGGGGCAAGAACTTACCAGCTCACTGAGTCCAAGAAACAAGGTCAAATAACCCTGGTCACAAGTTTGCTAAACACCATCTTAAAGCCAAGAAGAAACTCCTAATGCAGCACTGGTAAAAAGCAGTTGTGTGAAAAAGGAGAATAGGGATAGGTCACTTTCAAAACCATTTAGACTGCTTCTACATAGGTCACTGTTGTTCTTGGACAAGTTGTCCAGCAAAAGCACTGGGGAGACAGGCGGATGTGACAGCCACAGTGCAGCTGTGCTGCTCATTGGTAGGGCTGAAGGGCAGAAGGTCTTGAGTAGCAAGGAACAGATAAATGCTGGGTAAAGTCAGCCCTAGAACCCTGAGAAGTATCTCTTGGTGTGCTGTCCACTGCTGCCCTGAAAGACCCTGCCTCAAATGGAGAATAGCATATTGTTAGTGGACACTGCTGGCAATCTCCCAGAGATTTCTTGGAGCTCTCTCATTCCTTTCCTACCCTTTCTCCTTGTCCTCCTTGGGCTAAAAGGAAATAAAAGAAAAAGGGTTAGGAGCAGAAGCAGCTGTGCATGAGTGCTGAAGCACAGACCCTGTGAGGGATGGGCAGAACAAGGGAAAAAGGACAGACAACACTGGAGGTTAAGGGTGGTGGAACCCTCTATTTGATGACAGTCCAGTTCAAAAGAACCACTTCACCTGGTTGTTCTCTAGTAGATAGTTACCTTCAATGCAAATGACATGAAGGATGGAAGAGTTGTCTCAGACCAGAAGGTCAGCATACACACTGAAAAGCCTCTAATAACCTCGTATCTGGGTCACAATTCTAGAGGTGTAGGTGTGCTTGTGCTGCTGAGGAAAACGATACTTCCTCACTAGACTTACTCAAACCAAGCAGTTAAAACTGAAGAATAAACTAAGTATGCATTAAAGGCATTTAACACACTTCAGAACAAGCTCAGGATTGAAACTGCTGAAGTTAATTAGAAAGCTCTTTCACAGCACAAGGGTCATGCCTACTTGCTTTCTGCCTATTTGCCCCAACACTCATTTCAAGAAATCAAAATTCTTTTGTTCGCCAGAACAGAGTATGCACCAGATGACTGCAAAGAGGCGATAAAGAAAATGCCGGATGAAAATTTGTCCATTTTACTCAGCATTTAAAACAGACATGAAGCCATACCAAACATTTCAGAAATCTAGCACCAAGACTCTCACTACTATTTCTGTGTTCCCTCCCCCACAGTGCTAATGAATTTAGTTCAGATACTTAATGCAAATGTTCATTTAGATAATAAATATTTGGGGATTGTCTTGAATCTGCAGCCCTTAGAATAGGATATGCAACACTGAAATCAGGTTCATCTCTACTCAAGAACAGATACACTTCAGGAAATAAGCAGCTATAAAAATAAAATAGCTAGGCTACCAAATTAAGATCAACCTAAAGGTCCCTAATGACATTCAGAGCCATATATTTAGTCTTAAAAAATCATTCTAGATTTTAGGTTTAAAAGACTGAAACATGTCTGTTTTTTCATGTTTTCTAATATTTTATTCTCTGCATGCATTTGGAAGTACCAAAGATTAGAACCAAAAATTGAAGCATGCTCTGTATTCCATCTGATTCACAGAAAGAATTTTTTTTCATCTCTAACACATTATTTTACACTTCTTTTTGGGCATTTGACTTTCAGCTCCTGGTATACTACTCTGACCACTCCTTCCTTGCTGGATTTTGACCATGCATTCAACTCAAAGAAATAACTCCCATACAGATCTCCTGCACCTACTGAAATACAGTGAAGCCAATCTACAAGTCACTTCCTGAAAAACTTAAGGTAATTCACTTAATTTGGTATTATTTTTCAGAGAAAAGAACTCTTTTGCAGAGTACCCTGCTGCATGAGTGTTTTTCCTATTTCCACAAATACTAAGTCTTTTGCTTTCAAAGAAGTCAAATGCAGAAAACTGCACTGCTTACAGAGCTTCCATATACGCCAATTTGAGGGGCACTACTAAATATGGCCTTTATATGCAATCAAACCAAATGCCAGAATTATATTCACTTTCTAAATGGTGATCACTATAACACGTAAGTCTAGGTTGTTTCCTGTTCTGAAGGGTTGTGTTAATCCTTCTCTACTACTGGAGCAAATCAACTGCTGCTAACACTCAATCTAACAAGATCTGTACCAAATAAACGATCAAGAGATCAGTGACTAGTTACCACTGCTTTACAGAAAATTACTAAAAAACCCTTCCAAGTCAACAAGGGAATAAACTACCTCTACAAGGTATTTTTCTCCTAAACCCTGTTATTAGGTGGGCTTATGCCATAAGGCATGAGTGTTTACATACTTTCTAAAGAGTTTATAAGTCTTATCTAACATAATCCCTACATTCTATAATCCTATCTGTTTAATGTATTTTAAGTGGGGGAAAACCTCTGGAACCAGTAATATCTCAAAATGGAAGGCACTTTCAAAGCACAATCAGTGAATTGGACATCAAGTGTAGAAGTAGTTTATGCTCAGATTAGACTTTCGGTCATTTAGGATTGGGTAACTTAATGCTGGGTTTCACAGTAAGCTATATTTACCTGCATATGGGTCATTTTTTTCTTCCAGTAGGAAACACTTTGGTATGCCCTTTTACAAAATTCCTAGAGAAAACATATACAAAACACTGGTATCCTTTGTATGTGAAATTTTCAGTGAATACACATCCTATCTGCAGCTTCTAAACATAAATAGCTTTGAACTATTTCCCTTGAATAAAATAAATATTTTCCTCCCATGACAGAGTGGCACAATTTTACTAATATCTCTGCAATTGCCAGCCTGAGTCTTTCAAATGCAGACTTAACCGTGCAACAGTTACCTACTGTCATGAACTATATTACCAAGAGGCCTCTTTCCTGTAATTAAATTTCACCATTAATCCTGTTTTTGCTTTCTGTCTTTCCATTATGATGAGTTTTCAGAGTCTCTCTTCGATCCAAGATGGACACCGTGACCTCTCACTCATCTACTCTATCAGGCATCACAACCTCCCATTAGAAAAAGGTTTAGCTGTTGCCTGCTGCAAACACTGGGCCAATACTAGAAGATGTCTGTTTACTAAGGAAAGCTTAAGTAGTGTTTTCCTGCTACTGCACACCTGCCATCAGCTTCAATACCTTCCCTCCTGGAGGGCCATACTCTTGGAGAACATGATCATACCTGGCTTCCTCGGGTCACTGCCAGAGTGCAATTAATGGCTTCTGCTCCCAAGGACACAGACCTTCTCCATCCACTGCTTTCAAAAGAGTTACCGATTCCAGATGCTGAAATTAAGGCTGCTTAATTAAGCCCCAAATTTCAAGAAACTCCAAGCATGCAATCTCTGAACAGCATGTTCCAGATAGAAACACCAGTTCAGTGCCATCATTCACTGAACATGCTTGGTTAAATAAAATCTGGCTCTGCGTTTTACAGCAGCACCTTTTTGATATGTGCAGGTAAGCTGCTCATTATACAGGGAGATAGGAAAAAATTTTAGAAGACAGATGACACCAACTTAATGTACTTCTGGACCAGAAGGGGTTCATGGTGGCTTGCTCAGAGCACAGGCAGAACCATCCTGCCCAGGTTAGGAATTTACTGGTTCTATGGAGAAATGAACATTGAATGCTTCTCCACACATCTAAAATACTATTTTCCTGTACCCTCTCAATGAATTATTTCTGACTGCCATTTTGCTAACTTCGGGTTTGTACGGTTGAACATTTGAAGAGTAAGGAATGGATTCTACACTATAGGTAAACCAATGAATATTTCTTTCTCTCCTAACATGTGATAACACACAGATGCTACTGCTTCGAGTCAATAGCTTGCCTGTCCTGAGTTTTCACTGGGATCATCAATATTTGTATTACACTTACAATGCCACGATTACTTCTGAACTGCAGTTTTAATCTAAGTCTGCATCAGCCCTATTATAAATACCTGAAATTAAAATGAAATATATAATATTTGTGTATAATCTTAAAGGAATTGCAAATTCAAAAGGAACAATTTCAAGACAGAGCTGCATTTTGGGCAGAGGAGCAATGAAGTTCCCGATTATGTAAGCAACGAACATCAAATTGTACCACACAGCAGGAATATGCAAACTCTGTTAGAAGTGATGCACAGAAATCCTCTATCAATAAATATTCTGCTTTACAGTGTGCCTAGATTGTTTTAAGATATGAAAGATAGAGATCCAAAGACTTTAGGTACAGATCACTTGAAGAATACCTGTGTAGATTACAGAGAAACAAAGATACAATTCTTAAGAGCTCAACTAAGGTCACCAAATCAATTAAAAAAAATTAATAACAGACATCCCCTTCTCCCACACACAAACTATGTCAACAAGGACAACTCACTTGGCCAGCAGCAAGTACAGTGTCTCCGACAGACACTATGCTGACTGGATCTTTTGTTTTCAAACATGGGACAAAACAAGTTCAGCATTTCTTCTCTCAAGATTCTCTGATGAATTCAAGCGCTCTCCTTGCCCAAGACAGGAGGGTATTTATCACTGGCTTTCTTTAGACAAAGTAAGAAATAAAGAGTATCTGCAACTCTACACAGCTCAGCATTGCTTGTAAGCGCTGAGTCTCACATCCATCTGAAGCCACAGTATTCCTCCGTGAACTCACCCCCCTTCATCTAATGCTGCTCCAAAATGTTTATGCCATTTAGTTTTTTTTGACTCAAGTTCCTTCTCATTTTTGAGAGCAGCTGATTAAACCTGAACAACTGGGTTGTTGGACGAAATATGCTGTAGCTATGAAATGGTACAGCAGGGACCAGTTTCACTGTTAATTTAAAATGCTAGAATTAATTAGGTAGTGTAAATGAAGAATTTAATAAGCACACTTTACAACCACAAGTTCTGCTTTTATTAAACACCCCTGCCAAATGAAAGCAGCTATCTTCAGTCTGTTTTTCCTTGTCTCATTCCCTTAAAATCTCTGCAGTGAAAAAAACCATTTTTTCTGTTGCAACCCCTCCCCCATAATTAAAATGTATGCCTGACTTCCATCTCCTCTTTCAAGTCATTAGCATCTTTTAAAAATGCTACTGTATATCCTGCCTGTTCTGAGCAGCTACCAAACAAAACCGAAGTTTACAATTTTGGTTTTGAATACCAAATTAAAGGCTGTCTTAGAAGCTGTCATTCCTATTCAACTCAGTACGGTGTACTACCAAATTAACATATTTTTTTAGTAAAGGAATATGCTTGTTTAAACATGTGTCTTTCCAAAGCGAGGGGTAACATCACGAATCAATTTTCTTAAAAACCCTACTACTGTTCTAAGACTGCAAAAAGACTTGGAGCAGATGATTTTTCCTGACATATATTGTTTAATCCATTTTAAAATTAACAAGAGTTCAGATCATAAATTCTCTCAAAGGGATCCTGTATGTCTAACAGCCTTTATTTAGCTTTGAACTCCTTGATAAAAGTATTTTGGGAGCCTAAACATTATTTCACACAACCTGGGCAATTCCTTAACAGGACAGGGGAAACAATCTTTTGAATGAACCAATTCAATTCCATCTAACCTCAGAAATACATTCAATATTTTCTAACATGGTTTTGCCAGGGTAACTATTTAATGATGATGATTTGATTTATGACCTTTTCTATTTTTCTTGAAGCAACCTCTCTACAGCTTTTTACTCTGGCTTTCCTGGATTTACCTGATATTGTACCTTAGCAAGGAGAAAAACTTACTATCTATAAAGACAACCCATATTTTTAAAGGGAAGAGCTCCAACATTTGTTTAGAGGCATACTAGAACAGCGCACGCCTGGCTGAGATTAAAACCACAAAATTTTCAACAGAAACAATGAAAAATCCAAAAGCAGACAAAATCTAAATTGTTTCAGACCTTCACCAGTTCAGCAAGAATAGCTCAAGAATTTACTGTTTCTTCTGCAATATAGCTTTCACTGTCAAAAAATCTACCTTGATTTTTAACAAGAAAAAATCAGAGTACCCCTAAAAGCCAGTCATTCCTATAACAGCCTACTGGCATGCTTCCACCTCTCCCCTCCCAAAAACCATAAAACTCCAGAAAGCCTAATGAAGAGCACTTACATGATGATCCAGAAAGATGAGCTAGGTATGACCTCAGTGCATTTGTTACTCTCAGTGTTCTAAGAACCTTTAAAAACATGGACTGCTGCTGGCAGAGAACTGCATTTGATTTACTAACTGAATTCAATGTGAGGGATGAACATACATCCTAAAATTTAGTAATGTTGCACAATGCCTCGATAACAGACCTGAAAACCTTGGCAGATTAAATTCTGTTTTCAAAAATGGCAGAGATACTTTGGAGAATATTTTTTTCAGATGTGGTTCTTTTGTACTTGTATCACTTTGAAACAACATGTAGGCCCCTCAATCACTTAGGGGTGATGTCCTCAAAGCGTCTGTGTATTTTTTTAAAGAACGTTTCCTTTAAAGTATTTTACTGATCATAAAGATTTATGCACTTTGTATGAGAAGAAAAAGCATAGACAAAAAACTACCCAAGAATATGTCAGAAGATCACATAGTAAATTTCTCACATCTTCAAATATAGAGACAAATGCCTGGAGATGGAACAAAACAAAAAGAATACTGTTCCTAGCCGATGAAGTAATGGGCTCTCTGTCCAAAGACAGACAATTCTCTATGAAAACAACACTGAATATCTAAAGTCTTGAAGTTATATTGCAAGGAAATCACCATGAATTTGAGGTATCTGGGAAGCAAAAAAGCTTACAAATCATAGGACCTACCACGATCAAAATTCAAGCTACGCATACTAGACTCCTGCAGACAAGGGTTAGGTATTCACTTCTGTCTGAAGTAACTGAAACAACCAGCAATTTTATTTCTTTGATTATTTTCACACTAAAAGAAAAGCTGCAGTCTGAAGCTAAACTGGTCTGGTGGCAGGTATCAAGCATGGTACATCACACTGGGATACTGGGCCAGCTACACTTAGAAAAGAAGAGGACTTGAGTTATTTGCACAGAAATTTTTGGAGTGGGATGTTATAAGGGATTTTTCTTTAAGTAGAAGAATAAAAGTCAATTCCATTTTTCAATCTTCTTCCTTTAATACCCCTGATGCTGTGGCCCAATCAGAAGATATACTGAAACAGATACATCATGGTCAACATGCTGAAGAAAGCTCTGCTGGACTATAGTGAGGACTTGAGCTGCCCTGCAGCTACTGCCATTTGTTATGTGCCTTGTGTTCAACCAGAACATTGCTATATGTCAGGAAGTAAATAAAAAAGAAGCATTGAATGTTTAAAAGCACTAAGCAGATCATCCTAATGCTGCCAGTCCAACGGATGCCAGGCTGTTATGGAAGTCGGTACAAAGATTTGCATTTTAATTCCTCATCTTTACATGGTGCCTCTGTCCGCAGCGCATACTCCCAAGTTGCCAGGAGTGCATCTGAGATGAGACTGCTCCTTTGCTAGAACCCTTTCCTTCCCAAGGCTGGTGCTCTCTATGCTAAACATAACAGCACTGGTGATGCAGTAAACAGCAGTGAAATTTCAGCTGTTCCCCACCTACAGTGCAAGTAGACACACAACCTATAAAACTAACCTATAAAGCAAGCTATAAAAGCTGATTGTTCATCCCATCATCTTCTTGTGCATCTGTGAATTCCTGGCTGTGGCAGCAAGGGTACAGAGTAGACTAGGTGCATCTGCACCCATCCACATCTCTAGCGATAGTGAAGACATCTCTTATTACCTGTAATAGGAGGCTTTTCTTATTTTGAAGGCACCTACCAACAGGTATCACTTCACACAGAAAAAAAATCACGGCAAATCAAAATGTTTTCAGGGAACAGAGTTCATTAACCAATATCCACAAATATCTGAATGAAATCCAGAGCAGCAGCTCCCAACTACAGACCACTGCTGTTTCAGACCACCACAGTACATAAGCTGTGATGGGCATGCAGAACCACCTTTACACTGTTGTTAATAGGCAAAAATTTGATGAAGGTATGGTGAGGTTCTAAAGAAACAGAATTAGGAACGGTCAGTTGGCTCAAGACATTTAGACTACCCTCCTACAACTCAGGTCAACGTTAAATAGAAATCAGAATGATCAGGATAAAGTAACGCCATTATTTGAGCTCTGCTGCAAGAAGCTGCAGTGTTACACACTTGCAGACTGTCAATGCTTGTACTTCTCACATCTGTACTAAGGCTGAAAGACAAGGGGCTTCACCTCCAGCTGTTTTGGATCCAGCGTGCATCACTGAAAACTAAATGTTTACCACCTGAAGGAGTATTTACAGTGTTCCCTCTGCTAAGCACTTGCAATATAAGCACCGAGGTTTTGCTGACCCCAAATGTAAACTGACCCTAATGCACATGAAGTCAACAATATGAAGCACTTACCTGTAATTTTGTCTCTCACGAGCTTGCAGGATTCTATTTCACCAATGCTCCCAAAGAGACTCCTGAACTCCTCCTGGGTCATGTTCTGGGGTAAATAGTTGACTATGAGGTTGGTTTTGCTGTCATCTGTAGCAGCCCCTGTCTGCATGGGGGAAGGGCAGTTTCTACTGTTGCTGGAGGGTCCATTGGTTGTATTGGAAGTAGGGCCATTCGACACCTGAGGCTCCATGGTGCTAATTATCTACATCAAAATAAGAGGAGAAGAGGAAAAAACCCTTAAGTTTCATAGATACAATAGCTATTTTTAAAGATACTTACAAACGAATGAGTAGGTAGCATTCATGGCCAATTTAGATACTTCAACAAAAAAACCCGGCTTGATTCCTCTGTTATTGTTGCAAAGTAGGTCATGCTAGTCTTTGGCTGTGAGCATATACTAAGATGCAGTTAAAAAACCTTCTTTTTTGTTAATGCGAAGCTGATTTCTGCTTTCATCACGCAGCCATTTTCACAAATGTAAATTTAAACCACATAAATTTAATTATAATTTAAGGTAATAATCATAATTAAAATTATAGTTCCATTAAATCAGATGAAGTAAGTGTACGGCTCTATATGAAAAGGTAAAATATTGTACCTATTTAATAACTGTATCACAGAGTGCAATGACAACAACATTAACCAGGTACAGTCAATCTGCAATGTGTCGTCATTCAGATTGCCTTCAATTAATAAACTCAGTGTCCCAAGACATACCATTTACTGGTTCCAATGATGACCTATATTCTCCGGTTATATTTTTCACTAATGAACTGACACCTCTTTAAATAATAAAGCCCTGGATTTGCAAACTTGAGATACAAAGGTCTTTAGATATTTACTGGAATCAAAAAGGTTTAATCAGAGAAAGGCTTATCAGGCACAGGTGCAGGCTGGAATTTTAACAAGCACATCTATCTTGAAATGTGAAACTCCAATTTTCACAGAAGAGACTCAAATAGACCTTTCCAAAAAATGACAAATAAGAATCCAGCTTAGCAAAGTGCGTACAGGACAGTAGCCCCTTTGTCGCCAGTGCCACCGGTCACGTGAGTAAAGCTGCCTGCATGTTTATCTGCAGGCTGAGGACTGAAGAATGTAAGTTTTCATCTGCAAACTGCTTAGGCAGACAAAGGAAACAGAAAAACCTGGGTATTTCAAGCCTTTTCTATATAGCATTTGCCTCTACTATGGTTTCCAGACTGCCTTCACTGTCACCAGTGCTGACAAGGGAAGGACATCATCTCACTCTCAAATCTGGATAAATTAAAGCAATGCAAATGGTGGCTTTTGCTGTCTACTGCGGAGTTTGTGACATGCAGCTTCACTGGTATCTTTTACCAAAGAGCATCCCTCAGATGGGCTCAGCCTCCCTCCAAAGACTTAAGAGAGTCAAATGATGCAAGAGACTCCACAGCCCAGGGACAGAGACAACTGAAGCATAAGACACCACCTACTTTGAACCTTGTGTTCATCTGATCCTGTAATTATTGTAGTAATTAGTCAACTTAATTTGCTTTCTTTTTTAAATCATGGGGTACATGTGACAAATTAGGCCTGTAATTCAGCAGGATGGGGGACACACACACACACACACCAAAAAAGGGGTGTCTATTCCAAAATTAACTGCATGAGGGTGGCTCAGACTAAATAGGTTATATTCTGATCAATTATTTTTTTTTAATTGAAATGCTTCAGTGTTAGCTTAATACCTCATTTAAGAAATAATGCTCATTTTTATCAATGGAAATAAGTTTTGAATTACCATTATTTTTTATTATCAAGCCCCGGAATAGCTACTCGGTTTAACAATTTTTAAAAAGAAACCTTGCCACATTGTGCTTAACAGAAAGGCCTTAAACTACACAGCAGAATAATTTTGAAAATAAACTCCACAAAAATAGTAACTTATTGAAAGAAGTCGGCACATCCAAACCAGAATCCCCCTGACAATTTTACCAGCCACATGGCACTGAGCACTGCTGATATCCTCTGTCAAACTGTACCAGCCCCGTACACTCCTCCCTTGAAGACTTGCCCTTTCACCTGGTATCAGCTGTATTTCCTTTTTCCAATCTGATTTCATACATGTATTTATTTGCACATACTACTAAATGCTTCAGATGCTAAGTCTGTTTAGCTTGGGACTCCAGCTGGAAGATCATCCTCTGATTTCTGCACCTCTATGACCCCACAGCAGACACCAACACCAGTTCTAAGATTTACTAACAGCCTGCTGCAGAGTTGGGGTTTTGCACCCCAAGGCTGACGTGCTTCAGCTAAGCACAGTGTGCTCATATATGCTGTATCTGCATCAACTTGATTGAAATGGGGGGGAAGAAAAAATTCCAGTTCTGACAATAAGATTTGGTCAGAAGATGAGTGAAGCAGCTGATAGGGCTAACTGCAGCTTTCTGTATGAATTTACATCATCTGACCCTGTTCTTTCCAACATAAAAAACCCACAAGGTACACTGCAATTTTAGGGACTGACCCTGCCCTTCTAAAGCAGACAGGAATACCACACCACTGGTTTCAGTTACAGCAGAAGCAGGACTTCAGCACAATGCACTGAGGAAGGTACATCATCTATTATTAGCAACAGACACAAAAGCTATCTATAGTTCCCCATGATAAACAATAACCCTGGGTCTTTTAAAATCTGTGAAAGAAAACAAAATTCAGAACTGGCTGATGTCCTATTTATGCATTTTGCAAACTCTTTTTAGTTACATTTTCAGCATGCTTACCTTCCACACCAAGCAAATAAACAGAATTCAACTCAGGTATTTAAGACATTCAGAACATTAAGAGTAAGCTGCTGTGTAAAAATCCATTCTGCAACAATTAGATTTCCTCATATCATACTTCATCAAAATATCTTGGCATAAACTAATGTTGCATCAGGTGTCAGGTTTTCTTCTTAGTTACTCTCACTCAACTCCAATTAACTTTTCCTGATTTTTCAATAGCAGAAAAGAGAATCAAGGCACTTATTTGCCCTTCAAATTATTGCTAAGTTGTAGGTTACTGAAAATCGATTTGATGTATAAAAAAATTAGATAATGGATAGAGAAAAATGCCGAAGAATTATTAAAAACATTTCTGATAAAGTATTTCAGATGTAATTTTTTACTGCATAATTTTAAGCCTCCATTTACAGAGCAATTTCTGTGCAAAAGCACTTATGTACCAGAGCTTGCATTCAAAGTTCTTACGGGCACAAAGGAATAATACTTATTTTAGATGTACATACTGATTCACATCATTAGTAAAGACTTAAATTATTAATGTTAACAAAGAGGTAAGTCCTTAACTCTCCTTTCCAAACATTTTGTCCTGTCTCCTGCATGTCTGAAGCTCATATCCAGTGTTAGTAGTTCAGTGTGCATGCACTGGGACATTCATTGTCCATGACTGTTTTTAATATTAAAGTAGTTGTTGATCCCATGTCAGTCAGCACATTACATAAGAGTAGCATTATTTAAAGAATAGACTTCAACATGCCATTTGCTGGTTTTTTCCTAGCCACAACACTAAGATTTAGATTTTTAATTCAATACCTGGATCACAATATGAACATTTTTAAATAGATACTCTAGTGTCGTGGACACACAGTTAACTTTCACTATGTTTTAATTACTGGTAATAACTTTACACAAGGAAGTACTGGACTGTAATGCAATTCTACAAAAATTGAAGAAAGCTGTTAGGAACTCATCAAGGGCTTATTCGGATAAGGGCAAAATACATGTGACAAATCCAACAGTGACCTCACCCCAACGTTGTTTTTTTTTAAAAAATATATCCTTACCTCTTGAAGATTAGACTTACACCTCTATACATGCCACTTAATTAGCAACATCTCTATGCTTATGTAGACCTTTTCTGACCCAATTTAGGCAGCTACTACTGGTCTTGAAGTATTACAGTGCAAACGTCACATGTGATGACATTCACATGCTACTGGTATAAAGAGACATTCTGTTTTGTTTTTTGACAACAACTTGCCAGATTCTCAATACTGAAACACCATGTTCTATATACAGCTTAACAGTATAAATTGCAGTCACTGTTGATAGACATTGATAATTTAGCCACCAATAATTTGAATATTCTATCTTTGTAACTTTGAAAAAATACTATCTGTGACAGAATTTAGAGACTGCAATTTATAAGTTAGGGCAACCCATATTTCAAATTCTGGATGTATTTAATCAGACTGCTACTTTTAAAAATGACTTCTTGGTGTACTACTTTTCTCAGTATGGTAATGTATCAGCAAAGTACAAGGTATTTTAGTTTGACAGATTTCAAAGAAATGCTTTGCTGCTCAGGAAGACAGCATAAGCTTTGCCAGTGTTTTGCAGAACACTGCTTACCAAAAGGTTTGGTATAACCCCTCCTACAAAATATCAGTGACAAATATCTGTTATAGCAACTCTGACATTACAAGTAATGTTTCAGAAATACTTCTGTTGTATCTTCATTTTTTTTTGTTAATTCAATTAATTTCAATTTATTCCTGCTGAAATATTCGCTCCAACAATAACGCAAAGAATACCTGTATGTGTAAACACAACTATTACAATGCTTAAATAAGCTAGAATAACTGACATTAATCTTCAGTTATTACAGTAAATATGTGACATCCATCTACCATTACAAAGCACAGTTAATGAATCACTTGGAAAACTACCCACAGACTGATTAAGACAGTCTTATCTCCCTATTGCATGCATAAGCAATAGCCAGTGGCTTGATAAATGTAAATATACATGCTTTATATTTACAAAATTTGTTCTCCGCAGTCTAAAAAGGTCTGCATGCTGAACTGAAAGACTGTCACATACATACACCAAAAAGAGCTTGTATTCAGAAGATAATTAGCACCCATTCTTGTTATCTGAATTACATATACTCCACTGCCCATATTCCATGATAAACAGAAATTAATTTGATATGTATGGAAAAAAGGTAACAATTAAGAATCTTATTTATAGTCACTAGAGAGAAGTGTTTTTAAACTTATATACCACAAGCAATCTTTTCCTAAAATCAAAATCTGAAAAAAAATTCTAAATCCTGGAGAATTCATGCAGACATACCCATTTTGAGGACGCAGAAGTCAAAAAAGTTATCTGAATAATGAATTGTTCACAGCACCTAAATGCCAAGAAAAGTGATCATGGTAAATTACACCTCATGAGGAATTCATGAGGTCTAATTTTATATTATTTTTAAGTGTTCATTAATGAACAAATTCAGAACATCCTCCCATGAAGAAAGAATATAGATAAATAATGCAAAGCTCTTTATCTAAAATGCTCTTTAATTAGCATTGCAAGTTGTTTGCTTTTACAAACAAAAACAAATGGTGCCATGGCAAAGGTCCCATAACCATCTCCTGAAAAACAATGACAAAAGGAGAAACAAACAAAACTTCTCAAAGAAAATAAACCTAGGTTCACAAAGATTTTCCTTCTATGAAGAGAAACAGGCTTTAATTCCCAGTGTATCTGCTCTTGTAAATGGAAGTCACCACAGCAGAAATATCTGTTCCACAAGAACTCTTCTGCAGGTGAGGAAAAACCCAAGTTACAAGAGCTGCCTTGACTGATCCATCCAGTCCTCCCCACCTGCTGATCTGTATGGAACAGCTATGCCAAAGCCAGAAGGTCTGTCCATAGGTATGGAGTGGAACATGCCAATACATCCAAGACCAGGTCCCTCAGCCCTAGACCAGCAGCTCACACCCCCACCCCACCATCAGATGCAGCCACTCCTACTCACTTCAGGAGGATTAAGCACATCTCCACATTTTTGCAGAATGAGGCCCTGGATTGTAATATCTTCATGACAGATCACATCTTCTTCCCATAGGAGTGTTAAAAAGGAAACACTGATTTCAAGTATTCATTGGTTCAAAACCACAACTCCAGCAAGAGCAAGAAGCAGGCGCACCTGAACCTCACATTACACATTATGTGGGTTCTTTCTAAAGCGACCTTAGGTGAGGCAAGGGATGCTGTGTGCAGCTCTAGTACAGATTTTCTTCTCTAACACAACTGTCAAATTTCACTGTCAATTACATTTTTATTAAAGCTTATGTACTGCACAACTAGACTTTGCTATTATTTACCTAATAAATACATCATGAACATGAAATAAAGGAGGAAAATGAAGCTTTTGAGTAAATCTGCCTAGAGGCAAATCCAATATCCCAGAAACGAATCATTATCTAACCCTCCATATTGACACGCTCCCCTCTCCTATGCACTTTTACATGCTCCATCTTTACCTTCAAGTAAAAATCGTATTTATTATTTTAAATATAGATACAGCTGGAAGTCTCAGCTCAAAACTAGCAGTCTCTGGCTCTCGTGGCAGGGATACAGTCATCTTACAAAATCTTGGTTTCAGAGTGCACTGCACTCAGGTTGAAATGGCGTTCAAACATTTTCAGCAAGTTCACATTTATGGGTACCACAGTAATTGTACAGAGCACACAAATGATCCAAATGGAGAAGACAACAAATGCATTCATTTTAAGAGGCAAGCTTCAGCTCAAATAAAGGAGAAAATTATTTTCTTTAATAGCTAAATTTATCCTGATCTAGTCCATTATAGGCTTTTGCATGAATACGTTAAACCAAAATATTCTGTCCCCAATCTGCAGTGAAATGAATGCAAAGTTTATTGGCAATATTACTTGTTATCACAGCAGTGCCTGAAGGATATAACTGATACCAGCACCAAGTTGTGCTAGATGCTGTACAAATGGGTACTAAGGGCAGGGATTGTCACCGTACCAACACGGTGAAAAAAAATAGGAAGGCAAAACCTGTTATTTTTATTCCAAGTTTCGCAGAAGGCAAAAAAAAAAAATCAAGCCAGAGGAAAGTATCTAGGCAAACTGCTGAAGTTATAGTAAGTTGTGACAGCTCCATAACACACCATATCCTCAAACCTGGCCCAGTAATAAGGTCACCACCGCTAACAACTTTTTCAAAAAGCAAACCAGCATAATGATGTACAAAATTGTCTTTTTTTTTGAGAAAGTTTCAGATAAATGTTTTCTGTTCCCATGGAGTATGGACTCTACAGTTTTGCATTTGATTTCAAGGACAAACAGGGAATGAGTGGGGAAAAAGGAGACACTAAAGTCACAACCATTTCAGTGTCAGTAACAAAGGTATCAGTAAAGAAAACCACTCTCAGAACTACATATCCAATAACCACACATAACATAGGAACAAAGGCATGATACCACACACTTCATATGGTCTCTTACTCTTCCTGCAGGTACCCTAGGGATAAGAAATTGGAGGAGAACTACAATTAGCATACACACAGCTCAGTACTCGCCGAAGTCCAGAGGAAACACAAAGGACTGGTGAGTAGATGCGTGGACAAGCGCTCTGTGCACCGTGATTTCTGCGAAGCACAATAGAAGTGCTGCACTGCACATTCGTAAGGACAAAAATATTCCTCCAGAAGCCAAATATAGTTATAGCTCTATCATATGTATTACCTCAACTCACAGTATTTGAGGTTCTTTATGAATTTCTACTGGGCTTCATTTTCAATCGCTGCTTCCAGCTTCTTCACCTCTTGCAAAGACTATGGAGAAGCTATGCATGTTTGAAACCTCAGAGGTGTCTGGCTCTATTCTTCAGTGTTCTCTAAACATCTTACGGAAGTCTGCAGCAAACATGCTCAACAGCACTAATGAAACCATATGCAAGGAAAACTAGTATAATAAGTGATGGTCACAGAAATTTACTACCATCCCTGTATTAGGGTCATCCTTTTCACTATGGCAGACTGACTTCTAGAAAGTCAGCCAGCTATCCCCTTCTTTAGACTGGTTTCACCAGAATTTGTTTGTAATCATTTTGACCCTTAAACATAATTTATATATGACAATATGGGAGAACACAGCCTTGATTTCACAGCATTCAAATGCGGCTCTGGAACACAGCTTTGGAGAAAGCCAACATCAAAAACACCCAGAGAGGGAATCTGCAGTCTATTAGATGGCTTACACAATTAGCTCAGGTTAAAACCCCTTCTGTCCCACACACCACAGACCATTAACAAAGGCCAGTGGCAGGGAGGTGTCCTACTTCTGTACCAGGACAGGGCCATCAATGGCTCCTGCCCACCCACATCCCCGCGGGTCACTGGCCACCTCCACTCCACAGTCTGCACTGTTTTTAAATGGGAACAAAGGCAATGCAGTCAGGCTCTGCCTTCTGAAGGAACATCTATTTCCTCTTTAATCACCCTTCTACTTCTGCCAAATTTATACCAGGCAACTCTGTACCTTATATTTTACAAAGGTTTTATTTATTTCATCGTCCTTACTGCCTCCTGGCTTTTCATCTGGATCAACTACTTATTCTTTCGAGATGCATATGAATGCTAAAGGAGTCTGAAAAAAAAAAACCCCAATCTCAACAATAAGATGAGATCTTTCTTTGATTGATGCTCCAAGCCAAAATTTGATGAAAACATCCTCTTTCTCCATGGATTGCACTTTATTAGGCAGATACCAAAGGCAAGAGGTCTCCCTGTGACTGCCTCGTCCCTCTTGAAAGAAACAGTGACTAACAAAAACCATATTTAAAATCTGTGCTAGCAGGGTGATAAAAGAAACACCACCAAAAACATTAAGTACATGAGGCAAACCCTGAAAGATTGGAGAGGGTTTCTCAAAAGCCTGAATACTAGATAATGGCAACACAAGAGCATGGTAGAGATCAACATTTAAGACAGGACCTCAGTCTAAAGGACATACTGCCTAAAAATACACTGAAATGAAAGCAAAGGAAACTGAGAAAGTCTTTATATTTTTGGTTACTTTCTGAATTTTATTTTTAGCTCAGTTTTTGTTTCCTAATCACTACCTACTTGTTTAGTTTACTGACTACATTACTGAGTTATATATTACTAATCTGTAACTGAATTCTATTACTGACTCGGGAGTATGTATGTTGCACTGTACTGATGCACAGATTCCCACGGGTACGTACATGTTCATGTAAGCAGCAGACAGCTGCAAGTCTTGAGCTGCTGTAGACCTGTCACAATTCCAGTTTATGCTTTTCCCTTTAAGAAAATAATTTAAAAATCATTTGCAACCCAAGAGTTTAGACAGTGAAAGCTATATTACAAACCTAACATACTGAAACCTAACGTCTGCTTATCAGAAGGGAGAGCAAAGCAAGGACAGCACAGGCTCTCCGTGAAGCCTAAGAACATCCAACCCCCCATCACTATTATTTCTACTGAAGTTCTAGAAACAAAAGCTACAGTTTCCAGAAGACCTTAAAAGCTATTTAAGATTTAATGCTCACTGCAATAGGATTTCAGCTCCTAAGCCATAAGTTCTTCTGAAAAATGTTGCCCATATATTTTTTGTGCAAAGACAGGCTTATATTAGGCAGGAATAGATGGCTTAGCAAAACGTATGCCACAACCAAGATGTTTTAAGGCTGTCCTCAACAGGACCCTTATGAAGACACGCTGGTAAATGCAATTAGAAAACACTAATCAACATGTGTACATCTCAACTGCTCGCAGCAACATCTCTATGGATACTGCTGCTTGCAGGTCTAAGTGAGACAGACCCCAAACCAGGACTTAGCTCAACAACATAGTTTCCATCTCCATCATCAGACATGTTACCTTACCACAAATAAATATTATATTTCTCTTAAAACTTAAGTGGATTAATAATAAAGATTTACATACTTTCTAAAATTCACCTTAAGTCTACTGCCCTGTACCACACTAATATTGCTCATGGAAATAATCTTTTCATGAAATACAGGCATTCCTGCCTCTATAACATACCTATGTTACACAAAGTTACAACAAATTACTCCAAAATAATATGGCCATCACCATCTTAAAGGTCATGAACAGATAATAAAAGTTGAAGACTTGAGAAATTTCTGGTGGAAAAAATGATCAGAAGTTACCTTCTATTATGCAGGGGCAGCTGTTTACTCTGATGGTCTCACAAAAGTATCTAGACAATGGCTTAAATGAGAGTAAGATTTAATGTACTGTATGGGATAAATATCTCAGTAATACTTAAATTCAAAAGATCTCATGCATAAAAGCATCTATGCTAAGCTCAAAGACCCATTACCATAGATTACTAACATATTATTATTCATCGATGAAGGACAAAATACCAAGTACATATGCGTGTCACAGGTCAGGCTAACAGATCTTAATGGCTTATCCTGGACATAAACTCTATTAATAATCTCTGTACTCTGTACTAAGGAAGCGACTCATGCCACAGGACAAATCAAATACCCTCCTTATTCCAATTATTAAGATGCCTCCTAAAATTTTCAAATTAAATTATACTAAAATTCACCAAATTCTCATCTGTATAAACAAACATACCCTGAACACCAAGAAATTAAAAAGCTTTCAAAACTCCTCATAAACAAACCTGAGCAGACCTCATGGATAATATACTCCTGCTACAATTCTGCTAACGCACCCAACAGGAGCCCTGCGACCTCTGCCCCTGCTCAGATACAGGCACTTGTGAACAGGGTGGGACCCACACATCCCAGCCATCCCGGCACAAAACCCATACATCACATGTTGCTTAGACATCAGTAGGCAACAAGAAAAATGGCAGCATTATTATGGATTACTAGGCAGAAATGTCCTAAGAGCCTATATGTGTAAGAACAGCTTACCTGAGTATTAACGAGAGTCAAAATAACCAAGTTACTGTCCTTTCTATTGGCTAGCTTTTCCTTACAATACCTGGCACTCATAGGTAGACTCTTTAAACTTAAGAGCTGGATCCGCTCTATCTGTCTGTTTCACCTCAAAGAAGGAAAACTCTGTGACAAAAGTGACATTGTGTCATTATTAAAGCTAATATATCACCTAAGCATCCCTGACCACTGAGGCATTCAGCCTAAGTGTCCTGGTCCAGCCTGGTGTTGAAATGCTGGAAGAGAACATGGCTCCTGCAGCGGCTGCAATGGCTACAAGCTTCTTGATAATCACAAACATCACACAAATAACATTCATTTTTGCATACAGCAAAGACTAATGATGAAAATTAAACTCAACAATTTCTACCCCAGTGAGCATCTACATTTGTGAACACTGCTTTCAGTAGTTGGGTAATAACAAGCACAGACAATAAAAAAAGGATTCTAAAAATATACTACTCTTTTTCCCTGGATTAGTGTGTCTACAGTTAAATATAAACTGTGCTCTATAAATTATCAAACACAATGTCAAATTCTGAAGTGCACTCCGGAATCTCACAGAACACACGAAATACAGAATGATAATTTTGTCCTGGCCCAGTTAGTCTAAAGAACAATATGCTACTGTGCTAGATCATGGAGTTAGTTCCCGTCAACAGTCACAGCTAAAAAATGGCCACAGTCACCACCGTAGTTGCGCATTGAATTTTTCAGGACCCTCTGCATCAAGCAAAGAGATTAATTCCCTGAACAGCTGCTCTCACAGGAAGGGAATCAACAGCAACATTGCCACAGTATAGCTGGCACACGCATATTAGGAAGAATTTCCAGCATTCATGCTTTCTGCTAAAAATCAACTTCCCCCTACTCATCTACTGCCAGTAACTTCATTTGGAACAAAGATATACAGGGAACAGTATTAGAACTATTTTTATTTAAGGAGCATTTGTTTACATGCATTATTACTTCTACGGTGTCGTGACTGTACCTTCTGCTCTACAGAAATAACAGGATGAATCTTTGCCTGCAAGTTCTTCTGCATACAGTACAGCAAAAAGTCACTGACCACCATTCAAAGATCAAGGATGACCAGTAGAAGACAAATACAAGTACAGCAACTACAGTCAGTTTTACAAACCCTTCAATCAAGTAAAAAACCTGAACCCCAAATATCTCTGGTCCTAAACACACAATGAGTTAATACTTCACCACAGTGTAGTGACTTAAACATGGATTATTTCATGCTATTGAGTTGTGAATTTCCTACTACCTAACATCAAACTGCTGATGGCTACTGGAGTCTCCATGTCAGTTTAGAAGGACTGAGAAAAGGCATGGCCTCCTCCCCAGATTAGCATTCAACTCGGTACACGTTCATTAGTATTTTGCCCATGGCGTTTACTACGAGCCTCTCAAATCACAACTACTATGAACAGGTTGACTTCCACACACCTTAAACACATCATAGACATCAAGAGTTTAAATTAATCCACATATTAAACAAAAAAGCCCCAGTGCAAAATCTGAGGAAGTTTAGTCTAGCTATAATAATTCTCAAAGTCACAAAGATTAGTTTCGCTTTTAATAGTGGTACGGAAACGTGGACTTCTGGCAACTGTCCTGACAAGAGGACAGAGTTGGTTCCTGGAATTCCACATCCTCACTGGGCAATCAGACATAACATTACAATAAGACTCAGATCTACCTTAAATTGTAAGTTACGAGTATTGCTGTCTCTGCTAGTTCTCCAATATGCAACAATGAGATTCATATGTGGAGGAAAAATAAGAAGGACAAGCTTCCTTCATACATCATGTCCCTACACAAGCTTTTCAACAGCACTCAACCTGGGAGTAAATACTTTACAGTGCTCAGAAAAGTGATCGGCTACTCCAAACAAGTGCTCATGCAATTACAGGCCAACACGTTGGGCCCAGGCACAACGCAGTTACCTGCTCCTGCAGCAGTCTTTTGGTCTTTACATGGAGGATTAGATGAGACGTTCTCACCAAACGTCCCTCAGGAAGCAAAAACCAGAGGGAGCTGTTTGGTTTTCCTTCCACGGCTTGGTGAATGCACTCGGGTACGCAGCAGAGTGGCTGGATCTGAAGGACTTACGCTACTGGAAATGCTCCAGTGGCATTGCTACCCTCTGCCAACAGCAAAAGTCACTTACGTGGACAGAGACACATTATGTGTGGAACCTTCTTGAAGCACTGTGAATGACAGAACCACTTCCCATAGTCATTTGCGTCTGTTTCGAAACAAACATACATTATCATATTGCCTTTACCTCCAAGAGTTCTGAATGCTCAGAAGCCATCAAATACACTACCACCCAATTCCAAAAAATACTGGAGCATGGCTCCAGACTGGGAAAAGTACCAACCGTAATGTATAAGAGCTTTCATATCAATAAAAAAAGTTTTAATATTAAAAGAATAAAATAAATGCAACTAAGTATTTTTTTTCCTCAGAATTCAAGGACATGTTATTTCCCATCACAACAGCATTGCTGACGCAACCTCATGTGTGCCTTAGCAACAAAGGCGTACTACAGAATTTTATATACATCATGACTAAATATTGGCAAAGCCAGGCTTGTATTTTACTGTGCAACTAAGCCATTTCCAGAGAGGACATGCAAAGGTTTAGCTATCTTTTTAAATTAATTTTATTATTATTCTGTCTTTTCATCCCATTTAATTAACAATTCTTAACTGGTTTGCAGCCTTTACTTTTACAGGTTTTCTTCTCCACTGAGGGGGAAGTCCTCACATAAGACACAGTCAAAGGTAGAACAATAGGTAAGGCAGACACTCAGCTTCCTCAATTTTTGGGGCCCTAAAGAAGCAATAATGCATTAGGAGCTCCAAAAAGGTTACGGAAAACAGATTATAGTGACAGAAAATAAAGATCAACCTAACATCAGTTCTATTGAGCTAATTTTTAGTGAATTTATGCAAGCAATGTAAATGCTACAAATAAGACAATGTTAGGGAGTTGCAAAAATTAACTGCATTCTTATTACAGTCTCATGTGAAAGTATTTAATTTCTAACACTGATGTTCCAACGCTATTGCAAACTCTGTCAGAATACTTAAGTAAATAACAAACAAAAGGTCTCATCTTCAGTGCCCCAAGCTATCGTTCAAAACTGGTTATAATTAAAGGTGTGAACAACAGAGTAACAAACCTGCAAAGTCAAGGTTCTGAGAAATTAATGGGCATCACACCACTGCACCAGTTCAAATTTATCACTCATTATCTCCCCGACTAGCACAGTGCTGTTTCACATATTAGTGCCTCCTTCTCTCTCCTCCAAGCCTTTCGTGCCTTTTCTAGATGGCTAATTTTAGACAATTACTGCCTCTGACACATTGAAACCTTCTCTCCCTCCTTTCTTCTTCTTGCTGTAAAGCTAGTGACCTACAAAGGTCCCTGCACCTAAAATATTCCAGTATTTTAGAAAGTGAAGATTGATCATTTGAGGGGAAAAAAGCAAGCCGTCTTAGAATATCCGTTTCTCCAACATCTTCACTTTCCTAATCTCACATGGTTAAACGTATTCAAATGCAAAGGCTAAGGCAACGCACAGGTCCCCATTAAACGCTACTTTTACTAGGATTAAATCTACTGTACTTGTTGAATTGAAGCACTACCCTCCTCTTTGCAAAATTCTCTGGAAAATGAAAAATGTGCCTCGCTTTTAAAGTTACTTGGAAGTCCTATGCTTCTGGTAACTGGGCATTTACACAAACAATTGGAAAGCATTACGCTACGCAAAACGCCCTTTCCCTTCTCATACAAATCCCAGCATTTTCCTGAACATCCATTCAAACGAGAAGGGAACATGCATGAACACACACATAAATACATCTCTTCCTCCATCCTACTCAGAAAGAAAAAGAGAAAGAGCAAAAGAGGGATAGGAGTGCAATGGGGGAGGGGTGACTTTCCAGCCCAGATTAGCAAATTTTGCAAAATCTGGCCTATCCTTTACAGATGTACCATGCTTTTTAACATCGCCTCACTTGCAAAAAGACTGTTTGCGCCCACTTCTCCCCAAAAACCCCAATGACATTGAAAAAATACTGCATTGCAGTATTTGCCAGTGCATCGGAGTGTATCCAGTTAGCTGTCCCACAGACAAACAAATGTACATTTTAATGTGTCCAGGCATGTAAATGAGTTGTCTAGTGGACACAGATTGCCAAAACAGACAAGTGGATTTGTCAAGTTATCTGTACCTCTCTCCCTCTCACTATAATATTCTCTGCCACTACCCATTTCTTGCCTGGGGTGTTTCCTGAAATTATTGTGAAAGTGCAAGTTCCCAAAGAAAACAACAAATCCCCCTGCCAGAATATGGGACACAATCATACTTTATTTCTTTTGAAAAATCTTGTGCTGTGGAGTGGCTCTAGGTTACGTACCAACAGTATGACAATTACACAGAAAATAACCTGCATTTAATTAGTACACTCCCAGCATACCAAGTAGGAAGGTTGAGGAAAAAATTTCACTGTAACCTAGAAGATATTATTTCAAAAAAAATAATACATTAAATATATGTAAGATTAACACAACTGGATTTTCTTTCAATAGAGTCACAATATTTAACAGGACCAAATAAAGATGGTGAAGACTATTCCAAACCCATTCAAATGGGATTTTTAAGTATACCCCTTCTAGCTCATTGTAACCATCCTTTGTCACAACAGCTTGGGCTCACTTTGAGAGCGCTCAAAAAGGTAAAATTAATAAAGAGTAAGAAAGCAAAGGAGGCAACCAAGCCAGTCAACAGTGGATAGACATCCCTGTACCTAACATGGGAACTTGATTAGTAGAGTACACGAGGACAGGATTTTAAACTGATGGCTGGTATTCACATTGCATCAATATCCAATTGTAAAATTTCATCCTTTCCGACTAGTAGTTCACCAAGACAACATTTTTTTTTAAAAAAGTCACCTCTAAAAACAACTTCATTTTCTCTACCTTTTTGTCTGAACAGAAAGAGGCTTTACATTTTAATCTTTCTTTAGCATTCGTAGCAATCTTGATTCAATTTCACTAACTTAATAGCTATTTTTCTATACAAGGATTTACAATGTGATCTTTTACATGCAAAAAGAAAATGTCACTATGTACATGCAGGCTGTATTCATTAATATAATCTTAAAACAAAGAAAAGAGGAAGATCGGGGCAGGAACACGTGCGCCATAAAACAAGGATTACATTATTTTTAAATCTTTGTAGAAACACCAAATTGAACAGAAAATGAAAATGTAACTACTAGCTGATGACTCTTAAAACAAACAATGCAGCTGTGTATAATAAAAGGCACCCTTATTTATTGTCATGACTAAGTTAACGGCTTTAGAACACAGTATCTCTGTTTTGGACAGAAGAAAAATTATTTTACTCTCACGTACAACTACAATGCATGTCAGAACATCTCTGTGCACATGCAGACTGTAAAATACAGAATTTTACACACTCACACCCTCAAGATTCCCCCCCTACATTGTAAAGCAGTGCAGTTTTCAGAGGGCCATTCAATTACTTCTTCACAGAAAGGATTGCAGCAGAAGCAATACTTAAAACAAAGCAAATTAAAAGGGGGATTTAATTTCTTTTTATTCCTATTTAAACTAAGCACTACCATTCCTGCTTGAATTTGCATTCAAAGTAACCCTGCACCAGAGAAAGGAAGAAAGTAAAAATATCTGAAAATCTGAAGACAGAAAGAAAGGCGTGTTCTGTATTCTTGCTTTGCTTCTCTTGTGCCTCCTGATGTGTGATAGATGAGCATTTTCTGGGCAACCACATTTTTATATCTTTTACGCTACTGTCTATCACTTACTTGTCTACTACGCTTTTTTAACACTTCTAGCACCAATAGCTATTTCCTATTATTGTTTGCCACTACAATAAGAGACCACCACAATTAGCAAAATATTCAGCTGCAGTTTAAAAAGTAAAGTTGCCACAAGGAGTCTGACATTGGAAGTGGATATTGCTCCAGCAGATATAATAGACTGTGGCTAAAGGTGGGGCTGGAGAAGAAGAGAAGAATAATCTCATTATTTTTGTAAATTCCACTCAGCACATAAACCCTAGGATATGGTGAACTCCCCTGAACTGATTATTCTGCCATATAACCATCTGATTTTGTAAAAATACCAATATCACTTAACACAAAATCACTGCTTAGGGTAAATTCATTCTACCTACTGTTCTCATAGGGACATTTGCTGGAAAATTCTAAGAAATGATTTGCAGAAGCTATCAGCTGTGGGAGTTCACTATTATACCTCTGTCAACTTCATTCAATATAATTTACATTTTTTTTTATACTGCCTCACAGGATCCCTTGCAATTTTTTGCACGTACAATTTCACAGCAGGGAGGGGGAAGAAAAAAAAAGGAAAGATAACCCTCTTTTGCAGAGGAGAAAGAACAGATGCTTAAAACCAGATTTCTAGAAATCACTGTAAGCCTGAGCCAGAAATGTAATTAACACCTATTTATAAAGAATAATTAAAGTTGTGACTGCCACAAAGAACAGCAGAGATAATCGAGGTAGCCCCTGCTTTTTTTTTTTAGATTTTTTTTTTTTACACTGTTTGCAGTATTCCCACATGATTGCCACCTGCTCCCCCACTCAGCTTCCCCTATGCTCGTTTCCCCGGCAACCTTTCATTGGCTTTTCCTCCCAGCTATCGCTTTCAGTTCGGCTGCTCAGTCTAATCTTATTTGTTTTACACCCATCAAAACAAGCAGCTAGACAAAGACAATCCTGTAAGAATGGGAAAAGACCGTCGCTTTGTTTCCCCGGTTATAATAAATATCCGCGGCAAAAGTCTGCAAAACGTTAAATTAAGGGGAAGGGGGGGACCCCCACACCCCCACACCCCCCAGCATCCCGTGGGGCTGGCAGGAGGGATGGGTATTGTGCGGGTTTGGTCCCAGCCCCCACCCCGGGTCGCCCCGCTCGGCACAGCCCAAAGTCCCCGGCAGTTGTATTTGATCATGCCATTTTGCACAATCTGTAAGGAAAGCACAAAAGAGGGGACGAGACGAGCACGTCCGGGCTCCTCTGCCAGGAGAATATAGCCTAAAAATAGAAATACTATTTTTCACATAAATGGCTTTGACTTCTCCCGGCATTTAAAAAAGCACAAAACAACACGGCACCCCCCCAGCCCCCACCCCAACACAAAAAAACACACCCTTCCATCCACCCATCCATCCATCCTCTACAGCACCGGCTCCATAGGAAACGCAATACCTGAATTTTAGAGGCGATTATTAGGTTTGTATTTAAGGCTGGTGTAATACAAACGGAGATTAAAAGGCATCATCGGCTGCCTGCTCCGCCAGGCACATGCGGTACAATGACACCGTGACTGTCAGCAGAGACCATCCTCGCTCGACTGAAATGCAACGTTCAATGGAAACGCCGTGAAGTGCCATCACAGTTAGATACGTTAAATAGATATATAGATATATATACACACACAGGCAGACATATCCCACAAAAAAATAAACAAGGCTCTCTAATTTTATTTTATGACTCACAATCCACCGCCCTGAACAAAAGAAATTCGCGAGGCACATGAGAAGCAAGACAAAACCCCACGAGCAGGCTCTCCCCGTTCACTTACCATTTTCAAGCCATTCCACTCCATCTGTGATCACAAAGATGGACCCTTACAGCCCCTCACAGAGTCAAAAGCAAAAAGAGCGTTATGTAAAAGCTGACATTCCTTCTTACAGCGCTGCTGCCCAACGATGCAACAAAATCGACATATACTAGGCGCTGCAACACATACAAGCCTCCTCCTCTTTTTATGAGGTCATGACAGGAAACTCTTTGAAATACAATATGCAGCATTTACTGAAGCTCATATAAATCACCCTCACCCTCTTTTAAAATTACCATACCTATTGCGCAGTCCACCAAAAGAAAATTACCAATCTCGAGGCTTTTTTTCACCACCACCCCCCCCACCCCCCCCACCAGGATTTTGCTCTGCATTTGTATCTCCAAAATGTCAATGTGGAAATTAACTGCCCCCCCCCCCTTAAAAAAAGCCTCTTCCTTTTGCATTTCAGTTAGCCACATACCAGCCCTGCATTAGAAATGAGCTTTTTTCTTTATTCTGAGAGAAATCGCAATTACCTTAAAATGACAAAGTACATCCTTTATTAAAGGATACGCACACATTAAATATGAAAGAGAGAGCGAGAGAGAGGGGGAGAGAGAAGGGGGGGGAAGGGAGAGATCATGTACAAACAAATCAGTAGCAGAAAACTAAATTCATGTGAAAACACAGACTGAGAATGATGCAGATTCGGGGAAAATCTGTATGTTAGCTTCTATATCTACCTCTATATAAACCCGCTACAATCAGATTTTAAATCTACTAATACCTACCATAACCATTCTTAATGGCAAATATTGGGTCTTGAAAGGCTTCAACTCTTCTACAGATTTGCTAAAAGGTTTCAGGGAATTATTTTTATTATTATTTTTTAAAGATCCACAAAGCACAGTGCTAGACGTTTGTGCAGCGAGAATAATAGCAATAATTAATAAATAATAATAAGAATAATAATCACAAATAGCTATTCTGACGCTCTCTGCTTTGGAGAGCCCCGGTCCCGCTGTCCCCGTGCGGCAGCCCCCGGCGGCGGGCGGAGCGGCGCGGCGGAGCCCTGCTGGAACTGCCTGGCGGCGGCTCCCCGTTACACCCATTTATGGGACCATCTGTCAGCGGCGGGCGGGCGCTGATTGGCCGCCGCCGCGCGGGGAGGCGTTGCGACATCAGGTGCTATTGAAATTAGCCGCTGCCAGATTGACAATGTTAATGATTTGGTGACCTCTACAACAACAGAGACCAGATTTCTGAACTGCTGCTTGTGTCTAGTAATTAAGGCCCGGTTGAAGAAACAACACGCATCCCCGTATTTTCTATTTTTTTTTTATTGTGGGTTTTTTTTTTAATACCTCTTCCCACCCCACCAGCGCAGGAGCCCTCGGCCACAGCGATGTCATACCTCGGCCATGCTTCAGTGCCTACATCTTCTTACCTCCTGCACGCCCGGCTCCCAGGTCCGGCGTATTTTAACTACCTTATCTTTTTCGACAGTTGCTTTCCGGAGAAATGCATATTTAATGATCTGCCTCTAGGCTTAAAGGCACAACAAAAGCACTTTGACGTGCATTTAAAGCTGCATTTATTTTCAGGTACTATTGATTTTAATAATCAACCCATCTCTCCTTCCTTCAGCCCTATGAGGTTTTTTAAAATACATATTTTTAGAGTGGATTTGGTATTGCTGCCACTTGACACTAAGGCACCGCAGACACCTATTTATCAAAGCACTCCCCCTGAACGACAGTAGTATTTCAGAATTATTTCACCACCTCACTTCATTATTCTTCAGCACTACAGGAAATAAAACAGCAGCAAACTTTGGGCATTTAAAAGAAATTTTTTTCCAGCCTTAGAGGGGAACGTGCTCAACTTAACAATGCACACTCATTAATCCTCCGCTCCCTGCCACTGACAAACTAACAAAACTTCACTTCCAAACAGCAGTATTTTACCCTCTCCCAACCACAGCAAGTTTATTAAAAATTCTCACAAGTTAGGAAGCATTCATTTCTTTCTCTTACTTGGAGTTATTTTCCTAAAGCATGTTTTGGCCAAAGTAATAAGGCATGGCATCCTGTAATTGCAACTAACATTGAATTTACGTTCATCTCTACTAAAGCAACCGAGTGTTACTCTACTAACATATGTAGGAATCATTTAATTTTACCTTGCACACATTCATTTCAACAGCCAAAGTGGTTTTTTTTTTTTAAAAATCAGTATCATTGCAAGCGTTTTTAAACATAAGAGCTAGAAATAGAAAAAGCTAGGATGGGCCATGTTATAAGCTCACTTAGCTCTTTCCTGGAAAAAAATAACCTGGCTACAAACCACCAAAACCATTTTCAAAAATATGTAATCAGATTTCTAAAAGGTTGGTTTTTTTTTTAAAGTATAAATATGCCCTCAGAACTGCTAAGCTCTGAACTGACTTTCTGTAGATTTACAATTTCTTTAAACCATAGACACACTCAAAACACACACAGACTAAACACACAAATAAAACAAATGAAATACAGTAAGCTTATAAAATCTAGCTATGAACAAACCAAGCAAGGAGAAAAATCGCATTTAAAAGACACCATACAATCTATTTGTGGAATGAGCACTGAATTCAATTAAAATATGAACAATGTAAAAGGCTGCAGAGGATTTCTCTCACCATGCATCTTTCTGAGCACATTTGTAGCTTGGTAAAAACTAGTAAAGATTAAACTAGCTCATAAGATAGATTTCTTAACTCAAATATTTAAGTGATCTATTAAACTGAACACACAGGCATCAAAATGCTACAGAGCTAGTATATTACCATACATTCTTGTGCAAATATACATCGAATATTAAAGTTAGATTTGTAATGCAAATTTTTACTTAAGGTCTCTTCAGGGGTTAATAACACCAAAGGCACCCAGAAATTATTTTTAAGTCTTTTCAACTTCAGCCTACTTTGTTACTATAAATTCGTTATGCATATCAAAAGATTCAGCCATTTTTCTGAAACAATAATTGCACGCTGCTCCTCTAAAAAATTAGCTATCTTATCCGTCTATAAATCCAAGTACTCTGCACACTGACCACTTTCCCAAAAAGCACCCCACACATGCAGTCTTTCCAAGGAACACTAAAACAAACGCTCAAACGTCCTCAGAGGCCTCTCTCTGTAAAGACAAAGGCAGAATCCTATTGTTGAAAAAGTCAACCTTATTCTCGTGTTTCCAATAGTACCATTTATCTTTCAGGGTAAGGGACTGACCACCGCATCACGGTTGTGACATTTGTAAAGCATCAGATTCTCAATACAGTCTCTCCAGCATCAGCCAGCAACCCCTGAGCAAAGCATATTTTTAATGCAATCTTCTATCCCCACAAAAAGAAACTTGTCTTAAACAGCTAATCCAATATCAAAATGAAATCACAGGGTTGTTTCCCAGCCCCCCCTCCCTCTCCTTACCATAAATGAGCAGTTTCTTGACTCATTAATGACAGTTTCCCTTAAAAGAAGTGATCTCATATCACTGAGCCCCTCTCCACCACGCATACATCCCAAAGGTTGCGGGTATCTTAGCATCAGTAGCCGCTAGCAAGCTCTCTCATACAGAGCCCAGATGGACTATACCAGAAGCCAATTCAGCGTTAATAACTACCTACTCTGTGCAGTTTAGAAGCCTTACGTGGCATAATGTCCTAGGCAACAGCAGCCGATTGAAACCGCAAATAAAAGACAACCCAATTCTCCAAAAGCATCAAAAGGAAAAAAATAATAAATTGAAGAATGATTTTTTTAAAAAATCTCTTACTTTCATAAGATTAAACTGAATCCTTCACAGACATATGAAAAAGGAGAAAAAAACCAGATGCTGCCCAGAAAAAGTGACAAAATATTACCTCATTATTTAACAAAGCAGCATTAAGCGTCCTGCTGATTTCAAACATCTTGCCACAGATTTTGGTTAAGAGAAACAGAAAGAATCCTTTGCAAGCCCTCTGTCTGCAAAGGGTTCTTCAATTTTCTTGCGCACAACAGAATAGTCAATATGTTATTTCCCTAGAGTTCGCACATTAAAACATCTAGTCAGTGAGCTGAATTTTCCCCTTATCACACTGTAGACTCCTGTTATATGTACTGCTCTCTTTGCAAGATTAGCCTGCCCCAAACATGGCTGTTGTTTAAACTATTCTTTAAAGTAACAGTTCACTCCATAACCACCAGGTGGGCAGTGTACACAGATTCAAGTAACCATCTTAAAGATTTTTCTTGGAATAGCTGCTGGTTGTGATATACAGCATAAATCCCCCCTGCACTTATCAAGGAGGAAGAAAAAAAAAATTTGCACTGTTTTATGCCCTTTCCTCCCCAGAAGCAAGCCCACACACAAACACCCTAAAATCACTTAACTTTTACCATTTTTTTTTTTTAAATGGACCTTAAAATTTATACAGGAGTATTTCATTCAGCAAAAATGAACTAAGTGATAAAATCCAATCAGTTCTGAGAACAAAGTGTAATTAAAAGGGAAAGCACACCCTTAGAAATGGTCTGTACTGCAGAAGAAACAAAATCAGCATCAAGTTCAGCACAACGGTGTTCTTTCATGGAAACATGAAACAAAATTCAGCATGTAAATAATTCACATGTAGGAAGGGTCTGTTAGAACATATGAACTATACCTTCACGTAAATTTGAGGACAACTTGATAAGATACTGCTATGATGTATTTTGGTTTAAATTAATTTATGAAAACTACTGTTGCATGCATCAGAGCACAAGACTGAAATACACGGAAAGGATCCAGTTTTCAACAGCACCCAAGTCTCCCAAGTTATCAAACTGTCCCTATTCCTACGTGTCCACAAGCTATTTAAGTTTAGGGGTTTTTTTTGTGTGCTTTATTTAAGGTCAAATACTTCAGGGAATACTTCCATTACTATTAAAAAAATATGAATTCACTCAACGCTCCACAGCAACACCCAGAGGCTTGAATGAGATTTGGATCTTTGTGTTAGGTGCTGTACAAACACATTTGAAAAGTCATTTCATACTGAAGGCTTTACAAACAACATTTACAAGACCGAAGCACAAAACAGAGGTGTGAGAAAGAACAATAAACAAAGAACATCACAATGTCTTTACCAGCTGGGATGAATCACTGCAGAATCAAGGCATCTCTGGCAACTACCTGTGCTAAGACAGAACCCAAAAGGTTATTTACTGAGGTTAAAGAATCAATGCACTATATGGACAAGGGCTTCTTCAGATTTATCACCTACAAAGTACCATCACCTAATTCTTTCATTTATAGCAATCCTTGCTGACTAAGTATACGCAGAGTAGTGATTTTCTTTGTTGGCCGTTAACTAATATTAAAGTGATGCAGTAATGACTTAACCTTCTTGAATATGTATTGAGTTTCAAGTCATTCCTTTTTATATGAGGAGAAAGGTTATTTGCATCGATTTCTGTTTGCATGAAATAAGCTTATTTTCTCATTCACCATATGCCTTGAACACTAATTAAAAGTGTCACTTTCTTCTAATGTAAAAACGTAATCATTTAGTAAATAAGTATTCTTGGCTCTTCAGTCTTTGTGATAATCTATTTAAGGACTTTTTTATTTCCAGGTAACTTCAGTGCTTTGATTACCACACACCCCTCTGATATAGAGAAGTGTTTTATAAATATACTTTTTTCCCAAAGAAAAAAATAATCTAGAAGTGCATCTTTAAGGACCCACACTCCTCTTACCCTGAGGCAAATCCATCCAATCAATATGAAACCATTCACATGCCACCATCTGCCAAGCTGTAGAGCAATGTGGCTGGAACAGACCTCTTATAAAGCAGCAGTGGTCTCATTTTCAGTCTATTAGGGAAGCACCAGAGCTCTCATGTGCAAGGACACAAAACTCCCAACTCAGATCCTCTCACACCAGTTTCTCCATGCACTGCTGCAGAACTCCTGTAATTTTTGCTGCTTGAGTTTTCACACTAATCAAAGCAAGAGGGAGACGAAAATGATCAGTAACAGCCCTATTTCACTGCAGTACAAAATAAAGAACTCTGTTTAATTCTATCCTAATATGATTACAGCAAACCATTTAAGTGCTGCTGCCTGTGAACTACAACCTGGTATTTTCTATCACCTCATTTTCCCCTCTTCCAGAGGACTAAACATTTACACCTCGGAACTGTTATTCTTTTCTAAGACATTTCTATCATAAAGTTAATATTTAATTCTGATCAAAGAGTATTTTGTTGTTTGACAGATGGGATGGTGCAGGTGGATGAGGAACAAAGGAGATGCATGTGAGAGTAAGAGATGGATTTGAACTACACAATGATTTAACAGAACACAATGGGCTGGGAAAGGACATTACACAATGCAAGCACTAGGGTTTGCCCTATGCAGTAATTCAAGAACCTCTGCAGAAACAAGTCTCCAGTTCAAGATCATCACATCAACAGGAACTTTACTGAGCTCACATATAGCCCTTTTTCATCAGCAGATCTCAATAATTTAAAATATCCTCTACCACCTATCACTGGCAAATTTACTGCATGACTACTGAAAAGAGCAATAGAAGAAAGGGAACATGAAGGGGTGCAAACCCCTTACAAATGTACACAGAGAGGAAAAATGAACTATTTTAAAACCATCCATGAAAGGACAAGAAAATGTGAGACGCTAAATATGCAATTCAGTGATGCTGAAAGTCACAGTCTTGGGTGGAAAAGGTAGGGCCACACTACTAGGCCACACCTAACCCAAAGTCAGACTTCAGGAAGAGAAACAAAACAACAACAACAAAAAAATCAGTCCAGTTAAGCAGACTGCCCTTCTGTGTACACATGTGCAGGAGATGGGATGGACCGGCAGGGTGGGGGGAAGAGGGAAAAAATGACAGTTAAGCAGGTTATTTACCTATACAGGAAGGTTTCTTCCACTGTTACTTGAACAGCTTACAATCAAGTATATATATAAACAACAATATAGTTTGTTTAGCTACTGAATACTTTAAAAACCCAGCAAAATAAATCACCCTACCAACTGCCCTGTGGAAATCAAGCAGGAGTGAGTGACCAAGACTGTAACACTGCATGACACTGAAAATGTTCTTCATTAACTGCTCTTTAAGGTTAGTGAATTCATGTATTTGAGGAAGAGTAAAATTTTTAAGGTTTCACTATAAAAACATGTAACAGTCATGATAATCAAACACTACCACAAAAAAGGCTGAAGTATGATACAATTTGAGGAAGTAGTAGGTAAAGACATGACTGACATGATTTCAAGCTTTTATTAATTTCTTTTATTTGATGACCGTCCCGGGAACGCAGGAACCTGCCCTTGCTGATGCAATGTACTATCTGGTGCACAGAGATTCCTCCTGATGGAGAGATTAAATATGCCACGGATCTACATGAAAAAATTATCACCTTTTTGATCTGTGCCCAGAAGAAAGAAAAACCTTAAAAAAAAAATCAAACGAGTAGTTAGAGATCTAGCTCCTTAAACAGGTCTGGAATGAAAACACTAGATGCAAAACCAGACAAAAAACCCTCCTATATACTTAAAACTCTAAATGAGGAATTTAGATACATGAAGCTTAAGCAAGTAGTCACAGTTCCCACAGAGATGACACTTCAGCTGCTTTTGCACAAATATGCTATTCAATGTTGCTTGCCCACTTTCTTTTTCATGCCTTATGAGATGTGTAATTTGGATGCTGCATAGCTGCTCTAAGTATCACACACCAATTTTCCAAAGATGTGTATTTGCAATTCCCACTGTGGATACTTATGTTTGAACGCTGGGAGACTGGAACAACACTCTCTGGGGCACGCCAGAGCACAGAAGTAACAAAATTAATAGATGTAAATAGCTCTGATGGAGAGAGAGGTCTTCTTGATACGAACCACAACCTTATTTTCAAAACTGAAAGCTGGGCATCCACACAGATTTAGACACTCACGTATGTCAGTGAATAACCTCAGCAAAGATTTTCTATGAACATCAGGGTACAGGCCAGATGCGGAGGTGGGCCAGCATCAATGCAAGAAAGGTTTGGGAAAGATGATTCAGCATCTTCCCAGTGTGTCCAAAGGCCAGCAATGTCCTTGGCACCTTGGCGCCACACTCCTCTCCCAGCTCTTAACTAATGCTTTGCAAAACACAGCATCCACTCGGTCACACAGTACACATCTTGCTTGGCCAATTTTCAATACATTCAAAAGAACCCACAGTCAGTGCTGTAAGACTGAAAACCGAAAGGCAGCATATCTGCTAGGTAAACATGTTAATACAGCAATAACAGATACCAGCAATTTTCTCCCTCCCCAGTTCCTTTACTTTTGGCTCAGGAATATACATTTTCAATGCTTTCAGTCCCCTGATTTTGTTTTCTTCCTTTTAACTATTAGAACTTGTATTCAGCAGACGTCCTAAATTCTACAGTTTGCTTTCCTATCACTACAAGCAGGATTCAACCCTACCTACACAGGGAGTTAAAACATTTCTACATTGCTGTCAGTGTTGTATAATACAGTTAGCAAAGTTTCAGCTGAGCAAATGAAGACGTTTTCAAAGATTTATAAGTGCATTTTTAAAATGTATTTACTTGTAAATAATGGAAGGACCTAGACAGTGAAGAAGTCTAGACTTACCAGAGAGATTTACATGAGTTCAGCCATTTTTAATGTGCCTATGTATGAGCACAAAAACCCTCATAAAAAAATGTGAACAGGGTCTTTTAACCAGTTTTGCCTAATTTTAGAAAAGTTAATGGATTTGCTTTAAACCAATCTGTAATACAGTGTGCTATATGCCTTGCACTCAGGCCAAATAATATCAATAACAAGAACAAAGAAAAAACCTGAAAGGGGGATTAGCGTGCTGATGTTTCCAAGCTTTGAGACAGCGATCAGAAAAAGATCTGGGGAAGAGTGTAAGGTGCTGGATCTGAAAAGAGGTACAGCAGGAATCAAAGGAGATCGACGAGCAGCATGCAGAAGGGTTATGTCTCCTGCAACTTGCAATTACACAGGAAAGATGCAGAATCAGGGAAGATACAAGAGAGAATAAAGACAATAAAAAGTGTCAAGAGCTGTTAATTGTCCCAATTACTTCTTGTTAGAACAGCTGGCACTTTACATAGAGTATTTTAGTATCAGTAGGCAGAATGTAAATAAGTATTACAATTTCATATATAAAGAAAATCTCAATCACATCCGGGTCAACCCTATCATGCAACCTATCCCCAAACCCTTGCTTAAAAGGAGAAAAGAAAGCTTAAAATGTCTTAACTAAATAAATCCAGCTTGCCTCCTGTTCCAAAGCTTACACTCGTATTTGCAAGTCTCAGGACTTGTGAGAAGTTTCCTGCATACATCTATTTATTCTACTCCTTGAGAAATAAGGGTTAAACAAGGTGACCCAATAAGGTACCCCAAAACTCAGGTATAAACAGTTCTCATGAACATGGCTCATACAACTCTTTAGTCTATAATTTAGATACAGAAAGAACAATTTTATAATAAGAACAAAAAAGGTAAAATACAGAGAGGGTAAGAGGTAGAAAAAACAGCAAAGATGATATTTAAAGGACCAGTGCTAACTCTGAACCTTCCATACTGACACAGCAGGAAGGGGTTAAAGAAAGGCAACTAAAAATAATCATCTGTGGCTCCTCTTCTTGCTCTCTACAGTTGATAGAGCTAGTCTCTTGGGATCTGCATAACTCTGGTCAGGAAGTCCTAAGGTTTTTCCTACCCAATTCTCACAGATTTCCATATGCATTTATGGTTTTCTTTAAACTCCTCTTTGCAAAGTGTCAGACATATCTTAGCAGAAGATTTTTAGCTTCCTTTAAGGTAGGACAGATGAAGACAATGGGTATTTTTAGCACTTTTTTAAAAAAAGAAGGCCATTCAAAATATGCTAGTAGCTATAAAAATTGAAGGCCAAACTTCCTAATAACTTTGGTTACAATTACTAAACAATGCATATTTGATGATTGGGTTTCAAGGGATCTGTACAGCTCAGCTGGAGAAGCTGGCAGGTTAGCACCCAAGAGCAAGTTTACTTCTGCTCTGAACCACCTCTTCCACAGCCACAGGTGGTATGCTTTCTTCACTACTTCAGACTGACTTTTAACTCAATAGGCAGGTAAGAGAGGTGAAGCAGTAGCCAGGTTGCTTTTGTTTTTTCCAGTCTGTGGACAAAAACCACGTATGACACGATGAGCTCTACCAGTCCTCAGTTAGCATGGATGAATTAACCTCATCTAAGGTTACACATCTGCAGGGAAGCTAGTCTTTCCAAACTCCTTTGTACAAGCAGTTACGGGAAGTGGTTACTTCCAAGGCACAACTCATCTGTCCTGCTCTAGAAATCTCTTTTGGAGCAAGATAAAACATGCTCTTCACTTCACTGGCGATGCATTAAGTAGATCTCCAGTCACCACCAAGAGAGTCCAGCTCAGGCAGAAAGCCTGTCTCTGGTCAAACCAATCCCATCATGGGTTGACCACATGGCCAAGGGAGATGGTCTCCTTTTGATGTTCACCTAGATGCAAGTTTACCTGAACTTCAGCCACCCTGGGGGCTCTTACCACCACAGTGCACGCTTTGGTGTAACTCAGCATAACCATTCTTAAGTATGAGCAGCAATTCAAGGAAGGCAAGCTTCAGACAGCCCTGGGAACCAGATCACAGACCAAGACACACCACCAATACTAAATGCACCTGTAACAGCTACACACAGCAAATCTTGCAAGACTATGTTGGTCTGTACATGGGAAAAGCCTAACATCTCTGGAAGCACATAAGCATCTTGTCAAAAGAAAAAAACCCACCAAGGTTTATTTCATGAACTCTAGGCTAGATGCTCCCTTCAGTAACAGAAGCTTTCATTCTGAACCATAACTCCAAACAGCAGAAGCCTCAAGAAAAAAAGGGTTCCAGTACATCCAATTTGTGACTGTTGGGAAAAGCAACAGTCACATCAAAACAGCTACCTGAAAACCTATCCAGCTACAGGCCATCACCCTGCAGTTTAAAGAGTATTTCACACCATTGCTTGAACACATTTATATTCTTCCAGGCAGTTTTCCTGATGTTTTATAAGGATTCCCCAATGCAACAACAAACGATCTTTCTTTTAATAGTATCACTGGATGCGTTGTAACCTGCATCCAGGGACACCCTGCTCTGCTCAGATAAAACTTAATTGTTCTTCTGACATCGAACAATGCAGGAACTTTAATCTCACCTAATAAATGAAACAGGCCTCTATTTTTAACATCTTCCATAGCCCAAATGCCTACAAGAGCATGTATCAAGTAAAAAAATATCACAAAAAAATGTTTCAAGTGAGCATGGACAACCAACATACACCTAGTGAACAAAGAATGTATTTACTTTTTTAAATGGTGTCAAATAAGAGATTAGATTTTATTCTGCTGTGGTAGAGGCCCTACTTCTGTGGGTAAAGGAAAAACAGATCAGTGATGCTGTGGAACATTTTACAAAGAAAATTTCAACTGCTCGCAACAACTGGCAAAATCCCTACAGCATGTCTATATTGTCTCTTTCCCCAGATTATTTCCTTCAGCTTCTACTCCTTGGACGATCTTTTGCTTTCTGTCAAAATATCATATAGTATAGACATACACCACAAAATGATGTGGTTTGATAGTGGAAATTTCAGCTCACGACCTTTTAGGTTAATGGCACTATTCAAACTTAAGACAAAAGGAAACTATTAACCAATTACTCCCACTGACCTCACTGGTAACTGGAAGATGGTCAACACTGAGAATGAGGTCAATTGTTTAGGTGCTATCATCTGTTCAGGAAGCCACCCTCTTCAGCTGGTTCAGAGACTATCCCAGGCTGGTGGATGATGACACGGCTTTATCTATTCCTGACTTGTCACTTCTCAGCTGCCATATGCTAGCACACAAAAGACTTTGATGCTTAGGAAACATACTAGCACATACGCTCTTCAGCAACCCAGGTTACACACACCAAGCCTTTTCTTTTGCTCTTTCCACTGGCATCAGTCAGGACTTAAATTCAAGACCCTCCATACACATGGCCTGTGCCCATGACACTACAGATTATGAAAACTTCCATGATAAAGATTGCAGCTCTGCACATGTTGCTGACAGATGCAAAGTTTCCTCAAGTAATGAATTCCCCAAGTCTTATCACTTGCTGTTCCATGCGGAAAGCAGGGCTAACCTTTCCTTCTGTATCATAACAGTAATTTATTAAAAAAATATGTCAAAACTAGAGACTATTGCACATGTGTCATCAGCTTTTAAGTAATGAATGAAGAAAACATCTCACAGACACAGTCACATCAACTATGCAAACCAAAATAAGACCAGATACTAAAAATGAATGTTGGGAAAAAACAACATGTAAGTATACACAGTAGTATCTTGCTCTGAATGCTTCCACAAGACCCTGATAGAAACAATTTTAAAAACACTGCAGTCAAGCTTAATGAAGGCTTTATTCAGCTATTTAAGAAACCAGAAAAAACTTCACAATTTCTACAGAAGAGATTGCTTGTAAGGTTCAGATTAAGATGGACAGGCCATATGCTCTGGTGTACCCAATTTGCTCATCAGCACTTTCCTATCCTGTCCAGAAGCTCAGCCTAACCATTCTGTTAAAGCATGACTGCTGAGCATCAGAGCTTATAGGTTAACAGAACGAGCAAAAAACCACGTCAGCCTATGACAGTCCCATACCACAAGAGGATCCCAAATGCACTGTTTGATGCTACATAAGCAACACAACCTAGCAAAATTTCAAACAGGTTTCCAGTCAAATGATCTGCAGAGAGCAGCATGAGATTCAGGAAGTCAAGCAAGGAGGAAGACCTGGGGCCATGCCACTGCTAGGTGTGCTCCTGGGTCTTGAGTGCTCTGATCCGTCCCACCTGTAGCCCAGGCACCTGGTCCACATGTTCTATTTAAGCTCGGTTGGGGCACAGTGGGCAGGGGGAATAAAAAAAGTCAGCCTTTCACTTTGTAAGGAGACCACCCTTGAGAAAGTGCATGGAAAAAAGGACAATAGGTTGCATACCTCCAGCTGTGATCTCCAATAACACATCTCAAGTACAGGGTTGGGATTTTTTGACAGTCAAACATTTGTAGGGTAAACAGGTTAGATGAACTGACATGCACACAGATCCAAAAAAGTGTGTCTGTACTACATGCAGCATCCTAGTATTACAGATAATTTAACTATGTGGCTCCATAAAGGGTAGTTAGTTCTGGGTGTTAATAACCCTGATTCAGAACTCTGTTCAGCAATGTACTCTCATTAGCTAGACCATCTGTGTAAAGGGAACAACCTACGCTGTCACAGCACACAGAGCCTGGGGCTGACCTTAATATCTTCCCCCACATACCAGTGGAGGACAAGAGAAGAGAAGTCTGGCATCAGTTTCTGCCCTTTCTGCTGCCAGAGGAAGATATCTGTGCTGGAAAGCAACTTTCTCACCCCCCCAGTCACATTGCCAGCTGTGGGAGATGTGGAGTGGCAACTTCTCTTCCTCCTAAGGTCCCACTGGTCAAGTGGGAAATTTGGCTGTCCTGTTAGCATTAAGATATCACAGTACTCTGACTTACTGAGAAGATAGGCTTCACAAATCATGCTAAAAAAAAAACCTCCTGACATTATTCACAGCCAGCGTAAATTACGTTGACTAGAAAGTGCCCAGCATGACATGGAACTGCATTGCAAATACACAGTATTTGTTGGTTTTGATCTTCTTGCTCCTTCCTCTGTATCACACATCTGCTATGACAAGCTACTACACACTGCCTGGTGGACATTCCTGGAGGTTCTTCCCACCTGCACATAGGTCCTACTCAGGACTCCAAGATCCCTTAGCCAACTACTGCAAGAGCAACCTACACAGATTTATGCAGGTCAGAGGGACTATGAGACAGTATGGATACATCCCATCACTCAGCAAAACATGCAGTCACATCCAAGGCATCTTTCTTCAAGTTCAGGTTTAGTCCTCTTTTTCTAGACACACCATTCTGCCAGAATCTGCTTTTCTGGTCAAATACCACACTCTCCCCTGAGAATGGAAAAAAGTGAAACAAACCACCCAAATCAATCTGCTCAATGTGCTACACACTTCAGAAAATGCCATTTTTTCCTTCTCTACCAATCTCTTTTCATCTTTGATTCCCTGACCACTTTCATCTATTGTATTTGTTAATTTCATCTGGCTCCCACCATGTTGAAGTACAAATGCAGAGAGCAGTGCCAGTGCTACTGCAAGCCCTCTGCTTACATGAGATCCTGAGAAGAGCTCCAGTGAGCCAAGTACAAACCATGGTGTGGAGCACTGAGTGAAAGGAAGCTCACAAGGAGAAGGATTTCAATGACTCTTCCAAGACATAATTAAAGCTGATGTTTTCCTTAAAGCAGTCAAATTCAGCAATGAGTACATTAACAGAAAGGCTAGTATTGCAAACACCAACAGAAAACAGGCATCTCGATTCAACCAAAAAGTAAATTGCCTGGATTATGAGATGCTACCTAGGATGTCAATAAGTGTATACAAAGTGCTTTATCTCTTCTCATCATAGCAGAGAGAAAATCTCCCACGTATCAAGGCTGCTAGCAGGAACCTTGTCCCATGGAAACAATGCTTCCCTTAAGGTTTCAGCATTCAGTTTTGCTGCTGTGCAATTCCGTTCTAAGGGATGAGCTCAAATTAAGGCTTTTCTTGGATGTTTGATTTTGCTAGGTTTGTAGTAGTTTAGAATCTTTGAAACTTCTATCTTTCTGTCATCCATTCAAGACTTGCCAGTGGGTTAGAAAGCTGTTAAGCAGGGAATATATGACCAGCAGACAAGCAGGCTAGGATAAAGACTTTTCTTAGAAAACTAGGAACAAAACCAAAATAAAAGCTCTTTAAACCACATAGCTACTTGAAGGAGGAGCAATGACTAAAAACTGTTGGCAAGTAACAGACCTGAAAACAGGAGTCTGAGTATCAGACCAGCTTTGCATCATGTCAGCTTTATATCAAAACTTCCGTAAATGAAGCTTGCTAATCTCAGATCTAGAAACAGTAATAACCTCTCTAGCAAAGCCATGGGTGCTTATACAGCTCTACAGCACAACTTGAACTGGAGCAACCCAATGCTGTTTGCACATCCCCCTAAGCAGCACAGCAGCCACCCTTCTGCAAACCCACAGAAAGCCGCACATAGCCAGCTGCTGAGTAACTCAGCCTATCTCTTAAACTGAAGCAGATTAGCTGGGGTATTATTACTTCCATAAATTGGTAGGCATGAGGAGGTGAGGCAAGTCTTTTGTAACCTACAGCTAGGTATACAGCAGATGGGGGCTTTATGATCCTGTATCTGGTAGGAGAATCCTTCCAGATGTTTTGAAATTTTAGTGGGCAATGCACACACGAGATGGGCAAGTTTTCTTTGCTCCAAGGGTACCAAGCCTTCTCTTTTGACCTAGAAAGCTCCTCCAATAAGAGTATTTCTATTAAACAATAACCTTTTTTATATACCTTAGAGAATCTGGTGGTCTGCTTAAGCAATGAGCCACAGCTTAGCCAAAGGTAGCTTCACATGGGTTACTGCAACTAAAGAAACTGGCAAGGATGTCAAAATGCATGAATTGGGTATAAAAACACTTACTAAAAGAAATATGGAATTATGCATTTGTAAGAGAAAGTAAACACAAAAGTATATACAGTGAACATGCTGCTTGTGAAAGTCAGGAAATCCACCATTTATATATTACCCATAAGAAAGCATCAGTGCTTAGATATTTATTTTATAGCAAGCCTGTGTGCCTAACTGAGAAAGACCTGAAAACCAAGGGCAGACAAACTTGAACAACAACAAGATGCAAAGACTCTTTAGCTATACATCGCACAGAAGTATGGAGGACAATGATTCAAATAAAGTCAACTGTGTTGGAAATAGTGCATGAAATCCCAGAAGTGACAAAACTACTAGTCAGTGAAGAAAATGAAAGGAGCCAAGTGGAAGAAATCAATCAAGAAGAAAAAGTAAGCTTTTTTTATAAAGGCAGGCAAGGGGCCAGATAACATAGATGGACACACATGCAAAAAAAAACCACCACAGAAAAGTGTAGCATTATCTAGAAGTACAGCAAGTGATAAATTTGATGATAAACTAGGAAGCTGGGACAAATTTGCTCCAAACTAAGGAATGACAGCATGCAGTGAGGGGTGCAAACAATTTTTCTTGTACTGGAAAAAACAACCTTCTAATGCAAATGGATGAGCTGATTAACAAAGCTTGCAGAGACTGTTGTGAAAGACGGGTGAATGGAGAGAACCCAAGGGAGACACTAAGAGCATGTAAACCAAATCAGGGAGCAGCTGACTGCATTCAGAAGGAAGAGGCTATAGGAGCACTTAGAAACACGAAAACAAGAATATGACCTAGGCTGTGTGAAGCACCAGTAAACATACTGAAGTGGATGGCAATAGGAGGCATCTGTTCAATGTATTCTTCAACTAGAGAAGTATCAGCAGTTTTACTAATAATACCATTTATTATTACTTTTTATAATTGGGGGGAGGCACCAGAATGCTTCTTTTCACCAAAGTCATACAAAACCCACACAGAAACTACATTTGTTTTTCAGTACTAAAACCCAACTGTTGAAAGGTGGGAAAAATCCTTAATTTATGGAAATCCCAAACCCAGTCTCCCATGCATTAACTTTAAATCATTATGGAAACAAAGGACGCATATTTTCTCTACTGTGAAGATACAGAAGTATGTTACTACTTAAAAAAAATAGTTTACTACGGCAGTGAAATTGCAGATGCTTCTGTGCACTACAGGGACTTCAAACATTGCATCAATTATCTGAATAAGTAATGAAAAGACATTGTGAATAAAATGGTTCACCAAGCCTGGTTCACAAGTCAACTGCTTTTTGAATCCAGTAATATACTGTAGTATTTGACATGTTACTTCTTTTTGCAAGAGGTTAAGGGTTCTCTGTACTTTTATGCTATACCCGCTGCTGTTTGGGGAGAAAAACAAACTGACAAAATATAAAATGCTGCAAGTACAACACACATTTAGATCCTCACTGTAGCCCTCCTTCCACACCAAAAAACCCACTGAAACCGTAAGCCTGAAGTCCAACAGAAGGGGAAATATGAAAATCTCACCAGCAGTTCAGGCTAGCGATAAGCAATTTAATGCTTTATAATTCTGTCTTTGACAAACTGGACTAGGTGACGGTAGAACACGAAATGTCTATTTGTTGAGCTATCGTTTTCAGAGTCTCTCTTACTGGCACCTGGAAACAGAGCAAGCATAAGGCTGATTATCATTTCTGTAACCCCCAAGGAAAACTATCATGCAAGATGTCTGAGTAAGAGCAGTGTAGTTCCAAGACAGCATTTATAAACAGAACAAAGACTAAACAAAAGGCTAAACAAGTACATCATAATTAACAACTACAACCAAACTTTTAATTAAGATATGTAAGAAAAATCAAGGAAAGCTAATTAAAAAGCGACCAGCGTGTATACTTTCTTCGAAAAATCTGAATTGGTACTGTGAAGTAAACAGGCTAATTGGAAGTGACCACAATTACTTTGTCGCTGTTACTGAGTTTAGTCATGATTTTTCAGCTTGCTCTTTAATCCTACATCTTGTTTGTACTCCTTTGTTGTCTGAATGCAGGATTCTTCCACCCAGATTCTTCAAAAACTGAGCAAAAGTGAAGAAAATACCACAGAGATTTAACATTGTATGACAGGCATATTTTGTCATTAGTTTTGAGACACTCTCTTTTCTGCCTAGGACAGTATTATTCTTACAGGGCCAGAATTATAATTACTATATACTCCCCACATTCATCCTGAACAAATCCACAGTTACTACAAATGGATCCTGATACATTGCTACATCAATAGTGCTATACTCCGCATGTTTTTCTTTTATCCAGGCAGCTAGACCAGTATAAAAATATGATGCGATTTCACACAGATTTTACTGTTAGGTATGAACTTCCCTTAAGGCCAAAAAGCAGTTACAGATAATAGGAATCTAACTGGCAATATTAAGGTTTTACTTCTTTCCTCTTATATACTACCATTCCATGAAAATACATCCATTCTCATTACTTTTGCCATTCTTCAAAACTGGTACCAGGCTGATTTGAACAGTAACAGTTAGTTAATGCTGATAGAAACAAGCAAAGAAAAATGCTGACACAACTTAGAGTTACTTAAGAACTTATTTGCTACACATCTATTTCTAGAAAATTAGTAAGAAGTTGCTGACTCCCAGCTGTAATAAACCCAGGTATACCCAGGCAAAATAAAAATAGGTAAAAAAGGAATTCCCACCCACAATCCCAGAATTTAAACAGCAAAATGATATGCAGCTAACAACTTCCACCTCTCCTCAACACACTGTTGGCATGAAACCCAAGGCCCTACTAAGATACATCAACTATTTCTGATTAGCAAAATCTTAGCAGGAATCATCTTTCAGAAAGTTATTTCTGCAGCTACATGAAACCAAAAATCTACTTTTTAAAATATGGTCTTACATTTAATACAAAGTGACAGCTTTTAAAAAAATTCTGCTCTGGTGTATCACTACACATTAGCCCAGTGTAACCCTTAAACTACCCAGGAAGAGTTCTCCGCCTGCAGCAATGTTTTTCCCATGACCATTTTTAAAGTTAGAGGCTGCAGGGCCACCACTAGATTGCTGTCCTGCCTGTAGGATCTCACCTTTTTTACCTCCACAAACCCAGGGTACCCTGAACCTGTAATGCAGCCTTAACTAATGCCACAGCACACTTCTTAAAGTCATCCCTTTTAAACTCCTAAGTTTGGTGTACTGAGCCAAAAACATATAAGAAGTCCTTCCAGTATATGGTTAAAACATTAACGGTGTTTCAAACTCTCCCCCCCCCCAACCCCAGTTAACGATGTTTCAAAACATACACACCTGTGCCATGTACCTCACTAGCAACACTGAACTGGAATGGTGCAGGAATCTCCATTTCCAGGCTTCTCTACTGCCAAAGCCAGACAAGCACTTTCTGCCTAGTCTCCATTTTTCTGTTCAATAGGTGGAGTAAAGTAAAAGACTTATTTCTGTGCAAAAGCTCCTTCCCCTGCATAGCAATAAGGCTCACGTTGTAATTGATTTTTTTTTAAAATGTCATTTAAATTATTTTGGTATGATTTATCTTTCCTTACTTTTTCCTAAAACATCTCAGAATATTAACAATGAAATAAATGTAGTAATACTCTAACATCTTCAAACATTACCTAATTTAAAAATCTAATTTACTTTTAATCATTTAGGCTTCCTTACTATTTTGTAAGTGGATAGTAAAATTAGACTATCAATTTCATTTTTGCTTTGAATATGTTGCAGGTTCTGCTTCTCAACCACTAGAACAGGGTTCTTGTTTAAGGTTTCCAATATTGTTCCAGACCTTTTAAATTAAAACAATGGGAACTGCTTTAATTTTATTAAAAAAATTCTCAACTGCTCTCCCTGGCCCTTTTTACAAGAAAAGGCCAAGTGTTGGCACAAAACTAAACCTCCAATGTACCTGTTAAATAGTGTTATGTGGCCTTCTACTAACACAAAGAGACAATAGAAGCCTTAAATGGTGCTGAGGGTGCCATTGTGTACAATGACCTTCCAATGAAGCCAGTGGGAGACCTGCTTAAGAACCGATAAACAAATTGAACAAGTAATACAATATGAATTATCCTACTCTTGCTTTGGCAAAATTTAAAAGATGATTTATCACTATAGCAGCCCTACTTCCAAGTCTCCACAGCCAGTATGAGTCTACACCTCTTATTCAACATGTGCCATCACATTTAAAAAGCACTCAAAGAAAAATTATTTAGAGAAATGTATTCTTTTAACACAGGTGTTCACTGATAACACTTACTTTAGCAGTATCATTTTTTATATTATATGGAATAACAAACAAACAGAAGTTTCAACTATATCAAAGCTACCCTTTCAGTGTCTTGGAATACTTAATATTACGAGTCCACTGCTGGAAAAAGTGCTACCGGCACAAAACCGGTGCTAACTTCCATAGTAAGTACTATGCAATTAAAACTAGACTGTCATGGGTAAAAATTTTAATTAAAAACACCTTAATTGTGCTAATCACAGTAAACTAGAATGAGCCTGAAACTCTTTCAATTCGCCATCATGTTACTGAAATAAAGCAAAGCCATTTGCAGAGTCATTACACCGGTGAATTTAACCTCTTTCTTTCTGGTTCTTGCACATATGATGCAATCAAGCCTCTAAACCTACTCAGTCCTTAAAGATCGTTAGCGGCCAAGCCAGCATCAGGCCGCACTGCTGCCCTGGGCCTTGCAAACCCAGAGCAGCCAGGGGCGGCCATGGAGCTGGGAGCGCTCCGCTGCGGGGACCCGGAGCGCAAGAAGCCTCCAGTGCACCCCTTTTCCTTCCCAAAACACTAGTTTAGGAAACACCATGCAAAGTTACCGCCTCTTTTTAAAAGGCATTTTTTTTAGAAGCAGACGCGATGCCCCTGGGGCAGTGCGGGGTTGGCGGCCTAGCCGCCCCCCAGCCCAGCCGGGCACCACCGTCCGACCTCCCCCCTCCCCCGGGCCGCCCTTCCCTCCGCGCCCCGGGAGCCCATACAGAAGGTGGTAGGGGGAATGGCGGCGGCAAAAGGCGGCGACAAAAGGCGGCAGCGGCAAAAGGCACCGGCGCGCGACCCCCCGCCGCGATCCCGAAAAACCATGTTTCCCCCTCATTTCCACAGCTGCCGGTGCTGCGGGGACCGTGCCCCCCCCCCCCCCGCAGCACTTCGCGGGCAGCAGAAGGGGAGGGGGGAATGTCTCCTCACCGCGCTCTGGACGCGCATCTTCTGCCGCGGGAGAAGCACGAGACACGCGCCGCCGGGCAGAGCGCGACGGCGGCACGTGGCGGTGGCGCCTACGGGGTCTCCCGCGCAGTCGGGAGGGGCGGGGCGCGGCGCTACAGAGCGGCGTGAGGGGGCGGCGGCGGCGGCGCCATGTTGGTAGCGGCAATGCCCGGGTGGAGGAGGGGGTGGGGGGGGAGTAGGCAGAGCGATCGCGGAAGGGCTTTTTATGCCTCACGGGAACGTTGCGAAATCGGCGGCAGGTGTGTGTGTGTGGGGGTCGTAGGGCAGCTGGAGTGGGTGGGAGGGCACCCGCGTGGGCCGCTGAGACCCACGGAGGGGTGACCCCCGTGGATGGGGGTTTGAAGGTCAACACCGGAGCCGGGGTAACGTACCCAGCGGGTCTGCACAGCTCTGCTCCCTCCCAGGACCTCCACGCATCCAGGTGCCTCACGATTTGGAAACGAAAATAAATAAAGTGCAGCAGGCAGGATGGGGTTTGTTCTGGTTTCCTGCTTGGAGGAGCTTCCCCTGGTTTTGGCCGGGTCCGTGACCCTCGCTGGTAAAGATGTACGATGAAGAATTCTGAGTAGGTTAAAAAGCCTCTTTTTCAATCAATGCTCAAGGAAAGGATAAGATGATGTGACACAAATGTATGATCGTGTGCCACAAATAGAACATTGTGGGAAGCTTTCCCTTAAACATAAGCTTTGTCCTATATTTTTTCAAACAGTTTATTTCCTTGCTGTGTAGGTCATTCTTAACATTAGGCTAAATTTAGCTGAAGATACACCAACAGCAAAGATAGACTGTCTCAGAAAGCTGAATTAGACCCACAGTCTCAACTGCATGGCCTGGTCAGGAGTCCGCATGCAAAAGTATTTACATTTTTACTGACTTTTTTTCAGGGAGCTTGGTTGCAGGTAACAAAATATGAGCCCTTTAAATAAAATATGTTGTGTCTAGAAAATTAAAAGTGTATAGGGCGGTTTGCCTGGTATACTCTTGTGCTGTATACATCTTGCATTAATTTCAAGGGTATTTCTACCACAAAGTGAGGAAAGACTATAGCCCTAACATCTCAGGCCTTTTGAAGATCTGTACCTGAAACTTCAAAACAGTGGTCTAATCTCTGTTTCCAGTAAGGATGGCAGAATTTCTACTTGTTTATGCACTTTGATTTTCAGTTCTTTGTGTATAAATTTAGCTGTGGGTGGAGTATCCTGAGCCAGATTTCTCCCTATATGCTATACATACAGAATGACAGAAAGACATACATGATTCTGTGTTAGATTGACAATGAATTACATTTGCTAGCAAATACTGGATCAGAGCCATCTGTTTCAGAAATTAGCATTGCAGCAATTTGTTTGTTTGTCTTCATCTGTCTATTAGTTCGGTCAAAACCCTCTTGTTTTAGAGACACACTATCACATACAGAAAGGACCTGTGATAAACTTTGTGCAGGCATCCCCCAAAATACATAAATTATTCTAAAAAGTGGAGATATAAAATGCAATTGTTAGAAACACAGACAAAGCTAAATTAAGGTTTGTTTTTTTTTTTTTTCCCCTGGAAACAAATTTGACTTTTTCAGTGCACTCTATCTTATTATATTAAAAATCATCTACCCCTAAACAGCGTACTGATATCAAAATACTTCTCTCTGTACCAGAGTAGTGTTGCTGTACTTGTAGGTGCGCTGTATCTTTTCCTTCTGTATATTTTGACAGAATTATGGAAATCCTTCCTGACTTACAGCCTCTACAACTTTCTTTTGAAGAGGTATTGATATTCTTAAAAGTGGAGAAGTCTACCTCCAAACAACAGTCAAGAAAAGGGCATCAATCTATTAAATGATAAGGTATCACCCCATTAGACAACAGCTTTTCTAAAAGCGGTTCACTTTGAAGCTCTCCATACCTAAAGAAAATGACATCTCTTGCACAGCTTTTTTATTTGCAGTGTACTGAGTTTGCACTATTCGGTATTTCAGTTATTTGCCTAGATTTTTTAGGTCTCTGAAAAAAAAAAAGTTTTGAAAATTATACTCCAAAATGTTCTGTCTACCATTTTATAATTCCTACTGGATCTGGTTACAGTGCAAATATTTCTCCACAGGCATAGCAAAACGTCTACATTGTTGTACAACTAATGATCATTATGCGGCATTTGCTTGATAATACAAGTTTAGATTCAGAGATGCTCCTAACTGCTGTTTAAAAATATAACAGAAAATAGTAACAGAAAAGTCTTCTATACTCTTGACAAGTGTAAAGCGTGATATTGTTAGTCTGAAAAGAGAATTCTACGTAGATCTGCTCAAATATGAAGAAACGTGAATGTTTCTTACAACTGAATACTGCTAATGCATGATTTAGATACGTACTATGCAAAGTAAAAGATTTCGTTCATTTTCATGTTACTTCATACCTCAGTTACATGACAAAACCAACAACAAAAGCACCTTCTAAAATAAGAACTTACGTTTCTTCTTCAGAAAAATGAGTCGTATGTTGTAGGCAATGAAAATGATGTGAAGTCTCAACTCAAAGGACGCGAGTGCTCATTCTACACGTGAATTAGAAAAGCACCTGTGTTGCTTTGTCTGTGTGCCTCTATCTGCCTCTACCTGAGCATCTAATTCACGTTACTCCTCCCACAATCCGCCCCGTTTCTTTGTCTAATCTGAGCAACCAACAACAGGATCTACAGAAGTTTAGAAACCCGGACAGAATGGAGGGGGGGTGATTTGTTAATGAGAAGTGGCTTACCTAGTTCACTGTTAAAATCGTAACACCTCATGCAGAATTTTGCTTGTATTACTTCATGATGAAACAGCAGGACTAGCTAAAGTCAGATGGTGACAAAACCTGATAGCTTCACTGTGCTATTAGAGCACAATGATGAAATTGCCTATTCGGAATATCGCATTCTGGATCAATATATTGTTAATGCATACCACTGTTTTTAGAATAAATAGCAAATGTTGTCAGAAGTAATTATTTATGTATTTTAAGCAATGGAAAGAGAATATAAGTGCTTTTGCAAGGTAAGTGTAGAAAGCCATTACAAAGCTTATCTTTGCAACCGACCTATAAAAGCTATAAACACATCAAAGGCTTTGAGGACATCAGATACGAACTTTAATTCTTCACACAGTCAAAACTCCCATGAAGCCAGTGGCCCAGGATCACAACTCTGAGTATGCTCAGTAATGCTAATGGAACTCAGACTTACCTGGGCAGCTTCATTCAGAATTTTAATTTAGTTCATGTTACAATTTATTAAGTAATGATTTCTTTTAGTGATTTTTTTTTTTTTTTTAATTGCTGAATGTAAGGCAACACAGTTTTTTAGAATAGGATTTCTTGGAGGTTTTATTATTACAGAATAAAAAACTTCTAAAAATGTAGCTGCAATACTTCTGCTTCAAGACAGCAGCTTTTTGTTTACCGTGGGCAGGTTAAGAGGTTATACTTGTGTCACAAGTAAAGACAGCCAAAATTTCTTCCAGGCAAAGATTCTAGACTTTTGTAGCAATCTCAGATTTTAGCAGCAAACAGTTTTTCTTATCTTTTTGTCCAGCTCTAACCATAAGGCATTTAGTCAATCATAATACTATTAATTTTAGTTAATATGTCTTTTTGATTTTTTTAAATACTATACAAAGTTGTGCTTTACTATAAATACTTAACAAGTCATCCAGATATCATAAGCTACCAAATACAGAGGGGATGAAAATGCCAGTGGATTGCACTGAATGATTTAGCCTTAAGGCTCCTGCAGGTTTTATTCAGATTCAGGATAGTAGGAGTGGGGAGGAGGAGATAAATAAAACATTTGTTTCAGAAAGTAGGTGACTTTGACAGAGCACTGATTTAAACCATGAAGACTCGCAGATCAGAAGAATATTGTTAACAAGTGAAGCTGGTGAAGAAAACTCAACACCAGCCCCCCAAGTGACGCTTATCAGTAAATTTGTTTTTCTTTTAACTATTATTGCACCTTCTCTGAAGTTCTGTACATAATTTAGTCAGTGACTCCCACTGATGTATCACAGTCACTCAAACACGTTTTTACACCACTCATTGAATATTTCGGTAAAGGTCTAATCTCATTTGGATTTATTGCGATTTATGTTGGATTAAGCATTTATCTGCTAAGGATTATGACCTGTACTATGAGGTACTGATGAACCATCAGAGTTCAGGAATGTCTAAGCACATTAGAATGAATCAGCAATATTCTTTTTTGACACAGACTTCACACATCTTTTTTCAATCAACTTTGCAACATTCATACAGATAAGTATCTAATTTTCATTTAATACGGGCAGTAACCTGGAAAGCCCTTAGCATCCAGTAAGAGCAAAGCTGCATTTAATTAGGAGCAGCTTAAAAGATCAGGCCTCAGAGCCACATGACTTTGTATTCACTGCCTTCAACAGTCAGTGCAACGTTACTGATTTTTTTTTATACCAGTTTAAATATCTTCCCTTCTTTTTGAAAAGTATTTTGGTGAGTCTTCCACTGCTACCCCAACTTTCTACTTTTTTTGATTTGCACAGACAGAGGTGGAAAAAGAACAAGGATAAAGAACAAGGATACATTGTTTATTGCCTTTCTGCACTTTTAAGATATTTTTCTTGTTTGAATAGGTTTAAAGTGCTTCCTCTATTGGTATGTACAGTGCTGCACCTCAGGAAGAGTGCTGGATTTCTCATGTGATCGAAAGAAGTTCATCTTTGTCTTTAGTTTGTGGCAAAGCCACCGCTGTATGCTATAGTTGCCCCCAAATAGGTTCCTAGCTATTTTCATACTTAATTTTGTATATTTATCACCTCTTAGAAATCCCATTTTATGACACTTTAATTGCACAAAAGTTAGAGAATTCCAGTGACCACTTTAATTTTGTATGTTTGTAAATTTTCCTTACAGTTTGGGATTTTTCTTCATGATGATACAACACAAAGAAGGTTTAGATACTTTAAAGTAGCCTTTCATAATACTGCAAATAAGACCTCGGATATGAAACTTCACAATTTAATGTGTTTACACACTCTTACTAAAGGAATTAGGAAGAAAATATATGGTTCATTTTCAGTATACATTTCTACTATTTGCTAAACACCGTCCTGTAACGAATGACTATATCGTAGTATTATTGTTCATTTTGAGGATTGCCTGCAATGTCTTACTTGCTAACCAGGGAGTTTACAGTGTGAATGTAACTGTAAAGAGATGAAACCTAAGGTTGTAAGAGGATGCTAGTTCCAGTATGACTGACTTCATTAAATGGAGTAATAAATAAAATAATAAAATAAAATTAAAAAAAATAAAAAAAATTGGTTTTCATGAGAACAGTTCAAAATTCATATTTCTTTACAGTGTTGAAATATAGCATGCTTTGTTATCAATTTACATCACAGTTTCTTACACAATTAATGTTCAGAAAGTCCAGACCTTTGGACATAGCAGTGTGTGTGAAGCCATAGCTTGTATTTCAGTTATGCAAGGAGAAGATTCAGCTGATGAAAAATTGGACGAAACAGAAGACTAAGAAGTGGATGATCATAGAAAATAATTGATCTACCATAACTAAAAACATTTATGAATAAGCTTTAAAGGGACATAATCAAAGACAAAATTATTTTTTGGTACCTTTTCTATAAAACATCAAATAGAAAACCATCTGGATTCAGAAGAAAGAGTTCCATGATACAATGAAATTCTTTACCCACTTTCACATGGTACATGTGCAAGGAAGGAAAAATACTGAGTAAAAGGTATTTTCTGGTAATGGGATACATTAACGTTGCAGTGGAATTTGGGATCAGCATGCACAGGATATTAATTTTAAACCTGCTTCTGAGATACAGGGATGAGGAGGACATGTTAATTTACTTTCTTTTGACATCAGCCCAGAACTACACATGTAAAGTGTCAACCCTAACGATACGATGGATGGCAAAGTCTAACTTTGAAAAGACTCTTACATGTACTCAGAATCATAGAATTTTGAGGAATTCAATCAGTTGGAAGGAACCTTAGGAGGCTTTCTAGTGCAAACTCCTGCTCAGATCAGGGTCAACGCTGAAATCACATCAATTTGTTTAGGATTTGGTGCAATGAAGTTTTGAAAACCTTCAAGGATGGAGATTCCCCAACCTCTCTGGGCAACCTGTTCCGGTGCTTAAATATCCTTGTATTTATTTTTTTTTTTTTCCTTATATCCAGTCGCACCTCAGTAATGAGCCTAGCTCCATCTTTCTGGTAGCCTCTTCTTAAGTATGGGCAGGTTAGTTTTAGGTTAGACTAAACAAACCCTCATCTCTCAGGCTTTCCCCAAATAGCAAGTGCTCCAGCCCTCTAAACACCTCAGTGCTTGTCTGCTCAGCTTTCTCAAGTTCATCAGCATCCTCCTTGTTCAGAGGCCCCCAAAACTGCACATAATATTCCAGGTACTAAAATAGCCTAAAGAATACAGAGTAAAATGGAATAATTACATCTCTCATCTACTGTCTACGCACCTGTTGATATAGCCCAATATGCTGTTAGCCTTCATTGCTGCCAGAGCGCACTGCTGGCTCATGCTTAGTGTATGATGTCACCAGGACCCCCATGTCCTTTTCAGCAGAGCTGCTCCTCAGCCAGTCAGTCTGATCCTACACCATTGTAGGGGCTTAGTCTGTCCCAGGCGCAAGGCCTTTCACGTGTCCTTGTTGAGTTTCATGAGGCTCCTGTCAGTCCATTCCTCCAGCCTGTGTACATCCCTCTAAATGACAATTCGAATCTTGAGAGTGCTGATGGCATCCCATAGTTTGATGTTTTCTGCAAGCCTGACAAAGTTGTGCTCTGTGTTCTCCTCTTGTAAAGGCCACTTGTAAAGATATTCAATGGCGTAGGTCTAAGGATAAACTCCCAAGGAACGCCACTTGTAATCTGCTGTCGGGTAGAGTACGAATCGTTAGCCCATTGTGCCTGTCCAGCTAGATTTTCTACCCATCCATGCCGTAATGTTCCAACTTGGATACAAGTGTGCCGTGGGAGAGTGTGCTGAAAGCCTGCTGAAGTCAAGGTAGACAACATCTACTGCTCTCCCTTTGTCTGCACGTCTCGCCGTTTCATCACAGAAGGTAATTAGGCTTGGCCAAGCATGGCAAATCTTGGTAAATCCATGCTGGCTACTGTGTCTAATCACCTTTCTTCTTCAAAAATGGCTTCCACAGGCTTGCACCATTATTGTCCCAGAGAACAAGCAGGCGCTGACTTGGTCTGTAGTTCCCTGGATCATCCTTCTTGTCTTTCGTTACCATGATGGGTTTTTGTGTAGATTTAAGTGTGAAATCAGTCTTTCACTTCACAGTTAAGAGATTTGACATAGTCCACAGTTATACACTCCCTATAAACTGGGACTAAAAAGTCTATAAACAGTTATTGATCTCCACATGCTACTGGGGAAATTTTCCAAGATCAGCGACAGCTTGGAAATCACTGGCATTTTAAAATTATAGATCACTGCTTCACTTTTTTGGCATTTACAATATTGCATTATGGCAATGAACATGCTAGATGTGTGTATAAAAAAACCAAAATGCTTTTAGCGTTTTAGTATTTTTTATCTGAGCAATATTAAAGATGAAAATTTCCTGATACAATTCAAAAATAATGGTTTTGTTTATTAAAGATATACACCCATTAAGATGAAGTTGAGAGAATGCTTGTTTGTGTGAAAATAATATCTGCTTTCTCAACAACAGCATCTCCTGAGGTTTCTTTGATTCATACCTGATTACTTTAATGACTAAACCAAGTTTTAACTCCTGTTAACACTGCAGAATGCAGACAGTTACAGAGAATAAGAAGTATTTTGCTGTCCCAGGTCACTGCCAACACAACTCTGTTAATTTTTTATTCTTGAATTATTTACAATGGAGAGGATTGGTTTCAAGTCATTGTCCAGTGTAGAGATTGTCAAAGCCTATGGTCAGCCACCGAACTTTCATTATAATTTGGGAGGAGCTGGGCGCTTGCCTATGAAAGGACATGGGTACGTGAAAGGAAAAGATGTGTTTATAATGTGTTAGTTAACACATGCTAAAATCACCTCTTTGCTGGAGAAGACAAAATGTTTGGAAATCCCAAGCTTGTTTTATGGTGCCCAGGGCAGAAAGGACCTCATATTGTTAACACAATGATTCTTCCAGCTGAAGAAGGATCAGCTCTAGTGCATTCTGAAGGATGTTGCATATGCCTTGGCTGGAAAAACAGTGTTTTCTGTGTATTGGTTGAGGGTAGAAAAGAAGGGGAAATGGTGGGAGTGGTGACTTGGGTGATCTTTAGAGAAAAAAATAATGCAAATATGAAGATGAGCTCCATATACTTCCAGGTGTAAAACTAATTAGCAGTCACAGAGTTCATAATTTATTGTACCAGATTTCTGCACTGCAAAACCACACATTTTAAAAAAGATTAAAAAATTGACTAGTAAGATTAGCTGGCTAGTAATGTTTTAATGCAAAAAGTATGTCATAGAAAATATTTCTAAATCTGAATCTGGAATGAAAAAAACAAACAGCAAACAACAGGCTGATTTGAGGTAAGAACTTTGAATACAGACTTAAATCGTTCAAGACAGAACAGATCTTATTTTATTTCTATGACAGCATCATTTCATGCACAGTCTCTCATGACGTGAGTTACATAAAGGTATGTATTTTGCCTTCTCAGCTTCTTTTAGAGAATGATTTGTGATTACTTATCTAGGATTAGGAGTACAGAGACTATTTCAAATGTCTCTTAAAATATGTGGTATTGCAAACAACGGATATAAAATGAGATTCACACACATAGCTTTGCTGGTGGCCAAGAACTGCGTTGCAATATGCCGGAAATCCAAACATCCTCCTACTCCCAGAGCCTTGCTGACAGATCTACAACAACTTCTTTCTCTTGAAAAAGCTACATACAGAATCAGAATAAGAAACAGAGAAGCCTGCTTATTCTGAGAAACTAATGTAATCTATAAAATGGAAGGTTAAAGATTCCTCATCAATATGAAAATCACATTTGTTATTGAAAATTTTACAGTTTCAAGTAACACCTAGATTATCTAAAATCCCCCCAAAACAGAGAGAGAAAATCTTGTCATCCTTGAAAAAGCATCAACAGCAAGCCCTTAGGATTAGTGTCATTGTTTTCTTGTGTAGCCTTTTAGACCTACAAATCATTGGGCTTCTGCGTAAGTACAGGGGTGTGCATTAATGGAACTTGATACAGAAATAGAACCTTAGTTCAGCAGATCCTCCTTTGTTGAAACACCAATTAAAAAAGCAAACACAAGGGAATAGAAAAACAAGTAACTTTTATGGGGATGTATTTTTTAAACAGAGCATACTTTGCAAGAAGTGCTGTATTAGATGCTACATATATTAATTAGCTGTTTAGAAAATCAGGTTGACAGTGTCCTTTAATTAGTAGACATTGACTTATTCCACGTGCATTATGGCATAGTGAATCTATTAAGATAAATGTTTCTCTCTGAAGATATGAAAAAAAATCCACTATCATTTGTTTGCTTACTAGATTGCTTACCATCAATACGGCTGCTATTTAAAATGATGAATTTTAGTCACATATTTAATTAGCTAATAGCTGATCTCACTGTAGGGTCTTGATCCTCCTTACGTGTGTTCTTTCATCCTGAAAAAGTCTTTGGTTGTATCTTGTTTTTGAAGTTTTCGTTTGAAATTGTCCTTCCTACTTTCAAATCTAAAATGCAGTAAATTAAATTATTAAAAGTAAAAATTATTGTGAAAACATTTAAGGTTTTGAGTATAGTTTTATACCTACTGTTCATTATAATATATTGCTAGAGGCTATGAATTTAAAAAGCATTAAAAGTTTTTAAAGTTAGTTTTTCCACTTGGATTGCTGCAGATATTTGGTTTGTGAGAAAATTATGTGCACTTTAAAAGGCTATTAACTAGCTTCAGATTTCAGTGCATTTGTGTACCACTGCAGCATTCTCACAGAATTCAAGTTGTTTGATGGCCGTAGTTGGAAAGTACAGCAAATGCACTTTAGTCTATACTGTGTCAAGATAACTATTTTTTAAAAAATAAAGATGTCTTAATAGTTTTCACATGAAAGACAGTAAAGCTCTCATGGACATCATTGTTTGGAAGAGGACTTCTTGTGATTCTTTAGTATTAGCTGTTCATATCATATGACAAAGGGCACTTCTCAATCCCATGGATTATACCACTGCACAGAGTGACATTCAAGGGAAAATACTGCTCTCTCTTCACAGAATAGGTACTATATACCTGGCCTCTAAACCTCTTATTTTCCCTACAGTTTGCAGAGGTACGTCATTCCACCAGTACAAAGATGATAAGCAAGAAGAAAGTTAATAAAGCAGAATTTTCTTTGTTATGAAGACTGCATTTGAATGGATTGTAATGGCAGGTGTGGTGCTGCCAAGTAGAAACAAAACCAGAGATGCTGCAGAAGCTTGAGGCTTTCCTGTGAATAACCTGGAGGCAATCTGGGGGGTTAGGAAAACCCAGGCTGCTGTCCATTGCAAAAGGTCTGAAGAAGCTCTGTAAGATGCATTTGTCACTGAATTTGTAGCTACATGGATGTGTGTGTATCTGCCATTTAATTTCCGTTAGTTCAACAAAATATATGTATAAATATCCCTATCATTTGTAAAAGAACTTTCTTTAAAAGGACATTTTGAAATAATAAATGGTCAACAATACAAGTTTCTTGGAAACTGTTATAGGCCAGATGGCTCAAAATCAGAGAAGTTACTCTGAAAGCAAAGGGCATGCAGGTGCCTAGAGCTTTACAGTGATGGGCTAATAATGTACTGCCGAATAGGGTGGAATATCCATCAGGCTGGTTTTGCTGCTTTCAGTTTCCTAACGAACGCTGAGCAGTAATCAAGCTTCAATCTCTATAGCAAACTGTCTATGTTACTTAAAGAAAAAGTATTCTCTGACCTCTGGAGCATGTTATTACTAAAAGAAGGACATAATTGACTTTTTGGATACACAATTATGTGTTCTTGCTGTTGTTGTCCCATAACAGCATGGATTATAAACCTTATATCCTAGTCATGCAGGCAAAACTCTCTGTTACCTTAGCCCTGCTGTTTAATTAGCTTTTACAATTGGACATTGTTTATATCCCAATAAATGTTGCCTGAGTAAAGACTTCCCCTCAACCAATTATACCAGATGTTTTTCTGTGAAGGTCCTAATTAAATAGCATCCATTCTTGTGTTTGTTTTAAATCCTGCCTATTGTGTAAATCTCTGTAAGAGTGCAGTGCTATACTGGGACACTTTACCAACATTTCTGTCACATTCTGGTTCACTGACTGGTTGCACTGGTTCCCTTTAGAAGTTCTTGCTTACTCTATGGGAAGAAGGTCCTGATAGGTAAACTTGAAACTTGGGAAACCAGATCAGTTCCTTGCTCTCCAGTGGGCTTCTCAAGTGATGCTAAGTCATGTACAACCCCATCAGGATGGTATCACTTAAGGTGGCTGATGGGGTTACCACTCTAGTGTCCAATCCTGCAGTTTCCAGTACACAATTTTAAGCAAAGATGGAGTTTACTTGTAAGCCCTCCTCTATAGGCACTGTCAAGTTGCAGATATTGCATCTGGTTTGTGAGCAACTCTGCCACCCATTTTAATTTTGGCACAGTTTCAGGAACAGGCAAGGTAAGCTGTTCTAAACAGTGCTGTGCCCACTCCTTCATCAGACACTCAGTATACTTGAACTTCAGTTCTCCTGTATAATGGAACATCACTTTCTGTCAGGTAAGATTCTAAGTGCTTTTATATTCCAGGTGCTATTTCTAAGAGCTGGTTCCTAAGTTGCCACCACTTTTGTGTGTGCTCAAAATATGAAAAGGAAATCAGCTTCCTTTCTCTGGTACAGCAGCCACCATCCTAAGTGAGTCAATGAGTTCCCAAATGTATTATTTCAGTGCCATGTAAAAAAGTAGAAGGAGTGAGAGATGTATTAATGGGAACACTGTCTCACTGCCAGTCCTTATGGGTCAGAGGATTAAGAAATACAGTAGCCCATCTGTGCTTCACCCAATCTTCATTTAGAAGATAAACATCGTATGTAACTATATTTTTTACTGTGTACTTCCTTCATCCAAACTTCAAGACATTCTAATTTCATCTTAATGTCTTAATTTTGAAATTGTCCTCGATTTCAAGATGGATTAGGTATGTCCTGGTTTTGGCTGAAATAAAGTTAGTTTTCTTCCTAGTAGCTGGTGTAGTGCTGTGTTTTGGATTTAGGATGAGAATAATGTTGATAACACACCGATGTTTTAGTTGTTGCTAAGCAGCGTTTATACTAAGTCAAGGACTCTTCGCCTTCTTGTACTGCCCTGCCAGAGGAGGCTGGGGGTGCACAAGCAGCTGGGAGGGGACACAGCCAGGACAGCTGACCCAAACGAGCCAAAGGGGATTTCCGTACCATATGACTTCATGCCAGTATATAAACTGGGGGGAGCTGGCCGGGGGGCACCGTGGCTCAGGGATTGGCTGGGCATTGGTCAGTGGGTGGTGAGCAATTGTATTGTGCATTGCTTGTTTTCTATTATTATTTTCCTTTCCTTTTCTGTCCTATTAAACTGTCTTTATCTCAACCCATGAGTTTTACTTTTTTTTCCCCCCGATTCTGTCCCCCATCCCACTGCGAGGGGGAGTGAGCGAGCAGCTGCATAGTGCTTAATTGCTGGCTGGGGTTAAACCACGACAAGGTAGTGATTACATTAAATGTTTTCTGCAGTTTCTGATCAAATACATATATACCTGTTCATTTCCTTAAGATCTTAATTTAATGGATTTTTTTCTTCTAGAGGACCACTAACTCTTGCAGAGAGGGGTGAAAGTTTGCATGATTTGAGGGCCCCTGAAGCTCTAGATTCCGAAGAAGATGTTATGGGTACAAACTTAAAAAAATTCATGTAATTTTTTCTACAGACTCTGTATTCAAGGTTGGGGACAGATAATTGGGTGTGATTATGCCTTACTGAATATCCACTTCTCAGCATTGCTAGTTGTAACAAGGGAAACAATGGTTCAGGAAATGCAGTGTTCACGAATACCTAGAATTTTATATTACTTGGCCAAAACACATAGAAATTAAAGATGCTGTGTGTTTTATGTCTTCAAACACGTAAAATAGCAATTTTAAAATACTATTATGAATGTAGTATTGATTCTCTAATGTATTGATTCTCTAATGACACTAAAGCTAGATCTCTGCTATCTCAAGATGGTCAAGCTGGAGTTTGCATGGGTGGCACTAATTCCCCACCATCTTGCTAACCATCACCCGTTACAATGTTGTCCTTAGAGGTATAGTGACCTTCTTTGCCTGAGTTCACATTATTTTGCCATAGCAGATAGTACCTAGGACTAGATTCACCAACCAACGCTATTTCCTATACTCTCTAGGGAAGGTGGCTGGCCTTGGTAGGCTCCATATTTTGTTTTATTCTATACCCTGGATTCCAGAGAGAACGGCCCTGGCTTGCTATTACCCCCTTTCTAAGGTGTTTGGAGTGCTGCTATGGGCTTGATTTTTCCTTATTGTACTATTATTAAAGGCCAGCGTTCATACTATTTTGCACTACAAGGACTTCTTTTGGTGGCACTGCATGGGTTATGGAATAACTGGCAAGCCAACAGTGTTCCTGCAGAAGTACAGTGCAAAGCCAAAAGGCGTGAGAACTAGGACCTTGATGGCTGACAGTCTCAAGCCATCTAGTGCACTGAACTCAAGCCCACACATGAACTGAAGCACCAAAGGCAATCTACTTGCAGCCTTTGAATTCATTCCTTGGATTCTTTTAAAAGGAAAAATAAAAGATAAGTTTTAGTCCACGTGGCTTACATTGGCATATATCTATTTTATTCCTATCTGAGCACTTGTAGGCCTTGTATATGATAGGAGAAAAAGATGGTTCCTTGCCACTTAGCATGTGAAAAAAATCCCGGGGAAGACAACTGTTTACCATGATCTGCTAACAAATGTGAAAACTAAAAATGGCCTTTCTGCACTGGGATTTTATTGTGTATTAGTTGCCATGTGTTAGATAACATAATCTTATTGCAGTCTAAAGTAAATTCCTGCAATTTCAGTTTACCTCCTCTCTCCTAGCTGCTACATGTAGTGATTGTCTCTCAATGACTTGCTGCTCCTTTTTTTGTGCCACTGGAGCCTTGAGAAATTGTAACTAAAAACAAATAATGAATTTACTTAAAAAATACGGAACTTAACATGGTTCATAAATCCATTATGAACTCTCCTTTCCTCTAAAGAATTAAATTTCAGTTGGGGACCCAATAATCAGTTTCAAAACAGCGAACAATTGTTTACTTCCTCCCAAATTAAGTTCTGATTCTACCTCTCTCATTTTTCCAGATGTTCATTAGCCACATCAAAAGAATTTTAACAGGGTAGATGCTAAAAAGGGTTAAAAGATAGAGGAGAATTGTAGTGTTTATAGAATATTAAAATGCAATGCATAAAATGCATTTGTATATATAAGTACAGGACAGAGTCTAGAAAATGTCCATAATAATACAGAAATACTAATGAAAAGCTAATACTTAGATTTTAAGTATCGAATTTTTCTAAATCATTCTAAATTCTAAATCTAAATATTTCAATAAATATATGAAAACATCACATGGGCATATATTTTAATTTCTAGGCATAGGTGTAGTAATCACTGCCACCAGGACTGTATCAGGATCACGCAGACCCCTTGGAAACATCCTCAAAGTAACAGACCGTATTTTGCAGCTACATGATTAGAAACTACTTGAAAGTGCTTTCACCACTGAGGGCTTCCAGGGAATGGCAGGATTCCAGCATAGAAGAGTTCTCTGGGCCCCCTCTACCTGCCTCTGAGTGGCACAGGATTCTAGCTTAGCACTGTACTTCAGGTTTGAAATTCCTCAACTGTCTTGATCCACATGTTCAAATCCCAGGAGAACTGACTTGGCTTTTCATCTTTCCCAGATAAAGTGCACTTTTATCGTGTATGTGCGTACACCTTTCTGATGGGAACTTAAAAATGAAGGTTCTTTATTTCCTGAAAATAATTTAAAAATATTGGTTTTGTAATAGCAAGGGTTTACTCCTGCCCTTGGGTAACATTTCTTTTTCCATTCTGCACCCAGGTAGCTGGCACTGACCTTTCTTTCCTTTCCTAGTCAAATGCAGGGCATAAATGCACACTGGCCACCAACCCTCATCAAAGCTCTGCCCTGCTTATAGGAACTGTAAAAGAGGAAGGAAGTGTGTCAGAGAAAGTGCTATACATTGGCGGTCCCCTGCTTTTACAAGCTCAAAAGCGCTTGTGGAAGAGTGGAAAAGCAAAGTAGCATTCAAAATCCTGAAGTCACAAATTGCTCACCTTCCGTACTCAGTATGGTTGTAATTTGCAGATTGGGTTCCTTCAGGCTGACGGTTTCTCTGTGTAATTACACAATATTGATGCACATCCGTGAGGACAATCGTTAGGAACAAACAGTTCAAAATATCCATAAAACGTAAAATTAAAAAACATATTTTCAGGATTGAAATGAGATGATGCTTCGCCTGCATGGGCACAAATTGATCCAAGTTTTGTGATCACGGTGTCTCAGGTTTCATATCAGTTATCTCAGCGTAACTTTTTGATTATTTCTGAAGTCATGCACAGAATGAGAGGAGACACAGCTTGACCTTTCTAGACTTGCTGCATTATAATTCTTCCTATGCTTAGAAGTAATACAGAAAAACCCAAGAGGTAATATTATTTTTGTGTAGAACGTTTGAAGTTATACTAGGCATGTTCAGAATACATTAAAAATACTGTCCTGACACAAGAAATTTACAATTTGCTTTTAGATATTACATAACTAATGAGAGCAATAAATGCTGGAAGAAGAGAAAGAGTGGATCAAGGTTACCATAATAAGATTATAGCATTCCTCCACTATGTATGCATGTTTAAATTTCACTTCAATTTTGCTACCTCAGTCTAGGCTTTCGTTTTTCATTTTGGCTCTCTTTTTTTATTTATCTGATTTAATTTTCTGTCTGAATCCACCAGATCATAACATCCTGGCTAAAAACTCTGGCCAGACATTTTTTTTCTTATTTTTTCTTTCTTATTTTTAATTTGGATTGTACCTACTCTGCTTGCACAGCCAACATTGATGGCCTGTTTGTAGCAGAAACATTGTCATGGCCTTTTCTCTGACCGTAGTCAAAGTTGGAGCACTGACATAAACTTGAATGCATGCGCTATTTATTCTACACAGGGAAAGTGATAAAAAAAGGTAATTATATGATTTCTACACAATTACACCTGGATTTTTAAGTCCCCACTTTGAAGAACTATACCATACACCATACCATATATGTGAAACACAGGCAAAACTCATGTTAATACTCTATCTTCTCATTCTCATCCAGCCTTAACAGTCACTTAAAAACGATTTGCGAAAAATCAATAGTGCACCTTACTGGTTTTTTTGTAATGTATAAAAAGGGGTGTTTTTTGCCAATTTTTTAAATATTCTGAAAATATCAGGATTGTAAAATTGGATTTTTATTGATTTTCTTGGAGGATCTTTGGGGTTTCAACAGATATGTATTGACAGCAGCCACCTCTAGTTGAATCGAAAGTATTGAATGTGCGATGCAAATCATTCTATCTTCAACATATTTGAATTATACTCATGTTAAAGAAGAAAAAAGGTGATCAGAAATCTTTCTTCCTTTCAGTCATTGCTCCTGTGGTATTGTGCTTTCTCACGTTCTTTAGTCACCACACAGTCTTGTGGGCTGCAGATAAAAGATAAAAAAACAAAAAATTGAACATCTAACGTTTCAAATATAAGCACAGATAAAAAAGTAAAATGTACTCCTCAAGTCCTTATAGATTATAAATAAATAGAAAAATGGCACAAATCTGTATTTAGAAAAATAATTTCTTTCTCAATATTTGTAATGGACTTGTCCATCACATTAATTTTTATGTAAATTTACCTAAACTGGTGAATCATAACTGAATTATTGCCTAATCTTCCTGGTTTTGGCCAGCATTTCCATTTTTATTTCCATTGCCTCAATTTACTTTCATTTGTTTATATAATGGATTTTAAGAGTCCACTTCAGAACTGATAACTAATACAGCAAAAAGAGGCGGCCTGCTTCAACTCACTTTCAGTCCAACACAAGAAGAGACAGATCAGAATAAGACAGCACTAGTCACCATGATAGACAGTAATCTTGGCACACAGCTGACTATTCATTATCATTTCTTCAGTAGACATCACAGCATAGGAGGTTTTTAGGGAGGGATTTGAAGGAGGAAAATTAGGTGAGTGGGAGTGAGAAGCAGCAGCGAGGGAAAGCATGAAGGTGCTGGTTTGAAAAATGTAACAAGTAGAGAGTTATTACTGAATGAAATGTGTAGGGGGAAGACGTTGATTTCTCTATAGGATATTAAAAGATGATAGGGTGGGAATAAGCTGTAAAGAGCCACAAAAGTGAAGTAGCTTTTGCTAGCTAAGATGCTGAAGGAGGGGGGGATACACTGATATAAAGAATATGGCTGAAACAATGATTATGAAGATAACCAGGGCAGCAGTGTTTCGCAACGGTGTTTTGTTATTCTTTGTTGTTTTGTGATGCCCCAAATTAGATTATTAGCTTTGGAAGGGCAGGGACCAAAGATATCTTTGTACTAATGAGCACCCCAGCATATTTTCAGGTGCTTTAAAAATGCATAAATAAATATGAGCAATTGCTTTTCCTGAATACTATTTCCCTCATTCTTCAGCCCTTATTCTTCAAGTTACACCATTCAGTTTTCTGTTTTCAAAAGAACTTTCTATATGAACTTTCCAGTTCTCTCTTGTCAAATTATCTTACTGTTTTTGGAAAGACTGCATATCATCTATATTTAACACCATTTCAGCTTGGTGAGGTGACTATAATATAGCATTGAACCCAGATTATAAAAAAAATGAGTGTGGCATTTCTAGGTTTTTCAAGTGTGTTAACTCAGAAGAGCTAATTTGACTGGAAAAAGCACTTTCCCCCAGATGTCTTGGATTTCAATAGACCTTCTTGCAGGTATCTGAGTTAACAGCATGGCAGTTAGATGCAAAAGGCCTTTCGATTAGTATTTGTGGTCACCATAGAAGTAAGTCTCTCAGAGAAATGTGAATAAAGAAGAACTGATATGGAAGGTTTCTCCACAGGCACTTAGTTCTTAGAAATTTACAGATGAAAAATGCTATATGAGTATTAATAGATAGGAATGAAATATGAATGAGGGGACACTAAAGCTGGAATAGCAAGTAGAACAAAGGGAATAAGGGGACATGGGGACATGATAAGAAACCAGACTTGAGCTGCAGAGTTGGACAGAGCTGTCTAAGACCTCAAAAAAAAAAAAAAAAAAGAAAAAAGAAAAAAGAGAAAAGAAAGTTTAGATAAAGGAATGAAGAGGTAAGTAATATGAGAAATTATTTGAAGGAGGGCTGGGATGGAACATGGCTATTAGGGAACCCAAAAGAAAGGGGTTGTGGCAGGATAAAGGATGGCCAGAAGCAAAAAAAGGGTCCTAGCTACTGATATGGTCAGCTTTTCATAGAGAAAGAGACGGGCAGAGTTGACAACAGACTAGACAAGTATAGAGGGAAACAAACAATCAGGTTAGAGAAACAGACAGACAGGTACTGTAATGCACATACATGGAGAGGTTCCAGGAGAGAATGTTTTTGTCTGTGTTAAGCCTGAATTGGTGCCTATGATGTTTCTCAATGGATGTGCAAGAACATTTAATATAAACAGTCAGCCATGAGATCTGAATGGACAGAAGAAAAAGATCAGATTACATGCAGCATATTCTGAAGAGGTATGTGCCAGGATCATTTGCCCAGCAGCAAACAGGGAAGAGCACAGGCCTGGGTGATGTGCTAGCCTGGAGAAAGAGTGTAAGGGAGAGATGTGAAGGGGGTGTGTGTACTTGCTGTAGTTCACTGTCAGCAGTGAGACAAATCAGCCTTTGTAGTACGCTAGTGACCACCTATAGTTTATGAAGACTGCAGAGGAAAAGTCTAGAAAATATTTTCCAGAGTTTGGATATAGATGGCCCTTGCTAAGAACAGTATCCACACTCCAATATTCTTCTGTGAAAGGGTGTATCTTCTCATCCCATCTCAAAGCCCCCTTGGTACACCACTTTAGACAGGTATTTCAAGTCACTGGCACAGGAACGTGGCTAAAGTAATATTAAATTAGCTTATATAATACTAAAGTAAGATACTCAGAGTGAAGAGAAGTTAGATGAAGGGAACAGGCCTAAGTGCCACTGACAAAGAAAGAAACAGCAAAGGAAGAGAAACCACAAAAATAGATGCTGCAAAAATAACCAGAGAACTATGAACTGAAAGAAGAATGAACAAGGCCACAAAAGCCAGGGAGAAAGGAAGTGACTGAACCTACAGAAAAATCTAAGCATGTAGAACCTGCAGGTATTATCCATGTGAGTCTTGTTAAGAGGAGTGGAACTGGAGCAGAAAAGGAACATACCAGATAGGAAGACAAAGGGGTAAATTGATGTTAAAGAACAGAACTTTAGCTGGAGAAAGATACAATTTTACCTGCCTTGATTTTTAAGCTTGGGGTGTTTCACTAACTAATCATTGGTCACTAGGAAGTGGTTGCATTGATTTACTAGCTATAATGAAGCAAACACGTAAGCATGTATGTAGCCATAAACACAATCCCAACCATTTCCATTGCCTAGCATCGCATCCATACTCCTTGTTTCAGTTTTAACATCCACCTAGTTTGGGGTGCATTCACCTCCATGTCTGCCTGTATGTGCAAATAGACATGATTCTAGGCCTTGATGCTTGTAACACTGTGCTTGTCCCATGGCTAGCCTCGCTTCTGCGAGCTTGGAGTTTGTCTGCGTTGAGGATGTACAATGAAGCTTCTCAGTCTTGCATTAGTGAGACATGCGTGATCAGACCCAACCTGCAGGGTCTCTTGGGAAACACACACACATAATTAGCCCCTTTGCACCAAAGATTTCACTGCTGTATTTGTCACATGGTGAGTGTCACCCAGTGGGCCTGCAAATGCATGCACACAGAAACCCTCCCGTCCCCAGGAAGCATCTCTGTATTTGCCATATGGTCAGGCTCACCTGCTAGGTCTGGAAGAAGGAGACAGACGGGCAACACTCACACAAATAATGAAGCTACCCACTGGGCTGCCTTAAGAAATTAAAAAAAAAAAAAATAAAGTTGACATAACTGCCACCTGATCAGACTCACCTGCTGAGTTTTGGGGCAGGGTGGGGTTGTCACACACACACATAAATTTGCCGTGTCTGCCCCAAGGGCTCCACCTCAGAGCACCAGGCTGGACACCAGGGCAGGAGGGACGCGATCCCTTCCCCGCCGGGGCCGCAGGCCCCTCTGCCCCCCACTCCCCTCCGGGTTACAAGGCTGTAACTGCTCCCTGATCTGGGTGGAAGGGGACATGCACCTCCACAACGAGCCGTTCCTCCTCAGAGCCCCGAGACTGCCACAGCGCCAGACCCGGCTCCCCGCGGGCGGGGAGCGAGGCCCGGGTGGGGGCTCAGGTACCCGGCTACTGCCCGCCTCCTCCGGGGCGCTGTTACGGTAATTGCCGAGGTAGAGGCAGTCACCAGGGAGAAGGTAACGAGCCCCTCCTTTCCTGGGCGAGCAGCGCTTGTTAAACACCAGCAGCGAGAGGCACTGCGGGGCCGGCGGGACTCTCCTCACGCACGGCCGCTCCCGCCTCTCACGCACCGCCGGTTCCCCTCACGCACGGCCGCCCCGCCCGCCCGCCAGCACCGGGGCGGCCGCCGGCCTGGGCGACCGCGGGAGCGGACACTCTGCCCCCGGCCGAGCTCCCCGGGGCGGCTTCCCCGGGCACCGTCCGCCAGCGCAGCGCTGCCGCCGCCCGCCCGTCCCCGCGCCGCCATGGCGGGCTGCCGGCGGGGAGCGGGGGGGTGCGGGACTCCCCTGGCGGTGACGTGTGTTGCCATGGCGACGCCCAGGCAGCGTCTCGCTCCGTGTGGGGGGGTAGGGGGGGGATGACAACAAATATGGCGGAGAGGAGCAGGACGGCAGAGACGGGTCAGTGCCAGCCGCAGTCGCCTGGGCGGGGGGAGAGGGGAAGAGCCCCCCATCTCCAGGGGCTTCTGGCAGTAGAGGGGGCCTGCCTCGCAGCGGAGTGCGGGAGACGGAGCCCTTCTCGCAGGGGAAGGGGAGGGAAGCGCCTCCTGGCCGAGGGCACTGAGGTGGTGAAGGGGCCGGGGCAGAGGCCCCTGCCCAGGGAGCTGTGGAGGAGGGCAAGGCACCTTCCCTTGGCGGATGAGGAGCATCTTCCCGGGGGAGAGAGAGGTGGTCGTGGGGAGTGCCCCTTCAGGCAGGGTGAGGGGGAAGAGCCCGCTGGCTCTGCAGCCCCGTCTGAGGGGGGATTGCCCCGTTGTGGGGCAGAAGGTGAGAGAGCGAGAGCCCGGCTCACCCAGCAAACAAAATGGGGGGGGGGGGGGGCGGGTAGCGGAGAGCCCCGGTTGTGCAGAGGAAGAAGCAGATGGTGGGGTAGCCTGCAGTGTGCACCATCCTCTCCGCACAGGGGGCAAAGGTGGCAGTGGTGAAGAGCAGAGCAAAACGGTGGTGCACAGGAGTCCCCCTCACACAAGAAATCACGACCTGCTTTATTTAGAATGAAAAAATAATAAGTGAAGACATGGGGTTGGAATTGAAACTGCACCACAAGGCTGATAGCTTGGGGGCTGACCTGCAGCTGCTGCTTGACCTGTCCCGGGAGGTGTCAGGTACCCAGAGGCTGCAGAGGGGCAGCATGCTGTGCACCTTACATCCCACCTAGCTTATTCTGTCAGGGTCTCTTTAAGGAAAGTGCCAAATGTTATTCTTCCTATTCAGGATGTATTAACAATGGCTCTAACTGTGTATGTGAAGGTAAGTTTGTCGGTGAAACTAAAGTTTTGTGTTTCCTCATGAATGATAAGGATCCTCTAGGTACAGGGGTCTTCCCTATTGTAAGAAACCACAGTTACGGTCTTTTCCAACCCACATGAAAACAAAAGCCCCCAAATAAGTTATGAAAATGAGAGATATTAACATTTGGAGGTTGAAACAGTTTTTATGAATATTTAATAACCCACAGCATCATACATAAATTATCTGGGTTCCTGGACCAAAATTTCATTTTTCTAGCCTGCTGTGTTAGCTGCTGTGCATGTGCTTTTCAGCCTCAGAAGTGGCTTCAAATGAAGATGCATTATCCATAGAACTGATATTGGATATTTGGTTCACTTAAGGTGAAAAAAAGTGATAAATATGTGAAATGCTGTTGTGCTCTGGGAAAGAATTCTACAAAGGCTACATCTAAATGGATTGGCCATAAGGTTCTTGAATTCCCTGTGTTCAGCCATGCTGTTTATGAACCCTTGAAACCACACTGTAAAGTTTATTAGACATTAAACTTGTCCATGAGGCAGGTGATTATTTTCATCCACTGTGTTGTGCAACACTACTAAACACAGTGCTGTGAAACAGGAAACAAATCTTCAGTAGCCGTTTGACTTTGTCAGCTTTCCTACCTACTTCATCTACCTATGTCTATGCTGTTGTCAGTAACTGTAACATATAATGTAACTTTCCTACTATTTCCAGATTAATGCGTAAATTTTCTTTTACACTGTGTTCCCTGCTATATTATTTAAATCTACAGCCTTACAGTATTTGTTTTTTAATTTTAACCTTGTCCAGAACCTTTTCCACATCTAACCATTGCAGGTAACTAATCAGTGATTTACTCATAAATATGTTTGAGCTTGTGCTGAAATAATGTTTTGTTGCATGTTCCTGATACACGTCCACTTAAGCTTTTGCAATGCCTGTCTGGCTATTTTGCAAGTCTTAGTTTGTGGGTCCTTCTTTTTTTGAGAAACCAGATGAGGAATCAAAAATGCAAAGAACCACAAACATAGGAAGAAGGCCCAAAACTTTCAGAGATCAGTGGGGCTTGGGAAGCAAACTTGTGATCTTGGCCTATTTTTAAGAAAGGACATGGAAAGTAGGCTGTGGAGAAAGAAGGTGGGCTAGTTTAGCTTTCTTTTTTGCCTTTTTCCCCCTAAACTTTGATGTCTGACTGTCACCTGATGCTAAGGGGATGGACAGGTTCTTGTAGGGATTTTTGGCAGATCCCCAAAAGAACCTGTTTGTCACCTTAGTACCAGGTGACACTGACACTGTTGATGTGCAGGTAACATAATTGGGGAACATTCTTGTTCTTGGTGCATCCTGACTGCTTAATATGTCTTCCTGTTATGTCAGATCTGGACCAGTCTTTAGGAGATACAGGAATCTAGCTCTGGAACCTGCATTTTGCACAAATTTAAATTTTTATGTATGGATGCAAGGAGAATAAAGCCATTACAGAAGGGCTGAACATTGTTCAAACCATGTAAATTGATTTAGCCTGTATGACTATATTATACTTGATGTTCTGTTTTTACAGCAACGTCATGTTTTTACTCCTGCATCAGAAGACACAAGTGCTAACTCTTACCTTCCCATCTGGAAATATTGATTGATGGTAATTTTCAAATGAGAAAACTGAGTTACGGAGAAATTAAAGGTAACTTATCCATGCTTTATAGCAACACAGATTACTGTTATGGACCGTTATTTACTGGTTTAATTCAGTAACCTGTGTTTGACAAGAGTCAGTGTCAGGGAAAGTTGTCAGAAAAAATTATAATGTGCACTCACAGAAAGGTGATTCTAAAAATTCAGTTTCCTCCTAAATATTACCTGATACTGAATTATATACATCCGAGATGCTTACAACTCTTATAAACTCTTAGCTTTGAAAATATACTGTGTCAAGAGGTTTTCTATATTAATTATACTTTACGGAAAGCATACCTTTTTATAATGTAAGAATTTTTCATTTCAGTTTTATTAGTATCTCCTCATTCTTCTGTTATAGGAAAGTAAATCTGTTAATCTTTCTTGCACTGGTAATTATACTTATTGTTTCTGTATATACAAATCTTCTCGTATTTCCATTCCTTCTCCAGGTAAAAGGTTTTTGTTTCTGTAGTAGTTTTTGCAAATTTTTAAACTTTCTTTTTATTTGGGGATTAGGACACAATTGCACAAAGACCTTCAGAAGAGGGACTACCATCAGCTTTTGTTATACTGTTATGCTCAGCATTATTTTCTATATCATGGTTTAAGACAATCTGTGTGTTTCAAATGAGATTGAGACTTAATATGGAGGGTAGATTATCTCACATCTGTCTGCTACAGAGTTCATATTCTGGTGCTATCCCCTCTGGACTAGGCAGACATCTGGTCTAATCCATTAAAATAGTTTCTGTGTTCTGATGTTTGGTTAGAGTGCTGCAAATCAACTGACTTTTCCCTGGGTTAATCAATCATTTTTGCATTGCAATTGGCTCCTTAGTTCTAGCTGGTTTCTTGGAACTACTCAAATCAGCTTTCTGCAATAAACTGTAAATTTGTATGCTTCCTTGTTTGGGTTTCCAGGCTGAAGCCTTCATGACTCAAGCTGGGAATCCAAATTAAGAGCAACTTAAATCTTCACAAATGAAGTCTGCAGGAGAGTGAAAGTGATTAAGACAAGTTTCTTTCAGGAGCTTCTTGGTTTGACTTGCAGTTGTTCTGCTCAGCTGACCTTGATGCCTCAACGTTTGGAAGATACAGGATATAGCAAGACAGCCAGTTTGGTTAAGTTTCTTCAAAAACAGATCGGTGTTATTTTTCCAATTCTGTAGCAAAGAGGACCTTATTAGCTTCTCTAAGGAAGGTTTAGGCATAGGTCAAAGTGAGTACAGAATGCCCATATCTGCTAATTTTTGGACCCATGAACCAGATGAAAGTATTTAGCTTTTCAGACATGGATCCAGCTAAAATTTCACTCCACATTGCTCTTATTCTTCTAGGCATCTATATTACCTTCGTAAGACTTGCTTCCAGAGACCTCAGTGATCAAAGGGTGCAGGTTATCTCTCAGTTCTGTAATAGTTTTCTATCTGAGGCAGCTGCATATTAGCCTGGATTGACAGTTCTAATATGTGTTATTCCACAGTTGCTAGTCATTTTGTGGATATTAGTATTTCTGATATTTCATTGAGTCATTGTAAGTGAAATCATAGTGAAAGCAAAAAAAAGGCATTTACTCACAGTACTGGACAGGAGATAAATACATGTCTTTAGACCAAAGATCCTTGTTATCGAAACAAACAGATTTGCCAGCTGAATGTGTAGTTTTTCATGTTTATTTACATGTCATGATAGATACCTTGCAGAACGATGTTAAGTCATATTTCATATTAAGAATGGTGAGAATTTTTGAAAGCATTCACAGCTGGGCTGACCTGGCTTCAGGGAGGTGAGCTTCAAACCACTGCGGAATGCTGAACCCCCACTCAAAGTCTGGGTAGTAATTAACATTTCTAAAATACTTAGTGTTGAGATCATTGTTTCAGAGATCTGCATGTGGAGGGACTGATAGAATAGCTGTGTAAATTCTGCAGTGTTTTCTAATTGATTTTAATATGATAGTGCTGAGCTGGACTATTTTGAAAGAAAGATAGCTTTTGATTATTTTTTCAAAATAGAATAGTTATTCTTTTAAAAATATTTAATCACATGTGGTGTGAACACATTCTAGTATCAGGAATGTACTTTCTTTTAGGTGGCCCTAACTATTAAATAAAAAGCTGAATGACATAAGACAACCTAATTGATTTGTCTTTAAATATAGGCCTTTTTGATAACTGGAACGTCTTATTCACCGGCTTTGTCATGAGGAAATTTAAAATAGGAGAAATCAGCTAATTACTTTTACAATATTATTTAATCTTGGTCTTTCAAATAACACTGTACATCAGTGGTACTTCTGGTCTACCAGGCAAATTTAATTTCTTCAATTGAACTGTCCTTTCTTAAATTATTTTTGAATTTTCAAGTGTATATAAACAATATACCTTATTTGCTAATACACACCGCTAGCTGAATTCCAGTGTTTGGGAAGAGCCATTGCAGTCTTCATGCTGAAAGGGATCTGCCCACTATATCCTCCTATGAACACAAAGAGATTTCAAAAGTCAGTGGAAATCTGTAAGGGTACTGGGCCCAGCCTTGCAGATGTTCACACACCATAAAGAGCTATTTATGGTTGTTTATAAAATGCTGCAGGATGTATTTGTAAACAAATCTAAAACGTGTTTTGTTCAACAAACACGTTTGCCAGAACTTACTGATAGCATCAGTACATTTTAGCTTAAGCAGTTTGAAGTCCAGGGGATGTTAGAGATAGGTTTGTTAGTAAATTTGAGGCACTAAGACCATTAACTACTTCAGTTTTTACTGCTTAGGTTCAAATATTCATTGCAGTGATACATAAAAATTAACTATAGTTGCTGCAGAAAAGTATAATAATAATTATACTCTGTTGCCAGTAGGCTGATATTCAACTAATTTCCAACTTTTTTAGTTATCTAGTGGAAACAATCCCCACTAGAGGAATTTGTTGAAGAAGGGCTGCTAATGTATTTTTGGTACTTACAGCTTTGATCATATTTCTATTACATAATTTGCCATATAAGGAGACCTGAGAAATACTAATGAAGGCTTTATACAGCCAGAAGATATAATTTCAGAAAAAGAAAGAAACAGGAATGTGTTGGGTGTTCCGGTTGCCATGTCTTAATGGTTTACCATTTCCTAGCCATATTTCAAACAGTTTTTTCTTTGACGAATAATCAAAGCTTTTGAAAGTTACTTACCTCAAGCCTCCCAACGTTTTTTCTTTCAGTGAAGTTCAAAGCACCCTATTAATTATTAGCGCTTGTGAGAGAAGGTTTTTGAATTTGTAAAAAGTGAAATGAGACATATTGAGAATCTTAATAGGTTTTATACTGAAATTTGTAAAACAGAAGTTTCTGCAAGTTTCTTTAGTGTTGCTGTCACTGTACTTAGTAGGCAGAAGTCTCATGCAAAAAACCAGCTCAACCTCAGAATGCATTTGTATGGCCTACATAGCATTTCTGTTTTTTGAAGTTGAGCTCTATAGATTTAAAGCTCATTAAAATACTTTTCAAAGTCAGCTTCCTCTTTTAAAATGTAACAGGCTTGATCTCCACATGGGGCCACTAACAGGACTGGGAAACTTAAATCTGCAGCACAAGCCCGCTTTCCCAGTGGGACACCTAATACCAATAGCCATTACCTTTCACAGAAGAAATGGACAACTTGTCTACGCTCAGAGATTTTCCTTCCTCCTGTTCCTCTTTCCTCCAGCAACACCTGTTTAGGGACAAAAGTAATAGAATGAAATGACTGTATAGCCATCTTTACTTTTTTTGTTTTTGTTTTTTTTTTTTTTTTTTTTAAATAAAGACCTAGGATACCCTGATAACAGAACGTACCAACCCCTGGATGAATGAGGTACTAGAGGACTTGGAGAGGAGTTTGGTACAGCTATTTGCTGCTGATGTCACTCAGATCCAGCAGTGCTGCTTCTGCTCAGCAGCGGTGCTGCTGGATGCAGACTGGTTCCAGCAGACCCACCTCGGTGTATGCATCGTGCTACATCACTCTTGTTTCTGGAGGATTAATTATGCTGCCGTTTTCCAGAACTATATGATTCTATAGAAACCAGCTTAGATTTCTCAAGTAATCCCCAGAAGTAGTTGGCATGCAGAGCCTTGATGCAGAATTGCCATGTTTAGATTCATTGTACCTGAGATAGTAAGTGCTTCTAGGCTCAAGCTGTGTCTACAATTAAACTATAATAGAGGTAAACCAATTTACAAGTAATCGAGAGTTGCTTATGGATACACATCTCTGTGTCCCATATCTCAGCTTCCCTGTCACATTGTCCCCACAACTCATTTTCTTGACATTGCCACACAGGCCAAGGCTGTCATTTAAGAAGTGCTGTATTTTTTAACCTTAGATTTTTAAACATCTTTTTGAAGCATTTTTACTATTTTTATGTCAGAATGGTTTGGAAAACTGCTCTACTGAAATAATACTAATGACTTCAATTTAATTTTGTCACAGGCTGCGCAAATTCAGAGATGTGGACTTTGGTATTAAATCTAGGGCCCTCATCCTGCAAATGCTTGGCATTGAGTTTGATGTACATATGTGTATAGTGAAGGTTTTCATGATGGGGTTCTATTTTAGCATAAGTTAGTTTAGGTTAGAGACTAAAACTTATAGTCTGATACATATGTTTTCTAATATACGTATGTGTCCCTGTTCTCTCAGTATGGTTAACTGGCTGATTTCATAGATTCATTGTGGCAAAAATCAAGTGTAGAAAAGGGGGCGGGAGGAGAAAGTGGTTGTCTTAAATTATTATTATCAAATAAATAAGCTATGTAACTATTTCATTGACTTGCTAATTCACAGAGCTATTTACTTAGCAGTGGATCTCACAGTCACGAGTGAAAACTGGCAAGATTTTGCTTTTACATGTTGTTTCATAACCACCTTGAAAAATGTGTTGAATTTCAGTCTCCACAAAAGCAAGTGGAACATCAGTTCCCATGAATCACCAGAGCAGAGCAGCAGGAATCCATTCCAAAGAAAGCCCAGCTGGATTCATTACAGGTCTACTGATGTGTTTTCATTTGCAATAAACAGCAAAGTTACTGTGTGATTACAGTAAAGTTTAGAGCTGGGTAACACCTATCAAGTGACTATCATGTTTTCATGCATATATAGTGCAGATGAGGTAGTATGATGCACTTGATTAATGAAAAATTCCTCAAATAACCCACACAAATCCAAAGGCAGTGGCATTATTATAGGGGAACTGTCCATGTAAAATAAGATTGTGAGATAAACTTCCCTCTGTACTACTTACCTATACCCAAAGTCTGTAGTACTGCAGAATAACAGATGTTTTGTGACTACACAGAATACCAGTATGTCTGCTGGTTACTTTATTTCTAAGCAGTACAAATAATCAGTAATTTGATCTCAGAGCTTCCTCTATGTAAGCCTTCTTTTAGGTAGAATTTTGGCTCGTGTTCTGAATATTTGAAATACTTTGCATTTCATATTCCTATAAAAATGGTATCAACTTAACATTTGCTTAGTTAAAAAACTGCTGAATATGGTGTATATAGTTAGTAGTGTTCTCTGTAGTTGAATTCCTGTTGTTACGTTGCTGATGAAAGAGAGTTAATAGATCAAGTTTGCTTTGCTGACATTTTCATGTTGGAAAACAGGAATACTGAAACAATATTTAAATCTTTTGCTCCACAGTAGTTTGTGAATAAAACACTGCAATGATCTAATTATTTGATATGAAATACAAGATTATGTTAAAGCGTTTCTTAACTAAAGAGTAAATTCAGCAATGTGAGTGGGCAATGCTTGGGTGGAAGAAATTCTCAGTGGCTTAAAATACTACTTTCTGGAATTGACTGTTTTGGAAAGTGAGGTAAAGATGCTATTCTCAACTAAGAAGTTAAAGGAGTTGTTTCAATGAGTAATTATGATTATGTCAGTAATTAATAGTGTAATTGATTTCAGCAACCTCAGGGAACAAATTATTCCAGAAGTAGTACTAAAATGCCCAAATTATTTTTAATATGTAGTAGTCAAGAAGATTTTTAATTCCAAAGTGAAGAAATTAACTATGTCTGAAAGTAATGTTGACTTAAATTGACTGACAGAAGACATGCCTACCTCCAAACACAAAGTAAATAGGAAGCTAGGGTAAAACTGTATCTTTAAATCACACTTATTCAAGATCCAGGAAAAAACAGAAGTTCAACCCAAAGAAGTATGCATTAATTTTGGTGCATAATACACAGGATGGAAATTGTCAGTAAACTTACATCACTCAGTTTTCACATAGCGCACTCATGATAGCCCAAGCAGTTGTAGCAGTGTGCAACTACCTCTCTTCCAATCATTTGTGAAATACAGGGTTTTGAAGAGAAAGATGGAGACAAAGCTGCTGATGTGTTCCCCCACAGGATTTTGTGCTCTGTGGAGCCCTCATGGAAGGCCTAGTTTCCCATGGATAAGGATTCATTACCACCATAAAGATGCTAGTGATTTAGTCAGAAATTGAATTTAAATCTCCTGAATGCTAGACTTATTCAGTGATAATCAAATATTTTTTTTTTCCTTTGGACAGGTGCATCCACAACAAATTGACAGTAGTCACACTTTAGATATCGAAAAATCAAAATATCTCTGAATTTGGTATAGTACCACAGCTGTCCTATGTTGAGGCTCATCAGGCTGATTGCTTTTGAAGAATACCTGAGAATAAGATAAAAGGCTGATCCAAATTAGAAGGCACAGCTGTATTACCTCAGCGCTGAACCTGAAATAATGTCCGTGATACAGCTTATTAGCTCAGGTGCAGCATCACAGCTACAGCTGTCTTCCTTTGGCCTTGATGGGATCACAGCAGATAAGCTCATGTCTTCCAAAATACAGCAAAGACATCTCTTTAAATACAGGTCTGGAAAGCTCTTGTTTAATCAGCAAACATATTAAGACATTAAAAGTGCTAGGAATTTGACATGAAAGCGGCAATTTTCATAGACAAAAAGCAGTTTTTTACTTGACCTTGCCAATGCTCTTGAAACGCTTCCATAGCACTTCATACTTGGTACTTTTAGGAGATGCCTTTTGTGGTCAAACATTTTGAACGTGGTAGTCAGGACTGAGGAGTATGAAACCTAGGACAATTAAAACAAAGCCTTGGCCTTCTGCGAAAGCTGAAATAAGCCTGCTTCTCTGTTATATCAGGAATAATTATTTATTGAGTCTTTTTCTGTTTCTCAGCTGTGAATCAGTTCATTCTAAAGAAGAGACACACGAAGTTGTTAACTCACAGAGATTTCAACTTTATTAGTCACTGAAGTCTACATAGTCATGGGTTGGGATCATTTCATTGTTTGCTACATATCAGATGCTTTAGTTGTATTTAGCTTGCCTCAATGTGAGTTATTTTTAATTTAGAAATTTATTTTGTCATGACTGGTTATGCTGTCATTAAACCAATTTTAATTATGCTGTTTTTGTAGGATAACGACCACCTGATTGGCATAGTGCTCACTCCTGGTTAGGTATCATGATCTGGCTGTCGGTCAACCACATCTTGTGCTCTTAAATCAGAAAAAACTATTTATTCTAGAATATACAGTGTGGATAAAGAAAAAAAAAAGCATGGAGGAAGTAATGTTCTTATACTGAAAACAGTTTTTGCAATAAAATATGATTTTATTACATAGGAGGGAGATGGTCAATGTAGTCTTTAGGCCAGATCTGCTGTTGCTTTATCAGTGTAACTATGGGTTAAGTCAATCTGTTTCATACCTTCCCTATGAAACCCGAAATATTATACATGGAAATTAAAGTTTGATCTGCAGCAGTTATAAGTAACTGCATCAGTATACTTTGGCTGGTGCTATTTCTTGAGGTTGTTCAGAAGTATCTTTTGGTAAGAATTTTGCATGTAATCATTCTGCATTTGAAAACTTTGTCGAAGAAGGGTTTTTGAAAATGCAAGCTAGATAGCCTGCTTTTGTTAAATCAGTGCCTTATACCTGGGGCAGCTGTTGAAACATGGATATATCTGTGAACCTTTCCCTTCCTTTCATCCCACTTTCTCTATCCTCCCTCACATATAATACAAAATGAGATGTATAAAAGCTGATTTGTTTCAGGATTTGGTAGCATGGGAAATATTTACAGCATTTTGGGGTGGTACCAGAGAATACTAGTGAGTGATTTCAACCACCAATATCTTTTCCCAGTTTTGTGGGTAATATCATGAGCTTTTGCCCTTACCTGACATTTTCTACCAATTCCAAACCCTGCAATTGTCTGCCTGTTTGGACTCAGTATTTTTTGAGGTCATATGCACTCCTTGTCTTTGGGAAATCAGTTGCTTACAGATTTCATAAAGACGTGGGACCCTACAAAAGAAAGTTTTACCCATTGAAGTTCTGTAGTACCACACCAGGGACCTGCTTTAACTCTTCAGTTCTTTTTTTGCCTCAGAATCCCTAGACACAGAATTTCCTCTTGCTTGGTAGGAACACCCCCAAAAAATCTTTTACTGACCTAGAACTTGAATTCCTATGCACTCTTCAACTGGTGTTTCAGCATCTCCTACTATTCATATGCAGACCTAATTCTCTGAGCCATCTCTTATCTCCCAGGAAGAATAGACTTGCTGATATGATTACTTTTTTGCAGATGCAACTGTGAGGACTAGCTATTATTTACTCTTTTCTCTGCTAGTTGGGGATGTATGTGATGCATCCTATTTTGTTTACAATTTATATGTTTTATGCTTTTGTTTGATCTGTTTTTTATTTAAAGAAGTATTGCTACTATAGCAACTGTTGCATCACGTGACATCTTTGATATTATCAAAATGCCAGATACTTGTTAAAGAATAAATCTGTATATCAGATGAAATTCACTGATTCTTACAATGTTTTTAAATAAACATTTTCAGTTAACATATTTGGTACTACTGTGTTTTTCAGTATTTTTTTTTCCTTTCTGGTCTTGAGTATTATAGTGAATAGGTTAAAGATTATAAGTACAGTAAAAAGAGTAATGGATACTATTTTTTTCTTGTTTACTGAGTTCAGAGCATTAATTGCTTTTTTATTTTTGTGAGGAAAAACTTTATACACCTTCTTGGACATTTTGGGTTTCACTAGTGCTACAAAAAATTCTATTGCCATTTGCCTCTGACAAGAAGGTATATCCTTGGAGATAGCCCACATTGAGATAATAAATAAATATTCTTGAAGTAAAGCTTGAAGTTATGCTTTTAAGTTAAAGACTGGAAACAAATATTACATATAAAACAAATACAAGTCAACACAAGTTGACTTACTTTCTTTTCCTGTAAACTCATAAGACAGTATCAGCCACTGGGAGTGGGGAATTGTTGTCCAGAGCAGTATCTGTCTGCCAGGTGTTGTCTTCAGTTCGATGTTCATCACTAGATTTTGGAAGGGATCAATCCATTGACCTTGGATTGGTAACTGTATCTCTATCTGGATCTACATTTTTGAATTACTGGGTAGTGCAGATTTCTCATCATCTTTTCATCTTTGATCAGCCAGTAAGTTGACAGCTTTGTTTTGGGCTAAGCACCTTATGTACTTTTTTGTTTCTACTTATCTTTGGGCTGCCTGCTGTTTGCTCAATATGAGTATTTAAGCAAAGTGCTCTTTGCGGTCCCAGCAAGCCTTTTGTAGGGACCCCATGTGATATCTTTAGTGATCATTTTCCTTTGACATATCTGCATGTAAGAATGAGACTTTTTCCAGTCTCAGCTTCAACTGAGACACCTATGCCATACTTTCTCTAGAGTAAATCAGTTTGGCTATGTATATCTAAAGAAGTATGAGGTATTTAGATGCACTTATGCCTTCTAACCCAAAATAAAAAGTTAATGGTGCATTAGCCAAGGAATTGTGTTAGGAAGGTTAAAAGGATATGTTGTCTGGTAGCCTCTGTAGCAGGGGTAACTTGTGCAATAAAAGTAAAAAAACCCGAACAATAAATTATTTCCTTCCTATTTATGCAATCTACCACAAGCTTTTTCAAGACCATGGCAGTAAGCTTGCATTTTATTTTTCCTCAGTGCTTTCAGAACCTTTGCATAGCTCAGAATTTACCTCATAATCTCTGCTAAACTAGTGCTTGTGTTTTATTCTGCATGTTTTCTTGAATATGAATACTCGCAGTTTGGAGACAGACTTGACAAGCAGTCTGTTGGTCAAACTGTAGGAAGAAAGTAATTGAAGAGACAATTACTTTACAGATGCTTTATCTCAAATTGGATTTCTAAATAACAACACAATGTTAGTATATTTTTAGACCTAGACCAAGCTGTATGAGAATGCTGTCTGTGATAATCAATATTTTCCTTGTTCTGCTTGACCTTTGGAATAGGTAATGGTGACAGTATGGGCACAGTACCTGAATGTGAGGCAGCAGGTGGTGTTGGTACCATGCTGGGCATTCTCCCAAACTCTGGGATTTGTAGCCTCAACATAATTTCTTCTGTTTCTTTTCAGATCATGGTGACTGTGAATTAAGTACATTTCAGATTCACAACACTTTCTGCAGTATGGTTAGATTCTCAGGGTCATGCCCAATCCTTGCTGCAGGATACATGGCTGTGAAAATCAAAATGACAGTTGTGTTCTCTTCTTTTTCTTCCTGTTTTTTAGGCCAGTGGAGCTGGAATTCAAAACTCCTGCCTGCTGCTGCCTGTAGGATTTTTAGAATGGCCATAGAGCATTCAGAGCTGATAGCAAAAATAAGAAGTCTTCCTGATTATCAGTGCTGCTGAAGGCTAGGGACAATGATATAAAAGCTTTTATTTAAAAAAAATCGAAGAACAAGAGAACATAACTATTAAAACTACAGATTTCTACACATGCTATCACATAACAGAATTTTGCTAAAGTTACACTATTTGCAGTCTTCTCATTTGTGGAGAAGACACTGCTATTGGCATATCCTCTGTGTTACTTATCCAAAACATGAGTTCAGCAAAGTTCAACCAGAGACATGTTATATTTAGGAGCTAATAGGAGTTGCTGCTGGTCATCTGAATGAATTTTTGTTTGTTGCAAACTGTACTGAGAGTTCAGATTCGCTTCTTTATGGGTTTTCACAATAACAATACTGCTCAAGGCTGATGAAGCTCTTCGTTAGGATAGCTGGAAACTTTTTTTGGCCCCTGGATGATGGGAATCTGGCTATTAGATCTTTACAGTGTAGAAATTTTCAGTGGCAAAATGTATCCTAATTTTGTTCTAAAATAAGGATCTCATAACAGAATGAGAGGTGTCTTGATGACATTTGTAATATTTAAAGAAAGACTTCTATAAAGTTCACTTACAGTTATTGTATCTTTTCATGTTACCTTCCCTTTCTTGTTGGCTGTCCTTGTTAGGCAGCAAGTCTGAACATAAGAATGATGCAGGTTTTCCAGGCAAATTCACTGTATATTTTTCTATGTCTGTTTTAATGCATCTGTGCTTTCCTACCTAATGTAGCATGAGGGTAGCTGCTGACTGCTAGCTCCGTGGATTCTGAAGCTTGTCACAGCTGGAAGTTGGGCTCGTTGTTTACCCAATGCAAAGAGTAACTATTGCTTACTAAAGAGGTGCCTTCCCCTAGAAATTGCAGTTTTTAAAGAAAATGTACCTCAATCTGCATGATGTTTGTTGTCGTTAATACTGTTTTCATCTTTACCTAAATGAAGAAAAATGTTGGCTTTACCCTTTGAGCTTAAGAATAGCAAGAAGGTCTGGAAGTTTCCAAACTCTTCCTCCTAAGAATCCCAGTCCTCTGTAACTGATTCTATTCATTTTCACTAGTTCGATGTGAAATATGTCCATGATGACAATACTGATGAATGCAGATACCAGAAGACTATGCCCAGGTTTTATTTTAAAGCCTTATATACTTACAGAGATTTCAGACACCTACAGATTTTATACCTGATAGAAAATTACCATTAAAGTTTAATACTGTGGTAAAGTAAATCCTAGGGATTTGCTGGAGACTCCAGGAGTTTAAACTATGAAGAATTAGAATAAAATAGCTATGTTGTACAACTTATAAGAAAAATAATTGACAAAATAAGACCTGCAGTCTGAGAAAATTTCTTTGCTAAGTTACTTTTGCCTTTGCTTGTCTTATCTAACCTTTTTTCAAAGGAGAATCTGGTCTCCTTAAGTGTAATGTGAAGGATGTGCTTCAGTTAATTCTCTTTGTTCCCTTTCAGTTTGTTTCGGATTGAAGTGCTATTTCCCTTCCTTACAAGGTTCTGTCATACATCTTTGCCTCAGTCAAGTAAATCTACTTAGGGCTCCCCAGTTGTGAGGACAGGATCTCTTTATTGGGCAGAGGACTTACGGCACAGTATAACAGTTCTCTCCATCTGAGGATGGTAATGTATTCTCAGCAACACTCACTGCATCTGCTGAACAGACAAGCGTGAAGCCCTGTTTTATAATCTAGTAATACAGCAATGCAGGCTCTTTTTCGGCCAGTAGTCTGGCCTTTTCTTTGTCACCCAAGGAGAACATGCCAGAAGGGACATAATGCTGTTGTGCTGTATAATAACGTGAAGTTCAAAGACTGCAGTTTTGTGTGTTCAGAGATTAACTAAAGATAATATAACTCAAAATATAACACAGTACATTCTGACTATTCAAAATACTCTGTAATAAAGAACATGCAAGGAGAGATTAATATTATTAAATGACTATGAATTATAGGCTATCTGATGATATTATTCTCATTCCTGAATGGCTACAGTAGGCCAGGAGGAGCAGATGGAAACTTTTTGCTAGGACACAGTTACTTGACAGCTTCCTTCTGCATCATTTAAAGACTCCATTGGCAGATTCTCTAATTTGTCAGTTAGGTGGAAAGGGAGATGTAGCTCTGTCTTCTGCCTGCTTTTCCTACACTGTCTTATGGTGGCAGTATTATGAATGTAATCTTTTCTAATTTCTTTGTCTTTATCTAAACAGTGTTTCTCAGCTATCTTTTAAGAACTACAAGACACCTATTACTTTTAGCTGAGACTTACAAGTGAGCATTTACCAGGAGGAGTTCAGTCTTCTTACCGCTCTACTTAGTTGACCCCCTGCCTCCCATTCTTCCACTATGGTCCCTGGCAGCTCCTGCATTCTTGGTGGAGATCTGCAGGTTTCCCCTGAGTTTTTCTTTGTATCCTTGATTCCATGTGTTGGATTACAAACAATTAACTTGACTAACTGCGACAGGTATATGGGGGCTCTTAATCAAAGTGGCACTGAACTGAAACTGAGGAAATGGTTTTCCTGTGGCTGCTGTTCTGAATGACAGGTTGGATGAGGCAAAGGGATGAATTATATCAAGTGACATGGTCGTGGCCATACAGATACACAGATGCCCCATCCAGGTCTAAGTTTGCCTCTGGTGTTAGCAGCCTTTGAGCAAATTGCACCAGCTTACCTCTAGCTAAACATCTAGATAAAACTATCGTAAACAGTTTTACATTTGAAGAAAATGGTTTAAATGCTGCAGATTGCTATCTGTGGGTAGTTATTCAGTCTAAAACAAATAAACTTGAGGTTGCAAATAATGTTTCTAAAAAATAATAGTATGCATTATTTAATATCTAACTTTTTGGATTATGATAAAGTAGGGAGAAGTTTAAATCTTCTTTCTTTTGTTGTAGTACTTCTCAAAGAGAGTAAGTTCCAAATTTCTTCCCTGAGAAGACTGGGGATTTATATGCTGAGTGTGGACCTGGATATACAGATTTTTTAATATGGGATATATATACCTCTGAAAATATGAGTATATAATAGAAAGCCTGACAGACCCTTTAACTGTGGTGTCACTAATACATTGATATAATTTGTTACCTCAGCTAAGGTGTTTTGCCTCAAGAGGTGGAATACATTTATATATGGAAAGGTCAGTTTTAATTAATAAGCTGTTTTCATCATTCAGGGCCAATATGAATTGCTTGTAACATTTGTGTGAAATAGTTTTCAATATAAAAATAAAACAAATTGAGCTTTATGTCACATTCATCATCCCCTGTAACCCATTTAAATGTCAAAAAATCAGTGCAGACCAAAAGTCTATTTCTAGAAGCCTTAGTAGCCCTATTTATCAGTGAAATAAGATATTATCATCCCATTATTCCATCACATGCCTTCTGCACTTGAAGACATACACATTTCTTCTAGTTTTCTGTAACACAGAAGATAGTTTTTCTATTGTTAAATATTTGTTGTCCAAACAGTAAATAGTGAAGAAAATGCTGAGCCAATGTCAGAAGAATGAACAGCTAGTTATATTATTATGTATTTCTTTCACTATACTATAATTTTAATGTATAATATAATACACAAATATTAACTTACTTTCTTGTACACTTCTCAAATGAAAAAAATCACTGTGTTCTTCCATCCCTATTTGGAAACAAATTTTTTGCATACTGCGATTTGTTAGACAGTGTAATTTTACTGGAAGAACAAAGCTTTCAATGTATACACTAATGGACATATTTTGACAAAAATAGTGCCTTTGTATAGATAATCTATGTCCTCATATATTTTATTATGAAATAACCCCCACATTTAAAAAAATTCTTTATTTAAGTTATTTTTCTGAGTTTTGTATTCTAAGCAATCAAGGCTCAGCTAATCAAATGCCTCCATGACTGTATGTCTCTCCCTTCTAATAATTTTCAAATTTCAAATATGAGTGGGACTTAACAGTCTGAAAGGTTCTAAGTTCATTTAAGATGCATGAAAATAGGCAGCAGGATAGAGGAAAAAGATCCCATTAATGCCCATGGTGAGGAATATGCTGCTGAGGAGTTCAGTTCTAGGGAATGCATGCGGAATATATGTATTAGAGAGCTCCAGTCAAAAGAAGTGGATCCAGCTGAATATCAGACTATTGCATACAGGAGGGTTCAGCCACAGGACATGCATATGCCAGAAACCAGGCTGTGTGGTTTGTTTCTTAGAGAAACTTTAACATATGATGCCATTATTATATCCAAATTCTTACATAAACTTTGAAAAGAAAGAGTTCATTTACTGGTGCATATGTTAAATGGTGCAAATTTCATGTTATATAGAAAAACATGGGGGAATACCCTTCTACTGTGCTTTATAGTTTTTTGTTTAACTCTCATGCTTTTTTTTGGTTTTTACTGCAACAGGTAGTGCCATAGGAAGTGATGATATCATAGCAGGGAATGTGAGCAAGTACACCGTTCTCCCAGCTGGTTATTGTGGACAGCCTAAAAAAGGACATCTTATATTTGATGCCTGTTTTGAAAGTGGTAAGCATTTTTAGCGTTATTTTATGGTACAGAGTTGTCAATATATTGACACTATTAACTATATAAAAAGTGTCTTAATTCTAAAGACAACTTGCGTTAAATACTGCTTAACTCAGTGATGCACTTCAGTCAGACTATGATATAAAATGAGACTGCTCAAACATAAAAAGGGTTGTGACATTTGTTATTACCTACAATGTACATTGCATCAGGTCCATCCCTTACCACAGATACCTAAATGGATTTTATTCTATTGTTATATACAGTATTTGTAGACCACTAATCAAAGATGTCATGTTTAAAATAAATTCTTAAAGTGCCAAGCCCATCCTTGCATAGTTAGAAGATTTTACAAATGTGTATGTGCTGTCTAAATATATTTCTTTGTGTTTCTTATGGCCTAATTCTATACTGCTGTGGTTAATGGAAGTTCTGCCTCTGATGTCAGTGGAAGGAGAATTAAACTTTAGGAAGCTACTGCAAATTGAAAGAAATTGTTTTTGCAAGAGTTATAGTTAGCATATCAATTTAAAGAATATTTTTAATCGTGTATGTTTATATGCATGTGGGGTATGTAGGTAAATATATATATGTATATGATTATGTAGCATTGTTTAAATTTTTGTGTTACATATATGTGTGTCTCCAGATTTTTAGCTTAGATCTATTATTATTGGCTTACAGACCTACAGAGCACTGTTAAACACCATATGTACAAAAGGCATTTGGCAGGATAAACTATAGTTTTGAGCATGGTTTATGTGAGAGGTGCTGGTAATGCCAAAACTGCTACAGTGTCTTGTAAAATGAGCTTTTTATGAAGAGTTACGTCCCTCAGGGTAGAATACTGGCTGCCAGTTCCTGGATAAATATTAAACTGAGTTATTTAAATCCTTTGATTGCATTATGTAAAAGGTGTAAATGATGCAGTGAATAATAAAGAATATCTTATTTTTAAGATATGTCTCTGAAGGTTCAGAGAACAGTTACGTATTTTTAAAAATACTTTGGATGCTATTTAATAACAGTTATGATTTTATGAATTTTTGTATCAGAAAAGGACTTATGAAATTAATCAGTTGGCCAAGCTGAGAAATTTACTTTATTGTGTTAAGCTGCTCTGCAATGAAAAGGATCAGTAGCAGCCATCAAATTATTTGTGAAGTAATGTGAATCATTGCATGATGGTTTAATTCCAGTTTTTGAACAATAGAATTAATTATATTTTAAAATTAAAACATTTATTCAGTTCAAAGTAATGTTCATACTATATATACTTTGACAATAATAGCATGTGATAGAGGCAGATGCTATCTGAAATACTCTGTTTATTTACATTGTAGCATGATGAGGCTGTGATGTTGCTTTGCATATTCAGACACCTCCAAAATACAAATATGAATAAAATTAATACCTTCATTTACTTTCTCATGATGACGACTTATTAGCAAGAATGATAATAATATTGTGTACACTTAATATGTAAATTCTCTTTATCTTTTGTTATATGTCAGCCAAGTAATTGCTTAAAGTACCTTACCTGGTCAAAGCAAATTAACTAATTACTGGATATTTTATGAAATTGTTATTAATGCTGAAATCTGCCGCCTCCTATTATCCAAACAGTAGTATACAACATTTATACAGTAGTGTATTGATACTCTTCAGGTGTTCAGCCGTGAGAAGAGAAGGCTCCAGGGAGACCTTAGAGCGGCTTCCCAGTACTTAAGGGGGCTACAGGAAGGCTGGGGAGGGACTCTTTAACAGGGGGTGTAGGGATAGGATGAGGGGTGACAGTTTTAAACTGAAAGAGGGTCGATTAGTGAGTGTGGTGAGGCACTGGCACAGGTTGCCCAGAGAAGCTGTGGCTGCCCCATCATTCAAAGTGTTCAAGGCCAGGTTGGACGGGGCTTTGAGCAACCTGGTTTAGTGGAAGGTGTCCCTGCCCATGGCAGGGGGGATGGACTAAATGATCTTTAAAGGTCCCTTTCTACGCAAACCATTCTATGGTGCTGTGATTCTATGAAAGCAGGTCACATTAATTTTACAGTAATTCCAAGTTAGTGTTATCTTATAGACCTAAATATATTTGAAGGAAATAGGCTGTTGGGATATAATTTATAGATTTTTTTCTAAGACTTGTGTTTTGTCTATTATGATGATATTGTTACTAAACATGAGTATGTCATTGAAATCTAAGATCCGTCATACTTAAGAGGTATTAAAGGTTCTTTACAGTTAAAGTTTTGTAAGGATTTATTAAATCTTTAAAAATAAACATAGTGTAATTGAAAACCACAATAGTTATACTATACAGTGATTATAACCCTATATCTAATGTAACTTTAGTAGAACATTTGACATTGGTTTGTATAACATTTTCACTGCAGATGATCTTGGTCTTAATAAAGATATGTTAGGATGGAGCAAAGCTGGCTGGACCCATGGGCTGGTAACCATGGAGTATTTGTTGATGATTTGCTTTCAAAAGAAAAGTTGTCTTAAATGTGATTCCCTAAGTGGCTCTCCTCTTTTGGGCTATATTCTGTATTTTCTTGAAAGATCTGGTTGATGGAACTGAAGGTTCCTTCCTAGATCTATTTTTGAATGACTATGATTTTATATTGCAGAAAAGGAAGTAAATACCTTTCAGAATAGAGAAAGAGTATTAAACTTGTAGAAAGCGAGAAAAAGATTAACACATACAGAAGATGTGCTACTTAATATGCTTTCACTTTTGTAATGGCTATCATTATTGTATTAAATAGTGTTGACAAGTATGAATTCATTTGAGACAGAGGTGTGTTTTTATGTAGTCTGAAAATCGATGTCCAGTTTGCTGTTTTGAAGTGCCTTGCTTTCAAAAAATCATAAAAAATAGAATTGAAATGGGCATTGGACTTTCTTTTTAGTCCACTCTGTTGTTGAGAGGCAAAATACATTATTTTTGCCATTCCTGACAGATATTTATCTATCCTTTTCAGAGACTTTCAGTGAGGAAAGTTTCAGTGAGAAAACAGAAATCCATTCTAACGCTGCAATTTGCTCAATATAAGAAACATTTAACTTCTACATAGAAAGTTCTTACCAAAAATGCATTAATTCTTGTCCAGTCCTATAGGCTCAGAAAGCAGATGATTCCTTTCTTCTTTGACTTAATGGAAAGCTGCTATCATATCTTTCTTTGGCCTTTCCCTCCTCAGGTTAAATAACTGCTATTTTTTTAAATAGTTCCTTAGTGGTCATATTTTCCAAATTTTCTATCATTCTTTATTTCCTCTGGTCTTTCTCCAGCTGTTCCATGCCTTTCTTGACAGGCAACAGTGCAAGGTGAACATGATACTCAGATAAGCTGGTGCCAATACTATGTAGAGTTTATTACATGACATGCCTTGCAATCTATTTACTTCTGCTATGTGACAGTCCAATCATTTTCACAATAGCATGGCACTGTTGACTTCTATAAAATTTATGATCCCTTTTACTGTCCAGATCCTTTTCAGACAGAAAGCTACCTAACCAGTTTGTAGCTTGTACTTAACTTACCCTTAATGAATCTAATACTAGTGAAAGAATCATTGCTGTAAAATAAATACAATTATTGAAAGTGAAGAAAGATGGTTGAACCCTTTGTCTTATAAATAACAGACAGAGGAGTGAAGGAGAGAATTATCAACTTGCAAGTATGTCAGGAATTTGAATTTGTGTTTCCCATGGTTCAAGCTAGTGTTCTAACTGGAATCTTCCGTGTTATCTTTATTAATGTATGCAGCCAAAAGAAACTTTTAACATTAATTTATCGTTAGTATAAAAGAAACTGATGAAAATTCAGATTTCTTGCATACTACAACATAATTTTTTGGATAATGCCACTTTTCACAAGAAGCATGAGTTAGTTTCAGGGAAAAATGAAAGCACAGTTATCTACGTATAGAACCAATTTAAAGGAAATAAATGTCACATTTGAAATGTATACATTTAGTCAGTTGTAATTCCTTCTCCTATTATTCATTAATGCACTAAATTATTAACACAGTTTCAGTAAAGCAGCAATGCAGTGCTATACAGATGTTCACCTCTCATCCTATTTGTTCTGGCAAAACTGGGAATTTTGCAAAATATAGTGCTTTGGGGAAAAGGATGTATTTACTCTTGCTATACAAAGAAGTCTTTCCTGATTGAGTCAGGGCCAGATTTTGACATAAAAATGTTCTTTAGGGAGTCTGGCATCTTATACTTAAGGTGAGTTGGTATTTCAGACATTTTATTTTGTGTAGATCTAAATGACTTTAAAGTTTAGTTTAGCCAGCTGCCCCTACTGTCTTGTGTTGGCTTAGTGCATGTTGTTTCTGATGGCATCAATTTAGCCAGCAGCCTCTGCTGCGGTGTGGCTAAGATTTGTTTTTATTTGCTTAGTCATTTTTTCCTGTACCAGATGTTTTTGGAGATGATACCTCCAGAGCTGGAAACTTTTCTGGGAACTTAAATAACTGCGTTAGATTTGCTTCTTCATTTGAGGTAACAATTATTTAATTTATTAATTTTACATGATACAAAGTCTTTCATATGTGTTTTGCAAAGTAGACAAAGAAAACATAAAAAAAAAGAGACCAGTGTTTTTATGGTGCTGATGCCAGTTCAACCCTTTGTGCAGAGTGCCAGTCTAATCTGACTCTGCAGAAGGGAGAATGAAGTTTGGCAATGACCCCAAAGCATGGGAACTTCAAGGATTTGACCATTGCTTATGCAGGCTGCAAAAATATCATTTATGTCAGGATTCAGAGAAAAGAAATATAGCTGACAGTTTTCTTCCAAGTCCCAAAGCATGACTGAATAGGCCAGAACACGAGTCATATTAGAAACACAGTTGCAGCTATCCTGTAGCTCTGAAATGAACCATGAAATGTCAGAAGCTCTTGGTCATGGATATTTTTATTTGTTTTTGTGTAAAGATTGAAATCTACAGATTTGAGTCGATGCTGTCCAGTGAGAGCATTGGTGATTGACTCTCTTGAGTGTTGAAGCAATTCGACTTCAGCTTCCCTGCACACTCATCTCATATAAATCAGGAGAAACCTCAAACATACTGGATTCTTGTGGTAGTCTAGAGGATGCCATCAGACAATATGGATGACTTGCTCTTTAAAATACCTTGTCTTGGGCTGTCTAGAATGCAGCAACACCTGTTCTAGCAGGGTACGAAGCATGGCTCACACTATCATGCATTTAGGCTGTATTTCTACAACCGCTACAGAAGTATACCTTCAAAAAGTCTGTAAGAAATACCTTCCACTTGGCAACCATCTTCATTGCTGTGCTCATAGTGCTTTGATAACATCAGAGTTCCTCTGAGCTCAGAATACACCTGTGCCCACAGAGGCATCCACACCTTTTTTTCTCATTGTGCAAAGATGTTTTGCTGGGTGTAGCTACAAGTTGCCTTCCCAACTCTCAGACTGCTTTCAAGGTGGGCTCAAAATGGCTATAGCTTTTGCCTCCCCAGGCTCTTGATGTAGAGAACTGGCATATGAAAAACTTCTGTTGACACTGCCAGCTGTGTCTTCACTGAAGAGAAATGGAAGGGAAATTCAAATATTGTTCCTTTTGTTTGGTATCCTCTGGCTTGCTGGTCACCATGCATTGGTTGATCACTCTGGCCTGTACATACTTCTGGATTACCCAGTGCCTTCTGTCTTGCCTGGTAGGATGTTGCAGGGAACATGGGAGGAAGCTGGAGTTAGGTGGTAGACTGTGATGTGTTGTGAGGATGGTTAAAAATCCCAAGCTTGACAGTTTTTGCTGCTTGTGGCTCAAATTGCTTGTTTTATAATACTTTTAAGGATTGAAGGAACAGTGTTGGCTCACAGAGGTTCGTAAATCTCAGCATTCATACTGTTAAATACAGGGGCTTTTTATAAGGTTTTGAAAATACATATTTTGGCTTGTTAGTCAAATATAATGCTGTTTAAATGTTAAAAAATACTGTGTTTCTTGAAATTAGAAATGAAGCTGCCGTCTGCTTTTATTCTCATTTCAACCAAAAAGTGGAACTCCGCCAAGAGTCATTAAATCTTCTATCCTTTGGATGAATTCTTATTTTTTTATGAAAAAATGTTATGATTGGGTAATTTGTGTATTGTGGTTTATGTTGAAAAGGTTGTAATTAAAGTTTTGTAAAATTTTAGATTCAATCTCAATTACTGTAAACCTCATATTATTATGTTGACTGATGTACCACTGCCTTGCAGTGAAAATTATTGACAAACATTAGTTTGGCTTTTTCTACAGCAGGTTTATAAAATATTTTGTATTAGAAACCTGATTAAAAAATGTAGTGCTGATGGATTGCAAATTATATTAATCAGTTGGAAAAAGTTAAGATTTACAATGTATAAAGAGATCTCATGTGACTGAGAAGTACCCTCATATCATTTTTGTTCAGGTTTTAAATATCTTTCTATATTTCAAAAATAGGATAATGTACTTATAAAACACTTTGCCCAACACTCAAAATTGCAGTAAGTGATTGTAATTCCGCTGATCTTATTGTAACCACTTACAGGCGTGAAATAGGCCATTGAGCTTTACCATGAAAGATATCTTTTGAACAAAAGCAAAGATAATATAGGATGAATTGCCCTTTGGGGGTGCCTGTGTCCCAGTTGTTAAGACTTGACATGTAACTTCAGACAGCTAAAATTAGGTGAGATTAATCTTACTTGTGATTAATAAAATACTGTAAAATTTGAGTTACGAAACATTTTCTGAAATGGACATTTTTGTTTGTAAAAAGTTTAAAAATGGAAAGTAAGAAGATACAGAAGATGATACTGTTAGCATTATGTTCAAAGAAAAACTGAGATCCACCCTAGGAAACAGTTGCATTTTGGCCGCCTAGTGTACAATTGTAATATGCTTCCAAAATTGTTTAAACAAGCTCATCCTGCATGTGTTTACATTTAAGTGAACAGAAATACCCTTCTTCACCTTGATTTCAGTGGCACTACTATGATATCCTAGAACAGGAATAAAGAAACACAGGCAAATGTAATAATGGCACATTAATAGAAATAAAAAGTGCAGAAGCTGTTTAAAGCTACTTTCTTCCAGTGTAAACAGTTTTAGTAGTAGACTAAACTGTGTTTTGGAGCAAAAACTAGTTGTTATTCCAAATTTCCTATATTATAATATGTCATGTAAAGCTAGAATCATTAACTCAGGTAGACTTTTTTGGCTTTTACTTCTATGAGAATGCTGATATGCAATGTAGAAACAAAAGAAATGAAAGTCCATATATTATTTCAGTAACGATGTCTGTTTTCAGCCTACTTTTATGGCATCGAGGTGTGTCTGATTAATGAAACACTTTATTTTAGTTATTTCCTTATTTGTTGACAGTAATTTATGCCATATTTCACATAAAGATATTAAGTGGTTATTGCTACCAGTAGGGATAATTTAACAAATGTTTCCTTTTTCTGAAAATGTCTGTTCCTAGTTCAGAGCAGTGTTATTCTATCAGAGTATCAATACCTTTGGACTACTGCAAGTTGGAAGCCACAAAAAAAATCAAGAACAAAAGATTGATTTTAATTTTTTGTTTTAATGATGACCCTAGGCATAGATTAATGGATGTAGCATGCACAAAGTGATATCAGTTAACATATATGACATTACTCAGATGTCTCAAACTCCGGAAAAAGCATGTGAATGATTTATGGAATTGATATTAATCTCTTTCCAGTAAATGCATTACTAAAGTTACATGGGAAATTGATGTTACTGCTGTAATGCCAAATTAATTTCTTTCTTGCTAGGTCAGCATTGCAAATGGAACTAAATATTAACCTTTTAAATATCTAAACAGAATATAGTATGGAAGACATTTTTACGAATGGGGGAGGGCTTAGTATTGATGTGATACCAGCTAAGAAATACAGCAGTAGGCAAGTATCTTAACTTGTGGGAAATAGATATTAAGCATTTATGGAGCTAATGACAATGCAAGAAGAATCGGTATAATAGCATCAGTAAAGAATTAGGATGTTATTTGTTGTTGGGGTGCTGATTATAATTTTCACAGTCAGTTTATCTTCTGATTATCATGCAACTTTCTTCAAGACCTAGCCTTTCCCTCCCGCCTCTTACCACATCTTTGCATCTCCTCAGCTAGTATACAAGCACATGTGTTGATTTGCTGTTTGACTGACCTGAGAGGGACTGGAATAAGCAACTGTAAATTGAAGCAGAAATGTCTTAGGTCAGTTATTTGTAATTTCAGAGCAGATTTTCAACAGCCTCTGTATGAGGAACAATCAAACAGAGTAGGAATCCTTAGTCTGGAAAAGAGACAACTGAGGAAGACTATATTAGAGGTCTGTAAAATCATGATTCTTAGTCAAAATGTCAATGAATATGAAACAGTGGTTCCCTGTCTGTTCTCTTCATGCAAAAACTAAGGGCCATCGAATGAAACTAGCAGTTAATATGTTGAAAGCAAACAAAGGAGAATGATTCCTCACATATTGTTTAATTAAGCTGTGGAGCTTCTTCCTGCAGGATGTTGTGGATGCTAAAAGTTTACATCTGTCACGCTTTCAAGCAAAAAACCCAACTGACAAGACCAGTGAAGAAAATCAGTTGAGAGCTACTAAACACTGACACCATCTCTGGCTCAGAAGGTTCATAAACTGTTCATGGTAACCTGGGGAATTATTCTGGGGAGGTATCTTCAAATGATTGCTTTGTTCCCATGCTCTTCTCTAGGGATCCATTTCTGGCAGTTACTGGGCTAGACCTTGATCTCACCTGATAGATACATCTGGTTAAATGGTTAATCACTTTTAGTACATATGATAATCTTTTGTTATTTTCTAAAAATAGATTACAGGTTATAGTTACAAGCCAAAATTAACATCTTGCAAAACTATAATTTGATCAGATAATAGGAAGGAAAATCTTACAGTTATTGTTTCCATTCAAACTAATTTTCTTAGGAAGATAGTAGTTGAAGATGGTGTGCTAACATTAACAACAGTTGTCCAGAAGCACACCCAATGCAGATCCATTCTTAAGATTTCACACTATACATTCCTGGTACTTACATTTACATCAGACTTTCAGTTTGTGGTGGGATTTTTGTAAGTTTGCTCTTTGACAGAGAAGGAATGAAAAAAAAACAACAAAGACACTTTATACAAAGATGTTTAAGTCATTTTTGAGAACAAGCAGAAGGATATTCATATATACCAGGTTCTGAGATAAATTTTCCAGTTTCCATTTTTCTGGCTCTGTTCAAAATTTTCCATCTGGAAAAATGATAGAGGGAAATACAAGAAAGAATAGCAATGTCCCTGCCAGTGTGAAGGAACATTACACTACACTGAACAAATATCCTTATCTGAATGTACAATCACTGAAATAAATGCAGCTGTGTTTATTTCAGCATAATCAGATATATTTGAATATAAAATCATTGACATAAATGCAGCTGTGTTTATTTCAAACTGCACATGTTAATATGAACATGAATGTGACATCAGCTAATCACTCATGAATGTATAGAGGTATGTATATATATAGTGGCACAATAGAGGCCTGTGACAGTTGAAAGTACGAAGAAAAAAATCCAGCTGAGTTTGTGCTTTACCTAAAAATTTTTGTAACAGCATTGGAAGTCACTGACGAGATGCAAAATTCTTCTCATATAAAATCTCTGGATTTGAATAAATCTATAGTTACTCTATAGAGTAACAGGTGACCTATTCTTCAGTTACTGACTAAGGAAATAATTACTTTGAGTAATTGCTTCTTAAAATAGAGAATCGTGTTAGTTTTCAGTGATTGGTAGGTCCAGGTCAATCTCTTCTGATGGGTTCAGTGTAGACCTTAACTTTACCTTAGATTTTTATCTGATTTTGAGCCTTAAAATAGCTGCCAACCACCCTTCCAGATTTCATCTTGCTGGGTTCTCAAACCCAGGAAAATACAGTGAAGAGCACTGCCAGTGGAAATATTCTGGCATTGTTTATTTTGTTAGGGACACCTCTCCTTGCTGTTTCCCCAGAGTAGTTCTCTGCCTTCACTGTCCTGTTTATATCCTTAACCTCTGTCTTTTTAAATCAGAGCCATTCAGAACTAGAAGAAATTGAAAAGTGTTCTTTACTCTGCTTATGCAAATGGTGCTATATAAATTATCAGAAGGAATGGCTGTACTCAGAATAAAAGATAAAGTGGCATCAGAGCAGTAAATATGTTGGAGCTAAGAGGTATTGGAAAGGCTTTATTTTCATCTGGGAGAAGGTTGAAATATTCTGGTAGGCTAAATAGTGGTGTTTTGTTCAGTTAGTTCAGTAACCTATACTATTATCCCTGTTTTGCAGAAGACAGCAGCACAAAAGACATGGTTCTCCACTGCCTAGCACCTTTTGTAGTAAATTTCAGCTGTGTGAAATGAGTGCAAAATGGCTGAGAAATGTTAAGAGTGCTTTGCATCAGTTTCATATGAACCAAATGATGAATGAAATTTAGGAAATTTCGTATCTTGTATTATGTCTACTAGATTTGAACAAATAGTGATGTTATAAAGGATAAGGGAATAGAAGGAAAGGGACTGAAGCAGAGAAAATACATTTGAAATGTTTGCACCGGGTCCTGCGCTCAGAGGGACGCTGGCTGTGTTGCGCAGCAGTGCGGTGCTGCTGTTCCTCTCTTACTGTGTGACATGCAACACGTTGTGCTGCTGGTTCACTCAGCACGTGGCTTAGGCAGCACCAACTGGGAGAACAATATTTCTTTTACTTGCTTCTCAGCTCCAGATAAATGAATACCTTTGTATGATCCTATTTATTTTATTTTTTTTTAATAAGTTGAAGACGCTGAAACAGGCTGCTCAGTCCATCCATGGAGCATTCAAAAGCTGAGTAGGTGCAGCACAGAGCACCCTCCTCTTGCTGACTCTGCTTTGAGCAGAGCAGGTGGGCTAGACAATCTTCAGAGATCCCTTAGAAATCACTTAGATTACCACTTTTTTTTTTTTTTTTTAAATTCTCTGAAATTAGAATGCACTTCAGATAGATTCAGTTCTTGTTGTTCTCTAAATTGTTTTAAAATTCTCAACTGCCTGCTGTTCCAAAGTTAACAAGCCAAATTAAGATCTTTGCTTGTTTGAGCTGCCACTGCAATGCACAAAGAGACAAAACACACTGAAATACATAATGGTCTGTACTTTTAAAAGAATAGTGGTTGAAAAACATACTCCAGAAGAGGTGTTGCTGCATAAACTAAAAGTATTTTTATTCTCAGATTGATGCTATCTGATTTTAGGAGAAAATGTTTTAGAATATTTTGCTCAGCCTAAGAAGAATTTGGATGCAAGTTATTTGATGGGAAACACATTATTTTGGATACATGCAGAGCTTCATTTTGCATTTATTGATTCTGTTTAATAACCTAATTACCTTCTAGGTTCAGCCTTTAGCATACTAATTTTGATTTAGTGTTTGTATTTCTGAAAACAAGCAGGGAACAAACCATATATTATCACTGTGTGTTCTTTAGACAGCTACTGGAATTCCAGGATCTACTACAATAACATAATGTGAAGGTAAATTACCATAATATATTAAAGGGTTATTATTATATTCTAACAATGTCTGGTAGAATCACATCTCTTTTTCTCTCATCTGAAACTGTAAGATAACTTTTTGTTCATAAGAAGTATTATTTATTCTGTTTTAAAAAATTTTTTTTGAAAGTTTACTGTTACTACTATACTACATTATAAATAATTCGTTTTTAGTAGCCTTTTCTAAGATTGTAAATTAATATGAAATTTCCAATGTGAAAAACTTTTAACCCTTTTCATGAATGCAATATAAAATTATATAGAACTAAGGAATAATACATCTAGATTTTTTTTTTTTTCCTTTCAGCATTTTGGTGGTCAACTTAAGAAACTATGTTCACAGTGAGTTTTGAAATGATTGACTAGTAATTTTTCTGTTCTTGTGTTCTTCTGTTTTCTTGTTTTTGTGTTCTTTTTTGTCTTCTTATTTGCAGTTTTTATTTACTTATATTGTTTCACTTATATAATACTTTACATATATCTTTCATGTTACTGTTAAGTTGTATAATGAAATATCTTCAATGCTCTAGTGATCATATAAATGCACATGCACGTGCACTGAGCTGACTGTCACTTGTGTAGGCACAGTCAAATTAGATTGCATAGCAATGGTAGCACAGCCCAAAATGTCTTGAGACTGGATAAATACTGAGATGGTTAGTTCACTCTGGGTTTTGTGCTGTTACAGATACATTGCTGTCAGAATACTGGAGCTAATATGTGTCTGAGCTGCGTAAGGTGACGTATGGTGATGCACTTACTCTGAAATGCACTGTAGATGTACTCCTTACTAAATAGTAAAGACAAGGAATGGAACAGCAGTGTTATAATTAATTTATGCTTTCATCTGAAAAATAAAAGATGATAAGTTGAAACTTGACTTCTGGTTATTTCTGCATGTATTTCCTGTGGTTCTTCTGTTTCAGTAGCCTCAGGATTGATCCGTTCTCATCCCAAATACTTGTCGTCCTCTTTCTTGATTGTCACAATGTTATCCTGCCTGTTATTTGTATTTCTTCTCTGCATTTTTGTAAATGTTATTGCTGAAGTATCTTCTTTTGTATGTTGAGAGAATGTTGAGCCCCACTTCTTGAGCCTCTACATTGAATGCTATATCAAATTAAACCTTGTTATCCTCATCTCTAGGACTCTATGTTATCGGCCTTCCATTAGCATCTGTTTTGTTTTTCATTATTTCCATCTGTGTCCTCTTCTTTATCCTTTTGGATTTAGTGATCCATTTATTTCCTTCCCTCATACTTGCATTTGCATTTTCATCAGTAAACATTTTTGTCCCTTTTATTTCAGTCATGGTTTCCAATTTTCACGTGATTTCCTCTGCAAATATTCCTACTATTCCTCCTTGAAAGATTTTCTTAAATCTGTTTTCCCAAAATTCTTTCACTCTATCTCTCTCTTTTTTTTTTTTTTTTTTTTTTAAATTTAAAGAAACTGGGATCTGGAACTGTTGTCCTGATGTTTGGTGATTATTTGTACTTAACCAGTCTGCATGTTCTTTTGGACAGGAAATGTTTCTTATCCAAAACTTCAACTGTGTACTTTAAATCTTTTCTGAAGCACAGGGGATCAATGTTGACAGATGCCAGATCTACAGTGCCTGGTACAGGGCAGAAATCAGTGTAAAAATTTCTGCAAAACTATGATTTCTGTTGGCTTTAGGTCAGATTATAAGCATCTGAAACTTTCTATGAATTAATAGTTATGTGGCAATTGGGAACATGTTCTGTTATTCAGTGGGCCAGAGGTCAGGAACTGTGAATGCTGGAAGAAAGGTAACTGATTAGATGACATGAAAATAAGAACATTCTGAGTGATTACAATCAAGTTCAATTAAAAGTGTCTGTCCAATATGTCTGTAGTGTAACAATCATTATGACATCTAGATACTTCTGAGGATGTGAATACATGACTTCCAAGGCCTGTAATTTTATTTTCTCTTTAGAATATTAGCCTAGTTAATAATGGCTTATGCTTATAATCTCTTACTGCAGGAGATCACTGTGTGCTTTACAAGGCGCTTTTGTTTTCATTTTATAGTTCAGAAATCTGAGGCTCACAGAAGTTAAGAACTTTAGTGTTGTACAGTAGAATCACCATTTGAAGCATTTTGACATTATCTTCTTTGAAATACACTAATTGGATTTAAGCCCACACCTTTGATTACTCTTTAAAATTGAACAAAGTATGTGTCATCCTGAATCACGGTGGATAAGACGGACTTCCCTTTGTAGGGATGCTGTTTTAGAATCTGCCATGCTTCAACAGATATTAGGAATAATAGATGTTATTTCAGATATAACATAACAATAACTGATATTATTTCAGCAGTACAGAAAAACTTAAATACTGTTGGAAAAATTGTGTTAGGTTATCTCCACCGACTCAGACTAATGCAGAATGAACCAGCTGAGTAAAGAAACAGTAGGGAGAACAAGCATTATCTTTTGCAACCTATTCAGTTTTGGCTGATTTAACCTAGATGAGAAGATAAACAATATTGTGTGCTTTGAGAGTACTGAAACAGTCTTTGTTAACTGATAATAATAACTGAAAGACATGTTAAATTGTTGATTCATAAGAAAAAGAAAGAATACTGAAATCAGAAAGTTGTATTACTATAATTTGATAATTGTGATTTAGTCTTTATTATCTATGTGGCTTCATAGTGATAACAAATACGGGCTAGTATATTTTAGCAAGATAGAAAGTGTATAAATTAGAAAACATGGAGAAAATTAACGTATAGGCTTGTTAATGCAACCCAGTGTGAGTTTACCATGAATGCTACATTTGAAAGATACAGTTTGTGAATTATTTCCAATCTTGCAGAAAGATTTCAAGACCAAGAAAATCTAACCAAATAACATAAATTTATTATTAGTAGTATTTTTAACATGTTTTAGTCCTGTAAAATAATCTTGTCTTGCAGTAACAGAGCCTAGAAAAAATTATTAGCCAATCATTACTCCATTTTTATTATAGTTTGCCAGATGATAGCAGAAAAAAGTCCTAGTATGGTTTGGGTGTCATTATGTCAATGCTTTGCAGAGGAATGTGGAGACTCAATTCCTTATGAGAGCAGTAGCCAATGTAATTGTCCTGTAGTATTATACACAGAGGTGGTACTACCTTGAACCACATAATTTTAATGGAGTTTGTTCAGGCTAAGGTCTATTTGTGTGGGTTCCATTTCACGTTGGGTTCTACGCCTTATAAGCAGTAAGATACAGCAAGCAAATGCAAAAATAATGAGAGGGACAGGGAAAAAAAGAAAGATACTAATATCCATGTGACTCTGTAATCCCTGGTTCTGCAGGGGCCAAATCCCTCAGCATGTATAGAATTGGCTTTTGAAAGTGAAGTTTTGTATGTGTTTAACAAAGTCCATTTGCTGATTACAAAAAATTAGGTTTTTGTTTTAAATTAAAATATGCCTGATAATCCTTCAGGTTTCCTGTTACCCCCTATTATATTCTTATTTACAAAATAAATATTTGGTTTATAAATTAATATTTATAACACTCTTGCTATCCTACTGAACTGTAGGAAGCTGCCTGTTTAGAATTAGAAGACTTTTAATTTTAATTGTAGTTCCTAAATTATAAACTATTTCTATTCTTAGAGTGGACAGTGGGACTGGCATTTTTCTTGTCAGTCTGGGATGTTCAAAAGCAAAAGGTCCTTCTGTTGCTGACTTCCTTGCACATCAGCAGATGACAGAAAGTCATCTTTCAATCACAGAGGTAATGTTTTCATGTCAGTATGGTAAAAACATGAAAATGAAGACATAGACTTTGTAAGTTCCTGTTTTTGAAGACTGGCTTTTGAAAAAGCCTGTCTATTTGTTTAAAGCTAGTGACATATGTTAATATATCTTTTATTTTAGTTTTTCACTATTGATAGTAACATTTAAAAATTGTTCTACTAATACATTAAATACCCAGATTTTTATTTCTAAGTAGACAAATAAAAGAAGTACACATTATAAAAGTTAAAACCCTAGAATATTATTAAAATTAGGAACCACGAATAATTACTTCTTAAGGTGATAATTTTGTTATGCAACTGCTTGCACAGTGTTTCATAATGTAATAAATCTTTCTAATGCATTTAACAGAGAAAGAGATTTTTGTGTGTCATAATGAACATGTTACAACAGTGCATGCATATAGATTCAAACTCAAAATTGAAATTAACCTTGGATGTATTTAAAGAAGTAATTTTAATTAACCCTTTTATCTCATAGTTAATATGCTTTATGTGCTAAAGGACTTATACTAATACCCCAGCAGCTTCTTATATGAGAACAAAGAACTATTTTTAAGATTAGGTTTTGGTATAAAATGACCTTCCTATGGATTCACTGACAGTGAATTATTAGAACTACAATACAGTATATAACAAAAGTAGTGGGTTTTGTTGTTATTTTTAATTGAAAAGGCTTGATACATCTTTGTGTTCTTACACAAATAATGGTAAAGTGGCACCTTTCTTTAGAAACCCAGTAAGACTAATTTTGAATAGAAATAGTGCTGCTAAATGTGTCTATATGTCACTGCTTTGGGAGACTCAAAAGCAACATTTGAACTATACAATTGACCAAGGTCACTTCATGTCCATGAGAAACAATAATACAGCTCAACAATCACTGTATCGTGATTTAGGTAGTAATTGATTTAAAAATAATGATTTGTTTTCTGGTTTTGTGAAATAACTTGTAAGAAGATTTTGTCTGTTTTGAGAATCTACGTATTTCTTTTTTTAATTTTTTTTTTCTTCCTACCATACACAGACCCAGATAGAATAAATTTGGAGATACAGTCCAATAAAAGAAAATTTAATTTTAATCAACTTAATTAGAATCCAAAATCAAGCTTAACTGGGCATCTTGATAGGTTAGAAACTTCTGGAATTACTAGAAGAGCAGAAAAAGTCAGTATCTCATGTGATTGACTTTGTCTATTAATATAGGAGCATTTCTGCAGACCATGCCTTTATATAGCCTAAACCTCCCACTTAGCTCACTATCCAAGGTTTTGCAAATAGCTTATTGACTCAAATATGCCTCTGACTATACCCTGCACTTCAGCCTATATATAGACATGAGTAATATGAGAATAATTGGTCTGCTTGTCTTACGATTTCTTTCTTAATACAGAATAAACATTGCAAAGATCAAGACATCTCAGCTGGAGACCTACTGAAGGGTTAAGATTATGGGTCTCCTCATTAGGAACAAACTGATATCTGTAACACCAAGTTCTACCTGTCTTTCTTAGCAGATGGATGGAGATCAGAGCTGCAGTATGATGGAAAGACTCAAAAAGAGGAGCTGCGAACATGCCTATGAATTGTGAGGCCACACTCCCTCTTCCAGAAGCTCTGGGTTTCCTGTTAGCCTAGCTAGAAGGAGCTTACGTGCCCCTATCTCATGGATGTAGTCCCCCTCCTGTCTCCATGTCTTACACGCTTCCACTCCACTCTGGGTTCTCTGGCTGCCATTAATTCCCTGCTAATATAACTGCAATATAAAGAGCTGTTTCTTTAGGATGTTTCAGTTGTAGTAATTCCCAGTTTTGACAGTCAGAAAGGCACTGATTGTATTGAGACTCAATTGGCAGAGGTGATGGGGTTTTTTCCACTGTAGTGGCAGCATTTGGTTAAGAATTTGGTTAAGAAGAAATGGGACTCTAAAATAATAGTCATACTTCATAGGACTTTTGAAGTCATAGTTTCCTCTGGGTTTTGTGTGTTGAAGATAAAGGTGAAAAGTAAAAGCAAAAGAAAAAGAGAAGGTATGAGATTTTGTTGGCATGGGGGAAAAGGGAAGATCTGAAATCCTTGGTTACAAAGGCTCTCCTTTTGGTATCCTCTCTCCCTTTCATGAGGAGATGTGAAGGAGCTGAATACTAAGGGCGTGCTGAGGAGGATCTACCTGGTATTGTGAGTTATTTGATTGACTGTAGCACTTGAATTGTACCCACATGGATACATAGTATGTGAGAATCAGGAGATGTTAGGGAGAATCAGAGAGGAAGTGTGGAGGTGTCTTTCACAGTATTGATTTGATGAAGTTTAAGTTTTCTGTTTAAACTCCTTGAAAGAGATGTTATTTGTTTTGTTTGTGCCCTGTTAAAAGGGGAGTGACAGAGCAAAGTGGAACCACCTAGAGAAAGGGCAGACTTGGTCCTCCATTTAAGAGCTGCTGAGCCTGCTCAGAAGTGAGAGGCTTTCAGAGCATGGAGCGGCATGGGCAGGAGAGTGGGGGCAAGGGTGCAGCAAGCAGGGAGGCTGGAGCACCCGGAGACTGAGAAACTGTTGAGAAATACAAGGAACAGGTACAGGGTTGTCCATAGAGGTGACTATTTTCCTGAGCATCCAGTGGAGGCTATCTAGAATTTGTTGCAATTCTAGCAAGTTCACTGAGTAGGAAACTAAAGGTAATTGCAGGAACGGTGTCCGCTTACAAGGGCACAGTGGGTGGGGGAGATCCATTTTGATTTTTATTCCTTCTTAGTTAGTAATTTTGAGTTTTCTTTGTTTAAAAGCCAATTAATCGAGTTTATTATATAGTAAACCCCCCTGTTTTTTGTTTAAAAGCTTTATTGGCTTTTTGGAGTACTCACTTATAAGAAAAAGATCTAGGCAGTTCAATTTCAATAATATGTCTGACTCAGATTCTCATCCCATCCATCTTAAATCCCTTTTCTTTCTTTCATCACCTGCATGCTCTGGTCACAGTTCCCAGGCTTGGTTTGCTTGTACAGTAGTTTGCAGTTTGCACACGTTAGATACCTGTATATTTGATAGACAAGGCAAATTACATTTCTTTTGTGACTCAGGCACAGGAGGCTGTATCCAAGAGGACACCCACTTGTGTCCTCACTACCTTTTATCCAACTTGAGAGGTTTACTGTCAGTGAACTAAAGTGTGAGACTGTATGAGGATGGAGAAAATGCATTACTCTCTTTTTGTCACACTAAAGCTCTTCAGTCTGTTGCTTAGCAGACCAGTTTTCATATGTCTCCTAAATATGTGGAATCGAAATACTTATGATCATTGTATAATTAATGTAACCTGAAATTTTGGGAACATATGACAGACATGTAACCACCCACGCCCTTCAACCAAGCCATTAAAGTAGTTTGGTGTCTATGTGGCTAGAGACATGACTTTAACAGCTTGGTTCTGCAGAAAAAATATCATTAGAAAACAAAAGCTCATAATGGAAAGTTGCACATAGTGATATATCTGAAGGTACAAATATATTCAAATGTCTACATGTATAGGTATACTTTATGGATATAAATTTGTGTGTTCATGAAAATTCCTGTTTGTATGGATGTAGCTATTTTAGCAATAACCCTCAGCTGATTAATATTTAAAATTAGCATTTAAAGTTAGCATAATACATCGAATTGTAAAAAGTACATCTGTTCCAGAATACATATTTTCATTGCTGACTGCCTCTTTTGTAACAGTCTTCCCCTTGACTTCCTATGTTGCCCTCTCCTTGCCCCCCACTCTCCCCATGTTTTAGGCATTATTTGCTGATGCAATCCTCACTTTGTGTTAACATGTGGAGTAAAATAATATGTCGATGGCCTGGATTCGTGTTGGTATTCTGATGAACCCTGAGTAGAGAGAGTGATGTGCTGTCACTCTCACCATAACTGCCCAAGGTTGAGAATTTTATTACATCTTTCAAAATATCATTTTACTTTCATCTGAAAGTGAAACTGAGTTGAATAAAATCCAGTTTACGTTTGAGCTGGGCTGCCTACTCACTTATGTATATAAAATTAAACTTGGTTTCCTAAGGAGTTTTATCTGTTAATACAATTTTTGTTTCTGCTTTATGACAATTATCATATAGGAATTTTTTTTTTTTTTTTTTTTTTTTTTTTTACTGCCACAGTTTGAAGTGAGAGCATTAAGTTAAATTAATTTGACTCTGGTTGGCAAACGGTAATAGTAGTACTTTAACAGCTGTTTGCTTTCCTGAATTGTCCTTGGTGCTGAAATTGCTTTTGTATCTAAACAGCAAAATGTGTTTATAGGGCTACAGAATATGGAGATAAATTTAGCCTGTCAAACAGATATTATTGGGGCTTTTTTGTGCTGTGTTTCTGAGAGTGGATCCTGACTACCGTGCTTTAATTCCAAGTGTGTGTGTGCCTTTGGACATCTTACAGGACTGTTCATGGAGCTTTTCTGTTTGATTTATGACCTTGCCTGTATGGACTTCTGATCAGATTTTATTCTCATTTAGTGCAAGAGGGGCTAATTATGAAAGTGACAAAGACTCTTTCATTGTGCTAAAGCTTTTTGAATGACAAAAAGGGGGCTTTAAATTAAAATGAACTTTAACAAGGCATTTTCACATTGAAGTGATACACACTCTACCACTGATAGAGTAATTCATTTTCAACCCTTTCTGATTCTATAAACACATTGTCTCACAAGATCAGTAATTTTTTACCTCTCAGGCTAATGAAGAGTGGATGGTAGACCAATGAATTCTCTTTTTGCAGAACAGTTTTGACATTCTTAATTTTTCCTTAAATATCAAAGAAAGGACAAAGAGCTGTGATTTTATTGCATTAATATTAATAATCATTTATCTGCCAGAAAAACATTTAAATATCACTTGACATTTGCAGAGAAAGATTAATGTTTAATTTACTACAAACATAGAAATACTTTGAAATAAAAGGAAATGCTTCTGGATTTGGCAAAATGGACAAAACCCCAACAAAATTAAGACAGACATTCAGATATAATAAAATATTCTAACCATACCAGAAGACAAAAACATGTTGGTGCCATCTAAAATGTCAATATTTAAATTATCACTTCTGATTGAAAAAATAACATCAACCAGACAGTTTTTTAAGGTCTAATTTAAGCTTTAACTAAACAAAGATAAATGAGGGTAAGCACTTTTCTGTTACATCCATGTAACAAGGCCTGCTATAAATTCTATCAGTATTATGAAACCAAACCAACATAATGTGGTTCCTTGGTACTCCATAATTGTATATAGTGCATTGGAGTAAAGCTAGGATATAAACAATATTGGCATTTTATAATTATTGGTAAGACTGGAAGTTAAGGAGGACTTCTGGAACAGGCTGGTGACTGGAGGAAAGGAAAAGAGCAAGACACAGGACTCAGAAAATTATATAAGTGAAAATACAGGAACAAGTTCCATTACCTACAGAAGGATCAAAATGCTATATAATAAAGAGAAAAGTATGGAAATCATCTTGTTCTACAAAAGCACGTCAGACTAGGAACTACAGCAGAGGAGTAGGTGAAGAGTGAAGTTGTATATCAGTCTAATCTGATGAAATGGCTAAAAATGTACCTAGGCTGCATGAAAGTCTATCTGTAAATTTTATCATGGAGATTATATTATAAGATTTCACTTCTAGGCAATGAAATAATGGGATTAATGTATTGAATGAGAATAACATTTCTAGCCCCCAAGCTGTTTTTGTGGCTAGATTGATAATGGCATAGAGAACCAAGTTCAGTTTCCTAATAAACTAAAATAAGACTGTTTCTTCTGCAAAAGCTATATATAGGACAGATATTATTCAGATCCAGTATTTGTACCAAAAGTCTATCCTTACACTAGACCATTGTTCAAGGAAATTTTTGTAGAAGATACAGAAAGAAAGTTTTAGCTGTAAAATCACTAATTTCTTAGTTAAAGAAGATTCTTATTCAGGATCCATCTCAAAAAGCAAGATTCTTTTATAAGACAATACCTGTAGCCTTTCCATTAATACTCTCCTTTTTCTTTTTGATAAAAAAGGGCAAATTTATTTACAGCTGTGGTGACTTTGTAGAGGTCCTTGAGAATATAATTTAACTATAGGTCTCCAGACTGGTTGAGGTTTCCATCAATTAATTTTCCTCAAGTGGCGGTTTGTAGTTATACTATGGAGGGATTCCCCTGGAAAAATGGTGATTCTGTGTATCAGGCACCAAATTAGGTCAAATGCAGAATTACAGCGTTACTGTACAGTAATAAATCAACAGGAATATCCTCACTTATAGGAATAAAGAACTGTTTTGCCTTTTGTGTTACAAGAATTCTTAGGGTCTTTGAAAAATAATGATTATATTGAGTAAGGCTACTGCAATGTACTTAAGAATAAAGAATATGCAGCTTTTAACATTTTTAACCATTTGTGATGTTGCTTGCACCCTGTGAGTTCTAGGCAACAGGTAAATACGAGAATGTTTTACATGAGAAGCAATAGGTAGCAACAGTTTTTAATGCTGTACATTGAGCATCAGGCCCTAACAAAGTATTTAGAGATACGTTTTTCCCTGCTACACTGCGGTAATGGTACATCCCACTGTGGTGCAGTAGTTCATATTCCCTGATCTGCCTTGGTGGTTGCTTCCGTAGTTAAGGCTACAGACGTTATAATTTATTTATTAACTTATTAATTATTTATTTAGGATAGCACCTATTATATGCAAAGTGACTTCCAAACAGAAATTTCCCCAGATGCTTTTCCTTTAAGAGCTTCACTTTGAAAGATGTGATACACAGTCATGAGGTACCCATTTTGATAGCATATACTTTGTTAAAGAAAGCTGAGGTTTGTGACACTAATACAAAACCTCTTTGTATTCTGATTTTCCTTTAACAAAGGTTCACTGCCATGGATAAATAACTGCCCATCTGTCACTGGAGGCCTTTGGGGAATTGATAAAGAGGGAGCAGAGAAATCAGTAGTCTACTCTTTTTCTGGGGATTTGGTGGTTTCAGTGTAGTGGGTGTGCAATGGCCATCTTAGGGCGTGGGCCTCTTGATTTTTAAGCATTCTTGACACTCCCTACTAACTTGATGCATTGCTACTTTACTGCTGCCAGTTTCTGTATTTATATGATTTTGTGACTTTATTTGGAGAATTTGTACTGCAGTCTTGGGCTTTACTGATATTTTTGTATTTCATAAGAATCTCACAGATGTGGGAGAAAGAATCAAGAGACTGAATCCATTTTATCCATCCTTGACAATATTCCTACACAGTGAACATTGACATTTTATTCTTTACAGCTCCAGGGTTTTAGGTCCTTTAACTGAAAGCATCAGTATTTATTGATAAGGGCAATTTTGAAATAAGACTCTTTGGCTGCAAATGATTAAACATCAATCTCATTTGATCAAAGCTATTGAATTCCTTCAGCAAGATTTTATTATATAATTTCTTTATACATATGTAAACCTGCTGTTTACACATAGATATTTGTAGTATATTGGGATATCTGTTGCTTGTATATTGTGCTGTTTTGCTCATGGTGGTTTTTGAACAATGCTGATCGCTAAATCTTTAGGATTAATTGTTGCTGGTTTTCATTGTGCTCTAAACTGGGATCACTATTAAGACTGCTTCTCTTAATGAACATAAAAAGACAGAAAATATTCCAGTTCTCCTAGTTGCTTGTGTTGTCTTTCTAAATGGTATTGTTTACTCTTCTGGACTATCTTTAAAGGAAAGTTGCAAGTGATGTAAGTAGGTGGCTTTTGGAATTAACACATGCTAGAACTTTAAAATTATTTATATTGTGAAATCGGTGATAGTGTCCTCATTGCAGGAGAAGCCTCAAAAATATGCTCAGTAAATATTAATCCCTGTATTCCCTCTTCCCCCTCACCCAGACATCACTCAAACATCTCTCAAACACCAGTGACCAAGAAATTTTTTTTTTTCTGAAAGGAAGAACTCATCCTAAAACTATCCATTGGTAGCACTGTCCAGACTACTAAAATATGAGAATCTATTTGTTACTGTTTTTAGTAAAAGAAAGTAAGTCACAGCATTGTCCCCCCCAACTTTCTTGTCTTTTATATTCAACTAATAAAACAAATTTAAGCTGGTTTATGCCTCTTTTCTTTTTCAATCAGTCCTTTTTTCTTACATGTTTCCAATTCCCTTAATTTTCTATGTGGAAGACAATTCATTGGCTTGCTTAAAAATGGCCTTTTACCTTTTTTACTCCATTCAGAGGCTAGTCCCACAACTTCCTTTTAATCTAATGATTCAGGTTAGCTGCTGTGGGTGATAAATTCTGCCTCCTACTCTAATTCAGATACAAATTTTAATTTATAAAGCTCCTGTGGGTGTTCTAGTCTAGGCCACACTGTTCATTAGTATTTCTGCAATTTAACTCAATACAAAGGAATTATAGGTCTATTCATTACACTTATTTGGGACCACTGAGTAACTGTGATCCCAGATACTATGGGCAGGCTGCCCTTTGGAAGTAGGTCTAGTGCACCTTACTTACATTACTTATGAGGAAGAATATTGGAAAGAGTGGAACTCAGACTGTCATCCTGAAAAGGTGTGGAAAATCAGATCGTGCTCTCATTGTTATGAATTAGGAATAACACCATTAAAATCAATATTGTTGCACCAAAAGAAATAGGATAGTTGGAAAGGATAAGAACATTTATAAGTTTTGTCTTCACTGCTCTTCTCCATATTGTTGCTGAATCATTTGGTAGTGAAACAAATGGAGACCCATTACTCTTATCTACCCAAAAGATCAAAATGTATTTAGTGCTCTATTCGTAGATAAACAAGAAAAGTGTAAAAGCTAGAATTTTCATGTGCTGTCAGTCACAGATTTTATCACATTGTCTAATTGCAATAAAAGCTCAATGAGAATCACTCAGCCTCTCTAAGTTATGCATTAATTTGTACATCTCAGTTTACCCTTTCCAGTGATGGGAGCTGGCCTTTTACCAATTGCTGCTAAGAGCTAAGATAGTCATTGTTCCTGTACAATCTTTTTCACAAAAATGATTCACAAAAGCGACTGATTTACTGTCCTTTGGATGTCACTATTGATAAAAACTTGAAACATAATGGAAACACAGCAATTTCAACTTGCTTAATTGAGGAGGGAGGATAGAAGAGGGACTACAAATGCAAGTTTGAAGCATCCAGCTTCTCAAGCCTTTAGAACTTTTGAAATGCTTTGCTTATTTGTTAGTCTTGAATATTTTTCAAAGGCCATTTGGATTTTGACTGAAAACTGAGTCATGAGCATTGCTATTGTTTTAAGTGACACGTTAGGTTCTTAAAAGAATACTGTATTGTTGGAGAGTACTGAGTTTTTTTCCAAAACATTGATTTAACTGTAGCAGTGTAGATATTACTTTATATTGCAGAGCTTATTATGTGCAATTTTAATAATTTAAATTATACTTTAATTTACAAGGAGTTGTATATGTGTTTTTTACGGTATTTTCTTTTTATTCAAATCACATGCTTTGCAGTTTCAGGAATGTTGATTTGACATATGTTTTGGGCAGCAGTCCAGGAGATGATGCAAAACCAGTCACAGGTTTTCAGAGATCATCACTATTTCATTAGATTTTTTCCTGTTTAAAAATCAAGTGCTCTTTAGAAGTTGTTCAGGACTTCTCACCAAACTATTTTTTATAAATTCTTTTCACAGACAAAGACCATAAAGCCAGTGGGAATTTACAGCTGATACTCTTAGATGCACTCCTTTGAGAAGATATCTAATCTTTCACTCAAGAGAAGTTTTTACAGATCTCAGTCCCTGTAGTTCCTGTTCCATTTAGACTGAATCAATAATATTTCTTTGCATTATCATCTCAATGTGTTGTGTGTTCTTTAAGGATGAAATCCATTGAGGGTATTCCATATTCTACATTTCACCTTATTTTGTGAAATATAAAGTTGCATGAAAATATAGATTAATACTGTTTGGCTATCTTGGACTTGATCCCAGGTTCAACTGGTGAAAATGATGTATATTCCAATCTGTTCCTTGGTTGTTTTTCTTCAAAGAATTTGTATAGATTGAAATGCAGCTGCAAGTGTATTAGTGATTTTCTATTGCTTACTTGTCAAGATTTTTATTGTGTGGATGAAAAATAGTATTTCAAAACCTGGCAGAATATTGACAAAAACAGAAGAGCACTTTGTGTAATTCTCTTTTGAAAACTACCTCTTTTAGAGACAGAGATTGCCTCAGCAACTTCCATTCATATGTATCTTGATCAATAGATTTATTGATAGCTTTTATGCGAGATTTAATTCTTTTTTTTCCTCATTTCACCATGGTGCTCACTTTTCTGAATTAAGAAACTAGTGATTAGGCTCCTATAAGCAAGGCATACAATATGCAAGTTCTCTAGGTGTAAAAAGGAGGCATTTGACCTTTTGTTGCTAATCTGTGACAGGTGCAGGCTATTTTCTTCCAAATGGTGTTAATTTTCATGTGCAAATCCACCCCCTGAAACCTGCATTCTATATATCCACCACAGGGGAATTGGTGGTCATCATGAGTACTGTAATGGACAGCTGAGAGGGATAATCACTGATATTTCAGCACATTCATACTTGCGACTCAGTCGTTTTTAGTGCACTTCTGTTTTCACTGCTTATTAGGGAGGCTGAAGTTAGTTATTCATTGCTGGACAAAAAAAGTGTCTGAGAAAGTTCATGTGCAGGGAACAGCACATTGTTACAAATTAGTTTCCTTTACCATTTCTGGCAAACTCATTACAAAGTAATCGCACCCTGCGCTGAAGTGCACTTCCTCTGGGACCAATAACTGTAAATAAGCAGGGCTGCAAGCTGGCTGATAAGTTGTTGTTCTGAAGATAACAGTCCTTTTTAGCAGAGTGTTTGACCTTTTTCTTTATATTGCCTCAGGCTTGTCTAAGACCCTCAAGGTCTATTTTTCATCTTAAAATTCTCTGTAGGGAAGCACAATGTGTGGTTTAAGAAGATTTTAGGATTGCTTAACATATCTATATTTTCTTTTCTAGCATTTTTATGATAATTGTTAGAATGCTTAGTAAGTTTAGCTAGCATTTTCTTAAGCAGGTTTTCTTTCTTTGTGTAAAGTACACTTTTTATTGATGTAGGAAGCAATATACGTTAATATTTTATGAGGACTAAGTGTATGTTGCATGATTAATAAAATAGTAACATTGGGTTTTTCTGACTTTTAAAGAAACTTGAAACACGTTATTGACCCCTTTCACTATTCACGTTTTGAGAGTATTGCACTAAACATTACTCTGTAAAGCGATTTAAGCAAATATAATTAAGAATTTCAGCTTGAATGATTAAAGACAGTATATCTCTTCTTTTCTCAGTATGCTAAGAGTATTGAACAGAAGTGTGACTGAAAATTGAGCATGTCTTAAAAACAAACCCCAAGGCTAAGTGAAAGTTGGTTTATAGACATTTGGGAATTTGATTTGTTCACATCTTCCCATCAGTTAAAAAAGATCTGTGCCAGTATTTCTGTAAAGTAAAATAATAATGGAAAAAAAGCCCCACAACTAATTTCAGAGTTCATAGAAGAAAAAATCCATAATGTTTGGTAAAGCGCTGGCTACTCTAATAACTTTTTATTTTTACTTTTAAGATATAGTCAGAGAGTCATTTGACAACCAGATGTACACCCAAACTGTAAAAAAAAACCCACCAAAAAACCCAAGAAATGTCTTAGAATGCCAATAACTTCAGATCTTACTGCTCATAACGTTGTTGGGCTTTTTTTTCCCTTGCAGATCACATTACTTGATCAGTTCATTAATTTTACATGTACCTTAAATAACATTGTTAATATCTTATGTTTTATAATGTTAACGCCCAAATATAATGCAAATCACATATTAGGGGGTGCTGATGCTTTAAAAAATGTTGTATAATCTTATAGATACAACTTCTGCTTTTATTGAATGGAGTGATGATGATTTCATGTGGGCATGAACCCAAAGTAAAGCAAAGCCAATGTTTTAGTTGTGTGAGACTTTTTTCTTTGATTTTAAAAGAACATAACCAGTATGGTTATGAACAGACTCTCTTACTGATGTCACAAATTACCAGACTAGCAATGTACACAGAATAAAAACTGTGCACTGGAAGGGTCTTACAGTAGTTGTATTGAGACTGAAAACTATTGGTAGGTACATTACACAAAATCGGTGCTATTTATTTTTCTCTTAAATTTATCATTATTTCAGTACAGAAACTATCCACTTCAGGTACTGCAAAGCAGAGTGTATGTATTACGTAATTGCACAGAAATTCCTGTGACATAGGAGGAATTTACTGTCTAACCATTCAATAACCATTTCTCTCTTGCTATACATTTAGCAAAAAAAGAGACATTTTAAGGAACCTTATAGAGCTATTAAAAAACAAAAGCACTTTAGAAGTTGTTTGCACTTCAGAAAAAGTTTATTTTCAATGTTAAAATATTAAAATGGTATAATGGCTAAATGGAATAGTGTAATCAGTGTTTTAATTCCTGTTTCATAGTTTCTAATGCATTTCACGATGTTACCCGTGGTCTTGGAATATAATTCTTGCTCATTAGAATAAAACTATTTCCCATGATTATAGCAGTGTGAAGGCAGTATGGAAAATTGTTAATTTTGTTTATGAGATTAATGTTGGGAAGTTTATATCCTTTCTTGGAAACCAAAAAATGTTTTTCAGTGGCATTATCAGTGTTCTACAAAGCATCTCTTAAAGTGAGGAAGTGTTTTGTTCTTACAGTTCTAGGCTTCTTTGTAGCAAAACTGCCATCTTGTTTAATGACATTGCTATGTGGGTTGAAATTAGGCTGACAGATTGTGAGCAAAGGCTGTGATATTGCAAACAATAGTCTATTGAGCACGAGGAACTTGTTGAATTGGTTACCGAAGGCATTAGTGTTTGGTCCAGCCTATTTAGCATCTGGAAGACAGAGAAGAAATAGTGCGCTAATGAAATGTACAAATGATACTAAACTGCAAACGGCTGCAGGTGACTATGGCAGCTGACGCATACTACGAAGGAGCCTAGTAAGAGGCAGTTCTGAAAGGCAAAAAGTGATAAAGTGAGATACAATTCACAAAAGGAAAAAGTACTGCATTAAGAGGGAGGTGAGTATTCAAATCAGGTATTACAGATAAAGAGAGAAAACAGTGTCGGGAGTCCCAGGGAATCGTGCATACAATGATTAAATTGTTAAAGTTTCTGCTGGATTTAGATAGGTGTCTACGTTTTCCACAGCAGACTGGCTTGGAGTGGTTCTAGCATACCAGCTCTTCACCATCAGTGATTTCACTGACATTGGTGCAATTCTTCAGTGCTAGTTTAGGATCCTATGGACTAAAGTAGTTCTGAGCAAGGCATCTGTCCCCATACAGTCCAGATCAGTTTGATGTTGAAAAAGAAGCTGAAATGTGCAATAGGTCAGAAATCAAGGTCTCATTTTGCTCTGTTTTTAATTATTCACTTAATAATCTTTTAGTTTCCCATGCCTTGCAGTACAACTTTTCAATGATCTTTGATCTTAAAATATAAATTTAATTGCTTCTGTGTCCTTTAGAAGTAATTCAGTCAGAATTTGTACCTCTCGTCTGGGCTGCAGATAACTTAATCCATATCTGGAATTGCTGGGATCGTTACTGGGATCAGCCTAAACTCAGGCAGATGTGGTGGGTTGACCTTGGCTGGCTGCTAGATGCCCACCCAACAGCCCTCTCACTCACCCTCTTCAACAGGACAGGGGGAGAAAATAAGATGAAAAAGCTCATGGGTCAAGATAAAGACAGAAAGATGACTCACCAATTGCCATCACAGGCAAAACAGTCTCAACCAGGGGAAAAATAATTTGTTGCCAGTTAAAATAGTTTTGGATAGTAAGAAAGAAAGAGAAATTAAAATAACACCTTCCCCCCACCTTTCCGTGTTTCCCAGGATCAACTTCACTCTCCCCACACGGAACAGCTCCAGGTGGGGAGATGCTGCAGTCAGTCCACAGCAGCTCCACCCTGCCGCTCCTCGCTCTGCACACTGTTCCCCTGCTCCAGGCTGGGCCCTTCCCACGGGCCGCAGTTCCTGTCAGGAGAGCCTGCTCCAGCATGGGTCCTCAACTGGCCACTGCTCCTCCTCCATGGAGTATCCACCTGCTCCAGCCTCTCCCCACAGGACACAGGACCTCAGCACCGGAGCACCCCCTTCCCTCCTCCTCCTTGAACCCTGGTTCTCTTCAGACTCCCTCATGTCTCAGCCTCTGTGGTGGTTTTGCCCTTCTTTACATACATTTTCACCCAGGCGCCGCTGCCTTCGCTGAGGGGCTGAGCTGTGCCCTGTGGTGGCGGTTGTGGAGCCGGCTGGAACCAGCCATGCCCGGCACGGGGCAGCCCAGCCTCTCCTCAGAGCCCTCAGCCCTGCAGCCCCCGCTGCCAGCACTGGGGCACGGACACCCGATACAGCAGATGACATTATTTATATTTGGCAAAGGTATTTTAGCTGTACAATATTGCTGTTTTTTTTTTTTTTTTCAAATATTTCATATGCCAAATGTATCCTTCAGGCAAGTGTTTAGGAACAGATTGTTAGCATGAAGCGGTTTTCTGCAGAGGGAATCAGTGAAGAGAATTTTCTTCCGAAAAGAAGAATGTGGGTAGGAAAGTAGAGGATAACATTAAAAATAGGGAAGATTAAAAATGTTCAATTAGTAAAGCCAGAAACAATTTAGGATAAGGAAAAAATCTTGCAAATATATTGATGAACAGAGTTGAAAATATTTTTTCCTGCTGCTTTTCCACCCCAGAACAGCAGATCAGCCAAATTTTGCTACTTTTGCTCACACTGAGTAGTGTGTTACCAATGAAAAGTCATGTTGACTGAAATGGGACTTGCTGAGGAGGGAATTGTTTAGCTCAAATAGCGTTATAAATAACTATTTGAACCCAACAGTACATATCCAACCCAAAAACGTATATCTAAACCCCACAATATATCTGAAACCCTAAACCCAGGTCATCTTACAGTGCTATTTTTTAAAATAAGTATGATTTAACATGTGACCTAAAGCATGGCCCTGTCTTACAAGACCTGATGAGATCGGGTTTGGGTTGGATCAGGAAAATGTGAAGTCTTATTTTTGTAGTGTATAAATGAAATGGAGAGTCTAAACCCTGTCTTTAAAAATCTTGGCAAACTTCAAAGGAAAAATACCAATTTAGCAATTTAAAAGCACTTAGCAGGTTTTCCCAGTGCTGAACTTCATTTCTATAGCCAGTGTGGTTGCTTGCTGAATAATGCCATAGGGGACAATGTAGCTCTGACTATATTTAAAAATATTATTCCATGAAATTCACCAGGAAAAAGCTGAGGCAAAATCTAGTTTCTGTCCTTGAAAGGAGGTGTTAGTGGCTGCAAATGGTAAAGGAGAAGTACTAAGATAGCTTTCGAATCACAAAGGAGATGAAGGCTGGCCCATCTGTGGGGAGAGAGCACATGCTGGAGGGGCCAGGTGGAAATCTGGGGACTCTTTAATCTTAGAGGTGCTTGAACATGAGCAGCAAATGGAAAGAAAGAAATCCATACAGGTGGGAGCTAAAAGAGACATTATCAGAAAAGTGGAAAAAAAAAAAAAAGAAGGAAACAATTAAAAGGATGTTAGGACACAACTGGAATACTCAGATAAGAGAAAACAAGAAGTCAATTTGATTGAATCATAAAAATCCATGTTATCTTCTTTTTGGTATATTCCTATGCATGTATTTTAATGGTATGTATTTTATTTTGTGACTATGATTAAATCTTTTAAAAATAATTCTGAACTGTTGTAAAGCTTATTATACTTATATATTTTAACCAACAGAGGTAGAAGCTTTTAAAACTTCTCAGTGTAGTTCCTGGAGAGTTTATCAGCCATTCATTAAAATGCATTCTTTTTCACATGTTCTTGTTAGGTAACCTTGGACGGGTGGACCACATCACAGAGTTCGAGTATGACCTGTTCATTAGACCAGATACCTGTAACCCACGCTTTCGAGTTTGGTTCAACTTCACTGTTGAAAATGTAAAAGAATCACAGGTAAGTGATACTAAATTAGATAGTATGATAGCTTTAAAGATTGCTTGCTCCAAAATATATTGTCTTAAACAAAAAAGATGATATCCAGGGTTTGTAATTAAAAATTTGCTATAAAATATATTTTTGTCCTTGGAATTTTTATAAGTAAAAGCAGGTATCAGCATGACTGCATATCACCATGTTTTTCAGCTGTTTGAGACAGGAAGTAATTACAAAGGCAGTAAAACATTTGCCACCTAACGGGAGTTGTGTTAGTAATGGCTGCTATATATTTGTTCATATATACAAATAAAATATATGTGTTAATATACGAAAAAGTCCATCGTAGCTCTTCAAATATTATCATTCAAGCCTTCCTTTAATACATGTAGAACAATGAGGTAGCATTGCAAACAGGCATTGCTCTAGTGACTTGTACTAGAGAAGGATTTGCCTGCCAATGTGTCCTTTGTGAAAGAGGAGGTTTAAATGTGAAACAACTCGATAGGCAACTGTTTCACCTACTTTTAAATAATGTTTCACCTACTTTTAAATAATGTTTCTTTGCAGTAAAAATACCCCATGAGAAAGAAACTTTCAACTAGTCTTAAACTAAGCCAAAAAAAAAAAGTGTACTTTCACATTGATACAACAAAAAAGATTTAATTCAACTTTGTACCTTGCATTTTATTTTGCCTTTCTGTCTTAGTTTACTCCAATCAGACTGTCATTTTCACTTAATGGAAAAAAAACATATTTAGTAAGAGAAAAAAACTGCAGAAGCTTGATATTTGTATTCCTACAAGACTAATATCTTAATATCCACCACTGTACCATTGCTGTTACAACTAGAAATCATGAAATTGTTTATCTATCTTCCTGGAGCCTGATACATTATCAGACAGACCCTGTCCCCTGCTGTGCCTTACTCAACTATGATCAAATTATATAGTCATGAGATGAATGGGAATCTGTCTCAAGGAGGCAAAGAGATCTGGTAGAAAGATACAATATATATCTAGTGCTTACAGGATATTTGTTTTCATGGTTGTCTACATGAAAGAGAATGGTTTCACTACTAAGTTTGACTTGTGAGGTCTGTTTTTATAATGTGTGTTCCTGTAATCTTTTTTTCATCTCTCCAATTTCCGTTAAAATGAGACCTGCATGAACGTAATCTAGTCTGGAACCTTTTTTAGGTCTTTGTACTAGCGGACATGGGCAGTATTAGTCATTGCAGTTCAGCTATATTAAATGAATGTTAGAAATTGCTACATCAAACATACTGTGTAATCTTGTTTGTGCATTTTGATTATTTTCTTTTATGTTTTACTAGGAAATAATAACAAGGAAACCCATACCATTCAGTATTGCTTAAAAATGTTGCACTAAGACACAGGTAACTTTGATCACTTTATGTGTAAAAGTAGATATTTTAATAACTCTATATAAATATTTACCTGTATAATATATATTTTTTTGATGTATTATACAGGGGATGTGGGAGGAAGGCAGATCTATGCATTTATATATCCTAGGTCTGGCTTCAGCCATTTAGATGAGAACTCAAAAGGAGTAGCTACCTTTATTAGTTTTATATATTGTCTATATTACATTTCCTTCTCATTGTTCCTCTTTCTTCAACTTCAGATTCTTAAACAACCTTATTTACTTAGATTTGAATATATGTTGAAGATTTTCTTTTCATTATAAGAATATCTCCAGTTTTCCTTGACATTTCACACTGAAGCCTTTACTCATAAAGAAATTTATTCAATAGTATAATGAGAAAACAAGAAATGTCCTTTCATTTCTTGAATTAGAAATCATCCATTCTGTTATTTTGCTGTTGCTTCATACCAATCACAGACACAGTGGGCAAATGGGTAAAAAAGTGAATGAAAAAGACACAGTGTAAAAACAACAGCCATACAAATACTAGGAACACATGATTGTATTGTATGTATTTCTGATTTAGGTTTCAGTCCTACTACTGGATAGTAGTGCAGTTTTTACAGTATGTTTACTGCAGTATTTTGTGTTATTAATCTAGTGGTAAATGAAAAGAAAGATCTATTAGACATTCCTGCCAGTCTTGCTGTCCATGCATTATTGTTCTGTAGAGAACAGTTTTTTACATTCCAGTTTTAATTTTCTTAAGCCGTGGAGCTTCCACTTTCCTGTGCTGCAAAACTGTTCTATAGACTCATCTCACTTACAGTGTTGCTTGATTTTTAGCCTAAAGCTTTCCTTTATTTAATCCCACTATTCCCAGTTGCAATTCTGCTTAGTAATAGCTCCTCTTGATACAAATAAATCCTCATCATCCTTGGCCAACATTTATATTTCTGTAAATTACAACATTCCTCATCATTTGTGTCTCAGCCTAGCTATCATGTTTGGTTCTTTCAGCCCTATATCCAATAGAGCACTTTACCTTTAAGTGTTTAAGTTTTTTTCTGCTTTGAGGCCTTTGGACTTTCAACATAAGTGAATCTTTCCAGCCCTTTGATAATTAGCCTAGCTTGCCAGGGAATCAAAGCTTATATGATCACACATTCTACTTGCTAGCCTAGGTTTTTGTGTGGCTGCTGATCTTTCTCCTGTCCTTTTGCCCTCAATAGCTTCTTAACTCTTGGCCAGTTTCAACACCGCTGGACAGGAACTCCTGTAAGTTTCAGGAAAGCAGGCTGCCAGATGGGCTAGAGACCCATCTGTGTTCCCACTGGCAGAAAGGTTATAGTATGAGATAATTTCTTATTAAACATCAGAGAATCCACAGAGGAGATGCACAGGAGAAAGCACTCATTCGAATTTGCATTTTTAAGATACCAGAGAATCCAACCATGAAATCCAAATCCATAGCACTTAGTTTTGCACCTTGCAGAACTTCTTGTTTTTATTATTATTATTACTCTTCCAGTTCCTTCAATATTTTCTTTATGGTGTGGAACTAAAATTTAATGGAGAATTCTGTGTACGCTAACATCCCAACTTACAGAGAAGGGACTCTAGTCCCTTTGCTCTGTTACTCAGTATGGACAGCTGAAAATTGCAGCAGCCTTTTGTTGCTGTATCACTATGGAAACTCATGCCTAATTTGTTTGCTATCGTACATAAGTCTTTTTCAGAATGATTGTTTCCTTCCTCCTGTTACGTATGTCTTAGGTTACTGTTGTGCTTCAGTAACAAGGGCAGGTAATAGAGCTAAGTTCTGTAGCATAGCAGTGAGAGCCCTAATCTTCTCAGAATTATTTTTAGAATTTTATAATAAACTTTTTTCTTTCTGGTGTTCGCTTCTCTATGTTACAGTAGAACCAGTAGACTTTTTTTTTACTTGGAAGTTGGTAAATTAACTTTTTCTTCCTTATGATTTGGACTTCTACATGTGGCATTTTATGTTGTCAGTTTTATTTTAATTGTTTTTAGCAAGGAAAAAAAATCAAAATAAATAACTAATGTCTTATATTTATGAGAAAAAAGAAACATCATGTAAGAAATCTGTGAGATGTAAAATTTGGTCAATTGGTCTCTTTATATGGTTTCTGACTTGCAAGACAGTTGGTCTGATAAGATCTGAACTGTGGACTTTTTTGTCATTTGTTCAGTGAATTCAATTAACACCAATATTGGAAAAAACAAAAAGAAACTGATATGTTATACATAAGGACTATAATCATGCAATGATTACACTTACAATAACCATGGAAGGGAGAATGAAGGAAATAGGATTTGCTGTGGAACACATGGTCTCATGGGCAAAGCCTCCAATTTCTCTAATTATATACGTGTCACAGGCAGCTGTCTATTTCTGGATAACGCTCTTTCTTGGGCAGGATTTGTTTCCTGTTAACTTCAACCATGGCCCTTACAACACTGTCTACAGTTTTGCTAAATTCCTTCTCTGTGGAACCGGAAATTGGATGAACAAATGTCATCTCCAAATCGCGTTTCAAGTATTTTAAATAGACAGTGCTTCAGGTGCATGATTACTTCTGAGCTAGAATGTCTTTAAAGGTGTTAGTAGCAACAGTGATTCATGTGAGATTTGGGGGAAAAAAAGAAATGTGTGTACGTGTGATAAATTATAAAAATATGCTAGTATACCAATATTGGAGGATTTTACAGGTAAAAAGAAGGAGCCATAGCCAGAAATTCTACTCAAGTAGTTGACACTCACCGTTCCAGACACTGTAGCCACACTAGAAGAAGATGATCTCTGTCCTGGAAAATTTACTTTTGAGGAATTTGAGAAGAGATGAGTTGAATACAACAAAATGATAAGGATTAAGAATATCTGTGAGGATTTTAATTACTCTAACAAACAGCAACCATATTATACCAATAAGTAATGCACATCTAGGCTGCCTGATATATTCTGTATGTGTATGTACCCTGAACAACTCTGCTGTCTGATGAATCATGTTCAGAAATGGTATTTTCACTGAGATTAAAAAAAGAATTTCCAACAGAAGGGGTTTCCTAATAGTGCCAAATTTTGTTCTGTAAGTGTTGATAAACACATTTGGAGTTCTTCATCACAAAGGTACTGACAAAATATACCAAGAAGGATAGAGGAGAAGAATGGGTGTTTGGCAGCTAGGATTTGATCATTACTTACAGTTAATAAATCAATCCAGATTGAGGTTAAAATCAAAGAACCAAATGTTATTTACTTCAAAGGCATTCTCTCTATTACTTCAGCTGCAGTTGAACTGAAGCTAGAATTTTGACTCAAGATTTTTGAGGGGTTTTTGTTATATATGTGTATGGATCGGGAAAAAGGATAGCCTATTCTTCAGAAATTTAAACAGGATGCCAAGGTAAGACCGATAATATCATAGCTGGACATTAGTATAAATGCATGGAGCTCTCATTATAGAGTTTTCTCTTTTTTGTCCTACACTATTTTGTAAAATAAAAAGGCTGTGAAAGCTCTGTTGTCTTTAATTGATTAGATTTTCAGGAACTATTTATTATTGGGATTGGATTTTATAGCTTGTTCAGGCCTCTTATTACTGTCCTAAAACAATCTGATGATTCTTAGCGGACAACTGCTTCTTTGTGATGTTACAGCTGCGATTGTTTAAAAATATGAATGATATGTGTATGGGGAGACGTAATGTCTTTTATTAGGCCAATTGATACATTTTGAAGGAGTAGGGGGGAAGAAAAGAAAAACATGCATGATTTGAAGTACTCAACCTCTTTTTCTGGCCTAAGCACTCGTGCAGTTAATTCCTGCAGAAGCTACCTCCAAAGTAAGATGGAGTAAGGATGACATGAAAAGCAGTCTGAAGTTGGAAACAGGCTATCTTTTTACTTTCTTCTTCTTAAGCAGACTTCTTCACTCTACTATCATTTGGTGATTTAAGTTACTGGTATCAAGATGCATTATAACATCTTATAGTCTTTCCAGTTTCTCATTTGAGAAAACAGATATTTTCTTTACTGTGCGTTAAAGGCTATATTGCATTTACCTAGCTTTGGAAAATGCGGGCATAAAAGCATGTATGTTTTTATGAAGGAGTACAGTTCTGAAATTTTCAAGACTTCTATAAAGCATTTTTTAACCTGCAACATTTCCTAACCAATCTGAAATATGTATTTTCTGTAGTGCATTTCATTACATATACCTTATTACTAAATTAGGCATAAATCATTAATTGGTGAATATTTGCATTAATGATTTATTAATCCTCTTCTGGTCAGTTCCCGTAATCTCTCTAAATAGCTCTTTATCATAATTTACGAGCAGAATCACTAGATTATTTGAATTTTGCCTGTTTAGGGAGACCTCAGCTGTTATCCATCTTTATGTGCTCTTCTTATGTTAATTTTTAGTGTGCTAGGAAGAGCTCTCTAACTCTTCCTGTATTTTGGTATTTTATTCACCCTTTACACAGATAGACGAAACCTAATCTTTTTCATGTACCAGTTTTGTTTTGTCATATAAATGTATTTTGTTTCCTCACTTCTGATACTTTTCTTGAAAAACATCTAATTTTAAGAGGTTAAAGGTAAAGGTTACTGATACCTATGCACTGCCCATCCAATCACATTTAATGAATTAAAATTTAGATATTGAAATTTGAAAGTTTATAGCAAATAAGCATATAGAACTAGTATGCAATCTGAACAAAGCCGTCATCTTAGATGGTTTCACTGACATCTCTGAATATAATATGTATAAGAACTAGATTATGAAGAATACTTATATGGTCTGATTTTTGTTCTCCATACAACCATTGCAGTGTAACACATCAGAGTTTTACTGGGACTCAGATTAAGAGTGGTGTGATATTGTTTGGTTCCAAATCAGATGCTTTAAAGCATTAAGACAAGGTCTGTGTTGCTGAAAAGATAACCTTTAAATTTATGTTGCTCTTATAAATCTGGTTTTAAAGAAGGATTTTGGTTAGCTTTTAAAAGCTTGATATCTAGCATTTTATAATATTTATTGTACAAAAAGGTACAGTGTTTTAAATTTGCTGTTTATAGAAAATGTACATACTTGCCGATTTCCTTTCCTCTCTTTTTATGTGCTTATTAAATAAATAGTAAACAATTAAAATGCAATTCCATTTTGTATGAAAACTTTGTGGCAGAAATTTATATCTATTACTCTTACTGCAAGTAATGTAAAACATGGATGTAGACATAAAAGAAAAACTTCATGCAAATAAACAGAGGGTAATATAAATGTAACAACGTACCAGAATGGGTGAGTTTTAAATTTTTCTCTGCTGCTGGATTGATCTACTACCAAAGAAAATTAAATATTTATATTTAAATTTCATGCAAAGTTTTATGGGTGGGTAGTTTAAAGCTTTATTTTTGGCAGGAATAAGAATCTCCAATACTAAAAAGAAAATGTGTTTTTGGACTAGAAAGCTTTGAGATTTGAGCATCTGAACGCTTGAAGCTTCTTTCTAACTGACTTTATCCTGTCAAAAGACAGGAACAGTTCTAAAACAAGTATCAGATGACTACCTGGTAGTAGTCTCTTACAATAGTCTCATGAATCAGTGCTTCTAAGCAATCTGAGAAGAATGCATTTTGTTTAGCATAGATGGTATGAAAATACCAAGAAATACATGTAAGTCTGGAAAGAGAGAGTTTTGTGGATACTTTTCTGTACCGACCTCTGTCTGAATTTTTTTTTTCTTCCCTCCCTAGGCTTTCTACTTCCCTAAACAAAAGTTATGAATCTATTTAGCAGTTCTCAAATAAGCATCTATTTGTTAGTATTTATTTAAGTTCCTGTTCCTCAGTGATATTTTCTGTATCTGGCATCTCTGCGAAACACTGTGGATACTCTTCAGTTTTATCTCTGCTATGACTTTATGTATGTCAGTTGGAGTGGAGATATTAAATGACAGTTTTCCAGGAAATCTGGTCTGTTCTACAGATGTTAAAGTATCAAACTGACGTAGTTTGAATTACCAGGCTCTGCCTTCATGCTGCTGTTCATCTATTTGGTTGAGTAAAACTAAATTAATTTTAATGTGTTTGTTAACTCTCAGTGATGAAGGGTCTCAGCTCCTCTTTCTTCAAGTCCATGTTTGTATGTATTCTTTGCTAGCTCATGTGTTTGAAATTGAGTTCCTTCAGTCAATAGTGACATCTCAATTTGCATCTGTGTCTTGAAAGCACTTGGACCATTCCCCCAAAGCCATAAAGTGTTAAATTGTTTTTGTCATCCCATGTTTCCAGCTCACATTGTGATTATGACTTTAAGATGAAGCTGTAAGTAACATCACTGTTATAACTTTTAATTCATGGCTTACTGTAATTTTAGTATTGATTTAATTAAATCAGTATAAAAGTTTTATTTATTTCATATCTGAATGATGTTTTTCCTTTGTTCTTAGATACCAAATAGTGGGTTTCAGTTCTTGTGGGTGCACTGGGTCAAGATTTTGACATTCATCTAAGACCACTGGGCTTATCAGTCATTATCATTCATTGTTTTATTTTGCCTTGGAGAAAGACATATACTTCAGAAGTGTTGAAGTTGTAATTCTTTTTCTAAGCACAATTAAAAAGGAAGCAAAGCTCTCTTGAAACATTTTCGTCAGGAAAAATCAGTTTCTTATGCAGGTAAATAAATTTAATCTGAATTAGAGAATGCTTTCACTGAAAATTCCCTAGTGTTTACTAGCAAATATGACAACAGTTGAGGCAAATAAGAGTTATGTATTGGTGTCCTTTGGAATGTGTATTTCAGAATCTAGAAGCAGCAAAAATCTGGACTTTCTGGTTTTGTTTAGTTTGATGGCATCACTGTATGCTGCAATGTTGCACTGCATGTACTGCACCGGCCAAGTTCCTTAAAGCTATATTTGAGTGTGTATGTGTATTTTATATATACATATGTGCATACAAATATATCTGTCTGCCTTGAAAACATGAGAGGCTGTGTTGAGGGCATTTGGACAATATCTTTTACAGTAACTGCCATTACTACAGCGTAAGTAGACTATTTTTTCATATAGCACACACCATTCAACTTGAAAAAAAATGGAAGAAAGATTGGTGGAGCCACATTTGTGATGCAAATTTTGTAAGAATAGCATGTGGTAATATGGATCCATTACTTTTTATAAGGGAAGGGCTTGAATTGTCTGAAATGTGTATTAAAACCCATGATGGATTATTTCAAAGGAGCCTTTGAACTTTTAAAAAGTAGTTTCACTGATCTCTATGTTGAAAAGTGATACAATTTTATTGTAAGTCAAAAGTGCATAGGGTTAGATGATATGTATACTGATTGAAGTAATTATTTATTTACTGAGGAAGCCATATGAAATGTTAATTAAATAAGAAACAAAGTGATGACATTTAAAATAGATTGCATGTTCGTCTCAACATTTAAAAAAAGAAAAATCAATTGAACATACTGCAGTTTTGAAGAAAAATAATTTTGCCATTTTGGAAACTTGTGCCTATATTGGTCATGTATAAAATTAGATTTATAAATGATGATTCTTCCAAGTTGGAATCCTTTCAAGTACATATAATTTTATTTTGGATCAATAATTCAGTTGTGCTTGGAATAGATTGAGGATGCATGTGAAGCTTTGGTAAGTGCAATATAGTGTGCATCTCCATGACATTATCCAAAGCTGTCATGACATGTATCATCCTTTAAAAAAGTAATGAATAAAGATAGGTTAGTAAACATAGACAATATTCAGCATTAGCAAAACAACTACTGTCCTGATGAAATATTCTGTCTTGGCAAGACAGTGTTAAATTCATAAACTTTTTCTGTTCCAGGTGTCTCTGAGAACATTTTAGATGTCAGTGTTTGGTAATTATTGCATACATACTGTATGTTTTAGATTTAACACTGGCTTTTGCTTACAAGAAACTAATGGCCAGGTGTGTTTCATTTCCTATTATGGTGGCATCTGTCACTCAAAATGTCAAAAATACATTATAAATGCCATAAACAAAATCAGCACTATGATGATCTTGATGTCAGTGATGTGACATGCTTACTTTTCTTTCAATTTAAAAACTTTTTCATTTATGATTAAATACCCCTTTTTTTGTTCCAGTGTTAATTGTCTGCCATGCAAATTTGGTTTCATTCTGCTTTTATTACTGAAAAGTCTTTACATCAGAATGTGGGACATAGAACTAAAGTAAAAGAAAAATATATTGAAGAGATGAAGATGAAATGTTTTAAACTTTCCTGCTTTTAGATTTTTTTTTATCTTTCTTATGCACAATATTCTATATTTGAGCCATGGCAGGTTGAGATACTGTGCAGAAATTGTTGGAACCTGAAGATAAAAACAAGCTGAAATGTATGTAGGTTAATTCATGTTACTGGGGGAGGGAAACCATTTGCTCTTTAAATGACAGGGCAGAAAAAGAGAAGCTAGTGCTGAAAAATTGTAGAAAGTTGTGTTTTTTCTTGCCACCAAGGAAGTTTAAGAATGAAATAGTAATGACATTCCATAGGAGGTAATTTGGAATTAGTTGGGAAAGAGCAGTGAAGAAGCCAGTATTCTGTCTGCTGATTGTGGTAGAGTGTATTAAGCATATAGCTCCAGCAATCCCCTGTTCTGCTCTTAACTGTTGGTGGTGGAACTAGAGATCTAGATCTTGTAACACATTTCCTTCATTATTGTTTTATACTGCCTGTGATTTTAATGTATGAACCCAATATTGGGTCATTGTACACAGAGTGTCTTTACATATCTCATACCTTACAATAAGTGAAAGAAAAAGCAGAGAAAACTTGAATTTTGATGGTGAAAATGAGAAATAGAAAAGAAGAAATTTAATACTGAGAGGATAAACAAATATCTGAAAGTTAGTGTTATGCTATATTATAGGGAATAAGAGCCTTCCACTTCGCTTCTGTGGAAGCTGTTACATGGAGCAAAGAAGCTGTGAGGGGTGATAAATCTTTCACTGCTCTTGAGCACCTATAACCTCCATCTAAATTGGACATCAGGTGCTGCGAAGATGTTGGATTATTATGCTTTGTTGAAAAGATTGCACATTTGAGAAATCCTCTTAGGCACTGTGAATTCATTCTTGTGTTTGCCAACCAGCAACTAATTTTTAATGCCAGTAGTCTTGGGCACCCAAATGCAACTCAGGGCTTGTGAGTCCAAACCATATTGTTCTTGGGTTGTCCAAGAGAATCATGAGTAAGTCTTGACTGAACTAACCTGCCTCACTAAAAGATGGAAACTTACCTTCTTCGAAGCATATAGTGTCAGTACTGTTTGTTCCAGGAGACAGCTGGTTGCTCCAGAACATGGAATTGGAACTGCCCTGTGACCCTGAAGGGACCTAGTCTGATAATGAAAAGATGGTGAAAAGCAATCCACTGCCATTCTCCCTGTGACTGCCCTGCATCTCAGATTCTCATCTGCTCTTCCCATTCTCCCATCAACAGCCACTGTAACTGAGTCCATCTTCTCACTCATTGGTCTTGTCTTGGTTTTGGCTTTACTGTAAAAGTAAGGAAATGGCACAGCAGGTCAGATCAAGGAGCTGTCTAGTCTGGTATCCTAATCTGGATGATGACCAGTAGCTGACGCTTAAAAAAATATTAGTAATAACTAGGAAAGCATAGAACAATCCTTACTTTCAGTTCCTGTGTCAATGGTATAGGCAGAACTGACCTATGCATGCTGCACAAGTTACGGGAAAAGTGTGGTACCCTGCAGGCCAGCCTGACAATTATTCTTCACACACTGCGTGTTGTGGTACCACGGAATTGTGAGTTCCCACCAGTCTAAATTAGACACAGGCTGTCAGAAGTCAACAACTTCATTGTAGTGGTTGCCTCTGGATTGTTGTTTTTAACAGGCATAGGTGGACTCTATGAATTGTATCATCCTTGTCTAATCTGATCATACTTACTGTGATATTGGATTACTGAGTTCTGCAGCTTAGTTATGCAGTTTGTATTAAAAGAGCTTTTCTCTTTTTTAATTATACTGGTTAATATTTAATATAATTTTTGTGTTATGAGAAATAGTGAATAATTTTTATCTGCTCACTTGATTTGTGATTCTATAAGCTTAATATTTGCCCTTACTCATACAGTTTATCCAAGTTAGTTAATTTTAGTCTATTTAGTTTCCTCTTCTATACTCCTCCCATCTCTGCCTAGAGAAGCTTTAAAAAACCTGGATATACCCTATATTTACCAGTAATTTTGAAAGGCAGGTAAGGATATTTTCTAGGAAAAATCAAGATGTACAATGGCCCATCAAATTTAGTTCTGTACAAAAAGTTTTATTTTTTAATTTTTGGCATTACGATCTGAAAGTAGCATTTGTCTTTTTTATGTTAGAATGAGATAGCATATCTCCCATTGATTACAACTTTAAATACCCCAGAAAATTCTATCCTATTCTTAAGCAAATATTTTGTTCTATTGCTATACTGCTTATATGTTTAGTTTATAGAATTCTGGAGGTATCAAGCATTAAGATAGGCATTTTCAATTTTTTAAGGGATCAAAGAAAATGAAAAAGCTGTGGTTTGTAGGTACTTACCTTTTTTTTTTTTTTTTTTTTTTTTTTACTGTTAATTGAAACTGAAAGATTCTTCTCCACTGTGCAGGTCACCGAAGATATTACAGTATATATAGTTAAATCATGTTTCCTCCAGCAAAAAATATTTCAATCTTTCCATTGAAGAAACTGTGAAATACTCTGTAAAATAACTGTGCAAAATTTTGCTTTGAGAAATTAAGAAAAATATCACTGGGTTTATGTATTGACCCTCAAAATAGAACTGCTGCATTTTTTATACATAACACGGTGTAATAAACTGTGTACAATTATAATGATTGAGTACAGTTATACCAGTTTGGGATCTGGCCTGTAAACCTTAGACAGAAGATATCTGCTGTTATACCACTGCTCATGATGGCTCTGATAATTTTTTTGTGAATTGAGAAGCTCCATGGAAGCTTCTAATTTTCATAGTAGCACTACCATGATGAACTGTAGCTCATTACTGTAAACTGATGGCAGCTGTTAATACTATTACAGGCAGAGACTTTTTATTTAAGGGAAACATTAGCCAGTAACCGGTAGATTTCTGACACAGTATTACATAAAGCTTCCTGTTAGAAAGGAGAGCAAAGAGAAATGGATTTGAACCCATTAGTATCAGAATTACGTGTCAAAAAGCTAGATCAGAGTTCAATTTATTTCTGCAATAAAGTGTAAGCTAGAGATTGACTTGACAATTATTTTACCTTACATTGCTCTGGTTGTTCTGAGATGACTATTCCAACATCAAATCACCTTGTTTGGACATCTTTTACTGAATAACATGCTAGTCTAAATATGCATTATGTTATGTAGGAGCTAAAACTCGGAAGGTTTTTCAAGTAGAAATGAGGTTTTTATTACTATTTTTACTAAAGGATGCATATACAGTAGAACATATTCAGTATAGATTTAAAACAACTGCATGTGTTTCTGCTAAATCTGGTGTGTGTTGTTGAATAGGATTTACATTGTCATTGAAAGGATAATCTTTCTGAAGCTTTTAGTAGCTTGGTATAAGCAATATAAATAATCTGCCCCAAATATTTGTCTTCTCTAAACCAGTCACTGAGCAGGGTTGTGGCTAGTCTCCTTTTTCCCTAATAATTTTCCAAGATAAGTGACAACAAATTAGACAACCACTTCCTTATTATAATTTTCAAATTTGAGAATAATATTTTTACCAACATTTTTGCCCTTTTCATATATATAGCCTCCAAATGAACACTGAGGTCAATGAATTCAGATCCTTAACCCTTCACATTGTAACAGACTTTTATCGGAATGGCAAATCTGACTGCACTTTTCTTGTCTTGAAATGATGATTCTCTACAGAACACTTATTTAATTTTCTAGTTGTGTAGCATGATTTTTTTGAAGGGGGTTGTGTTCATTGTCCTCATATTACCCTCTGAAAACTCACATGAAGTTCCACAGAAAACTTTTATTAAAATTTTTGTGAGTAATATATTACACCGGTGTGCAGATTCTCCTAGGAGGTTTTCATATGCCTTTGCATACTTTAACGCAAGACCATGTCATATTCAGGGGCAATGCAGGGAAGTAGACTGCTGCTTGCATTGCATCATGTTGTATGTTCGTATTCTGATCTTCTGTGAACTCTGCGGGCAAAACTAATCCCAACATCAGAGGACTACAGAGTATTGTGGGATTCATGGTAGGAAATGCTTGCCCCTGGAAATTTGACATTGATGCTGAGTACCTCCAGTGTTAGATGTAGAATCGCCTCAATAGCCAGATTAAACAGAATATCCTTCCTGGCAGGCATGTGGAATGGCAATTCCATGGGTTTGGAATAGCCAGGATGAAACTACAATAACTGTTCCCTGTGGGTTGTCTCTTCCCTATGGCTGCAGAAGGACCAAACAAATTTCTTCAAAGCAGAGGTTAATGCAGCTACCTACCTAGGTAAATTGTTATTTTACATGGATTCCAGCTGGTTTTATCACAAAACTAATTTGGGTAATATATATTAATTTTATTGATTTAAAGCCTGCTCATTATAAAAATCGGCCTATAAAAAGAGATTGTATGTATGCAGGAAGAGAATTTCTTTTTGCCAGGAATTTCTCATGCATAAATACAAATGAATATTCTAAATGTAAATGTTTGGCTAGATTATTCTTCAGAGACACATATTGATTTCTGTTGTCACCCTTCAGTGAGATTTAGTGTAGATTACTAGGAAATCCTTTCCAAGCACATACTGAAAAAAATGTAAAATGTGATTTCCTTGACAGTCAGTGAAAAGATACAGAGTACACGTTAACAAATTAACTGTGTTTACTCCATCTTCACCAGTGTAAGAGTCTTTCAGCTTTAAAAAAACTAACTCATTTGATGCTTATAGTATACAGGTCCATATTGTGCTTGATGTGCTAAAAAGTATGTTTTCAAATTCATAGCTTTGCAAAAAGTGAAGCTTTGCATTTCCTGATTTTTCTTTGCGGATCTAAATGTAGAGTTGTGTCTCTCTCACCATAGTGGGAAATACTGTATAATTTTGCATCTTAGACTATTCTATAATGCAAGTAGTGTGAGTCTCACGGTAAGCTGTGTGTGATGGCCAAGTTTTATCCTAAAATATGTTCCATTCAGCTTTCTAATAAACTTGAAATTCATAAATTGTTGAATGTTATAGTCAGTTTGATAATTATGGATTACACTAATTTTACCCTTCAGTGATTAAATACAAATACTGTTCTACAAATAAGATACTTTTATTATTTTTTTTTTCCTTCTTTGTTATTTAGAAGGTACAAAATATATTTCAACAATTCAGTCAGACTGGAGGGTAACATATGAAGACTTTGTTTTCACAAAATATATAATTTTATACCTAGCTAAGAAAATGTCAAGGTTGTTAAATCTTAGTCACTTCTGGTTTTTGAGCATTTACTAGGAGATTAGAGAATAAGAGAATGATCTTACATTAATTGGAAAGAACTTTACAAAACATGAATATCTGACAGCAGTTTTTTTTTCCCAAATAGTTACCAGAAGTTTTACTTAAATCCATTTGAATAAAAAGAAAGCAAACCCATGCAGTTGCAAACATTTTGATTAACACTATCTTTCACCTCAGGTCTGCTAGTCATGGTCACTTGCGTAGTCAGTCTATTTAGTTTGCAAGTAAATCATTAAGTTTTATATAAGAATGCAATAAATAAAATACAGTCTTTCTTATGTGAAAGTAAGAACTAAAAATATGTGACACAACCAGGTAAAAGCAATATCCCATATCAGAAAATAAGAAAGAATACAGCTATAATACACTGGAAAGGAATGCCAATCTTTGTAGGTCAGTTGTGTTTTTACCTGGTACTGATCATGTGAGTAGAAATCCAGGAAGTTATTTTAAAACCTTCATAATATTTTTATGTCTTGCAAGCACTGTTAGATATCAGTGTTGAACTACTTGATATAGATGAGTGCTAATAAATATCAAGTTCATCTAAGAATTCATAGCAACTTACATTCAACAGCTACAGAATCTGAACAAATTTTGCTTTCTTGGCAGTGCGGTATTGTTAACCTACATTAATTTGGTTTGTAAATGGTTTAAAAACTATTAATGTCATGTCACTTATAAAGTACTGTCAATAAATGCTTGGTTTAACAAATATGTTTTAATATATAGGAGATGACACTACAACATTGCTGTATATTACTGTGTTTTAATAAGATTTAAATAATAATTTCTATCCACTGCTTTGCTTGTTCTATAATAATAAGCATACAGACTTGGAAGCAAAATTCAGCTTCTGTTCTTTCAAGGGAACAGTGATGCTTGTGGTTGTATATGGTTAGTAGTAAAGTTACAAATATTAAAATTATACACCTATGTATTTGTATTTTCTCAAAACATTTGGGAGCATTTGGAATTCAGATTTTTTTTATGATCTGTCTCTAATGTACTTCAAGGAAATAAAGCAGAAAGACTTTGGGAAAAATATTAATCTTTGTGGTAAAACTGGCTTTATAAAAAGCCAAACAAGCAGAGGCATTTTAACATAATTTTCTCCTGACTTAAACAATCTTAATTTTATGACTTTGCCAAACTGTATTCCTTTGCATGAAGTATGTGCGGGAGATGCTTCTGAATTTGCATTTTCATTAGATTTAGCATTCAGCACCTAATGCCATAAATTTGTTTTTGAAACTCTTTAATTCCCCTGAGTGTTCCAACATATTGAATGCTATTTGCTTTGTATTATGTTGGCAGCAAATCTGCAGTGAAAATGCTGTCAATATATATTCATAGCTAACATTGTTAACTAAAAGCAATATTGTTTTTCTATTGTAAGCTGTCACAAATGTTTGGCACCCTGTTGTGTAAGCCAAAAAAATGTCAAAGAAAGGAATGAATATTTTTGAAGAAAAGTGCAGTGATAGTGTCAAGTTTTCTGTATTAAAATACATTCCTGTTTGTACAGACCTTTACAATTTATAAAATTGTGTTTTGTAGTAATGTAAAGTTAGAATATTGTGAGAACATGCAGGCTGTTACAGATATTATATTAAATGATAGGAGCATAGTAAGCGATACAGCCATTTTACTTTCCAAGGTAAGGTAATGCTTATCAGGTTGTAAAATGTATTCTACTAAACCCCAAGATTATTTTATTAAAAGATGCACTATATATTTGTGAAATGGATGAAAAATATTCTGCATTTTTGCCTGTTTTTGAAGATGAAGTATATAATTAACAAGAACAAATGCAAAGTTTTTAACATGTTCCTAGGGACTAGCTTTATCTTTGCATAAGTCACACTAATTTTGTTTATTTAAATTTATGTATTCCTTTTTCCAATCATTCATTCTTTTCTAATGAAACTGTTATATTTTTGTATCGACATGCTATTACAAGAATGTCTCAGAACAAAGTATTTCAGAGAACTTCTGTGGGCGGAAATGTGTGTAAGAACAAAAAGAAAAAATCGGTCCACCACACAAATAACTGTGTTAGTACTAATAAATAATAAATGCCCATAAGTTAAAATAAGACAAATGGAAATCTTTTGTGCTACTCTTGTAAATATGTTAAGCCAGAGAACTTGTGACCTAAGCAATGTAAATAGAAACTTCTAGATGAGGTAGACAGAACAAGCACAAGGAAGTTCCCTCGCCACAAGCTAGCTTGCTCTGGTATCAGTACAGAGTTCAGCTGATAGCAATAGAGAACACTGAAAAATTAATACTTCAGCCCTGTGCATGGCTCTCACTGAAGTATCAGAGCTTCACAAAGATACATATTTTCTAGTACTCTCATCTCATCAAGGTAACATGTCTCTGTACTCACTTAGGTGAAAAGATTAATTCATATATAGTGAAATACTGGAAAATCCAGGAATGTTGTCATTCATGACACTTTGTGTCAGTCTTTAGAAAGCTGTGCTGTTTTTTGAACTTACTGAATCATAACGTGTTAAATTTAGGAAATATTTTTGGGAAAACCTTAATACATTGAATGTTCAACGTAATGTCCAAAAAGAAACTTAAATGTTCAGATGCAATCATTGGTAAATCTGGTTGACTGCTATTTTTCATCCAGCAATATATTGGTGATATATATTAATGTGCATTCTTCTTTGATATCGGCATATATCCCAAATACATACTGCCTGATCATACTACATGATACCAATAATCATTTACTTCTTCCTTGCAACTGATTGCACCCTTCTGCTTCATAATAACCTTCTCTGCTTTCTGCACTGATATATACTCTGCTAGGGGAATACAGGTGCCACAGGTGATTTTACAAGGTCCCTGTTATGGACTCCCTCCTTTCAAACATTTTCTGAGAAGTGCAAAATAACCCATTTACATTGACTTTAGTGAGATTTCAGTACTATTAGCACCTTGAAAAATTGGCCCTTATACTCCTTTGCACCAATCTCTATACATTGTCATGTATTTTCAAATAAGATTCCATAAAACTTTAGAGCTTCCTGCAGTGATAATGGAACAACATGCAACAGTGGAGTAATTGTAGTATATGCTGCAAATATCTGAGCATTATGAGGCATTTAAAAGTAAGTATCTTTGACACTGTTTTTATTGTCTCCAATAAAGAAAGTAGGAGAGGCAGATTCTTTCTGTTCTAGTTTAGATCCCAGCTCTCTGCGTTCGTGTTCCTATGTCAATTCTGAGAAAATACAGGGGATTCACCACCCATAAATGCAGTACTTTTCTTCTGTGATCCTCCTAGGAGAAGAGCTTCTGTCAGTAATTAATTTTTCTCTCAGAAACTGTAAATACGATAGATGCCTTAACACAAGTAATATGAGGCAAAAGTATCAAAGAAATATCAAAGAATAAAGGCACATACTGATGGCTCCCTTATAAATGATGTTCATGGCTTAGTTCTACAAATCATGTTTTGGATATGTGCCAAATACTTAAAATGCTTTTCTAATGAAAAATATAATATTTATTATTCACTGTATATGTGAAATCTTCCTACTTCATATATTTTTTTTTTAATACATTGGGTATCTTAGACATCCCTTTTACTGTCTTCATATTTGAAAGTCATTTTAGATGGAAAACAAAACCAGTTGAATCCTGACATGGACTGAGGGGACAACTGATCTATCCTGTGAGATTCACACTAATCACTGGAATAGTCTAGATGACAATGTCAAGAACCAAGGCTCAATTGAAACACAAGCAAGGAAGACAAAGGTGGTCCCACATCCACAGTTTTTATGGTCTAACTAAATGTGATGAGTAGCAAACACTAGACAGTTTTTACAGAGTACGTCTAAAGAAAACATGCTACATGTATCGTAAAAATCAGAAACAGGAGAACCTGGCATTCTGTTAAGATGGTAAAGTACAACACACTGAGTGTGACATCTCTAATAATTTACTTTTGCTTATTCTAACAGCTAGTGTGGTCTAACTGGGAGACAGAGAACTGAAGCTTGGACTCATGCTTCACTAATGGGAATGTGAAAATTAGAGGGGAATTCTGTTGGTAATTCCTAAAGGTAGACGCCTACAGTGCCCTCTCTGTAGAGAAAGCAAGAAATGGTAGATTCTGATTTTTCTCAAAAGTAAGAATGTCATTAACTATACAAAAGGGACTGATCTAAGATTAAGAAGATGACAACTTTGCATAGCCACTTCCATTAGCAGAGCAAGAATATAAAAAATATAGAAAATGTTTTCATTTTCAGAAGTTATTTAGTACTTGGAAGGTGAAATTATTGCTGAAAGACCATCCCACTTTAGAAAAAGGAACCAGATTTTTAAATTACTTAGAACCTTGGCATATTGTGTCTAATGAATATGATTGGGTACAATGGTAGTGAAGAGATTGAACTACTTTTAGACATTTCTGACTCATTTTATCTCATAGTCTATACAGTTTTAGCTAGGTAACATGATTTTCCTAAGTTCCCACTAATGTCCAAATTAACTTTTTCCATCTTTTAGCTCTGGATATTCTTCCCTAATTCTCATAAATTAAAAGAAAAAAAAAAAGCTGAAATACACATGATTGAAGGTATTGCTTTCTGAGTCTTTGATCGGCATTATGTGATAAGGTCAAATATTTATAAATGTTCTAGATGAACGTCCAGTACATTCAAGTCTAAGAGAGAACGTGTCTTGCCCCTGTGGTCATGGTTTTCTAGATTATTCCAAGAACTTGGGGATGACTGAATCTAATGCGTATCTGCAAAGACAATATACTTGGACAGTTGCATTCACAGGTGAATAGTATTTTTTTAATATGATAAAAAATCCAACATTTCTTAAATATCTCACTAGGTAGGAATTGCTAATATTAAACAGGAGATAGTGCTGCATCATACAGACAACTGACAGAATGGACTAGTGGTTTTCATCCTTAATTTGACTCTTTTTCCTCAATGGCAGAGAGATGCAGGGTCTTTCTAACACTGTGTATCTAATTAACAGATTTAATCATGACTATATCAATTTTCTACAAAGTGTCTTGTGTCTTGAATCACAGAATGTTTAAATCTTGTACAGGTGTGGAATAACTGTGCAGCTCATCCTACTGGAAAGCTTTGGATTTCTGTGCATCGTGGAAGAATGCACCTTTGTAGAATTTTCAGAAGTATTTATGAAGCTTTAGAAAGCAATGTGTCATGCTATCTGGCAGTTAGATTTCTATCATTTCTTGCTATTGTTAGAGTTCCTTTTTATTATTTACTTTAATATATACTGTGCAGGGGGACCTTCTTCGCTATTTTACTTTTTTTACTGTTGCTTTGTTAGATATGAATTTGATGCTGCAGGAAGAATGAAGATGTGTAAACTGAGTTATTAATCATGCACAAATCTTTGTTTCTTTGGCTTTCCTCATGCAGTTGTTTAAACACTTGTTTTCCTCCTATTACCCTTATATGAAATAAAATTGTATCTTTCTTTTTTATGCTTGAGAGTTTAGACTTCATAAAAGATGAAGGCGGCCTGTTGCTTGTGCCCCTTTGGAGAAGTGATGTCACAGAAGGGAGCAGGACATTTTTTAACTTTTTCTGTTACCCAGAATTATGCTTACCCCTGCTGAGGAATTTATATGGAGGACTCCTCCAAGATGTGTTACCCGCTTTTTCTACTAGAAGGAATGACTCAATTCTCCTGTGGGTGGCTATTGCAACAGTGGAGCACGAAGACTGAGAAATTAATAAAGTAAATAAGAAAGACAGTAAATATAGACCAAAGCATCCTCATTTACTGTTAGAAATAAGAGAGGAACAGTATTAAGGTACATAGATGAAACAAACCAGCACTTATCCATGGTGAAATCTATAAAATGTCTTCGATTGCTCAAGGGATCTTTAGATAGAGCATTATTTTCTCCATCTTATGGATGACTTGACCACCTTCACTATGAATTTTTCATGATTTCCCTGACCCAGCAGCTCTTGCCTGTGGAGAGAGTAATACAGTATTGATTTGGGTGTTAGGTTTCTGCCTTTTTTGCCACAACAGGATTTTTGTAGCCTAGAAACCTCAATCCCTGATTACTCATTAGAGACTTGAACAACTTTTCTTAGATCTGGAATGTAAAAGAAGAATCACTTGGTTACTTTTGTCATAGGTAGCCTTTGTAGTAGAATTTCAGCTCATCTCGATAATGAGTGTTGTTGTTATTAAGCTTTCCTGATTGAATGGGCACTACTGGGCTTTTAGATTGCAAAAATACTGTTGACTGTTTAACAATTAGTGTGTTTGCAGCAGAATTATACTGGTGAATGTGCTTGTTTAGAAGCACACTGCAAAACAGTAGAATAAGTAGGGGTCTGTCCTCCTGCATTCATCCTGGCATTGATGTCTTGGTGACTTATTTTCTGTGCCTCTCAGGCATATTAGAAAATTGAAAAGAGGCCATGATGTTGCTATTTCTCATTTAAACTGTTTTTTTTTTTTTTTTTTTTTTTAAATAAAAAATCCATATCTTACATCCTCTGAAAACTTACTCTCAGTATTGCCATGGAAACAAGATTTTTAAAAGGGACTTAACTGAAATTTAGCAGCAGTTTTTATTTCTTTGTGATTCATACTTCATAAAAATGCAAATGTCACACTAATACATGTTTTACCTTAATATTTTATACTACCATTTAGTGTTAATTGGTCTAATGTTTTTGTTAATTAAATTTTGAGCTTCTTTGAATGATTTTAAAATTGTACTGTGGACCTATCAAGCTTTAAATTTTGACTGTGTGACACACAATTTAAGATACCGTCATAGAGGAAAATCAATCATTTCAACCTGTAATCACAAGCACAACAAAAGATTTAACAGATTTAAAAAGCCTTTTGTCCTGACTGGAAATTTCTTGGCCTTTATAATCTTCATTTCTAGTGAGGTATCACTGCAAAAAGCATTTTATTATTTCTTTGTTTTTAACTTTATTACCTCTGACTATATGAAGTTGTTTAGAGGGTAAATTATGCTGCTCTCCTAAGTAAAGCTTGTATTCACAGTTCTCTTAAGATGGGTATTTTGATTATCCATAGCTACAGTGTGTGCATTGGTATACACACATATCAACATGTGTAAATAAACTAGTTAATTTAGCATTTTATTTGGGTATAAACATGCAGCTGTTGATAATGTTAGTTCAAAAATGAAAAGGTATCTGGCATTCTCTTCTGAGAGCCTGTCTGGTCAGACCTCACATAGTATACAGCATTTTGCCTTTTAAAAATGAAAATTAAGTCTGTTAGAGCTGGGATCTCATTGATCAAGGCTGAAATGCAATTGTAATGTAGAAAGGCAAGCTTACATGACTTTTGCTTTCTGTGTGCTTGCTTGGCTGAAAGAGTACTAGGGTACAGCCTGAATCCAACTTTGTACTTGTTTTACTTTAGTTGGTTTGAAAAGGTAGTTTAGTTAAACCAGTATACAACTTTGTGTTCACAGTCTGATTTAAAAATTTATTTATATAATTCAGTGTAGACTTGATTTATGTGAGGCATAAATTCAATTAAGAATTTCTACATAAGGTTTTGTACTTTTAAAAATTGTTTTATAGTCTTACTTATATGTAAGCCACTATAGTTTTCAATATAAACAAGGTCCATCTTTGTTAAAATCATATGATTTTACCAAGACAAGCTGAGCATTACATATCATGTTCTTTTATTAGGAATTTACCTGATCAGGAGCACTTGAAATATCCTGCATGTTTATTGCATCATTCTAAATATATTGGGGAAAAGATAGACATTTATTCAGGATTCATTGTTGTATTAGGTTGATTTTTAAAAAATGTTATTACCAATATTGAGCAGTTCTCTTGGAAAAAATATTAATATATTTGGAGTAAAGAGAATAATCAAAAAGCACATGCTATGGTCAGCCTTATTTGTGTAGATTTTTTTCATGGTAAAAAATAAGCATCTTAAGTTTTGAAAAAAAAATCTTCCTTCTAAAAAGGTAAAAATGCATAAGGTTAGAAGATATTCACAGAAGTACCTCATATTCTTAAAGAAATATGCTGTTCCTTTGGAAGGAGATTTGTATAATCCTTAAAAATATTGTCACAAAAAGCGTTTTGAATTTAATCTTTGTTTTTGAAAATGCAGTTATCAAAAGTTTTCAAAAAATGTCTTTTTTAATTGAAGAGAAATATTAATGATTTTCATGGATATTTTCGTCCCTGCTGGCATCTTATCTGCGAAAAGTTAGGAAGCCAACTGCTTTCTTTATTCTGTTTTGGCTATTAAAGAATTAAGGAATTATGTATTAGAGCCTTATACAATGAGCACACAGTCCTTTCATATTTTTAAAATATCTTTATATAGATTCCATTTTATATTTACATGAGCAAAATTTCAAAGTTTGTAGAGGGTGAAAATCCATGCCTTTAGTTCTTTATTCTATATTATCTTGCACTGTCCCCACAAACTGACTTCTGTGTTGTAGCTACCCTCATTCTTTGCTGGTGTAATGAGAATCAGCCCACTGCACCATGTATTTCTAAAGAAGAAAATATGTATCATTAAGAAAAAATATTATTACTGGCCTTCACTTTCAAATGTAGCTTCATGTTAATTATTTTAGGCAATGAGGTGTTGGTAAGTCATCCAGTTAAAGCTAGTGTCTTTTTTACAATACCTGTGAAGCCACTGTAGCCAGTATCACAGGCATTAGAAAGAAGAAACTGGTGTGCACTGTATACACTAATGGCCTCACTAAGAAATTCTTAGTGCTTACGGCTTGAGCACTATGGGTGATACATCCCTCAGCACCAAACTGTAAATGAACTGCATTTCCCCTTTTTATTGTATTTTTATGCTTTGAACACGTAAACCAAGCAGAAGGAGATTAACGTAAAATTATGCTTTACTGTAAAAAAAGAAGTGTAGTCACAGAGAAAATGCAGAAATATAGGAAGGCTTCCACCTTGATGACTTCATTTTTATTAATTAAGAAACTATCCTCAAATACCTTTACACCCTTTATCTTACTTAAGATTTGCTTTGTACATGCTCAAGACTTATAGACACATATATTGTCTACTCTCTGCAAACACCTTATTCTGATTAAAAGGGTCATAGGAGTATGTTGAATGATGAAAGGAGTCTCAAACTGTATTCGAAGCTCAATTTTATGAAAATTTTCACTGAGATTAAACAACATTAAATATTTATAATGAAGTTCTGTTGAAAAGGTAAGTTTTCCCATCAGACAATGATTGCACAAATTTGACCAGTCAGTAGAGTCCATGGAAAAATATTTTAGGTACATTTGTAGTGTTTAGTGCAAGTGAAAAATAAGTATGTTTATTGCTGAAAATGTCAATTATTTAAATACATGAACCTATTAAATAAATGTATCATCATTGCCTATACTACAAATGCATTTAAAAGCTTAGAAACATGTTGGTCAGGTTCCCAGGGCTGCCCACTCAGATTTAGATGAGTGTGTATAAAAGCTTTCTTTTGTAAACATAGCAAGTCCTGCAGTTTGAGCAGTGTGTTTGCCCATTTTTGCATGCTCAGCTTATGTGCATCTTTCTGAAGATTAATGCTTGACATTCTGGATAGGTTGTACTTAACACAAGACAAAATTCTTCAAAATACCATAATATTGAGGAGCATGCACACACATACGTGTACTTCCAGAAACAGTAGTGGAGAGCCAAAAAAATATATTTGAAAAGTAATCAAATCTGACTTTTGTACTGAAACAAACAGAATTGTTCAACAGTGTCTGTAGAGAAAGACACTGTGTATTAATAATCCCACCTACTTGACACTATTCCTATTTATATTACGTGTACTGTGCTACTTGCAATGCTCAGTTTTTCCTTTTTTAAGTAACTGTTGTTTCTGTCTCTCTAAAGATGAGGAATATTTTTCCAAGTTAATGAGAGTCCTATTTCACTTAAATAAGATACATATTCACTATCTTTCTGTTGTTTTACAATATAATTGCTATGAATGTGTTCAACAGTTTGACTTGGGTTCCTCATCCTGTACTTCCTAATTGAGTGCATTAATTAAAAACTGGTGTTTGCCCATAAAAGAGTGAATGAGCAGACTCAGTGCTTGATGTCAGAAATAAAACTGTAAATGAACATAATTATGTTTCACCTTCCTATTTACTCATTTGTGTGGGCATAAGCATTTAGTTAGTTGTATGCAATATAGTGTCTTAAACAGTTTGATTTACACTTTGGTTTTTAAGAAGAGAGGAAGGGTAAAAAAAGTTAATGACTAGATAATGATTTTTTTTCTGAAAGGCTGAGCATCACTTCTAATATTCAATTTGCAGAACATTAGGGTAGGAAACACATTTGTGACAGTTTTTTGGTAACTGTACTTTATTTGGAAAGAAATTCTCAACATAGAAACTGAGAGATCATTTTGACTCTAGGTGCCAGGGTGTTATTCCTACATACAGTTGTGGTACAATGTTACAGCTGTAAGCAACATGACATGCAAAGGTGTCTTCTATCTGTATTGTGCAATATAATTCTTTAAAAACAACAGACACTGATGATGGCTACCATTTTGTTTAAAATAATCCATATTATATAGTTGAAATAGCATGGCTTTTGTCCTTAAATTTGCGTAATCAACACAATATTTTTTTTTCTATTTTGACTGCTAACTGCATGGAAAACAAAATGCAGTTCAACCAGCACATTGCTTGTTATAATTTTGCTTTTTGCAGGATTGTTTTTCTTGTCCGTAGAGAAATCCAGCATTATATTAATGATTTGGATAGGCTTATTGAACAGTAAGCAGTTGCTTTGTCTCCATGAAGGATTCTACTACCCAACAGCAAGATCAGATAGGAGAATAATTTGGCATTTCTGTACAGGAACATTCTCTTGCTACTGAATCAAAAGAAAACTTATGTGATTATAGACTCTTTTGATATCCATCAAATAAAAAAGTGCTAACTGTGGAGAAGAATGTTGTATCATTTCATTCTAAGCTGAATCAAATTAAATAGTGATGAACAAAAAGATGTGCAACTGAAGATTTACATTTTAAAAGGTTAAAATTTGAGAAAGTAGGGAAAGGAGGCCATAATGAGAACCTACTTAGTGGTCAGAGGTTGAACATCCCTCCACCATCTTGCCCCCTGCATCAAATATACAGAAGAGGTACAATGCTGGACAGGAAAAGAGTTTCTATTGTAGACCGTTGTAATTGTTTGTTATCACAAATTCCTAAATTTAGCCAGCTAACCTTTAAAACGTAGTGTTCCTTTAGCAAGCGTGTTTCAGATGTTAGTCCTCTGAAAGGCAGAGGCCCTCTAATTTCTTCACTAAATGTATTTATAACCGCTTAATACCCATTTGTTCTTTTGTCGATATTATTCTTAAGATTAATTGGCAATTCTGCCTCCCTACTGTTTCTTTCTCCTATGTATTTACAGAGAACAGTCATATCAATTTCCAGACTTCCTTTTTCCCTACAATAAAGTCAGGCCTTTGTATCTCCTCTAAAGATATATGCCTTCTTTCCTGCCTATGGCACTTGAATTCCTCATTTCTTGTTTCTGTTTGAATCCCTCTTCTTGAGCATGCATGACAAGAAACGAGACAGTAACTTTTTGCATTTGGTCTGAGTCTTTTGCATTTTTTTTCCTTGCTTCAGATGCAAGTTTCTGATATTGTTTCACTTTTAAGTTAAAGATACTGGAAGTCTTTTGAATATTTGAACTGATAAGCTCTTCAGTAAAGCTGATATCAGTAATTATTTTCCATAATTTCTCAGCATATGCCCTTTTGAAATAAAGGATGTTGTTTGCTAATCTGTTTTCACATATCTTTCTGTTTACTCTGAATGGAAGTAACTCATGAATACTTTCCTTAAGGTATTTTTTGTGACCACTCTTCTGCATACATCATTTACAAAATACATGTCCTTAACTGTAAAGATTTCCTACTTCTGCATCCATCAGTATTGTTATTCATATTCTGATGTTCATTTAACACTTATTATATCTATGTTTACATGATCTTCCTATGCATTAAAACCAGGTCTGCCTTAGATTTATATTATACCTCTTTTTATCAGCTATTTCATCTCAGCAAGTTAGCATTTTTAGAGCTCAACTGGTGTCATTCCCAATTTGAATACCCTGTCTATGAAGATCTCACAGTAACTGAAAATCCCCAAACTTTCCTCAAAATACCAGTCTTTGAATCATCTTTGATGCTTTGCCACCTTTCTCGTGGTGAATAAAATAATTCCATTGTAGATCACTTTTGTGTCTGCTGCTTCAACTTTTTTTCTTGTCTGTAGATTTTTCTGTAATATATCCTTGCAAGGAAGAGTCAGTGTTATTTGCCCTGACATGAAGAATAATCAGTGGAATTTTCTCCACATCCAGCAGGGTTCTTCTCTTTGCCCTTGATTCAGTGTCCTGCCACCTTTGCTCCTTTTATACAGACAACTTTTCTGTTGTCTTGCTACACTTTGAGAACAAACTCTTGCTCCATAGTTAATTCTTTTCCAGTAAGAACCCCTGTTTACACAGTATGTACTCATTGTAGGGTTGGTGCCAATCTCAGGATCTGATTTCTCTGATTTCAGCTGTTTGAATTAGTTTTTATTTTTATTGTTGTAATTTGACTGTCATCCTCATTTCTTGCTTGATACACATACTCTTAGTTTCAAGTTATAGCATTTAGTTTTTTAATGAAAGTAGTGAATAAACTTATAATGACTACTATTTCTGAATATTGTAGAAATTAAAGGAGTTACTAGAATACTGAAAACAAGAAATGTTACACCAAAAAAGACTATATCTGAAAGCAAGTGATGTTATTTTGGGAGTACCCGTATAGTCACACAAGTCTGCTAGTTCAAGTTCATGTGTATGCATTTGGCACACATAATATAGCAGGTGCAAATTTTCAGTTTATTAAACTAGCTTAGAGCACTAGAATTCTACTTCAAGGTTGAAATACAGTTTCAGGACTGTACAAAGAATTGTTTATGCCAAATATGTACTTTAGTTTGATCAATACATTAATTCTTCCATTAATATCAACTGTAATCTCAAAATCATAAGATATAAATAAGGAAGTAATGTGTGTAAATTGTGACCTCTTATTTTCCATGGATAGCATCTCTGAACAGTAAAGCATTGGAAGAAATAGAGCTGTAAGGTTGGTTGGCACAGAAGTGTTATTTCAGGTTTCAAGTTATTACTCAGCAGGAATGTTATCAAATATGGGAAAACTGTGGAATGTGTTTCTTTCTCATAATATTAAGTTTCAGTTGACATTCTCTGTATGAATCCCTCGCGACAACAGAGATGCATTTTAAGCATTAACAATTGTTCTTAATCTTCTCCTAAAATTCCTGAAAGTCTCTTTCTTTTTATACTATAGTGCAATGCAATTCATTAATACCATTTTGTTCGTGCAGAAAGATGACCCGAGTAACTCATAAAAGGTTGAGCATGATAATGTTATAACGACTGCCAGCATTTTCCATTTTCCATTTCCATTTCCATTTTCTGTAACCTTAGCATTTTGTCGTGGATTAATAAGTAGAATATTGATAGTCAAAGGTGAATATCATAGCAGATGCATGAATAGAAAATATAAATAGATAGTGCAGTGCTTGTTTAGCTGCTATATTAGACAATTAAGTTATTTTTTAATGATATGAGACATGAAACACAAAAAAGTAAGATACCACAGTCTGAAGACTGGTATTTCTGCCTACTCTGCAATCGTGAAGGCTGCATGACCTCAAGATTTTTAGTCCTAAAGATAATTTAAAGAGTTTTAAAAGATAGATACCTTGTGAATATATGTACTGCTGCCCAAGGATACAATATAATATTTAATATGTCTGTATGGTGTGCTTGGGAAAGGGTGTATCAAAAATGTGCTAAAGAAAAAAAATTTGACTGCCCCAAATGGTTGGCTAAGTTTTACCTGTGTTCTCTTAATAAAGAAAAAATTACATTTTGGTATAAATGTAGCTACTATTTACAGAACCTTTAAGGTTTCTTAGAATAATAATAATATCCAAAGTTGCAAAAGACATATTAAGTAATTTTTTTTTTAATCCCTTCAGAGCCAATGGAAATTACCACCTCTCATCAGAGCCAAATATACCTATAACAAAATAGAATCAAAATTATAGAAAACTCCAGTTTGTGCAGCACCAGCTCTACACTTGATAATAACATTTAGTATCTTATACCACACTGAAATGTTGTGGATTTCTGGTATCATCCATCCTTTCTCCTCCAAGACTGAAACTCAGTTTCAGTTTGTTAATGATAGTGTTCACTGATATATTGATGATTGTTTTGCCAGGTGGGTTTTTTACAGTTTTGTTTTGTTTTTTTTTTTTGTTTTGTTTTGTTTTTTTAAGCTAGTGGTAGAGGTCAGAAATGCCACAATTCTGTACTGCAAAGGAAAATATTAATTATTTTAACTATAACTTCAGTGGTGAAAAATAGATGTTCTGCAATAAAGATTTGTACTGAGTTGATTTGAAATCTACATTCTTCTTTCTTTTAAGTATTTCCTTTAACGTAGTATTTACTTAATGATTTAAATGTGAAATTTATTTTGCGACAGCAGTGGCAGGAGTTTCCTCAAATTCAGAAGATTTTCATAATTTTAGCCCACAGCATCTCTGCTTGTGAATGGCAGATGTAGTTTTGCCATATGAACAGAGTGCAAGACACCCTGTAAGTGTTACAGACTTTCCATTTAGAAGAAAGGAATTTTTCAGGAATACACAATTACTGAAGGCTGTGATTTCTTCAGGAAGCAGATTCTTATAATTTCTGAATAGGTGGATTTTCACCATAAAGGACTTAATCAAAATTTGGACCAATGAAATTTAATGTTATAGCTGAACTTATAGATAAGAATCTGATTTTCATAAAAAAAGAAAGCTAGAAAAAGCACTAACAACACAAGCAATAACATTTTAATAGTAACTGTGAGAGAGCAACAAGTGTGGGATGCTCCCTATGGGCTGGTGAGCTGGGAATTGAGAATGACAAGGGAGTCAGGAGCAGAGATCTCATTGATGAGGGGAGCAGGGCAGGCCTGGGGCTGGTAGCCAGGCTAGCCAAGTGTCCAAACTACCATACAAGTCCATGGTGACAAGCCAATGACAAGCTGGGTCAGAGTCCAGATCAGTGAGGTGCATGGCCAGGCACAGATGTAGATGCCATGTAGCTGAAGCAAAGGGCAAAGTTGGGAGCCTGAGTTTACATGCAGCTCTGGACCAGAGCGGGCCAGGTCCCTGCATCTTACAGCTCTTTCCCCAACAGGCCGAAGTAAGATTGCAGAGCAGCACCACATCAGGTCTGGCCTTGCCTGTGGGCAGCTAAAACCTTTCACAGGAACAGGGAGGGGCATTTTGGGCCCTGACACCAAGGTTTTACTCTTAACTATGGAAGAATGTCAGAAAAATTAGCGTATAAGCAGCAATACTCTTTGTCTTTGTCTTTACTCTGAAAAGAGCATTGAGAATCTTCATGTGAGGGACTGAGTAGTTAAGAATAATTGTAATTTTTTTTTTCTAATACTGAAGGATTTTTAGTCTCATGTACTAAGGGGTCTTATAACTATACTAATAGAAAAAAGCAAATTAACCCTATTATTGGGGAAATAAGGAAATTAATTCCATCCTTTTAAAATGATTGACTTTATTTATGGTTTAGATCAGCTGAAAGTGGAAAAATGAAGTATTGTTTTTGGTAAAACCATTTGCAGAATCTTTGGAAAGACATACTTAAATCCAGAAGTGTATGCTAGTTGGATATGACAGCTTTAATGGGAATTAATACATATATTTGTGAAACTTTCAGCATTTTTTTCTAAAAAAACCCCAACTGTCAGAAAAGTGCCATAAAGTATGAAACAGCAGGCCCTGTAAACAGAGTAATAAAGTAAGGGTAAGAGAATAACCATGATAAGCATTCTGGAAAGCCTTATAAAATAATGGGACAAAGTTTAAGGAGACAGTGCATGTGTCAGTAAGGAAACATGGCCCAGTAGACAACAGTGATTTATACACTTCTTAATGAACAAGTGTAACTACCATTTAGTTCCTGTTGTAATAATTAGCAGACAAAAGCAGCAACAATAACAATAACAAAACAGCTAAGAAAATACAGCAAGGCATTTTACTAGGTGCTTTCATAATATTAATTATTTCTTCAAATTTTTATATAGGTATAAAACAATATATGTAATGTTGTACATAGAAATTCCAAAGTGAAAACAGAAAACATTTATGGTTTCCAATGAGTAAAATGTAAAAAGTTAAAATAATTTGCAGGACATAGAATGAAAAATTACTGAACATACACAAACAAAAAATAATTACAACCAAGATGAAACTGCTCATTAAAGAACTGCCAGGTTTGGTGATAAGTCTAATTTTATTTGACAATTTTATAAATGATAAGGGGAGAGGAACAGACCTTGAATTACATTCTTTGTACTAAATTGGAAAGCACTGTATATTAATGAGGACAATAATACTTCAAAGGTACTGAAAGATTTTAGAAATGTGACTATAAGGTAATAATGTTATTTCAGTTTGGATAGAAAATGAGAGTATAAAAATAAGAAGCACTTAAAAGAAAATTAAACCATAAAGAAAATGTTGGCCATATATTTAAAAACTGAAAGCCCGAGACTTTCAAAACAAATGCCAAGTGATGTTTTTGCTGAACTTAAGCTACTGATGACTTAGAAGAGAGTGGTATATTACTTTTAAAGACTGCATTGCTTTTGAAACTCATCTTCCATTGTAATAAACAGTATTTCCTGCAATGTAAAAAATATTTACCTAAACAGCTGCCATTGTGTTTCATGATGCAAATTACCAAGTTATATATGACATTACAGAGTGAATTTTTCGCCAAATTTGAGGGGTTGTTTATATCTGAAAAAAATGTATTCCCAGAGAGTGATACTATCCTGGTTTTGATTCTGTAGAGATTTGTACCTTGATTAATTTTAAAATGAATAAGTCTACTCCAGGTAAATAATAAAAAGCTAGGAAGTATGTATGCCTTTGTAGGATTGTCTTTGCAGACTAGTGTCTGCAAAGAATAGACCTGTACTTTGCACCTGCAAATATATTAACGTACTAAGTTTTGTGGAGTGCAAGCTGACTGTTTTTTGCAGAATTTTAATAATACCTTCTTATGTGAACTTTTCCAGTTTTTCTTTTAGAAGGTTTAGAAAGAGTGGGCAGACTATAGGATGACATTGTAGAATCCTGTAAGGTCCTTGTAATGAGAAATAAAGCAATTTTGGATATGAGATGAACTGATTTGTGAAGCTTGCACTTCAGTTCTGTGTTACCTAAGTAATTATTTAAGAATTATTTATTAATTAAAAATTTTAAAAAGAAATTTAGGTAAAAGATGAAATAATACCAAATTGCATACTGCATTTCAATTTACTCAAAATATAGTATCACATTTTGCTTTTACTAAAGGAACACATATATTATTGGTTTACTTCCTTTATTGTTCTGAACCTTTGCTTCCTTAAATATATTATCTTACAAAATCTTATTTTCTTGTATCTGTTTCTCATTTTCTTCTTGTATTTTGTTGCTTTTAAGTTCATCATATTTGCCACTGCCAAACAGTGTTATATTTTTGAATTCAACTTGTAGTGATATTCTGAAATTGCAAGAATTTTACAGTGTGATCCTGATCCTGCAAACCATAATGTATGTGCTTGGCTCAAGGATGAGAGATTCTTAGTTAATGTTATATCCAGTGCACCAGATAACCTTAGTCAAGCTCTAAAGAGACAATTTTGGAATCTCAGTCTTGACTGTCTACATCTTGGTAGACTACTTGCTTTATTTTCTCACCTCATTGCTGTGGAGACTTTTCAGTCTGGTTGTTCTCTATCTGTCCATTCCTCTGCCTCATACAAACACAGGTGTGGGTACCCTTTTTTGTGAAGGGACACTGGAAAAGTGCCTTGACAGTCTACAGTAATACAGAACTCTGTTGTTCAGTAAACAATTTTAACCACAGACAACCATTCCAGCAACATGTGAAATTCATGTTCCAGGTCTATCTTTATCTGTGAATAGAAATATGATGGCATGCCTATTTTCTCTTGCTTCTTTTGGGGTATTTTAGGTTACCTTTTACATGGGTTAGGAAGAATTTCAGAGCAACAATTCAGTGGTTTCTTCAGTGGCACACAGCTTTCATCTGCTTCTGCTCTGTCTTGGTATTTTCATTAGTTGTTTTGTCATAAGTGAATTGCACCAATGAAATTTTAGCAATAGTATGAAGATGGGAAGCATGGCCATTAAAGGTGAGGATAAGACTAGATAAAGATGGAGGACCATAGGGAACTTAAGCAGTACAATTGAAGTAAGGTATGACAGTGGGAACTGTAAGATTTACTGGTTAATAACATGAAACTGTCATAAAATGGGAACGATTAATTGCAAAACACAAAGCATGAGAAATGGTAGTATATTAGCTGATCAGGTGTGACTGTGAGGCATCAATATGATGTGTTTATAAAAATTATATTGAATATATTAAGTGAAGGTAACATTAGTGTTAAAAAAGCCTCAGTAAGACCTATTGCCTCCAGTACAAGTTAACGGTGTTAAAAAGGAATTCAGAGAGGAACCACTACAGATAAAAATTGTTACAATTACAGATAAGTGCAAAGACTATCTTACAAGCAATGACTGACACTTTCTTTACCTCACATCCATAAATTGTGAAGAAATTGTCCCAGTTGCTGAATAAGTTGTTTTAGTTGCTAATTATCTTCATTAACAGAATGTTTCTTATTTCTTGTATGTATTTGTCTAGTTTCAGCTTCTAACCATTGGATGTTATTACGTCTTTTTCCGTTAGAGGAAATAGCTGTTTATAACTAACATTTTCTACAAAACTTCAGCCGCAACATCCATTCTGTTTTAATAAAAATAAAATTGCTTCAATCTCTTTTCAGTTCATTTATTCCTCATTTGATTAGTAATGGAAGATGGAAAACTTGATACTCATATTGTGCTGTCACAATTCCAGAAGAATTCCAGTCTCTATGTAAGAATTGTGGCTGTTGAGCTACACTTCTGACTTTTGAGAATAAAAATGCATGCTTGCTTTCATGTAGTTGGGTGTCTTTACTGATGGGCAACTTCAGGCAGAGACCATATAGTGCTTTTATAACATTATAAAAAACTCTTATGGTCTCAAAGTTTTGTATTGTATTTGTGTTACATGACCTAAAATTTAAGGAAAGATGTTAAAACAATTATATTACCATTTGCATATTAAATGTGTTTACAGATATCTATATTGTGTTTTCCACCAAATGGCACTAAAGTTATCATGGCTCAGTGAATTGGGATTTTAGAATTGCAGGGCTATTAATTCCAAAGCAGTTTTGTGTGAATTCTTTTATATTCCAGCTCATGTTGGTAAATCAGTAGATTATTCTTTAATTAGTAATGCCAGAAGGACTGCTGATGGAGATATTATTCTCCGAAGGTGCAGATGAAATCAAGATCCTGATTACTGGTGAACATTAAAGCTTCTGGGACTCTTTTCAAAGATAAAAGTATTGACTAAATATATTGACTAGATTGCATTTTGGTTTTTTTTTTCTCATCTTAGATTTCCTACTGTTAGATAACATAGGTTGTATTTCATCTGCTAAACACATACCTTAGTAATGGTGAACTACTACAGTTGTAATGTTAGGCTCAAAATACATGTCAGTCAAGCAGTCAAGCAGTCTTTTTTTATAAAACAACTGACACTTAATTTTGTGAAGCTTAATTAGGTTCTTGTATTTCACAGTCTAGAGTTATATCCTACAGCATTTTAGCCATAAGAGCTTTGTCCGGGACAATGGAAGATGAAATCCCTTTCCAACCATATTTGTAATACTCTCCTGGTTGCCTGGCTTTCTTGTCTGAGTGTTCTTCTACAATACTACCATTCACATTAATTTCACAGGAAAAAGGCTTTCGATTTGAGAGTCCCTCATGTATGTAAACCTTATACATATAAAATGTAAAACTACAGAAACTTTGATTCTAAAAAAGACAGAAAAAAAGGAAAAGGTGTTCTAATGAATGCTATTCTCAACAAAAGCAGGGTTCTGTTTTTGTATTATGTAGCTCAAATCAAAGTATATGCATGCTTGTAAATATATAGGAACTGAGAACTGCATCTTTACCAATAATCAGTGTGTAGAACAAATAATGAAAACACAGAGAATTTACTCTTCAAAAAGGTTTTATTTCATGTCTTTAACTTCCTTAACAACAACTTATTTTAAAATCCCAGTACACTCTGTGATGATTGTCACAGAATGTTCTCAACTGGTAGCAAAATTTGTGGAAAATCTCCCATGAAAAAGAATGCCTCCCAAATGTCAGGTCTTTGCCACCACGAGAGACTGGTCTCTGAGACTGGTATACTTAAAATAATGAGGAAGTGCACATTAAATAATTGTGGATTGAGATACTTGATGTAAAAATTACTGGTAGTGCAAGAGCTATTTCTGTTTGTTTATACATACCAGTCACAAAAATGTTAACTGTAGAAAGACAGCTTAGAATATGTAAGTAGTTACGTATTGCAGGCAGTTGGTATAATTACTACTTCAGTTATAAACAGGTGTATGTAGGGAAGCAGAGTCTTCTTTTGCACTCCACTAAATCTGTCCAACACTGAAGCTGAAAACTTTTCCTTTAGTTAGCAGAAAGAGCAGCTCACATGTTCTTTTTCTCTTTAGGCCAGTATCTGTTAAAAGAGACCAAATAATATTCAATCATAGACATAAAGCAAATGCCAGGCTACCTAACATTCACAGGACAGGAAAGTTCATAATTCAGGAGTTCAGGAGTGTTTCTTCCCTTCCCCCCGCCCTGATTTTAATCTGTTTCCGTTCTCTTGTCATATTTCCATGGACATCTGGTTCCAAAGGTAACTTTAAACAAACACCAAGGTGAACAATATTTATATTGCATATTTATAATGAATATCTATGTCTTTCCTCTGCCTGCCAGGAAGTCTTATGGCTATGTGAATTAACCTCCTCTTGAAATGTCTAGATGATCGGGTTTAATCAGCCTGAGATGAAAATTTTAAATTATTGAAACTTCCATCCTGCTACATATACCAGAATAAACTGTGCTAGAAACATTTAAAAACCCCTACATGTCCAGAAGGAAAAAAAATCTTTTAGCTGAATATTGTAATTGATTTGGCTATATCTCTTTGAGGAGGGTGGCTTCAAAGGGGACATTCCAACATGACAAAGGAGAGCTGAGGATCAAGGCTCAGGGAAGTTACCTCTCACACTGTGAACACAGAGGAGAAAACTGAACAATATAAGTGGTTACACCTTACTTTGTCTTGTATGACACATGATAAGATTCCATTTTTTATAATCATTACAAGAAAAGCTTTTTAAACTTCAGGGTCATGATTGGATAGTATGTACAGTTCAGTAAAATGGACCAACACAGTGGGTTGCTTCTGAGGATGCTGGCTTATTTATAACTTGAATTATTATAACCTCTTTTTTTTCCCCCAACCTGGCTATTCTAACTTCCTCAGCCAGAGCAATGCAGAAGTTTTTGAGCAGAAATTCTGAACTGAGGACAAGCAGACCCATCATTAAGCCTGATAGAAAAAAGTAAGATCAAAATTAGTGACCCTAACAGATATTTTTCTCACTTTGCTTAAAACATCAAAAAGACCTCTTTAAATTTCTTTAAATAGTGTTTTACTGACAACGTGGTCAGAAGAATGAAGATTGTATATACTTGCCATGGGTAATTTGTTAAAGAAAAGGAGAAGGAAAGAATATTTCTCCCAATTAACTATTTCTAAGATTCCCTGGAAATGACAAACTATTAGCTTTGAATATGAAGGATGTCCATAAGACTTGCCAGGCAGAGGTAACATGCCTCCGGGGTTTGTTTTCAGGGCATACTTTGGAAAGGTGTGCTTCTACAAAGATTATGCGTATATGTTATGTAATACAAGTAGTGCCACTGAAGTCAATATAGAAGGTAACAAGACTCTGCATAGTCTGTAGAGTTAATCAAATATATAAACCAGTGATTTACTTACGCAAGCACTAAATACATGCAAGAAAAAAAATGAGGAGGCTGGGATGCAACATAGTTGTATATAGTTTAGTTTCTTTCTTGTACTTGCTGTACTTTTCTGAAGTCTTTTGTTCTTTAGCATTTTCTTTTTAAATAATCTTTTTTCTTTGCTCTTTTCTGTTTACAGTTTAATCCTTTTCATTTTCACTTTTCTTCCCTCAAGCACTTCTGAGCTCTCTTCTACCTTTTTCTTCTTTGACCTGGTCTAACAACTGTGTCCTAGCCTATTTCCTAGCTAAGTGAGGCTTAAGGGTATTTGAATTCAATTTGGGCCCATCTCTACTCCAACAACAATGTTGCTAAAGTAATACCATTAGATCACTAAGATACTGTATAAGGCAACAGAACATGGCTAATAAATGTTATTTCTTTTCTGGACAAAGTAACTTGTGCATTGTTGTAATTGATGTTCAAGGAAAGTACTCTGTTATTTGTAGATTCCAAGCACTGTGTCATATTCTGCAAAATGCTCATTTGACTGTTCTTTTTCAAATTGATTCCCCATAAGGGAAGAAGGTTTTTTTAAATGATTCATTTAAACTTGACACATCTTAGTGAATGCTGAAGCACTAGGGATGGTATTTTTTCCCCATTTATGTTCTTGCCAGACATCCTCTGTCTCTGAAGAGGAAAGATTCCCCACAGTAAACTGTAAAAGCAATGTGATTCTTTTTGCTTAACAAAAGAGAGTTAGTGTTAGAATGCTTTTTAAGTTTTTCTTATAGTTAAGAGGTAGATGGTTTAACTTTATTCTTTATATAAACCAATTCTGAAGTGAAACAGTTGTGTGAAATCCAATAGCAACTGAGGTATAAATTAAACAGCAAAGTCTGTACAGTTTTAAAAAAGAATATTTTATAAGTTTTATGGTTGGAGAAGAAATAGTAGATGCCATATAATCATGATTTAGCAGGGTTTTTGTCCCTGTTACTAATAATATTATCATTAACAAAATGTGCAAGTAAGGTACAGATACGATTATGTTATGTCTGATACAATATTGCTTTGAAAGCTATCCAGAGAGTAGTTGTTAATGGTTCACAGTCAAAACTGCGAAAAAAATTACTGGGTTGGACTCTGTGGCATTCTGTTCCTCGTTAGACTTACATGACAAAACTAAATTTCTATGTGATGACACTATTCTAGGAAAGATTATTGAGGGACAGAAATAGAATTCAAAATGATCTTACACTTGGAGGGGGGAAAAAGCATCCTGGGATGTATAAACTGAAGCATAACCTACAACATGTGTGGAGTAATTTTTTAGCTCTTCACAGCACAAGTACGGCCAAACTATCCTTTTTTACATACATCACTGCAGGGAAACTTTGGACTGACTAGAGGCAGCTGAAAGAAAAGCAAAGAGAATGATCAGAAATGTAGTAGGTGCTCTGCAAGGAAAAATGGAAGAACTTAAGGATGTTAGGAAAGAATCCTGAGATAAAACATAACATTTTTCAAGTTTGTGTTATCACTTGTGATTGGGATAGTAAGTAACAGACTTGAACTGTTGCAACACATTGGAAGTGCTGAAGGAGAATTCAGAATAAGTATTAGGTAAAGGTGTTTAGCTGTAAAGACAGTGAATCACTAGAATTGCCTGCCTAGGAAAACTGTATTGTCAGTTGTTAGATATGTGCAACATAGATTTGAGAAGAACCTGTCCAGAGTGCTAAAGGTAGGCCCGATTCTTCTGTATGGTAGTGGGACGAAGCAAATGGCATCCGAGGTCCCTTGCCTTAGAACAAGGCCTATTTTCTTGGTAAATCAAACTTTAATTCATGTTACATTTGTACTAGCAGGAAAACACCAGAATCTTGATTTACATCTTGATTACCTCCTTCACTTTCTCATTACCTAGGGGAAATTAAATAGGTTGCATTAAAATTGGCTTGCATATAGAACAATGTAAAATATTCACAAATGAAATATGTACAAACAGGATAGTGCAGCCATACTTGTATTCAAATTAGCATAGTTTCACATACTCCTGTTGACAAATGATAATAATAAGGATTAGTTTAAAAACCTTAATTCACATGTGGAAACCTGATTTACACAAGTAGCTGAGTAGAACTATTTGCTTTTGAGATAACTAGTAAGTCCCAGAATTAAGATATGTTTGGAAGCAGGGCTGCTAAACCATGCAAGCTGGGGCCCAGTCAGCAATGAATTTAAGCTTACACTTAACTAAGTGTGCCCAACATCAGTGTAAGTCTGCTTGTGTTGAAAATTATGAGTATGCTTTACGGGATAAAGGTCAGAATATGCATCATCCTGGTTGAACTCTGTCTTATTTGATCAAAAGCTTCATTTGTTATTTTCTAAATTTGAAAATCATGATGTATGATAAGATATGAGATAATCAAAGCATATCAATGTCTTGAAAAAATGGTGCTAGGCATGCGAGCCCAAAAGTTGGGAGTAAGGAAATTCTGTGCTCAGATTCCTTCTTCACCCTGTATCCAGGACTACCCATATCTTCACTTCAATTTCACTGATTATAGAAAGAAGACAGTAGTACATACTTTATTCTGTAAGTATACATGTAAAACACACATGTAAAAGAGTACATGTGTCATAGATACTGCTATTAATATTTGTTAACTTACATTACTATTTCTTAACTATTATTTCTTTTGCACAAATGAACACCTCCAGTTTAGGGCTGTTAGTGCTGCTTCTCTCTAATTACATTTGAGATAATAACCTTAATGATGTAATATACCTAAATTCTGGGGTTTTTTTTGTGAAGTATAACAATGAAGGTCAACTGAAGAAATATTTGTATTTGTTGCATATAACATAAAAGGTACAGAATAGTCTATAAAATCCTTAGGACTGTGGGCATCTAAATTAAGCCTGTTGGCAGAAAGATAAAGTTTGAGTACATACATGTATATCTATTGATTTAAATGGGTCTTACTGCCAAGGCATTACAAATGAGACTGTCAGTGTAGTAGCAGAGTACATCAGCAATATCAGGCAGACCAAGGAGACTGGGACAAAATTATTAATGGACAAATCTTATTTAAGAGCTAATGTAACTCAGTTTTCTTTCAGTGTTAAATATGGAAAATGTACAACCTATAATTGTGGGTAAACATGATATATTATTTTTTAACTGTCACTAAAAATGAATCAGATTTGGGCAATACTGTTTCTTGAGTAAATATGTTGCTATTACGTACATTATTTTTTTAAAAAAGTCTTTTTGGGGGCCTCTTTGCCAGAAGGATGTATTCTACTTAAAGTAAATAAGAAATGTGTTTGTACAACTCTAAGTAAAATCTATGCCTTTGCCTTCAGTTTCTTATGCCTATTTGTTTTTTTTCCTCTCTGTTTTCAGGACTCATCTTCCTTCAATCAATTCTTCTAGATTCAACCCCTCCCATTTCCTCCCCATCTTTCTCTTTACTTTTAGATCTTTTTAGTTCTCTCTCCTTTGCTATTTCCCCAGGTTATATAGGTTTTTAAGTTGCAGTGGCATAAAATCTAATTGCTTTCTATTTAAAAGAAAAGGAAAAAAAGAGAAAAATTCTAAACCAAATCCACTAGCCTTGAAATCATTTTCTGAAAAACACAAGCTGTTATGTTTTTAGCCATACAATGATAGACATACTTTCATTATGGATGATGCTAAATTCTTAGGACTGTACTTGAACTATTTTTGTGAACCAGGTTTTTATCTTTAGATTTTTTCCTTTAAAAATGGGATTTTGTTCTCAGTTCATGAGATTGGAAGTATTAAACTACACTTGTCCTTGATTCAGTTTGCTGCTTCTTCATGGTCCAAATTGCCCTTCATGCAGAGCTGAGCTTGTAATATGTACTCTAGATGCTGAGTAAATGCTTTCACTGGCTGTCCCTGGCTTACTTACTCAGCCAGTCTGAGTCACCTTCAAAACATCAAGATTATGTGTATATACACTGTAATAAATAACCACCTGCACTGAGGTAATGCAAATTGAATTTGTTGAAATATGGCCTATTATATTAAAATTTATGTTTCTATTATAATTTTTATTGTATGAAACAAATTTGTCCTGTATAAAATTACTGAGAAATAAGAACTGTATCCATATATAGGAAAGCTTATCTTTTCTTGGGAACTGTTTAATAATAGATTCTTACCATGCACCTATCGTCTAAGTGCCTATTTTCTTCTGCATCCTCTTCAAAATGCATAGCTAGATTTTGTCATTCTTAAAACAGGTCAGATAACAATCATTATGTACTTTTGTATATATCCTAAATACAGATGATTAGAAAGTTCGTTTCTTTTTGTACTTGAACCAGTCATTTTATAAATAATGTCAACAGATTAGAAATAGATGTAAAATATATTCATTAAAGGGATTTCAAGACAAACTTCAGCTGTGGGGGTATTTTCATTCTGAATCTGTACAAATGGTGACATGGTGAGAATGAAGGTGAGATATGGCGAGAACAGGACTTTGCAATACATGGTTCTGAAGCTGACACACCTCTAGTGCTTTTACTGGACTGAGACAAGTTACTTAGTGAACTGTATAACAAACAGTTCTTTTCCTGAATGAAAGAAACAAACATTAAAGGAGAAAATTTGAAATCAATTGGTAAATATGCAGGCACTAAATTAGCCTTATTTCATGCTAATTCAGCTTTATTGAATTCATATCACCATCCATAAAAGCTGCCTCTGCTGTTCAAAGTAATATCCAGTATATCTCAATTAGCAACGTGTTAACCTTTCATCCAAGTTGGCTAGCAGAGTGAAGCTAAATAGATTAACTATCAAAAAAGGGAAATAAAAATCTAAGAACCAAAAGAGAAGTTAAAAATATTTTTATTTTTGATAGTAATTTAAAAAATGTCAATAGAATGGTCAAAATAACATTAAACCATGAGCATTCCTAAGTCTGATAATATATATATTTATTTTTGAAATGTTGGAACTGGCCATGAATTTAAAAAATGTTTGGAATAACAGTAGGCTGTACCTGGTCTTAGGTAGTGTAGCCTGCTTAGTCTTAACAGAGAAACAAGATAACTGAAGAGGATCTGAAGAACATCCTGTTCCAGAAGACAAATGGGAATTTTGACAGTTTATTCTGGTCAATGTTTCAAGGTGAATAAAATAAGTGAAATACAGTGATGGTCCATTGGTATATGCTGTGTCATAAAGCTATTACTAATAGAATATAGGTTTTGATAAAACCATGTAATGACAAAATTAATAATCTTAATTTTATAATCTGAAATAGTTACCTAAAGAGGCTAGAAAGAATTATTTTCCCTTTTTAATGCATATTTTGTCTTCTACATTGTTGTATTTTCCCTCCCTTCTGACACTTTCAGGTAGGCTGATGTCTTCATTTCTATAATACGTCGAAAGTACTAGATTGTTATGCCTTGCTCACATACTCCAGGTTAAAGTGGTCACCAGATTTAGGGGCAGCAAGTAGTTTCTTCTCAGGCTATATTGGCAAGGGTTTTTTTTAATTTTTCTTTCTAAATTTTTTATAGCTAATAGTGCACTTACGAATATAAATTTCATATTTTCACCTCTTGTTATTAGAGACCTAAAAGACCACCTCCGAGTTCTTAGTTTTTCTTGTTTGCTTGTTACATCATGTGGTCTTTGGAATTTTAGACTCTAGGCTTTAAGATTTCTACTGGGTATTAAGAAGGGTTTTGAGACCCATATGATGTGCTGAGTACTTAAATCTGTGCATTGAACATCTGTGGTTGCTAACCACTGAAAGGAATTAGAATCTATGATCTGAGCCTTCATTTCTATAACCGTGGCAACATTTTTCTACTTAGTTAAAATTCAAATTCAAATCACATTTCACTAGTTCATAAAATGCATCCTTCTGATAACATAGTTTATAAAACTAGGACTAAAGATAACGATCACTCATATTTTTAGTCTTTTAGTTGTGATTTTTAATCTTTTGGGGTGGGACACTGACTGAATTTGAACTCTTCTATGTTTTGTGAATTAAATCAGTTCAATACTGAGATGTTCTTTTTTTAATTAATTGATCTTGGCTTGATTTAAATCTAAGAAACTATGTGGCATTATTTTTTTATCACATGTAAAAGCACAACAAGAAAGGCAATCTTTGAGGTTCCAACAACATATGCAACAGATGTGTATTATAGTGTATTTAAACCTGAATTTCTTGTTAAATGTAGCCTCATATCTGTACTAAGTATTTTAGTAATTTTAAAAATATACTATAAATCATACAGGATGGGTAATGTTTCAGAGTTATTGTCGCTATTGATACCTTCACTCTTGAATTCCAAATTTTGTTTCAGGCTTTTTCTGGTGCAATCTGAATATGACATTAACAATTTTTTTCTCCTTTACTCACTAATAGAAATTGTGACTATCATGAATGGAGGGACCATATGCTGCTTTGAAAAGGCAGCAGGGACCATGGAGGCAGTTTATAAATGATCTGAGTAAGAAATGAACAGAGACCAATTAAGCTAGTTAGGAGGCCGAAGGTTTTGGAAAGCGAGGATACTATATTTGGTTCCCTTCAAAAATGATGGAAGATAGAATTAAAAATTAGTACAAATTTTTTCTGTCTTTTTGCCTAATAATTCCTTCTTCACTTGCAACAATAAAGTAAAGTACGGTTTGTTTTTCTTTTTAGTGTGGGACAAGGATTTTAACACTGGAAGTTGTTGCATGTCAGTGAAATTACCAGGATGGGACAAGTGGCCACTCACAATATGGCTTTTGTCACTGAGGAAAGTCTGTGCACTAAATAATGCATGCACAATTACCACATTAATCAGGCTGGTCAAAACAGGTGATCCAGTGAATGTCTTTGTGCCCACTGCCATTTAATGCTATTCAGCCATGTATCTATTATAACTATTCATTTAACACCACAGGTGTGCTAAGTGCTTTGCAGATAACATGGAGATGAAGGCTCCTTTCTTAGAGAATTTAAATGCAAAATATCTAGAATACAGATTGAATGGTAATAAAATGCAGGAAAATCTGAGTGGTTTTTTTAAAACCATACTTTAGTTAATTTCTTGATCTTTATTTAGCTTTTGAGAGCTATTTTGGGAATATGTTTTAGGCTTTTTTGAGTCTCTGGAAAGTATCCAATTAGTGAGAGAAAAGAACGTACCCAAGGAAGGGTTTCCAGATGTAAAGGGCGGAATGAAAAAGTGCCACAGAAGAGAGCGAAGGGACAATTTGAATACAAAAAGCAGGCAGATGAAGACACAAATGGCTTATTATAGTTACTATTATTTCTTTTGTAAAAGCCAAAAAGAAATAGTAAATTCAGTATTCTACCTGTATTAATTATATACAGAGACAAGAATGGGAAAGATACAGTGCTGACTTAAATGCAAAGGAAGAAGTCATATTTAGTTAGGAAGACATTTATTTTAAAATAAAGAAAACTCCAGGAATGAAAAAAAGAGGTTTCTACTAAGATTCTCTTAAGAATTCTTAGAGAATCTTAGCGGTTCAAACATAACAAATATATTTAAAAACAAAGTAGAGTTTTGATTCCACAGATAAGTATGTCAAACTGCACACTGCAATGTGTGAATTAATTAGTGGTTGCAGTCACAAAATTAATCCGTTATTCTCTTTTCCTCTCCTGTAAAACTCTTTTTCCCCCCCCTCTACACAATGTGACAAGGGCTAGACTGCTGTTGTATGGGAACCATACAGTCATTCAGGCTGACCAGTGTTGTTTTATTTTTTCCTCATATGTCTGCCTCTATCTGTTGTCTTGTATCTTATACTTAATGCTAAAAGGTCCTTTGACCAACACCATTTCTTCCTCCTGATTTCAGACAGGAAACAAAAGAGATGCTGATCAAGGTCTGAAACTCCCAGACATTAGGATAATACCAGCAATACACAACAGTGGTAAAATAATGTGAAGCATGTAGATCTCTGCTTTGCCTAGATAAATGAAACAACATAACATGGTGTATCTGAAGTGTACTGCATATCTAAGTATCTCAAAACACTTCACAGATTATAGTGATTCATTGTAATTGCATCATGATATTGCCATTATATTGCAGTCATGTTATCATTTCTGTAATAAACATTTATCTTAGGAATGTTTGTGTGTACCACATAATTAGCTCTAGAATAGAGCGCTAAACGTGAGGTGTGATTCATTGGAAGAATGATAGAATTTGATTTTTAAATTCTAACAATTTATTTTAACTGGTACTTGTTAAAAGTGAAAACAAACAGTGAAGTTTTGTTAATTGCCAAACTCTGATATAAAACAAGCTTAAGTAATGATTGAAAACTAGTACGTATTTAAATATTAGCACAATTAGTTATTGTTGAGTTTTTCATTTCCTGTCACTGTAAAATGTAATCAGTAGGTCTGGATCTGCTATATTTATGATTTCAACTAGGTCTGCTTGATCTAAAGTCTAAACTAAGAAAGCCCTTTATTCATCAAAAAAATAACATAGAATAACCATTTTAGCCAATATTTTCTTGCCTGAATCTGACCTTTTGTATCACTCTAAAAGTAGGTTTGCTATAAAGTATTTATAAAATTCAGAAAGAAATCCACTCTTCTATCAAGATGTTAACCATACAAAAGGAAGGTGAAAATCTTTATTAGAAAATCACTGTAGCTTAAAAGCAAAATATACTGTGTTTTAAGCTATTCTATTCTGCACAACTTTTGCCTTCTGAGATTTGTCTGCATAAGGCATTGATCTAACTAACTTAATTAGCATGGTTACTAGAAGAAATATAGTCATATTAGCTCCAAGTATGTTTATATAGCACTAAATTATGCTGTGAGGACAGTGCCCTTGGTTTCTGAGACTTCAGGTGTCATTCACTTCTTGTAAGTATATCTAAAACAAAAAAAAAACCCCAAGCAAACAAAACCCAGAAACCCCACAAAGAAAAGGAGGGTAGAAGTAAATGAAAACTATTTGGCTTTCTTTGCTCGCAGCACCTGAGAACTTCAGAAAAAAACATATGATGTGAATCTTGTGATGCAGCACAAGCATATAGTTTTAAAAGTTTTGTTTTCAGAATAAAGACTAAATAATACTCAAACAGAATATCAGGATGAAGATCCAGATCCAATTTCAGACCTCAGTGTCTAAATCTCTAGGCTTACTGTGTCAACCTTCAAGGAGCGTGTGGAGTCAGGGATATCTTAACAGTGGATTGGGACAGTTGCGTCAAAGAACAAGAATTCAGTAGGAAGTAGGCTATAGGTGACCCATAATATCTGCAGAACTATAGACAAACTTCTACATGACAAAGGATAGGCATACATCACTGAACAAAAATTAATTATTTTGGGAGGAACTACTAGAATTCACAAGTGAACAGCCTTAGAAACTAATCACCAGGATAGTGGTCCTACTTCACCAGCACTGAAGAAAGGTGCTCTTGCTGTTCTCTGTAGTAGGAAAAAGGTGGATTTGCATCTGTTCAGGCTTGACTAGAGAGTGAACTCAGACAACTCCTTTCTGGTTGCATATTTAGCAGGTTTTATGTGGAGAATTGTTTACATTACCTCCTTAATGTTTAATTACAGTTTAAAAACAAGGCCCCTGTAACAAAGGGCTGAGCCTCTATCTGCATGCTGCAAGGAAGGCCACTTGGAGGTTTAGGTAGTGTTCCACCTGGTTTCTGATCCCAGGAATAGAGCTGGTTATCCACATGCTCAGGGAAAGCAGTTCCGGGAACTTGCTCATTGAGAACATTCATGTGCCTAGAGAACTTTTCAGTCAAAAAGGAGTGTTTAGCAAGTTAGCTTGTATTTTCTCTGAATTGAATTTCGAGTTAAAATGTGGACTTACTCACCAAAGTCTGCCTCAGTAATTTTTATGTTTTTGGGAATTTGAACCTAAACCACTTCTGTTATAAACTAGCTTCAATGAGCAGATGTTTTTACAAAAGTGTATTACTGATTCCCCAATGGGTCAAAAAATTATTTGTATAACATAGTGCCTCCGGTTTATTTCTGAAGCTCAGGCACAATTATATAGACCCAAATTACTCCTTCACAGACATATACACATGACAAGGAGTACCCTCAAGATTACCTCAATAATATTCATAGTACACTTCTTCTAAAACAGAAAGGTTGCAAAACACGTAGAACTAAATGTTTCAGGCCAACTACATAGTTTCATATTAATCCAATAGAACCATTTGTTCTTAACTCACCACAAAAATTTTTTCTTTGGGAAGCTGAAATTGTTAAAAGTGTCATTTTTGTGATCTCAGGTTTTTGAGATCAGTGCAATTGACTGTAGATTGGACAAATTAATGTACATGCCTTTTCCCACTGCAGCTTTGACACTCTATTTCTGAATAGTGTGAAAGTTGAAGTATCTTTGGTTACCTGTGTAGTGTCCTATTTGGTACATTGCTGAGCTGCCTGAATTTTGTATCAGTTTCTTGGCAATTGCTAACTTAAGTGTAATTACATAATGGTTTCCATCAATAAGAATCTTTCAGAGCAAAAGGGGACAAAAGAAAATTATTAATATACATATTATTTCATATCATGTTACGTATTTCTGAAACTAATTTTTTCATTTTGTACATTTTTTCAGAATATGATTTCATAGAAAAACCACACATTTTCAAGTTTTAATGTTATGCAGAACAAAATATTTAATTTTAAAAGTAGTTTAATAAGAAAAGAAATTTTAAGGTTAAACCCTAAGTTCAAGGTAAGGTTATTTTGAAGAAGATTTACTCTTGTTATTAATGGGTTTTGTGTGGCTGAATTGTGTACAAATGATGAAATCCCAAGACAGTTAATTAGAAAGAAGATAGGCTTAATACAACCACAGTATCCAGCTTGATAGGTTCTGAGAAATGTTTGAATAATGGTATTACAGTTACACATTATAAAAGATTCCTGCAACTCTGAATTAGTATGTATATATACTAAGATATAGTATATATACTAATATATACATTAATTGCTAATATATATACTAATGATATATATTTAACATTTAGATTAGTTTGCACTAGGGAGAAAATTTTTGTAAATGTTGAATCACAACTGAGCTTCATTACACTTTTGCTTGGTTAAAATATAACGCTTGTAATGAGTACATTTCCAGTTCTCAGTATGCATAGCAAAAATGATAGCTTTTGTTTATGATGACTTTTAAGGACAGAAAGGATCTACAGGGAATGCAAGAAAATGACCTAGTTACTTTCAACACCTACAAAAGGCATCAAATAATGGCCAGCTTTTTGCAAAGAAAGTTCTTTTCAAAATTAATATCTATCAGCAATAACATTTTTCTACAGTGCTTTTAGTCATTGTAGTATTTGTCTGCAGGTTTTTAAACTGGTAGTCAAAACTGAGTGCTCTGTGGCTTTGTAGGTAAAACAACTATCAGCTCTTTATCGGTTATTATAGGTTAGTCACATTAGAACTGAATAGACATTAGAAATCTGATCAGGAAGTGACTTATCCAAATAATTTTTGTCTGAGTGTAAGTCTACCCTGTATTTAAGTTAAAACTCTACCCACTTTTCCAAAAAGCTCAGATCATATATTCCTCAAAGTGATAAATTGTTGTTCACTATAGGTAACAGCAGGCTTTATTTCTTAGGATATTTTTTAGCATAAAATGACATGTGGTCATAATGCCAACTATCTTCTTTTTTCAAAGCTTTTCAATCTTACGTTCTCTAAGTAAACCACTAAAGTAATTTAAACCCAAACTACTAGGTCTCTAGTTTTTATTTTTATGTTTTTCAAATGAGTCCTACACTTAAGGCTCAATTTTCATTACTATGTAGGTGCTTAAGTACTGCAGAAATCTTGAGTTTAGTTCAAAATTACCTTACATTTGTTCCAGAAGTAGCAGTTTGTAATCAGTCTACTGATTTGGGGTCTTGGGCCTTTATCTGACAACTCATATTGTTTCAGCATAGTTTGCTACAGAATGTAACCGCTACCATTTCTAACTCTTTGCAATTAATTTAAACATTCTTTTGCTGTTAGTACAAATAATTCCTTAATCTCAGTCTCCTATCCTTGACAGAGGAGAACATTCTCAAAACATCTGCACTTATTTCAGCTGTGCATCGTGCACTTTGGAAATGGAGGGCCAGACTGTATGCCAGATGAGTATTCTTTTGTTTCCTATGGTCCATGTAAATTACATTTTCAATATCCTTCTTGTCTTATTAACATAGTACCTGCTTTTATGGAGACAGAAGAAAATAAGGGGCAAAGATATAAGAACTCTGTATTGTGTCAGCGAAAATAACTAGATTTGATACAGAGGAATGAATTCCACAATTCCTATGAGATTATCTCCCATTTTGATTCATTTAAGACTAGAGAAGAGTGGAAACAATATGAAAAAAGGTATCTGAATCATCAGTTTGGCAAGGAATAAGAAATAATCGTCAATGGCCAATATGTATTTATCAAAAAAGTGTCTAGAGAGTCCAGGGTCAGAATTATATCTTAAGCTCACCAAATTTCATGCTAAAAGAAAAGAATATCACAAAAATAGTTTTAAAATTGTTAGACTTTATATCAGACTGGTAAATCTTTTGGCATGTTTGAAAATATGGTATTAATATAATCTCTGTGCTTTACAGAGCAATATGGTACAATATGTATCATATTAGTCACACAGGTGATGATCAAATAAAGCTTGGTAGGTTTGAAATCAAGTGGGTTTTTACTTTTTAGAACTTTTTTTTTTTCTTTATATATGAAGATCATAGTGACAAAGAACTTGGCAAATAATAAATAATGAAAAGGATGGGCATTCATGTCCATCTAGATGGAGAAACTTTGGCATAGGAAGAAAGACCCTGAAAGAAAACAGGGTTCAGGTTGCTTTATGAACTGAATGTGAATAAAGTCAAGAAGGGTCTGGGTAAATTGGAAATGCTCTAGAGAAGAGCCACAAGAATGAGTGAAAGATTAGAAAACAAGGCTTTGATAATGAGCTTTTCAGTTCAGTAAATAAAAGTATAAATAGAATGACTGGACATTGACGCTGAGATGAATTCAGACTAGAAATTATTTATAACTGTTAGGTTAATTAGTGTTGTAATGATTTACCATAGACTGGTTCATTTTCTATCACAGGCAACTGATGGATGTTTTCGCCCTAAAATATACACTTTAATTCAAAAAAGAATTAGTACATGCCTGTATTATACAAAAGGTTAGATTAGATGATAACAATGATCCCCTCAGGCCTTTAATCTATAAATTTATCAAATTCTCCAGCTGCTTTGGTTGTTCCATTGCACTAGGTCCCCTGCTGTTGGCCACTGCATCTAAATGTATTGCAGTATGGCTCCACTTATGTGTAGCTGCCAAGAATGTGAATCTATTGAAACATGTACCTAGAGCTTATCTCTATTATAAACTCTTGTTTAAATTGTTTTTCTTCCAGTAAAATAAACAAAAAAGGCTTTTTTCAGGAAAGAAACCCATAGTTACATATACTATCAAGCACTGTCAAGATGAAGTGGTAGGCCTGGAAATTCTGAGTAGTCATTCACCAACCTCAGACTATGGGCCTTCCTGAGATAAAGTACATATATGAATAGAAAATCTATCCTAGGCAAATGCCAAAAAAAAAAAAAAAAGTGTCATTGTATGAATAGAATGGAAATAAAGCTTGAAGGACTATAAGCTCTCAAATTTGAAAACATAGTAATATTTAATTAGTAGCAAGTTAGAAGACTTATTTATTGTGTTAGGTTCCTTTTCCAGAGCTTTATGTATGTTTCTCTGAGGCATCTTGTATTAGTCCCTGTCTAATGGTCTGGACTGGATAGACTAAAAATGGCATTATTTTTTTCCTAAGCTGAATTAAAGTTTCAGGTTGGCCAGTGTAATTTTCTCCTTTTTTAACACTTCAGCAATATCCTCACTACTGTGTGTGTAGGACATTACCATACCATACCATAACCATCTTCCCCATTGCTCTTCATCCTTGTAGCAATTCCTTTGCAGACCCACTTATAGTCTCTTTCTGTTGCCTCATCTGGATCATTGTCCTACTCTAAGGTTTAGTTTCCATTTCCATTCAGTTCCCACCAACCTCACATCATCTGTCTTCCACCCAGTTCTTCCAACCTATAGCAACATTCTCTCTTGCTAATAACACTTGTTTAACCAGGTGGTTCCACTTCCCATCATGGATTATGGCATTTTGTATCTTCTTTCTTGCTCATGGACTTCCAGTTCAGGTCTCACTGCTCAAGCCACACCTAATGTCCTCACCTTGGTTCTCATCCAATATCTATCTGTCTTTCAGGTTATCACTCACTAATTTCCTCTCCTGGTTGTACGGCTGCAGCTTCCAGTCCATTGCAATTGTCTGATTCTTGTTCTAAATTACTGCTTCGGTCATCAAGTTCAATTCATGTTTTCAGTGTCTTCAGCCTTTGGAGCTTCCTTCTCTGTGCTGCCTGGACACAGAGAGGGAGCATGGAAAGCACAAGAAAAAACATTCTTTTCTTCCAAGCAACAGTGCTTGAACCTGGACAATTACACGTTACCCACAATGTGCTGGAGCATCCTGCAGAGGTCTTGTGCATGGCTAGAGTAAGAGTTCAGCTTTTCTCTTGTTGATCCTGTTTTAACTGTTATTTTTATATCTATGGCTTGCCCAGTTTGGGGTTGCTTTTAATGGACATGGCAAAAGATGAATCTCTGTATGAAGCGTTCTTTGTGTCTCCTCCTCCACCTCTGACCTCACCACCTCACTGTAGTAAGGAAAATCAAAGGAGACATCACTGAATGTTTTATAGGACTTCAGTGTTCCTCTCTAACTACTTCCACAAGAATCTTTAAAATACATTGCCTACAATTTTCAAAACACATTGATTCTAGACAGGCAATTGGCAAAAAAAGTCACCTCATTTAAACACAGAGTTTGAATTTTGTTAGAGTTGTAGGCAACTCCAAAGCTGGTTGAAGAAAGAGAATGAGAACCCAGTAATTAACAGCACTACCTATCCCACCAGTATATCAACATATGCATGCTATTAGAAAAAATTCATTCTCATTATTGAGAAAATACTGAAGTTATTCAGAAGAATTTTTTTTTTTTTTTTTTTTTTTTTTAGCTAAGAGCAGAGCAGCTCCAGTAAGATACTGCATACCTGGTAATAGTGATTTGTTACTGTTGACACTTACTCTCAGAAACAGCATATGCTTGTTTAAATCTAGCAATTCTTTGCAAGAGCAGCCCTACTGTAGGAGGCTCTTCAGTCTTTATTTGTTGCCAATCAGACAAAGAATAAATCAGGCTCATTTGCACAGAGCTGGAACTCTTATTTCAGAATTCTGTTCAGCTCTTTTACCTGAGTTATGCTTTGCAGTTTTATTCAGCAAAGACTGTAGTATTTGAGAGTAGTTTTCCATGAATGAAAACAAAGTCCAGTCATCTTGCATGGATCTTTCTGATTAAATGTTCACTTATAGACCTTGTGACACACAATCATTTTTATTATATCTAAAAACACTTAGTGGACTTGCTTCCTATTGCATTAAAAATTGTAAGGGTTATACACATCAGCATGCAGATGAAGAAATTTATACAGTTGATTTTGACTTCTTTTGTGCCCTGACTTGTGACTTAATTTGAACCTGTGTTGTAAAGTTGACATGAAAATGTACTAGCCTAGGCATAAATTCACTCATCAGCATTTTACCATAATGACTGATGATAATGGACAAGACTAATGATAATTTACTTGCCCATCAAAAGAATTTCTCACCCCAGGCAAGTGGGCAATTAGAATTTTGCAAGGCTGACTTAAGGTTAGTTATTTGTGAATTGCTTCACTATTTAACGTTCTATGATAATGTTTGTCTTATTTTTAAATGACTTATGTTTGCAACAGTTGCTGCATTTGAAAATTGCTTTTCTCTGTAGTTGTTTTTATCTTTTGAATAGGATCTATTGATTTCTGTATTAATGTCCTACTGAACACATTAAGAATATTTTTCAAGACTCGTCAAGTTGCTAGGAAAATATCCATGGAAAATTAATAAATTCTTCTTTTTAACACCCTCCTGAATATCAAATTTTGGAAAACCTCTGTTTTTTTTGTTAGTCATTTAATACAACACTGTTTGGCAGCACTAAAACAAGAGAAAACTGTAGAACTTGTTGGCTGATATATCTGATCTATTGGTGATAATGGATGCAATATATAAGTATTATCACTCATATTAGCACAAGCTCACATTCTGAAAATTTGGCTCTGAGTTTAATGCCACGTGGCGAAATTGTGATTCGTTTACAGGCTCACTGGCATTGAAATGATGAAAATGTTCTCATGCTTCCTTTCTACAAAGATTTCATTTTCACACAGTTTTATTTAATAACTAGCTGTGTTCTTAGATATGGATAAAATATCCATGCTGGTGGTTGGTGGTGGCTGGACTGGAAATATCAATTCTGACTGGGGAAATACACCAGGCAAAGTTGCTCGGATCTTTTAATTAAGTGTCCTTGTTAATCCTAAAACTCATCTCACTTAAATGTTGCAGTTCAAAGTTTAGATTTCCAGTCTAGATTAGCTGTCTAAGCACACTGTCTACATCACTCCCCCACCCCTCTCCAAGCCCCTCTGAAACACTATGCATCCCATTTTAAAACAGTTCCTGAGAGGGAGTGGAGTGATGGATGGCTCTATAGAAGTGCCTGCCTCTCTCCATTCCTCCAACGCTGTGCTTTTGGTCACACCTCTCACCCTGGCCCTTCATTCAGACTGTATCCAAGTCTTGCCAGCTCTTCCTATGGCATCTGTCACAGATGTTATTTCCTCTCTATACATGCTCCTAAAACTCTTATTCCACATTCTTTCCAACTGAACTGCTGTCGATTGAGTATATGGAAGATGAAGGCTGAATTTAAGAACCCACACTGTTGTATATACACACCTCATGTGAGTTTATATAACCAAGACCCACACTAACCAGAACCCTCGTGGATCCCCTGCTCTGTTGAGATTCCCCTATCATATGCCTTAGGAGAGACCACATCAGTGTTCTGCTTTGTCTTCTGTCACTTGTTTGTGTTTAATCCTAGTGAGGAGTTAAACTCCTCTTCCCTGAGCCAATCTTGCAAGAGTCTGGCCACATCTTAGCCAATAAGAGCATAATTTTATTTATATGCCTGGTGTCAGAGTCTGAACAACTTGGAAGGACTAAAATATCTCCTCAAACCCTCAGATACAAATCTTGCAACAATAAAAATTCCCTGAAGTATGAATGCTACAGAAAGGAAGTTAGTCATTTTGCTATTAAGTGCTATATGTAAAGGACAGGAGACTGACTTTCTGGAAGGACTAACATCTTCTTGACAGATACAATTGGCTGATTTTGTCTATTCCCAACCTTAATGGATGACACCTGTAAAAAAACTAAATCTATTTTTAATGGGATAGTCTGCCTAAATGACCCAATTTCAGGAAGAGTGCACTTTCATGAATATTTATTTAATATGAAAACACTAAAGTAAACTAGAAACTACATTCTATAAATAAAAACAGCCCAGAGGGTCAAACAGTGATAGACTGTATGATATGAAAGCTAATTTAGTATTGCTTTATGTGCTACATTCGCAAAACAGATCCTAGTGTGTAGCTGTTGCTCACAACGGCAGTCAAGAGGTCTTTTGTTACCTTTGCACAGGCAGCAGGCAGCTTCTTTGTACCAAGGAGTGGTTGAAGATACCATGTTTTAAACATGTATTATCATAGTTTGCTGTAAAAAAAGGAACGAGTTTTCCTTTGTCTTTCTATATAATTCTTAACATTCATTGTTAGTATGGGTTGACATTCCAGTTGAGAATACGTTTAGACAGGAGGTGCTTTTGAGAGGGCATTCAGAGACAAGTCCCTGGTTATTCAGATTCTTGTTAGTCAGTTTAATTCCATCAAGATGTTCCTGTTTAGTGCAGACTCTTTTCTATGGCAAAACAATAAATAGTGTCCTATTGGGTGTCCTTAGGAGGTGATATTAATAGCATTGGACAGCATTTGGGGATATGCAATTATTATGTTCCACGTACCTATAACTGTATTGACAAAATAACTGACATAGTGAATCTAGTCTTACTCAACTCCCGCCACAGTCAAATGAGTTATGAAGGCCTACCATGTCATGTTTATATTTTCTTAAACTGGACATTTTTGTGTGCATTTTATTTCTAAATATATTATACCAGTAGGATCTGAATGTGAAAAGGATTTAGGAGTGGGCCACTAAGTACTGTCATAATATGCATTAGAACTAGATATGTACTCTTGTGTCTGTTATGCTTACACAGGAGAGGAAGTGATCAAGATAATGAGAAGACCAACATTAGAGCAGAGCAAACAATCCTACTTGGATATTTATACCTCTTTCAAATGAGTGTGCAAAATCATTTAAAATAACAATTATTTTAATAAGTTTTATCATAAAACTGTATTGTAGCCAGAAAGCCAGCATGTCTAAACTCTTTATCTTTGCTCACATTTGTGGTGGTTTAGCCCCTGCCGGGTCTGAGACCACGCGGCCGCTGCCCCTCCCCCACAAAGGGAGTGAAATACAAAGCCCCAAGGCTGAGATTAGGAGAGGTTTAATACAACAGTGCAACAGCAACACAACAAACAGCAACAATAACAATAAGGATAACAGTAATAACATTGAACAGAGCAAAATATCTACCAATACAGTAGTGAGAATAGAGCAAATCCCACAGTACACGCGGTAACCCCTTGTCCCGCTTCGGCGCCAGGATATGACGTCTGTCCGCAGGGTATCTGAATAACCCGGCTAGAGCTCCCTACTAGGGAGCTGGGGAAACTTAACCCCATCCTGGCTAAACCAGGACACATTATAAGTAATTATATTTGTCAGTGATTCCTATAAAATTTTGTAATATTTTAATGTAAGTTTAGCTCTTATATAAGTTAGTGCCAACATACATCATGCATGACCAATGTTGAATTTGATGCTTTATTCATTCAATCACACCTAGTTAATCTTAAGATTTCTCTCTGTTGTCTTTCAACACAGTAATATACCTTCATTTATGGAATACTCAGCATTTGAGGCTAGGCAACATGTGATATCACTTCTTTTTTTATTTAAGCAACACCAAATCATCACTTCTTTGGATTTAAAAAATACCAGTTTGAATGACAACATTTTTAGGAAGTGTGTGAGAACTGCTTTCCTACACAGAGACAAGCTATAGCCAAACCATCTGGTTCCAGTGAGACACTAACTCCTGAACCCACTAAATTCTTGCAGGTTCTCTGTAGCTGACTGGCCTGGGAGCCTTCCCTTGCAGAAAATCAAGATATTGCCAATTAGGTTATCATTGGTAACTGCATGCAAGCTAAAGCTCTCCATAGTATCTGTGGGAACTCACCAGCCGCTGGAACCACTTCCTCATGGGAGACTGCTGATCAGATTTGTTTTCTCCTTGTCAAGTACCAATTCCTAGCTCAAGCTATTTTAGTAACCACACAAAGTAGCAAATCTTGTCATTTTTGTCTTACCTTGAGGATGGACAATATTTTACACACTGTTGTTCTCCACATTTTTAAAATTGCAGGAGGTACAGGAAGAAGACACAAACATTTTAAGAGCTGGAGAAAATGCTTTATAATGGGTGATTTAAATAGCTCAATCTGTTTATCTTATCAAAAGAAGATTGATAGGTAACATGATTACAGTGTGCAAGTAAATTCACAGAAAGAAAATACTGGGTATTAAAAAGCTTCTTTTTATTCATGCACAGAAGCGTGTTAAAGACTAATGCTGAAGTCTTAAACCAGATAAACCAAGTTGGAGTGAGGCATAAATTCTTACTGGTCAGTATCATTACTTACTGGAGCAAACTCTCAAATTGAGACTCCATGTCTTGGGGTCTCTTTGAAATGGGACTCAATATACACAGGCTAAAACCATGTCATTGTACTAAATAAGAGGGTGAGTGGCATGCTAAATGACCTATGAGCTGCAGGAAGCTAGCCTAAACATTTTACGAATACTTCTGGCCTTACCCTTTATGAAATCTATGAAATGCCAAAATTCTCTTCTGTTGGAGACATATTGAGCCCACATGCTGAGTTTGTAAAAACACTTATGCACATGCTGAACCTCAGTGGATTCCAAGGGGGAAAAAAAAAAGGGAATTTATTATATGCCAGGACTTTTAATATCATTTTTGCATGACATTTTACAGCAAAGATTCTCATGCTGAGGTTCACTGCTAGTCTGCTCACCTCTTGCAGCTGGTCATTTGCAGAGGGTCTTATTTCTTTGTTTTGCCTTAGCAACATGCATTAAAAGAAAAGACAAAATACTCTTTGACTCCACTGAAGTCAAAGGCAAAATTCCAACAAACTGTGACAGGGCTAAGATTTCAACCTAGTATTTAGCTAATATTTTTGTCTTGATATACACAATGCCTGTACTTCTCACAAAGATTTTAAGATTTTATAGGTTTGCAGATGGAAGGCCTTGGACTGCACAGTTGTGAATGACAGGAAGGGTAGATTATGAGATTACCTCTGTGAATACAAGATGGATTGCTACGAAAAATATTGTGGGATCTTATTTTACAGTATGTGATATTTTACTTATTGTAATTTTATTGTTATAAGGTCATGGTAGCACAACAAAATGTAGGACTCCATAAGAATAAACTATACATGGGAGCATCTGGTATGTCTCTATACATACCATGAATATTTTTATTTTAAAAAATCAACAAAATAAGAGAATGACTCTTTCTTATTTTATCAGTGTACAACTTTTTCCTAGACTGCTGCCAGTTTTTCATTTTCAGGTCCCTTTTCTGCATCCTTTCTGTCGTACATCCTAATCTCCCTTTTTATAACACTGTCTCAGAGTGATTCATTTGTGACAGTCACAGAAGCATGCACTCCAACACCCACACGCAGGTAAATCTGCTGCGGTGATATATTTTAATTACAGATTTAGTCAGAAGTAATTAAGGTTTTATGTCACAGGGATAGCGGAGAGTTTTAAAAATTCATGTGGTTTCAGTCTTTGTGAGTGCGCAGTTTGTGACACAATGGCTTGCAAAACAGGAACGACCCCTTAGTGCTGTTAGATTAATTAATAGAAAGAGAATAAACTTAATGGAGCTAGAAAAGTGCAAAAAATAGTGTTTTTTCCACTGTATATCACACAGATGGAATGGTCGTCCTGGGATTGCGGCGGGGGACAGTAATTGCATTTTAATTACAGTGCTGATGGCTTCTGCTTCCTACCAGATGGAAGGCCCTTTTAAAATAGAGGCACAATAGCAAGCCTCTGCTTATTTTCTCTTCTGATGCTGGCTAACATAAAGTGACACAAGACAAAAGCTATTATGGTATGGTTTGATCAGAAAGACTTTATTCAGTGCTATAATACTATCTAGTATGAAGAAAAATCCATTCTCTGCCAATATTAAAAAGACTTCTTCTGTCTAGAAACTAAAACGAAAATATGCAGGGAACTACCTGCTACTTTTATTAGTAACAATCATAGTTAATCACATTGTTGCTAGGTTGAGAGTATTTATAGAAGGAAAGATAGATAACTGAGACTTCCTTTGTTTAGAATGCTTAGCAAAGATGGTTCTCAGGATGGCACTATACAGATCAAGGTGTGGGTTAGGTTGAAGTTAACAGATGCAAAGTTTACTCTATGATGTCCTTTATTTTACAGATATTATTGGGAGTTAGCAAACATAAAAGTGCTGATTATTGAGAAACTGATGTTGCAGAGAAGGGTCAGATCTGTAAATAGTGTGAAAATTACATTCAAAGCCATTAAATTGCATTAAGAAGCACACCTTTGTAGATGCACATACAGTATTCATAAGTGAATAAATGAATTATATTTAATAACATTTCACCTTTTTGTCATAGTTTAACTGCTTTATATGTTAGTTTTCTTCAGCAAGATGCCCTTCCACTGTCATTGCATCTTTGAGGTTATAGCCTCTGTTATTTTTTATTGTAAAGATATATATGAGAATCTTTTATCTATGCTTTGAGTCTTAAAAAAGTGCAGGTAGTAATAAATAAATTTGCTTCATAGTTAATGTATAACTGATTTATTAAGCTGCTTCTTTGTGCCAAGGGTCACTCTCTGTAATTTGTATGTAAGAAAGGCAGTGGGTACCAGGCTATAATAGTAATATTATTTAATACTTGTAATAATAAATAAAAATTAGCACATTGTAGCTCAGAAAGATATGACTTTTAGTGCTATGCTGCCAGCAACTCAGCTGCCTCCCGAGCAGTTTCCAATTAACGCACTGGAGTCATCTCCATATTGTCAAGGATGTATGCTCAGAACAGACACTGAGCAGGCTGCCCAAGGTGCGTGCTTGGAGAATGTGAAAATGGAGGGAACTGGGGAGACATTGGAAGGGTCCGGACAAAGGGTTCATGTTGTCCATTCTCTGGCTCTGTGGAACTTGAATACTGGTAGTAGTGGTGCACCTCCAGTCGAATTATTCTTGATAAAAAGATATTTTCGTAAGCATTTATGCAACCACTATTTTTGCAGGCCATTAATACACTCATCATTTTCTTCCATAACAAATCTCTGTCCAATTTTTTACTACTACAGTCCAAAAGGTCACTTTGAGTATTGCATTAAATGTTCAGAAAATGAATTAAAGAAAAGCAAGTGAAAGACCAAGTAAAATATTTAGTGCTTTCCTCACTTTGGTCTTCATGAAACTGTAATCAGTTAATTTTTTGTAATCAGTTAAAATGGAAGGACTTGCAAGGCCGTTGGAAGAAGGTCTCAGAATTCTGATTGATCTTGACAAAACTGCAGGAATGATTCAGTAACAACATGACCAAAGTGTTACTTTTAAGGAGGAGAAATAAATCTTGAGTACAGAATGCAGTCACTGGTTATGGAGTTGCACCATCTGAAAGGAGGAGGGCCCAAGAGAAATAAAAGCTGAATATTGTAATTGAATGGAAAAAAGGGGACATATTTTTCTGAAATGTGTAACTAGGAGTATTGTGTTTAAGACATGAGATAATTTTTACAATTTACCTCAGGCTGGTGATGTTAAAATGGATAACATCTCTCACTTTAGGGTTTACTTCAAGAAAGATACAGGTAACTTGATGAAGTTTTGGAGGAGAGCAGTCTAAAGATACAGTAATCAATGGTTCTTCATGTTATAGGATTTTACTCACAGCAAAAGATTTAAATTAGATTGTAAAAGGTTTTTCTAACTACCGGGATAATTAGTGAATGGAACAGACTCTCTAGGTCATGAAGTCTCTTTCATTAGAGACTTTAAAGACATTCCCATAATCTAACAAGGGATGTGTGGTCAAGGTGAAATCACAGTGATGTGAGCATATGGGGTAAATATCCATGAAGAGTAGTTTTGGTCTATGTCAGTGTATACTTTGTCAGTGTTTGTTATTATCTCTTATGGTTCCACAATTACCTCTTGTGGTCCCTTACAGCTCTTCATTCCTTATGGTTCTTGCTTATTTGGTCTTGTGCTCTTTCTCTAATTACCTCTATATTTTTAAATTTCTTTAAAAATGTAAAACAACAACAGGAAAAACATGCAAAAACCATACTTCATATGAGATATGAAATCTTCAAGTACTGAAAATTATGTTTCCATTGGGAGTTTGTTGAAGTGGTATGTGAGTTTCATGTTGGAGCAGCTTAAAATGTGCATGCAAATTTTTTGTACTTCACATTCAATTCAGAAAAACACATATGTATTCAGGAATCCAAGAGAAAAACTACAGAAGTAGTAAGGAGATTGCAATTATTATTTACTATAATAGAGTGAAAGATCTAAGGCCATGGTTCAGCAAAAGAAAACATATGCTGAAAGGTATAAATAGTTAAGCTGACATCAGGGTTAGCGCATCGTTTGGTTAAATGGTCCCCTGGGTAAGAATTGATTAAATAATATCTAAGATTGGGAAAGGTACATGATGACGCCCTGTAAATATTTAAAAGGTAAAAAAAACTAAAGGAAAGAATTTTGAGACAGTATAGGAAACTATTAAAAACTAATGGAGTGAAAAAAAATACTACCTTTGTGCAATATCAGGAAGTTAAAAATATCCAATTACACTTGAGAATGAAGATTTGATCATGAGATCAATAGACTTTAGAATAGTTTTCCAAGAGTAGTGGTGCATAAAACCATAAAGGTCATAGTACGAGGTCAGAAAAAATGTCCATCTATAACAATCTCTTGTGGCCATCAGCAGATGTTTATGTTAGAAAATAAAACCAGGATGAGAATAAATAGAAGCTATAGTACTTAACATTTAAAAATCAGAAACAAACAGTAGAAAAATTATTGTAAAAATGATGCAGCACTAATTGTTGGAATGGGGTACATGCCCAGCTGTTTTTATCATTCTCCAATTTCAAAACCTCAATTTTAGGAAATGTGATTTCATCTTAAACTTAATTGAGTGAAAAATGTATTCTAGAATTCTGTAAGAATTTGTTTTGGGGAGTCATCATGTTGGTATTGGGTGATGCTTTGTTCTGGTAGAGAACACAATAGAGAATATTCCTCAGTATTCCAGTATCTGTGCATATTTTTGCTTTTGTTTGTAGATCTGCTGTTAAATACAGGTGCTGTGAAGACATCACATTGACTTTCGCTTCTCTGGAAACAACAAGAAAAAGTATTTGCCAAGTAGAAATTAAGTTTAGACTTACTACTAAAGAACAAATAACAGTAACTATTAGTATGAAATGAAATTTAGAGTAGTCCCATACAGGAATAATTCAATAAAATGTATAGTAGTTATTATACTGTTTCATTGTGAAATTGAGGTTTATAGCATTATTTGCAAAGATCTGAAATAGCTAAGAATTTTCCAGTGTCAAGCTCCTTATTTAGAGACATTTTTACAGGTATATTATTTCAGGCATTAAAAATTATAAAATTCTCTTACACATTATGCACAGACTAGATTACAAAGATGGCTTTAAATTTGCAAGAAATAATACTGAGTTCTTTATGTGAAATTCACTACTAACCATTACAACACTTATAAGTACTTTATATGATAAATATCCTATGTTTTCAGTATATATACTTTTTTACTGGAATGATTATATAATCTGGACTCCTAGATTTCAAAATATAAAATCATATTTCCTTTTATTCTAAAGATAGAGCAATTGCATAAGAAATATTTAGATCCCAAAGGACTGTGGCAACACTAGCAGAGATGCTGGACATTTGTATTAAATATCTATTTAAATTGTTCATATTGTGTTTCAAATAATAAATAATAGAAGATTCATGCAGATACCATGGTAATAGGTGCTATAGAAATTAGTAAAGAGAAACAAATATTTGACATGTGTATATCCATATTTAGGCAAATTGATGATTTCTGGCACTGTTATAAATTTCTACATTGTAGAGAAAGTTTGCCAGCAAGGAACAGAAGGAGTATTGACTTTTTCCTATAATGACATTTCTGTCAAATTAATTATAAACTTGGGAAATATTAATCTAATTGAAATGATACTGCTGAAAGAAAAATACAGTTAGTTTTTTTTTTCCTGACAGTTTAATGGTTCACAAAAAGTGAAGGACTTGAAATACAAGAGTATTAGAGAAAATAATTGCTAGTATTATAATAATTCATATGCATATTGTTGAAAAGTATTAAAATATCTATTCCCCTATTAAAACCCCATCTGGCAACTGTGGAAGTAATTTTTTTGTTACTACTAATAAAGAAAGTAATATAAATAAATAGTAAATAAAAATGTATATGATACTTATTAATTTAATATCAAAACACATATAAATCAGCAATCTATCATATTTAAAATTTTGTCATGACACGATAAAAATGTCAATAACCAAATTAGAATGGGATTCACCTTCTTGTCATGTTTGTATTTGCCAAACTAAGGAGTGTTCTAAAATAGATTACATATTGTTTAAAATAAAAAATGAGATACTTAAAGATTCTAATGATGTTGCTCTAAGGGAACAAAAGACACTATTTGCCAGGTTAGTCAAGGCCTCAGGCAGATGCCTAAGATCAGCTCATGTTCAGCTGGACTGCATTAAAACCAAGGTAAAGGCCAGAACCTGAAAGGGGGTGCTCAGCATCTATTAAGCACAGGATTTAAGTGTAGAATGGTGTAAATGATAACTTCTATTAGTGCACAGTAGACACACACAGAGTTGGAAGACTAGTTTTTGCAAAGAAAACATTGACAAGGCGGTGGCAGGCACCTTTCTTTGCAGGTGCAGAAATGAAATTTGGTGCATCTGAACAGTGTGTCACTGAGTGCTGTTGACCCAGAACGGTTCCCCTTGAGTACTCAGTCATCTTCTGGTTTACATATAAACATTTTCTTAGCTTACTAAAAGCGGCTAAACCTGCCTTTATCACCTTGTTTTGTATTGATTGTCTAAATAATGGCTGCATACAGGCTGGGAAAGAATGTTGTTTAGACTAAGTTTAGTAAATGGTTGATTCTGGAATCAGGTTGTTTACTTATGCATGCACCGCACTTGGATCTTTAAAAGAGCTGTTAACCTCTGAATGACATGGGATGATCTTCATTTTTTGCCTAATGGATGGCACAGTTTACAGAAGATTTCTTGGGGGATAGGCTGAAATCTTCTTTCACTGCACCATGAGAAAACCACAGAGCTCCTTAGTGACTGTCACTGCATATTCATTTCCATACAAGCCATGCATATGTTAGGTTACACTTTTGTAAGAGGACTAGCTTGTGTGCTGCAGCACTCAGTTTCAGTCCCAGCATTGCTCCTCTTGGTTAATCTTCCTTATTGGACACTGGCAAGAAAGAGGAGCATAAGAAGGAAGCCTCTGTGAAGCACAGTGCCCTAAGGTCAGCACAACAGGGCTTCCAAACCTGGATCCTTCTGCATTGGGGCACCTTTGAATTTGTGAAAGAGGACACAAATTTCATTTTAAACAGCCGCTGGATGTGGTAAGCATTACCAGTTCATACTTGGCTTGAAAAGTGATCTGAAAATGGGTTGAAATGTAATGTCTTACTTTATAAACAATGCTAACAGGTCCTGACTTTTGCTTAAGGCTGCTTTGGGCCTAAGAAACTGGTTGACTGACTCTTAAATATTAGGATGGGCTTTCTATGCTGTAACTGTATTAGATTCAGGGGGGAGTTGAAGTATCTAGAACTTAATTTCCCTGCAGGTTCTGGATCTGACTATGTGAAAAAAAAATGCACCACTAGTAAAAACTGCATGAAGCTTGGTTATTGTTAGATTTACAAGAAGGAAAATAATAGGTGCTGCCTTAGTATTTACAACTTTCTCTTGAGTGACCGGTAGTATTTACAGGCAAAAATTGCTTTTTCTGCCTGTGGGTAGGGGGGTAATACTGAAGCAATTTGGCCCTGGTTGTTAACTATACAATAAAATTAACCCCACTGTAAATTATTTGCCACATACCAGCATTGGCTGTTGGAAGCAGAGCTCTTCTGCAACAGTGACATGCTGTGATTGAGATCTGCACACACCGTTTACCATGAGTTGTCTTGTTAATCTGGGCTTTCTGAAAATACAGATGTACTTGATTAACTGTCCCTGTTCAGGAGTTAGCTTTCTGCAGGTTTTTCTAAATTGCAGTTCTTACTCTGTGCTCTGAAAGAGCTTTGTCTGTGTAAGGATGCAAAGTGTATTAGAAGGGACTGCTTTTAAAAGCAACTGATACTTCCGAATGATAAGTTACAGAGAACTGTATTCCACTGGTAATGGCAATATTAACTCTACCCTTATATCGAAACACTTGTGCTTTTGGTATAAAAGTATTATAAATTTGTTTTTCCCATTGCATAAAATGTATTACTCTACTATGGCTACATATTATTTGTTTTTATTATCATTATCACATAGTAAAGATAGTGTAAGATTTACACAGAAATATCTCTCCTTTCCAGAAATGTATTTATTTAGGTATTCATTTGCAAGTTCTCCATATGTTGATTCATCATTGAAGCAGGCAACCCTTGTGTAAAGGAGGCCTACATAAATAATACTGTAAATATATAAAAGACATTTATCAGAGAGTAGCTAAATGAACCCTGCATAATAAGAAAATGATAAACTACTTTGTATTAATTGCTAAAAGCAGTGATTCTATTTGACAGAGCACTGAACTGAGACTTAGGAGATCATATTCACTGGCTAGAGCAAATTTGCTTATCAGCTTGCCTCATTTTCCACATCTTTATGATGGGAAAAATGTTATTGACTCTCTTTATAAAGCAGTCTTAAGATTTAATGCTGAATAATGCCATATATGAGATATGTATTGTTTATAATCTACTGAACATAGAAATACAAAACGAAAGTGACACTGTGTGTCTAGAAACTATCTGGAGTAAGGATTTGCAAGCCTTCAGGAGAGTGCATTCCAGATTTACAGCCTTTAGAAAGCACTGATAGAAATTTAGAGTGCTTAAACTGAGAAATCAATAATAACAGGAACCACATAGCTATGATGCTCATGATAGGACACAGAGAAAGGACTGTAGCTCTGTGTTAGTGCCCTGAATTGCTTTCAATTTATTCTTCAGTCCAAACATGAACTGTTTCAGTATACAAATCATGTTTAAGTTCTGTACAGGTTCTGACAGTCTTAAGTGTTGGCTGTATTTTAATGTGATTTACATATGGCAAAGAATTAAGATGTGCATGTCTGTATTGTAAACTTATTACTCATTTGAGAAATAAAGTAGTCTGTACATAGGTAAAAACTGCTTCAGAACGTATTAGTTTGTTGCTTACTATTGGTTCTCTGATCCCTCATTACATCACACAGGATGAATATGCATGTATGAATCCTCTCACAAGTATGTTCTCCAGCATTACAGGTACAATATATCATTCTCTTTTCCAACAATTCTACATAGATTTAGTTCCAAAAATAGATATTCCCTGAACAGAAAATCAGTTCCATACTGCTCATTCCCATGTCCTAATCCATTCAGTCAGAGTGGTTATTTAGCACATCTTCCACAGCACATCTCAATGAGCTTGATGAACATAGACAAAATAGAAATTATGATTATGAAAGGCCATGTAAGATTTCTTTCCTGCCCACAACAGCTTCATTATGCTTTGACACTTCCTGTTTGAGTTCTGCTCTTCCTTAGCTTCCTGAGTCACTTTCTAGACCAATCTATCATCAATAGCTTTCTGGTGTGATTGCCTGAAAATATGTTCATGTAGGTCAGCTTTTTGAAATACAAAATTTGGCAAATATGAGTAAAATGAAGCCTGATTAAAGTTCCTCTTAAAAACAAGTGTACTAATTTAGATAACACTCTCCCTACAGTTTTTTAGAGTACTTGCCTCTTTTGATTTTTTTCGGGTTGATTAATTGATATTTTCTTAGAAAGATCTATTGTTCTTAAAGGAATGTGTTTTATTAAAGACAATTCTTAAGGAAAATGGTCTAAGAATTTCTTACAGAGAAACCTCTTTTCAGTCACACTTTTTGTGCAGGGAACTGTCTGTTTTTATCTCAAAGACTGCGCATGCATTTACAGTACATGGCCAGAGTATTCCTTTATAGACTGCTTCTGTTCTTGAATATCTCATCTTCCCATTAGGTAATATTTATTACCATGAATGTTTATAGAGGACCTGTTCAGCTGTGATGAGTATCTAGGGGAAGAGAAGCAAAAAAATTACTATGTTTATCATGATCTAAATGACAATTATTTGGTACACATCCATAGGAAAATTTGTAAAAAGACGTGAGAATTTTTTATGTGAGGAGCAGTCTACAAACTTAGCCTTCATTAGACCATCATATCTACAACAGTGTTACAGCAAGACTTTCATTTAGTGTTTGTACAGAAAAAAATTGTTTACCAATTAAGTTGTAGCCAAGGTCAGTGAGATGGAAGAAAAATGTGAGAGAAGTACTTAGTACTGAATATAAGCTGTAGCCAGAAGTCTACTATTTTTACATGGGTCAGCTTGTGTTTCATTTCTCTCCCTCTAATTTTTGGCATAATACATTATTTGATGCCAGGTACATTGGTTCATGGTCTATAACCAGAAATATAATTTTTTTTTTTCCCTGACATTTGACATAGTTCTGAAATCAAAGAGTGAACTTCTGAATTTCAGCATTTATTAGGGATTACTGTACATGTGCGATGAATTTTGTCTTGTGGATAGAATGCTTGTGTCAATATGCATACCAGATAGGTTATTCATATATGCTGGTTCATATGCAGAACTGTAACTGAACATTCATTTCTTGACTTCACTGCATTAAAATTCTCAACCACAGTGTTTCATTAATGGGTTTATTGCCCTAATAAGTTTCAGTGAACCCCAGTAAAAGAATATTAACTGTCATAAGTAGATTTTAAAGTTTAGATATAATAACCTGTAGTTAAAATATTTAATTATTGTAGTATCGTGTGCCTTCCAGAGACTGTAAGGGGTATAGAGGAGTGAATTTAAGGTAGTAACACAGAAAAGACTAATATTCTCTTCACAGAGGTTCCAAGTGATACATCGGTTATTATTAGAAATAGGCTAGAGTCAAATTTCCAAATTAACACTTACATCTTCAGCCACCACTGTCAAAGAGAAGTCCAGAAAAGAGAGGACAATATGATGCAACCTTCTGAGAGGAAGCAGAAATGTGATAAGGACCTCACTCTTAGACTTCAGAAGAGCAGACTTTTGTCTGTTTAGGGATCTGCCTGGAAGAATCCCATGGGTTACAGCCCTGGAGGGAAGAGGCATTCAGGAGAGCTGGTTGATTTTCAAGGATCACATTCTCCAAACTCGAGAATCATCAATCCTGATGAGAAGGAAGCCAGATAAAGGCATCAGGAGTACTGCATGGATGGACAAGTTGCACCTGAAAAAGCTCAAACATAAAAAGGAAATATACAAGAAGTGGAAGAAGGGATAGGTGACCTGGGAGAAATAGAGAGACTCTGAACATGCAGGGATAGGGTTAAGAAGGCCAGAGCCCACCTGGAGTTGAATCTGTCCAGGTACTTGAAGGGCAACAAGAAACTTTTCTATAAGTACTTCAGCAGTAAAAAGAATACAAAAGAAAATGTGGGCCCACTGCCAAATGGGACAGGGGATGTTGTGATACAGGGCACAGAGAAGGCCAAGGAACTTCTCCTTCTCAGTCTTTGTTGGTAAGACTGGTTTTCAGGAATCCCAGGCCCCTGAGGCAATGGTAAAGTCTGTAGCAAGAAGGGCTTACCCTTGGTGAAGGGGATTGGGTTAGGGAAAATTTAAACAAACCAGATTGGCAGGGGAGTGGATCTTACCAATATGTATAAATATCTGATAGGAGGGTGTAAAGAAGGCAAAGCTAGGTTCTTCTCAGTGATACCCAGTGAAAGGACAAGAGGCTATGTGCACAAATTGTAATCACAAGAAAGCCCATTTAAAAACACTTTTTTTTTTTTACTGTAAGTCTGATTGAACACTGAAACAACTTGCCCAGAGAGGGTATGGAATGTCCGTCTGGAGATATTAAAAATTTGACTGGACGTGGTCCTGAACAGGCTGCTTTTGTTCATGCTGCTTGAGCAAGGAGGTTGAACTAGAAAACAGCCAGGGGTCTCTTCCAAACTCAACTATTCTGTGATTCTGTGAATATAAAAACAATTACTTTGTTGCATCAAAAAGGACACTATTTAAGCATTGCCCAACTAACAAATCCCTTAATCAAAGAAAATGGATTATTGTTCTTTTGCAAATGCTCACCCAGAATAAAAAGGACTGTTCTTACTTAGGAACATTAACTGCTGACCTCTGCTTTCTCTATTGTAATTTGGGATAATACGGGATAGTGTTAATGCTTATAAACTTGAAAATGACAGTGCATTGTAAGAACGCTTTGCATATTTTTTCATTTGAAACTTTAAGCTATATTGGAGATTTTATTTCAGTCCACTTAGAATTTGCATGAATGTTCTGTAGTAAATACTAAATATATTCTTCACCAGCTCTTCAAAGCATGAATTCTCTATGCACATGGTCTTTCTAGCATGTTATCTCTTCATAGAAATGTTATTAACATGAATAAAAATTTGATAAGATCAGTAATCACAATCAATTATTTGATCCATCTATAATATAGATTACTTTAAGGCTCATGTACTGTTGCATTTCCAATAATAAACATTTATAGCAATTATTTATATAAAATATCCATACTGGGTTCCCATACGGCATTTATCATTAGGTTCCCACAGAGATGAGACAGTAAATGTAAAATGCAAAATTCATACCAGGTTTTATTAGAAGGCATCCAAGGACCTTCTGCATTTTGACTATGTTAAAATACTCTGTCAGTTCTCTGTGCGGTTACTAAGATTAATTGACTTTTCTGTGATTCAAAGAGCTTTAAATGTACTCAGTCCGTATGTGAATGTTCTGTATGTGCATCCTTGTTGCACAACAGTAAACTATAAACTATTTTGTCCACTATGCATAATTTTCAAAGCTTTTAATAAATCCTAATGTTTTCATATCTCCTTAAGTAAAGGTTGAAATGGAGAAAAACAGGAAAGTCAGTGGATGGCGAGAGAGTCTGATTTCATTTTTGTTTTTCTTGCAGTGGACACGGTAGTTTCTTGCTGTAATGGTGGACCTGAGAAATGGGATTGGAACAGTTCTCCTAAGGGGAGGGAGATCTGACTTTTTTTCTTAGCATCTCTATGTTTGTTCTGATGCCTATTTCACAATACAGAAATGGAAGACAGGATATTTGCTTTTCTTGTATTGGTTGCAGGCATCTAACTTGCTTATTTTGCTAGTTTAAGAAATATGTGCATGATAGATAGAATTCTAGTAGACACTAATGATTTTTAATGCAGCTGTTACTTAAAATTCAAATGGTTTCTTACATTCTTACAAATATTTTGGCACAGATTTCAGGGACATTTTGATCCTTGCCTCATTGAATTGAGTGGGAATTAGGAAGTCAGCAAGTCTTTGCAAAGATAACATTAAATCCTCAAAAATTCTTGTATGATAGGGTAAAACCAATAAATACAGAAAGTAAGATGGTTGGGTCCAAATACTGCTTTTATTTACCTTATGTGTAGTAAAAGTGAAGAAAATAATGGGCAAGCCTTTAATTCTTTTAGTTCATAAAAAGTCCGTGAACTGATAAAGAACATGCAGAAAAATCCACTACATAGTCATATTAGAAATGATAGAGTTTTGGGTCTCGAAGTCATATTGCCTCATTTAACTTATGAAGGTACTAGGATTAATTAAATCAATTACTTGGCATCTCAGTCTGAAAGCTGGGAACAAGGATGGCTCAGCTGTGTCTATATACTCCATCACTGAATTCCATAAACTTTTTTTGGCCATTTACTTTTTTTGAGGCCACATAAGTTAATGCTTTTACTCTCTTGAAAAATTTTAAACGGTAATATACCAATGTTTTAGTATACAAATAGTATGTATTAAGTGTATGTGTGTTTGTGTCAATTTATTTGTTATATGTAACATTAGCAGGCCATGCAAAGTGGTGTAGTATTTGCTCTTAAGAAGTAGCCAATTGCTATTGGTTATTACATAGTGAAGTACAATAATTTCCCTCTATACTAGTTTGGGCACTGAAGCAGAGAACAAGATAACATTTCTGTCAGAAGTTGGCTGTGTAATTCACTAGAGATAGAGGCACAGAGAGAGAGAAGCTTTCCTCTCATTTTAGAGGTTATACCTATGTGACTGTGTTAGCATCTGAGCTTGGGTTTAAATTCAGATTTAGGCCAAGCAGTACAGAGTCTTCACTAATATGGAAAGGTGAGCTAGGCTGTATTTCTGCATGGTACATCATTGACAAAATTGAATAGAAAGTTCAGCTGCAAAATTTTTTTGCTGTTTCAGATGCAGCCAGGAAGAGCCCCCTTGTCATTCAGACACAAGGCTATGTTTACATGGCCAGCAGTGAGAGTAATTATCTCTTTAATAGTCATTTAAACAATTGGATATGGACATCACTGAAAGACAATAAACATGGAACTCTACAATGCTATATTTGCCACAATTTTGAATTGTGTGGCTACACTCTGAAAGCCAGCAGAAGACTGCTTATGGTAGTCAGGAGTTACTCTTCACATTGTAAAACACTGGAGAAAAAATTTAAAACAAAGTTATTTCTTTGAAACAAAGTGGAAGGGCAAAGGAGGTAATATCCTGTTGCTTTCAGATGTTGTGAAATACATCACATTTCAAAATGTTACTATCTTTTTTTATATTTTAAATCCACTAAAAAAAGAACACTAAGGTTGCAGTATCTTACATTTAGAAGTTAGGCTGCCTGCAGTTTTAATTTAACTGTGTGATGGGATACTACTTTGTCCCACGAGGGACGAAAAGGTTAAACAGTTGTTTTTGAGAGATGAGTATTTGAACAGTCTTAACAAGACTGATACAGCAGGGATTTACAACCAGGTGATACAAATGGAGAGTGGGGAAAGCAGAGGATTAGAATTGTAGAGAGTTCTCCTTTTACAGTCCTTAGAGTGAAGGGTTAGTGAAGTTTTTGAGACTGTGAGGGCTTGATGATGGTGGAAACTTTTGCAAAGATATGAGAATTTTCTGTCTTGTTAATGGTGAGTCACTTAGGGTTATGATAAAAGCCTGACATTGATAAAAGGAAAAGATATGCAAAATGGAGGTAGAACAGATACTGGATACGGACTGCAATTCTCAAAATCATGAGGACTAATTATGGACTGCTGTGGAGGTGGAGTGGTTGCTGTGCTGTGGGTTACCCATGCAGCCTTCCTTGTGAGTATGCATTCTTGTACAATCTTTAAATATGTAATCTCACATTGCTTTCACATAGGAGATAAGAATTTAATGAGTAGTGATCCAGTATTTTGTTTTATCATGTTCAATGTGTGGTCCCAGGCTACAGTATATGCTGTTTACTATATGCTAGTTAAATGCTGTGCTGAAGGCAGAATAACTAACTTCCTCATGGGCTTTTCTATAGCACTCATGGTGGTAAGATTGGAATGTCTTACAATGTGAAACAAATTGCCACCTTAATGTATGTTTGTTAAGGAGAGACTCTTTCTGCTCTCAAGCTTAGACAAATGTCAGGCATATTGTATATACCCAGTTTGAAACATCTGAGACTTGATTTCTTTGAGTACTTCCAGTATACAATACTTTGTTTGATGTATAGTTCCTGTTTTCTTCAGTTCCAGCTGAGACTATTCAGCCATTATGCAACTCTCAAACCGAAAAGATGATCTAAATAGGGAACACCTGTGAGAATCTCCTGTTTAAGTTGCTTTCTCTGTGCTTGAAATTTCTGGTAGAGAAAAGTGTTATGTGTAGCTGTACTTCGTATAAGTAGGATGTGTGTGCTCCTGCTGTCATGTTTAGGCTTAGATGCAGTGATTTACAATGCTCTGAGGAGGCAAATGCTTGAAATTATTTATGATCTTTACTAAGTTGGGTCAGGTGAGTAAAATTATGGAAAAACTTTCAAAATTGTTTAACAGTGTAGAAGCCCAACTCCCATTTTCAAAAGCACATAAATTGCTTATGAGCTTAGGTGCTTTCAGAAAATTACTTTCTCTTTTACTCTGCAATAAAGATGATGAAATAATATCTATATCACTGCTGAAGGACAAAAATTCTAATTTGAAAGTTATCTGCATGTAGTTTCTAACAATACTAAAAAATTTAATTGGAAGCTATTAAAGAAGCATAGCTGAATTAAATAAAAGCAATATATTTGCCTTAACAATATATAATTATAATTTTTTATCTATTATGTAACAAAAGTGAATCTTTAGAGAAAGTGAATACTTCTTGAGACAACATTGTTAACTTTACTGCTGTTAACACCATCAGAAATTTTCAGTCTTATATTCTTACCTGAAACACTAAAGTAAATTAGCTTGTCTAAGAGAGAATACTTATTTGACTTGCAAAGTTATTTTTCTAACTTGTAAGTGAACATTTTGTATCATTTTAAAGCCTGTATTGAATGTGTTGCAGACAAAGGTAGACCTGGTGAAGACCTAGTACTACAGGCCACCATGGGTATAACAGCACAGTAGAGTTTATAACTGATTATTTCTTAAATTGCTGCATGTAATTTAGTATATTAACATCGATTACTGCTAACAGCCTAATATAAAGAATATATATAAATTGCTTCTCAAATCTGCATAGCAAAGGATGAAATAGTACAGGCAATATCACTTGTGAAACTGAAGAACATTTTCATAATTAGTAACTAATTCACATGATGCATAATGTAAAAATGTGCTTGATTTTAATTCCCTTTCTATAGTTCTTTTCTTTTCCTCTATTCCAAATTTCATATGCTTGTCATTGCCCTTAAATACTTCTATTTGCTGTAATGCTTCTCTGAGGTATTTGAAGAATATGCTAATATAAAGTGTAATGTTTTATCATGAAATAAATAAATTACATTAATATAATGCTCAGTTAGAACCAGCTTTTGACTGTGAACTGACCTGAGATCTCCAAAGTCACTTTTGCAGTATCTTTCAGAGGCTGTGGTACTGGTCTGACTACCTTTGTACTTTTTACTCTCTCAAACTTTTGTAAAGCATCAGAAACTCAACTGTACAATGTAGCTGCAACTAAAGCTTTTCAGAAAAATATAACAGAGCTGAATTCATCTGGTCTGCCTTCTTACGTGATACCAATCTTGCATTTTATCTGTTAATGATAAACCGTATTTAATCAAAATATATCTCCTGAAAACGTAGCTGATCTTGATTGAAAGATATCAATCAATGGAGGAAATCATTACCAAATTTGGTAATTTCTTCCAACCTTTGCTTCTTAAATTAAAAAAATAAAAAGTCCATCTTCTTAAGAACTGTCTGGCTTCTGTTTCCAGATACTTTTCTAACAATCACTTAGAACATAGTATTTTTTTTTTTTCCTTTGGAAAGGTTTAACATACTGTATTTGAGTCACTTCTCTACACTGGCAAAGTTGTATGTGATAAGCCAGAATGCAGTTTTATTATGAAGCAGCACTAACTCCCTGGAAGAACTGTGCTTGGAACAGGTACCTTATACTGGTTCTGTAGTGGAAGTAGCTTGGATAAAGGCCAGAGTATAATGTCAAACTCTTTGTATAAAGAGCTAATGTGCTGTAATTCATACCCTGTGAAATGGCACTTCAACAGTATGCTAACTTCTTGGTCTATGCTTGTGCTTAGTCTTTTTTTTTTTTTTTTTTTTTTAAATAAAAGTACTGAGCTCTGACAATTTTGCTGTGAGGTACTTTCAACATTCAAATCACTTTGAGAATTCGGTTTTCAACATCCACTTTAAAATAGGAACACTGGAATTGTGTACACAGCCCAAATATCAGGCTTAGAATTAATGTTGTAGCTCTTCTTTTTTCTTTATTTCCCTGTATATGTATTCAAGAGTCAAATTTGCCCCTTTGCAGCACTGTATGGAATTCTAATGTTAAATTGCTCATCCAGTATGAATTCAGTGTTTCCTAGGTCTCCAGTTTCTACATGATATACACTTAGTGAAAAGTTTGTGTTACTTATCAATTTTTATGCAGATAAAAAAATATATCATTTAATATGTGCTCATGAGCCAAAATAGATGATTCTGTAGCTGTCTTGTCCTTTGCATGATTTGCTTTTGTTACCTGCAGATTTTATTAGCAGACTGAATCCCTGCATTCATATGTATGATGAATATGTTCACCATCAGGTTGCACATGAGTCTTACCAACACTTTTCTAAAACTGCTGATACGTTTCACAGAGTAATTACTAATAGGGAATCACTACCAAGTTAGCTGGTTTCTAGTACATCTAATATATGCTTTGCTGATATTCTATAAGGCTGATTTTCGAGTTAGTTCTATGCAGTATGGATTGAAATAGTTTAAAAAAATCAGTGTATTACATCTGAGATTAACATGATCAATGATACTTTTAGATTAAAATAATAAAATCATTTTTGACAAGTCCTATTTTCCATAAAATAATTTTGACTGGCATTATTTATGTTCTCTCCTTTAATTCTTTATCAATTGAATCCCCTATCAGCTTTTTCCTCTAACCTACTCAGGATTGATGGGGTCAACCTGGGTCATCTGCCTTGCCCTTTATGAATATTTTCATGGTCTTCTAAGACTGTAGGAACTTAATTTTTTTTTTCCCCCGTACTGCCAGATTTATGAAAAGCAGCACCCAGTGGTAGATCACTCCAGCATCACTTTAATTCTACTGGTCATAAGTTTTTAACAGTAACTGACTGAAAGGATATTTATCCAAAGTAACTACAGTTTAACACTCTCAAGCACAAAAGGTCTGAATCATTCAGTTAGACCTAGGCAAAACTGTACAAATCCCAAGACTGGTTTCAGATTGTCTGGACATCATGGATTGTACTGTGTTTTTTCAGCAGTATCTTCTGTGACATTCAGGACTGATTCCAGCCCCGAATTTCCTTATGGTTCTCCCTACTACAGGAAAATAGAGTAGTTTCCAGCAATTCCATCTAAGATAACAAATGCCTGTCATGTGTTCTGCTATCTCTAAATCTGCATTTACAAGATTTATAATAGGCAATTGTTAATTTTGTTTGCTGCAGCCAGCTTGCTGAAGAGAAATGGATACGAAAGGAAATAAATTCAGTATTTGTTGCAGAGTGAAGAAAGTGCAGGAAAGTACACTTTCATGAGTCTTTTATCATTGAGTCTGCTGTGCTGTGGCCTCAGCATCATTCATTCCTGTCCTGACAGTGATCAATCTTCTTTTTGGGCAACATTAAATTCATCATGTCTTTTGCTTCTTGCAGAACATTAGGCAATTGCTATAAGAAAACAGTTTATAATATTACTTACTCATGCAATTCTTGCAATAAAGTTATCTTCATACACAGAATGAACATCTTGACTCTGTGTTAATGGCAAAATCATAATTTCATTTAAGTAGGGAAAGAATTTTTCTCTAAATCTGAATTCATTGTCAAGCTCTTCAGTTTTCAAGGAAGAAGAGAAGATGGTCCTCTAATGAAATTGAATTGACTTTCTTTTTCTTCTTCAGATGGAAATCGTAATTGCCACTGACCAGCCTTGAACATACTTATTTTTCTAAATCATTCACAATTACACTGGGAAAAGGATTGCTGCAGGAACACTGTGTCTCCCTAAGGTTAGGTTAAGGAGCTGGCCCGCAGAGGAAGCCAAACAGGAATTCCAGCTCTAACTCTTGACTTTCCCTTTCATGTCTCCTCCTTTCTTTTGTGTTTATACCTGAGTCTTGACAGAATATTGACCCAGTCTGTTAGCCCATGCCAGTGGGCAGATTTCAGTCAGATGTGGAACACAGAGGGGAAAAAAATGTGTGGGAAAAATTACATTGGCAGAATCGTATTGCTAGATTTTGATATAGAAAATGTGAATATCAGTAGGTGGCAATTCATATATTCTCACTGGAAAAAATGTTCAATTTATTAATTTATCTCATGTGTAATTACTGATTTCTCTTTACTGCCTGGCATATTACAGTCTCAGGGCTTGAAACACTACTCCTTTATCTCTTCTCTGAAAAGATTTTTTTTTTTTTTTTTAGAGAGAAAAAAAAAAGACGTGTATACCATATTAGGTGCTGGATGTGTATTATAGTACATTTATAACAAAACAGAATTTTATTTTAAGCAGTGCCTGCTTAAAATGATTTTGAAAATATTAGAGGCCCTTAGTGAGTTAAATACTAGAGTTAAGTACTGCACAAGCTTTCTGAGTCACTTTGTGTATTCTTGACAAAAGCTCAAGCAGAATACTGATTGTCAGAACTGCACTGAGAAAAGGGATGCTTTTCAATGCTAAAACACAAGTTTAATCTATTCCTATTTAAAAAATGTTGAATTACCTTTAAGCACACCTGAGGGGTCACCTTCCGAAGCTATGATTCAAATTGCATTGCAGCCAAGTCTGTTTTTTATGATACAGTGTGCGTGTGCTTTTTTCTTATAGTTCTTTCTCCCCCCACTTTTCCACTATGCATGTTTCTGTTTTATTTTGGCATTGATTCTGCAGTACTACTCAGACATGCTCATGTGAGCCCACACAATGTGAGGTAGGTGCAGCAAATTGCACAATCAAGTCTATTAAAGACAATTGCACTTCCATAACAAAATATGACAGCTGTCATTTAAAACTGAGAATTCCTTTTCCGAACAAGCATATTTTATACTGAGACAACATCAAAAAAGATCTTCTCCCGTCAAAAAATATAGAAAAATAGAAAATGTAATAGAGGTTATTTTAATCTAGTTTAATCACCTGAACAAATAAACGTCTCTGATATGAATTGATTTGTATGTTTGGTGCCACAAAGGGGAGGGAAGACAATTCCTAGCAACTGGCCCACACTTCTGTGACATTACATTTGAAAAGTAAAATGGGCTTTAGAATTTTATTTTAATTATTCCATCTGGTTCATACAGAAACTTTTCTAGACTAAAAACTCTGTGCAGCATAGGCTTAAAGTTCTACATGACCATTTGTGCTATGTTTGGATTATTGGGACATATTCCAGCACTGAGCTGTGCCTGATTATCTGCCAGAAAATCTAAGATAATCATAGGTAGAACACAGAAAGTGAACTTTCCTCTGCATTTTGGCCTTTTCATACAGTCTGTAAATAAAATAATTCTGAAGCTCTGTACAGCAAAACTCATAGGCGGACTTCCAAGAATAGTTGATGACATTTTTATTCCTTCCTATGTCTTTTAGGAATAACCATAATGAAATGCAGATTATACTGATAATGTGTATATGCTTTTGATGGAATAGAGCAGCCCAAAATTTGGCCAGCAAAGATAAATTTTTGGTAGTTAGATTATGCGCAAGAAATTAATATATGTATAACTCTGGTAAATTCGATGAGAATGATAATATAGTAGGCCAAAGGTAATATGGGTGCAACTTTTAAAAGTGTAAAAATGTTAACAGTACAACCTCTTCAAATGGAAGCAGAACACCTGTCAGATGGCCTGTAGGACTGAAAAATACTTGCAGTATAAAGAGATAAGACAATAACAGGGAAGCTAAAAAACAGGTCACGTTGAAGGACGTTATGGAAGTTACCACACCAGGATCTATGGGACTCTCAAACTGAACTTTCTGTAAGCTATGTTTTAAAAGAGATCCATAGAATAGGTAATAATATTTTGCCAAGAGATGATGGAAGAGGATGTGTCAGATGTCCATTAAATAATTTTACTGCATGCTGCCCATTCTTTTTGTCTGACAGTGTGTTTCACAGAGCAAGTAAAGATCCTGGGGAATGTATTGCTACGACTTGTTTTGAAAGTGGGTTCTTGGGGTGATTAGGCAAATTAATGGAGGACAGTGCTTCCAAGGGCTATAAATAAGGTCATCTAGGTGCAATCACTTGCTCATGAAGTTCCCAAAGTGCTGATTACTGGAAGAGTACCCAGAGGTATACTGTTCCATAACTGCCCCCAAATACCATTTCTGTAATGCCTACTGACGGAGACAGGATGCCATGCTAGATGGACAGTTGGCTGATTCAGTCCTGCTCCTGCTATGTTATGTTTACAAAGGAGCCGTGTTACACTGAGAAAAAGTGTGTTTGAAAGACTTTAAATACAGAGAAATGGGATACTGAGTCTGGTGAGGTTTCTGCTGAGGTTTCTAGTGCTACTGTGAGTTAAGATATTTGATAAGACTACATGTAATGTTCTGAAAGGAGAATGGAATTTGGAATAAAATATGCAGATGATAAGTTATGAGAAATTGATACTGCCAGTGAGGACCATGGCTTATTCCAAGGATCTTGAGGTCTAGTCTGAATTTCTTAGGTCTTGAGACAAAACTCCCACTGGATTTATTTTTGGGATACATTCTATAAAAAATGACATTATTTCTTCAGCTCTTCAAAATTTACCTCAAAATTGTCAAGTAAAACTATTCTAATTTAACTGTATTCACTTCAGCAGGATATTTGCCTGTGTAAGGACTGTGCTGTACAAAGATTGTTTCTGTTAACAGAAGGAAATTATTTATTCCTATGGACACTTTCAGAATCATAATGGACTTAAATGTCTGTTTGAATCTCTCTGAACAAAAGACAAGGTGCATGTACTACTGGTACATATTAACCCACCTAGTTAAGACCTTTGTTTTACTGAGTCTTGCTCTGGTCCTCTATGATGGGGTAATTTTTGCCTGAGTATATGAAAAAAAGTTTTTCATAGATTATGCATAGAACTGGCTCACAATAGCAGAGTTCATACTCTTGGAGGCCAGGCTCTGATATGAAAACTGGAATGTGAATTGACAAGTATTAGGAGAAAAATATCCAAGTTCCAGAATTTAAAGGACTTTTAGCTTTGTTAAAAAATAAACTACATCAAAATGTTTCTTTCTAATCTCAGCCAGCTGATGTTTTATTATTAAATAAATTGTTATTTAAGATATTCACTTCATACAGCTGCATATTTGTTCCTGTCACTCTCTTCAATATTAAATTTCATGTCTCTAAATGGTGTGAGTTGGTTTTATTTTCCTCAGTCAAAGCCTTTAATGTTTATTTTATTGATTCATGCTAAAAAAATGAAACAATGAAAGCTTCTTCAGGATACTTGAAATGTGATCAATTTTTTTCTTTTAAAGTGGAAATACAATATACCTATTACTCTAGGATATGTGTCTCTAAGTGCAAGTGGTTGGAGCATACATAATAATTTCCTGTTTTATTTGAATGTCCAGGCTTAGCATCCATATTTTATAAATGCTGACGCCCTAAAGTTAAGTAGGCTATCATGGCAGTTTTGAAGTAGTAATTTATGTTGCAAGTAAGACATTATTGAAGTTAAATAAGTGTTTCACAACTAACATTATCATGCACATCTTTCAAATACTTGATATGATATTTGTAAGTACAGTTTTAGCATGACAGGAGTTTTTAGAGCATGGTCTGAATTCCTATCGCTTTCTGTCCAATATTTTATCCTTAGCATATGATTAATATGCACATAGTTAATAGGTGAGTGACAATACAAGAGGAAGGCGGCAAACAAAAATGGATTTTTTCAAGCACTGTCTTAAGAGTGTTGGAACGAGTTTCTACCTTTGATTCAATTTTAATCACGAGGGGAAAGAAGATTTTAAAAAAAGAAGAGAGATCTCTATTATGTGCCATGTGGGTAATAAAATAGGGAGAAATATATAGTCAATACAGAAGTATTCAACTCTAAATTTCTGTTTTCACTGAGTCATAACCTTCTCATACTCATTTCTGTAAGGTAAAATGAGATATGCTTATTTTCTGTTCCAAAGTGATTTCCTTTTTATACTGAAAGCATAAACAGAAATCCATAAAGATGTTGTGAGGGTAGAAAAAGATATTCAGATTTCAGTTATTCAAAAAAAATAACAGACTGAATGTACGGGTAGAACTAGCAGTTACAAATGAGCAGAGGGAAGGGAAGAATGAAGAGTACACAAGTGCCAAAATGCATAGCTGTTTCTGCCTGCCTGGAAGTAGAAGGTAGATAGAATTTTCTGAAACTTGTCTCCTATAAGCAACTAAGAACTGAAAGTTGTTGTTGACTTGACTTTTGGAATGGCACATACCGGCTGGGGTCTTTGTAGGGTCCTGGTATCCCTCCTTTGCTTGCAAGGTCTGGCTGGTGTTATAGGAAGGGCTATATATGTGTCTGTGAGGAGTCCAGTGCCGTGCCATGAAGGGTGATCATTCTGAGGGAAAACACTCCTTCTTGCTAAATTTAGGTGGCTCAAAAGTAGGGAGAGAGGGTGTCAAGGCACTGGGCAGTATGATAGAAAGGAAAGAATTTTGGATAAAGAACCCCTGGAAGTTTTACGTGACTGGCATTGGGACTCTCCTACTAGGCAAATGGGATTACACAATAGTATATCTCTGTCATTTTAATTTTTGAGGACTATTGTGCAAGAATTTTATTTCATGCTTTGGTTTGTCCTTCCAGTAGTCTTAAGTCTTGGTTCTCAGAGTCCCATGCTTTACATATTGCTACTAAAAAGCACCCTAGTTCATTCTAAAAGGATTGTAGTTTGAGAAATGTTCAAAGTATAACGTAAGTGAAATAATATGTGACTTTCATTGTATCACAAGGATAGGGTGCATTTTATTGCACATTCCTGCTCGTGCTATAAATTCCTGCTGATCTTTTTTTAACTGCTTCCTGTATCTGTTTCCACACAGTTGCCCACCTTATTTCATGCTGTTCCCTATGCTTATTTCATACTCTTCCTCTCCTCTGTTAACTCCCTTCGTAACAGTTGTTCTAGGTCCTCCCAAGCAATGATACAATCCCTGTTGGTGAAATTTGCACTTAGTCCTGAAAGCTGGACAGCCATGCTGCTTGCTTTGGTAATAGGCTTATAGGTTTTTGTAATCACTTTAGTAATGAAGAGTAATTTTAATTTTCCTTTAAAATACAATAGCCATAAATAATGAAAGGTTAAGTAAAGAAATTAGTTTTAGACAGGTTCTTCATCATGCAGGACCTAGAGTTCTATTCATATTAATTAATGACAGTATTAGTACTTAAAAAGGAGTGTAAAGACTATAGTGTCCTATTCTGTTTTGGGTTCTAAAATTATACCATCCAACTATTGCAAGATGAATACGAAGTTGAGTGACTAAAAGTCACACACTTAAAGCACTTCTCTTATTAAACTTTTAATAAGAACATCATTAATTTGCACTAATGACGTATATTTGTATTGGAGATGACCAAACCGTGTAAATTAGGAAGTAAATTAATAAATGGAATAAATAACTCAGAGATACTTCATTTTGTTGTGCACTTTATTCTTTAATTGAAAAGGATATTTTAATTAATGATGATGATCATGCACCAGAATATCATTTGTAGTACATCTTGTGTATTACAACAAGGAAATTCAAACAACAGCAGAGCAATCTTCCTTCAGCACAAAGGGGCAGGGCAAAGACCACTTTTGGTCTTTGTGGCTTTCAGGATATGTAGATTGCAAAATCTGAAAAAAGAAGAGTCTCTTATCCTGAGACTTTGTTGTTTTGCAATTTGCATCTTCCTTCTCTCCAGTCAAATCTACCAAAACCTCACCAAGCTGTTATCTTTTTGTTTTCATCACTTGAATTGACAATTATTTGGTTAGAGTCATTGCCAGTGTTTGGACCTTAGAGGTGTAGGATGCTTTAACTTATATCTCATATCTTACATTTGCAGACTTATATCTTCATCTCCTTTTTACCTTGTGCCAGAAACATCTATCCCTCCCTCGGAAATATTTATCAAGACTTGTCTATTAGCAAAATGTACTTACATCTTGAACAATGCAAGATCAAAGTATATATAAGCCAGTTCTATTCTCAGTAACAGTGTTTGCATAACTGAGTGACTTTATTGAAGACAAAAGAGCCAATCTACTGTCACTGAGAGCAGAATTTAACTTTTTTGTCTTGTGCTTCATCACTTTTGGACCTTTTCTTGAAAGTGTTTCCTGTTACATTGCCAAAGTAACAAATAGAGGTACAGTTAAAAACTGTTACCCTGGTTAACTTAGATTTTATAAATTACATTTTTCCGGTGCATGCTTTGTATGGTAATATGATGTATTCTAGGACGTTTGCCAATGTAATATGCCAATAACTTAATTTTTTAAACTTTACTTATGTTTGTAGTTGACATAACTGTAGTAGCAGGAACCCAACATCAGACAGACAAGCTGTTCAATGGAGTCCCTTGTCCAATTTAGGTAATTCCTTTCCATTTTCCCAAAGCCTCTCCATTCACTGCAGTCTGGTATGTATTTTCATTAATTTCTGTGTAGCAAGTTCCCTCTTATTCTAAGACAATTTAGCAGTTTAATCAGCACCTGATTTCATAAGTTTGTTTCCCTGAGTGAAGAGAATTGTTTCCTTTAACCACAGAAAGCATTTGTAATTTTTTTCTAGAAAAACTACAATTTCTGTCAGACTTGTGTTAGCCATGTATGTACAAAATTCTGTATGCAAGCCACAGAACTATCTGTTCTTTCAAACAAATAATTTCTTCCCTTATATTTTCTATTTTCACATTCTTATGTGTGATTGTTTTATTCTGCTATTTTATATTTTCTTTTTGCTAGAAGAGAAACTATAGTACTAGAGTTACAACTGTCAGCTATGCATATGTTGGCAAGAATAGTAAACTTTAAACTTCTCTCAGACTTTTCCTTCTGAGAGAAATAATGTATCTAAGTCCCACGATGACATTATAGCCTCTTACCATGTGGCTGAAACAATGAGTCTTAGCTAAGAATAAGAAAAGCTATAAAAAACACTGGAGGGTTTTCTTTGTTTTGTGTTTGTATTTTGAATAATAGGTGGCAAGACATGTTTGACATAAGACTGCAGAATGATTAGACTAAGGGTTTGGAGTGCAGCTGCGCTGATGATATTTGGCAGCCTTATTGACACATTGTATTGCCTCAGGCTAATGATTCTTGCAGTTTTTCAGTCATTTCTTGCAGTCTGTTTAGGGAGAAAGTACTTAGACCTACTTCTGAGCTGGGTTTGACTCCAGCCTGTGTCTCTCTCAACTTACAGTGGCAAAGCAAAGGAAATGACTGCAGAGTTGACTTGTCTGCTTCTGGCAGCTAGGAGGAATACTTTCTCACGAGCGAAAGGCCCTTCATTGGCAATCTGCCCAAGACCTAATAAATGGATTATTTACTAGGTGATCATTAGCTGCTTCTGCTTTTTCTGCATTTGACTCAAGTAATCCAAGAGTATGTTCTATCTGCCAGTTTTATTACAGTGCATCAACAGCTATTTCTGATATATGGCCAGGAATGTAGTATTATCAAATATTTGCCTACCCATGGTATCAAATGCTAAGGATACGTACTTTTTTCCCCTTAGCTAATTATTTTCTTTGCCCTTTCTGTGACTTCAGCTTTATTTCAGTTGCACTAAGGTAATCTCTTTAACTGCCTTGATTTTACATAATGTGATAACTTGCTACTTCTAACATATACTGAAATAATATTTCTGGTAACCATTATCTTGGAGAGGAGGAACACAAGAGCCCACACTGGGCCTCTTTTCACTGCTTTGCATTAGGTTAAGTTATTAGGTCAAATACAATATTTCTGTATAAGATAGCCTGATTTTCATTTCAATGAATCATTTTCCTTCAAATCATTTTCCAAATCTCATTGAAATTCAAATTAAATGAAACAACATATTTGAGGTGTAATAAAGGCATTGTTCTGCCAGGGTATGGTTATTGAGATCATTGTCCTAAAGTATTCATAACATTTGCAGACCAAATTCTAGTGCACTCCTTCAAAGGTGTGACTTACCTAGGACAATTTCAGGAAGCTGTATTCCCTACATCTCTATTCTACACCCTTCTGTTAGTGTAACCTAACACAGCATGTGTTATTGCTTCCTAATGTGGTCGTGGTCAAGCCTCTCACATCCTGGTCATCTAGAAACCACACAAATAATATCGAAATCATATTTATAACAGCAAATGCTAATGAATAAATTGTTTAATGTTTTATTAGTTATTTTTCATGGTTAACTTTTCTGGCAGTCTGACACACTTTGTCCACCTGAATTTTATGATCCAGATACTGTCCTCACTACCTGAGATCCTTACTGAGTAGGAAATAAGCCTATGTTTGCATTTATGATACCTGTGGCTATGCTGATCACAAGGCCATTACTGAACCACAGAGAGCAATCTTAAAAATAGTTGTCTTATGCCACAAGGCACATGCATATGACATGTTCAATAGAAATCACAACAACTTGAAAAACTGCTGTTGCTGGAAGATATGCAACTGTTCCCGAGGTAAGCCTGTGTCATTAGACATATAATTCATATTAAACATCTCATCATTGCTGTTTTATAAAATGATTTTTACTCAGTGGTCACAAATAAAAATGTCAGCCTTGCAGGAGTTTGAAGCTTTTTCATTCCCTTAACTTTGCACCACTTAAACTAAATGTTTGGTCTGATGTCCTGACTTTATGAGCAATTTTGAGGCCATTTGGTCTAATCTGAATTTTAGAAAGGCAGCTGTGCACTGTTGTGTGACAGATCTCACTGAGCTTTCCTATCTCCTTGAAATGTTGTGATCTTTAATGTCTATAGCTGTGCAGTCATCTGCAACTGAACCTTTACCTGTCCCTCTTCAATGACATATGGGTTATCCTTTAGCTTGTGAATAATTACACTGGAGGTAATTTTATTTTCCTGCATGTAATACTAAGTATTTGAAGATTCTCTTACAGAATTTTGGAGGCTCAGACTTTTTTGATAACTTCTTGAGGTGAATTCAAGCAAACGGATTGTTTCAAAACAAAACTTATTTTTGTGGTATAATTAAAATATAACATTATCTTTCAAAAACATTTCAAATCCAGAATTCAAGATGTGAATTTATCTGTAAAATAACCTTAGGGATTCTTTTTTTTTTTAAGGAAATAGTTTTCATTGTTATAAGTGTCTGTCAGAGAGGAATGAAAATAATGAAAATAGCAAGTTTTATAGATCTGCTTAAGAAAAACATTTTCATTCTTTGGAAGCAGTGAAACAGACTTGTTTTTCATAAATTATGTGGGCCTTTTTGTGGTTGTAGAGAAGTTAACACTTGAGAGCAGAGACTCTTAACTGTGTACTAGCAGTGTGAACATTCAAGAGTCTTGGAAGTCTAATGTGGCTTCGAGTTTCAAACAGTTTTAGCTGGAACTGGCAACACTGTGTATAGCAATCATGCTATAGTTAGTTTGCCTGTTTCTAGCAAAAGCTAACAACGTGAAGACTAATGCTACCCACTGGTCAGCTCTTGGAAAATAGTTGCAACAAAAAGCATTTTTCTTTATCCTGACCATTGCTTGGAGGAGTGAGAGGACTGAAAGAGAGCCTCCATTACCCTTTCTCTGTTTTAATCCCAAAAGAAGGAAGTAGAAGTTGGACAGAAATAGGAATTGGAGAGCTTTATTGAGCTTTATAGCTCTATTGAGAAATAGAGTTGATGAACTTTGAGTGAAGTCACTTCTCCATTCTCCTCTTGTTTAGGGACTGGGAATTGTGGGAGTACAGTTTAGGTTTCCAATGCCCTTTTATTGATGCATTTATGCACCTGAGACACATATATTATCTACAGACATGATATTTTCAGTAACTGTAGCAGGATTGAGAATCTGATCATACTATGCATGCTTTAAAGTCATCTTGTACAAAAATATTTTTCCCTAATGAGAACCTGTTCATTCATCAGCAAATACTGTCAAGTGTAACAAACCATAGAGTTTTCAAGATTTCCAACATTTATGTACGGTTCATCTTACAGCAACATTGTTAAATTCAGTCATTTATAAAGAATCAAAAAGTGGAGATATTTCATCCAAAACAAGTATCATGCATATAACTGACTATTACACCTACTTTTGAAAGAGCAGTCTGCATTTTTTTTGTTGTAAATACTTTCACTTGTTTTCTCAGAAGTATCTGACAATACATCTTACAAACTCTGAAAAGGCGAATATTTGACACATTGCTACCTACTTTTAGATACTATTATTAGCTGCTGCTAGATAAAATCAGTTTTGCAAATTGGATGTTTGCTTCTCCTCCCCTCCAGCAAAGCTCGATCTTAATAAATTAGGTTGGTAGCTGAATAGTGAGAAATACTTTCTTATTGTAACTCGTCACTGAAGAACATGTAATGAACTAAGCATGTACAAACAAAAAGCCTCAACTTTATCTGATATCAGCAGGAATCATGTTGGCTTAAGCCAGAGTTGTATTTCGTCTGATGTATTTTACTGATTGCAAAGGGAAGTGTGTTTGTCAATGTTGATTTTATTTGAGGTTTAAAACATGTTTAAAACATGTTTTACAAATATGATATTGAATATTTTAAACTTGCCTGACAACTTTTTAAAGATATCTCAAAACTTTTATACTCCAATCAAAAGGTTTCCATGGTTCCTGTATTTTCCAGACCTAAGATTTCTCTCTTAGTTATAACTTTTCCCCCAGTTAAATAATAAAGACTTGCTGCAGTATATTTTGTCACTTATATAGCTACATAGCTAATTTTAACATGCGAAGAAAAGTCAGGTGATTCTTTTCACATTGTTTATTCCTCAAACTGCAAATAAACAATGTGTACTCTTAAGTTCTCATACCAAAAAAAGCCCCCCCCCAAAAATCCTAAAATAATATATAATAAATGCAAACTAAAAATCCATTTCCTAATCAGAAATAAAATTTTTGGTCAAATGCCATTTCTTACATTCCATTATAGTAATGGATTAAAATCCTGCCTCAGTTTCTTCCTCATCTGATTGAAAACCAAGTTACTGGCAGCACCCTTGCCCAGAGGGCACCTGAGCACCATGTAGCCACTCACTCACCCCTTCCCCCTCAGGACAAGGGAGGAGAAAATGAAGCAAAAGGCTCAGGAAGTGAGATAAGGACAGAGAGGGATGACTCACCCATTATGGTCATGAGCAAAAGACAGCTTTGTTAGGGGAAGAAAAAAAAAGCATAAATTTAATACAGACACTAACAGCAACAACACTTAACAGACAGAGTAGGAGAAGTGCTACTACATCTTAAAAACACCTTCCTCCCCACCCCTCTCTTCTTCCTGGGATCAGCCCTGCTCCCGATCTCTCAAGCTCCTCCCCAAAGCAGCACAGGGGGCAGGGGATGGGGGTGTGTGGTCAGTCCCACCGCTTCTTCCTCCTTAGGGAGAGGGAGGGGGGATGTCCTTGAATTCTTTCTCTGCTTCAGCATGGTTACCCTCTCATGGGAGACAGTCCTCTGCGAACGTTCTCTGACACGAGTCCTTCCCACGGGCCACAGCCCTTCCCAAGCTGCTCTGGTGTGGGTCACCCCTGCATGTCCCCAGTGCCAAACTATAACAGCCAGGGCTTCTTCCCACAGAGTCTGGGCCTTCTTTGGGTTCAGTCACCTGCTCTGGCATGGGGTCCTCCACAGGCTGCAGGTCAGCATCTGCTCCACCATGGACCCCCATGGGTGGCAGAGTGGGCGGCCCTGCCATCTCACCATGGGCTGCAGGGCAGTGCACTGGCACACCTCCCCCCTTCCTCCTCCTTTCTTCCACTGACCTCGGTGTTCACAAAGGTGACCTTCTTGTAACCCCTCCTCACAACTCCCACTCCTCCTCCCAGATTTCTCTTCTTAAATACATTAGCGCAGAGGCACAGCCACTGTTGCTAACTGGATCAGCCTTGGCCAGAGGCTGGTCCAACTTGGAGCCGGGGGAGCTTCAAGAAGCTTCTCATAGGGGGCCACCTCTGTAGCTCCCTCCCCCGCTACCAAAAACCCCACCACACAAACCCAGCACACATGAACATTCTTTTGTCTAGCAGTCTGTCTGCTTTGAGGAATTAGATTTAAGTCTAATTAGATTTAAGGTTAAGAAACCATCTAGTATAAGACATTTGCTGAGCAGAAGCCTGCCACATTACAGAACAGATTAACTTAGCCATTTTTACTTTATTTGGTAGAAAAAACCTCAGTACATTATTTGGAATAAATTTATTTCAGCATTTGAAGAAATGAGAATTATTATTTGAAGAAATGAGAATTATTCCATCTCAAATCTTTAGAAGGTATAACTCAATTAAAATAAATTTCTTGTGTAACAGGATCACCTAGGGACAGAAATGTAATCTCTATAATTATTTTTCTTTTCATTTCTAATATCCCTTCTTGTATTATTTAACACGTGAAGTGGCATGTACTTTTGGATTTTTTTCAGAACTAAAAAAAAAATTAAACCTTGATTTGCTCTGACTATAGTATGTCATTTAATGAGTTTAGAATATTTAAACTTTTAGAAATTAACATTAAAATGATGGTTTCAAATAAGTAGCTAAATATTAAATCCCACCTAGCAGAATTAAATTGTCCTTTTAATACAACACAAAATATTAGTTAGCTTGAAATTAATGATCTGAACCAATCATAAGATATTGACCAAACTCAGAAGAGAGAGCGCTTTTTTCTACCATCGAAAGATGGATGTGCCAGACACACTGTGTTTATAGGTTTAAACTAAAGCTGTGCTGAGATTCGAAACTACATGTTTTTTGTTGGGACTGAATGTGAAGAACTTCTGTGGAAATAGTTTATACAAACTCTAATGTACTTTGACTACAGCAGAAACTTTAAAAATTATGTACTATGCTAACAGGAGTAAAAGCCTCAGAGATGTGTGTCTTCCACAATGAAGTCCTATATTGCTTGTGTTTTGACCAGTTATTTTTTTTAAAAAAATTATTTTACATGTTAAGATAAATACCCTTAAATTAAAAACTTCAGTCAGCTGTGTGCTATGATCCTTCAGAGCACTGTGTGTGGTGTTACTCACAAATACTTTCCTGTACTTGTGAAATTATTGGTGATTTCTGGTTTCATATTTATTTCATGGGACAAAAAAGAGCATTACAAACATGCTTTTTCAGAGATTAATACTTTTACTAAATAATGTCTGTATCCTCATGAGTCCTCAGTAACTGAGACAGAAGAAAGGAAAAGTCTGAGGTTTGTTTGCGGTGTGAAGTTGCATAATTATTGTGTGACTAATGGGAAGAATTGTGCTCAGTAGGACTCATTTCACAAAAATTGGACTTTCATGCAGCTTATTTACTCAAACTGAGTTAACTTGTTCTGGCTTTAATGTTTGTCTGAAAAGCTATTATTCCTCCTCTTCATACTGCAAGTTACTATATTGCAGTTGATGCAATGTGTGCTGTATGTATTTTTATGATGTCAGTCGACATTATGAAAAGTTATCTGGAAAGATTTTAAACCTAGAGGATTCTGCCTGAGGGACTGTAGGAAGACTATTGATGACAATATCTTTGGAAGGTCATTAAGAGGATTTCAAGGATTAAACCCCTTCTTTTTGTCTGTATGGAGATTAGTGGTGGAACCTGTACCAGTGGGCATTTAGTGTAATCAAACCTGACTGTGGAGTTCCCTTTGTGTTGTGAAGGCAGCTGAACAAAAGGGAGCTTAACACCGAGACTGCCTTGGCTATACTGTGCCTGACCCAGTGAGAACAAGCTGCGTACAGGAGGGGCTAATGCATTCTGAAATAAAGAAGGGGGACTTGATATCAAAAGTATAAGGTCAAGTAAGAGACAAAAGAAGATATTGTTATATGCAGATATAGAAGCCAAAGCTTGTAAGGACAGAGGAATATATATACAGATTAAAAATAGTGGTGGTTAAGTTAATTTTCCTCAAATGCCATTCTCATTTGTAGCTTTCACATTTTGCAAATCTAGATTGAAGGTAAACAGAACAGTACATGTTGCAATTACATCAACAGTACAGGAGAAACCATAGAAGCAAATGAGATACTCTGGTTCTTCTGGTTATTGACTCAGTAAGTACTTAAAGAACATCTGTGATGGTTGGGAAAAGGGAGAAAGTTTGCCAAGACAGGAGTTTCATAAAGGAAACTACTGAGTGAAATTCCAGAAAGTCATGGAAAGGTCTTTAAAACAGAATAATTTGGAAATAAAAATGTCAACTATGATATTGAACACTAATGGCTGAATATGGCTGTAGAATCATAGAATGGTTTAGATTGGAAGGGATTCTTAAAGATCATCTAGTTCTAACCCCTTGCTATGGACAGGGACACCTTCCACTAGACCAGGTTGCTCATTTCCAGTGGTGGGGGTTAAACAGAGGTCAGGCTGTTTAGAATGCTCTGCAGTAACCTGTGCTCTTGGAGATAGGTGTTGGAGGTGGTCTTTTGGCTCTCCCTGTGATCTCTGGCTATTGGTGAACATATCTACAAGAGACAAAAGGAAAAGGATATCTCCCTTCCAAGGTAGTCTTCCCAAACTGTAGCTGTGTATGTTTTTTCCATAAAAGTCCATTTCAGAAAAAAAGTTTGAGTATCTCAAGTTTTTCACTGATACAGTCTTCAAATATCCTCCCCTTCAGTCTTTCATCCCCCTACAAATTGAATTTAAACAGTCTGAATAGGTTTTTATTTAATGTCCTAATAGCATGTTTCCTTTCAGAATTTCTAGAGGAAACCTCTGTCACCGTCTTGTTTTCAAATTTGTAAAATTGATAATGTTCACTGTAAATTTAATATGGAGGGTCCTCCAGACTTCTATATCTGGGGAACCCAGATATTTTTTTCAACAAGGAACTCTGGCATATCTGGATTACTGGGACTGTGATACAATTGTCAACATATGTTGACTCCTTTGTAAACATATTTTGCATGTCTGCTGCTGCTGCAACTTTATTTAAAGCTTAGACACATCCTAAAAAGGACAAGATTTTAAATGGAGTATAGCTTCATGTTCTTGCTTAAGCTGGACCAGTGAAATGATGGTATTGGCCATTTAGCTGGAGGTTACATTGTAGAGTCCAAAGAACAATAGGCAGTGATGTAAATATAGTAGGTATTGGAGAATATGGGCTATCATCTTGTGTTTTTAAACTGTCCAGAACAGATCAACCTGTGTGCTGGTGTTGTATTCTGACATAGAGTGAAAACTTTAGCAAATTACATGTGCAATTCTATAGACTTTGTGACTGTGAAAACATTCTTAAATATCTTCTACCTAGATATGTTTTTTAAATGTATTGTAAACTCCCACCTTGCTTTGAGAAAACTACTTTGTGAAAATACTTATAACGTAATTGATACTAGGAATAGTGCTGATAATACCTAACACTATTACAAATAAATCTTTTTCTAGAATAAATGTGGTTTTCATATGAGTCTTCTCTCTAATTATATGTGCAGTTTCAGCTCATAATGCAACAATCAAAGTTACTGTGAAAGGCTATCAAAGGTGATGAATCTATTCACATGATTTTCTAATTTAAATCAATATAATCTTTTTGTATGCTCTGTTGGTAATGTTCAGTGAAAAATATCCCCAGCCTTAGGTTGGACAAGTAAATAACTAAGATTCTCAAACATTCCTCATTTTAGAGTATGCATTTTTCTTTGTTTGCTTAAGACTAAAATCTATCAGCGAAACAATCATTCCAAACAAATGCTGTTTATTTATTCTCTCTTTTTTCCTACTGTTTCCTGATATTTATGTATAAGAAGCTGTACTACTATAAAAAACCTCATAATCTATGAAACTGATGAGAATGGAAAAATTCTCAGGGGGTAGAAAAAAGCTTCTGTAACAGAAATAACATTTGTTTCATTTTTGAAGTTGGCATCCAAATTCACTGCCATCATATTCCTGTTCTATACGTTTCAATAAAAGTGAAGTTGATATAAAATGTGAAATCTGTTAATTGGTATTTTCACAGTCAGACCTTGCCATTTATGATGTAGTGAACTTTTTGATCTTCTTTCTGTTCAACTCTAATTTAAAATGGATGAAGATATTGAAGTGTGAATATTTCTTCTTCACATATCACATTTTTTTATTCTATATAGAAGAATATGTAACAATTGTTTATTGAAAAGACTTTCAATGAAACACAGGAACACTGAACATTAAAGTGGAAGGTACATGTTGTCTCATCTGTACCAGTCCTGTATTACTGCAGGTAGCTTTATCTTTTAGAGGCGGTAAGTTTTTTTTAAACTTCATCTTAAAACTGGTCAGCTTTTTTTACCACCAATATTTTTATTGGAAGACTTTCCCAGAACTTACCTTATTTGAAAATCAGGACTTTTGAAAACTTTATTATGAATGGTTTAAATTAATATATTCTTAAGTAGTTCTTGATAATGACTTCTGTGGTGTACGCATGAACAGAATTATAGAACAGGTTAGGTTCCTCTGGAGTTCCCTAGACCAGCTTCCTGCCCAAAACGGGACTAACAGGACTAACTGTTGGGTCAAGTTGCTCAGTGCCTTGTTCCATAGAGTTTTGAAGACATCCAAAGATGGATGTCCATAATCTGTACTAGTGCTTCAGCACTCTCATTTTTGGAGAAATTTTTCCTTATGTCTGGTTGGAATATCCCCTGGTCATACAACCTGTGATAGTCGTATCTTATCCTTGCATATCTCAAAAAAGAGCCTGGCTCTTCTTCCTCAGTACTTTCCCCTTCAGATATTGGAAGACTTCAATAACATTACCCTTTAGCTTTTCCTTCTCCAGTATGCAAACCCAGTTATTTCCCTTTTGAGTGGTCTGGGTCCCCCAAACTGTCTTAGTGGCTCTCTGCTGGCATCTCTTCTGTTTTCAGTCTCCTTCTTGTAATGAATGCCCCAAACAAAACACAGTACTCCAAATGAGTGCCAAGTAGAGGACAATATTCACTCCCCTCCATTCTATGCAGTCTGTGAACACACATTGTATATGTTCAGCTTACCTAGGTAGTCATAATAAATTGCTAGCTTTTTTGCTTTACTAGTCTAAATGAACCAGGCTGTTGTTTTGACCTCTCAGAAGGTAAACTCTGCCAGTGCATAGAACTGTGTGCAGTATTCCAAAGAGGATCTCAGCAGCCTTTTTTCCTTAGAAATACTTCTCTTTATATACTAGAGGATCATGTTCATGTCTTATGTGAAGATATCCTATGTATCAGTGGTACTCAGTTTTTGATCAACTAACTCAATGAAATCTTCCCCCTTTCTTTGTGGTTTTCAGCTGATGAATTCCCCCATCATATGAGAGAAACTGCGAGTCTCACAGTAAGCGACTTTCCACATTTTCTCAAGATCATGTCATACAGGAATAATTGTATTCCCATGCTATGCTTTATTGACAATGAACTTCAGGTTTGGAGTATCAGCAAATGTCATTGCTCCTACCTTTCATGATAAAGACTTGTATGAAAAGAGCATGTTAGATCAGACTTCAGTTTGATAGTTCCTCTTTCACCATAAATTGTTACACCTATTTCAGCTGGTTTAATACTTGTAGGATGTGATACAAAACTCCTGGATTATGATATACACAGATTGATGGGGGGTGTGTGTGTGTGTGGGTGTTCAGGAAATGTTGTCTCTCCATCCTACCTCTCTTAATCCATCTTTATAGACTGGTAATGGGGTTTTTTTTGTGTGTTTTGCTATTAAAAATCTTGAGGTGTGGGGTTCACCTTCTGTACTTAAGAGGGCAGTTTGACTTTGAACTAGCTCACAAAATAATAATTAAATATTTTACACGACCCATAATGAGGTGTGTGAAACTAAATGACTGTCTGTTGGTGAGGATTTCAGGCAGAATTGATGCAGGACTATTGTTTTAAAATAGTAATGATGCTTTGACAAGCAGCCTAGAAAACATAATGGATTTTAGAACAACCCTAGTCTGGTGATGGATTGATTTTTTTTTTTTTTATTATTATTATTTTCTAAGGCTTTGTAATTTATATATTGAATGGAAATAAAGTAGTTTCAATGAAATTAGTATTACTTTAGCCATTTTAGGTTTGCTTTTCCTTTTCCATGTAATAGGTAAAAACATTTTAAAAGGAAATAAATATTAGAGAAAAAAAGGTCTTTCATACAGTAGGATTATACCAAAGTGCCTGCTAGAAGAATGAAAGAATTTAAGACATAATTGAAAAATAAAAACGAAAGACACTTTCCATAGAATAGTTAGGAAATAATGTTCATGACTTTGGAGTATACGAAGCAATAAATGGCTTTCACGGGTGATTAAATGCTGAAACGAAGCTAAGATGTTTGATCACCGTGCAAGTAATTTATTTCAACACTATGAAACATGATTCCTATTATAAGACAAGATAAAAGAAGATACAACAATATTTTTATTCTCTTGTGAAGGTCGGTTAGAACAATTAATAATGGGGAGACCAGATGGCTCAAGGGACAGGCAGTGGGCTCAAGACTGTTCTTTTAAATGTGGAACATATCAATAGTAAATAACCATTAGTATCATCTGTTTCTCTACCATATGCAAAGTCAGTCAGTTTTATCAGTCCGTTTCTCATGGAAAGTGTTTGCAGCCTCAAAAGTCACCATCGTGGTTGGCACATTTGGTCCCGTTTCAGCAAAAAGACTAAAGAATACATTGACAGTGTCAACTGGGAGTGAAGTAAATGAATTTATAAACTCGGATTTGTGGAATTAGGTGTGCACAGTTGCCCACATATATTTGCAGACTAACAGACCATGTGTAAACACAGATGTATTCCAGGCTTCGGTTCATCTCACTTAAAAATTTTGGCTCATATCCTGTTTTCTTTTGGGGATTTAACTATTTAAAAGTACTCTTTTATACAATTGAGTATCCAAATACCTGAGTAGTGAAATACAATAATAACCATGAAACTTTGGCACCATAAACCACATTGTTTAAGACTGACAGAAAGATAAATAGTTTTATTATATATATATACCTGTTTGGGGGGCGTTGTAAATCAAACAGTAGAAAGGTTAAACTTAAAATTCCAAAGCCTTTTGTCATTACAGGTGCTGACAGTAATTTAAGAAATATTTTAATACTGTGTATTTTATGCAATTACTATTACTAAAGAACTCTTATGTTGAACTTTCCAAGTTGTAAGAATCTCTCCCGTGTCAGTAATCAGGACTGTCTGTGGAATCTTAATAGGTGTTTTTGTACACACTCATGTTACTACTCTGTACTGTTAATTATTCTACCATATTTACATACATAAATATCTTTAGTCAGTAGAAATGCTCTTTTACAGGAAAATGTAGTGGAAGGGCTAACATATTTCCTCCACCTAATACTTTCATGGGGTAAAGAAACAATTTTTCTTGCTTTTGTGCAGTTTATGTCTTTTAGTTTGCTCTTATTTTCAATATGAAATTTCTTTATGCCTCCTCTACTTGTTCTTTAGTTGCAGACATCCCAAGATTATAAATATTGTGTGTTGTGTTTATTGCTATGACTTTTCTTATCAGTTGAGGAGGGACTAGAATTTTGTAGGTCAAAAGCAACCTTTTTTAAAAAACGGGGATTTTCTCCAAAACAACAAGCTTTGACACTGACAGTAAGTAGCATTTAACAAAAAATTGATTCTTAGTCCAGAAACCCTTTTATTCTGCAGATTAGGCATCTCATTATAATGGGAAAGACAAGTTTTGCTTAACCCATAGGTGTGTATTTGGAGTAACTTCTACTTTGTCCATCTACTTTATCCTGATAAGTATCAGAGCCCAAACTGCTGGAAACAATTCCTCACTTCTTATCTATCCCAAAACTTAGAGTTGCTTAAAACTGACAATGCAGATAATAAAGCTGTGTGTGTTATAGATGAGTCATGAAGTAAAAACCTTTGAGGTGGAATGCAGACTGCTTCTGTGCTCAAGATCCAACCTGTCCTCAAAGACATAAGGATTAAATATAATAAAGGCAATAAAAGGACAAATAGGTTAAAAAAATAATAATAATTCCAGCAGTGTCTTCCTCTCATCATCTGTTCTCTTCCCCTATAAAATTCCAAATACAAACAAGTATGTGGCTCAATCTTAACTTCAGCAGGCCAAAGTGATTTATTTTGTGCCTTTTCAGGTATGTACTTAGTGCTTTCAGTTGTGTTTGTATATTTCTTAATTTTCTGTGACCTCTGGCCTTGACAATTTATCTGTACATTGTGCAGCAGTGAAGATTCTCTTGACTGAAGGATTTTACCATATTACATCTCAGCATTATTTTATTTTATTTTATTTTATTTTATTTTATTTTATTTTATTTTATTTTATTTTATTTTATTTTATTTTATTTTATTTTATTTTATTTTATTTTATTTTTCTGGATTAAATTACATCAAGTGAAAGATGGCAGATTGAAATGTTGGAGTAGTGAACATAGGTTTACCTATATGGTATCCAGCAATATTGATAACTTCTGGGAGTGTGCTTCTACAACCATTTTTTAAGCGTAACTCTGGCATTCAGTACAGAGCACTACCTCTGTAATACTTCTAAAGTACTGAGCAAACTTAACCATATGAAAATATTCAAAATACTTGCAGTAAGTTTACTGAAAGATTTAAAACCATCTTTAATCCAGGTCTCACTTTTCCTGAAAGCTGAGATAAAAGTAGAAGGGGCAGTTTTCTAGATTTAGTTCACATGGTAACGTATTTATAAACAGTTGCCTCTGAACAGAAACAATGCAATTACATTTGGGAAAAAAGTTTGTATTTTATTGTTGTGTGTGCCCTTTGTCAAGAAAAATCTGTTGCTTAATAATCAGTACCATAATTTTCTTAGACAAATATAGGAAGAAATAGATGGTGGTGAATAATCATAGACCTGATATAATAGTACCTCAAAGGGAACCTGGATGATGGATCCATGTTTTTTACTGCAAGTTTTGCATGAAGGACTACTTGGTCATCTACCTAAAGTATCTTTCAGTGCAGCTAGTTATTGTAGGCAAGTTAACATGCAGGCAATTGGTCAATGATTGGGAAGGTATACTTCCCCTCCACAGGGCTGTGTCATTTGCACAAAAACCTTAGAAGGAGCAGTGAGCCACTCCTAGACACTTACACAAGTTGCCTCAAATCCAAATTTTCACAGGGTACTGAAGCATCAGAGAGGTTATTGTAGAAGAAGGAAATCCTCATTGGCAAAATATTGGTGGGAAAGGGCAAAACTTTAGATTGTCTGTAGCATTTGATAGTTTGATTGTATTGTGTTTGCAATTGCCTGGTACTAATTTCTGCTAGAAATTTGAGCACTGCAAGAACATAGCACTGCCACATGCAGTGTGTGGCTTTCAGTAAAGCAGTCAGCCCTGGAACACTGTTTTGCAGTAATTCTGATTTAGCCAGATTGAGGTCTAATGCTGCATTCAGGTTCCTGTGGTAGATTAGTATCTCAGCTACTTTTAGTGCTCAAGGACATCTTGGCTTGCAGTTCTTCCCTGTAGCCTCTAAACAAAGATGACATTCATACTTGGGGAGGTCTGACATTCAGATTTATTATGAAATTCTAATTGCAAATGACTATTTCTCAAGAAAATGTAAAATCCACAAAAGAAATAAGTAAAGAGGATAATAGTGCAGTACTGTGATGGTTTAATTAATGTTAGGCTAACCTTAGGATGTTGTAAATGTCATTTTCTATTGGCTACATTCAGGCTGAGCTGGGGTTTTAGCCCACAGCTATGTGCAGTCGGTGGGTGGGCAGAGCACTAAGACTGTTCTGCCCAAGGATCATACTGCAGTACTCCAGTGCCCCTTCTTATTTTGCCAACATCCTGTGGCTCAACAGACATTTTATTTTCTTCCTTTTCTACTCTTGCTGTTTCCCAGTAGTTGCCCATGGCTAATGCAGAGGCTGACACATAGGCATGCAAACAAGTTTGAGTACCTGACTGAAGTAGGTATGTTTAATTACAATACCTAGATTAGCTGGTGTTTTGTTTTTTGTGGGTTTTTTTTTGTTTGTTTGTTTTTGTGTTGGTTTTTTTTTTTTTTTTTTTTTTTTGTCTCACAGAGCTCTTTTCATATGTTTGGTACCTAATAATAATAATACTTAGCACTGTTACAGCATTTGCGATTTTCACAGCACTGTACAAACATTGTCTGATTTACCCTATGTGTCTCCTACAATGCACTTATTGAAGTGGCAGTTCACATGAAAGCTTGGGTCCTCAGGCCTTCCCTTATGCTTTGCCGCTTGCCCTCAGAGACCTATATTTACCACAATCCCCCACAAATCTAGTACTTCCTCTCTTTTTAGAAAATGCTGAGACAGAAAACTGAGATCATGCACAAATATTATTTTTCCATCTTTATCCTGCTGTTTTACATGCTCTACAATATGCTTTTTCTCCAGTCTCTATTTCTGATGTATTTTCCCACGTGAAACCCAGACTTAATCTCTACCATTGGTAGTTGATACTGCACCAGTCAAAGTTGCCCTAACCTGGCTTAGACTTTGCATTAGCTCTGAACTTTGAGTTAATGCAAAAACCTGCACAGTATTTCTTCTGGTGCAGGATTGCCTAAAAGACATGGGGAGGATGACAAGGCATTCCTTTTTTTTTTTTTTTTTTTTTTTTTTTGTGGATGAAGGCAAGTTGCCATAAGAATCTCTGTGGATCAATAAAGCACAATTTTTGTAAATCACAACAGCTGTCTCCCTTAAATTAATCAAATGGATCTGGTCCAGCACTCAGTACTTTAGTGGCCCTTTCCATTTTGGGCATACAGAAGGTTTCTCCGAGCAACTGAGAACTATATTCTTGCTTCACCTTGGGACTCTGTCAAGTTAAGAAATGCAATTGCCTGTTTTTTTCTCATCTGTGGCTTAGGTCAGAAAGTACCTTCTGTGGTATCATTTGGATTAATTAAGTCACATTTTCCTCTGTTGTTTTGCCATCTTATTCATAAAACTAGGGCTCCAAACTACAGTAAATGATAATACAATATACAAGTGATTTCACTTCCATTACTTTTTGGGAGAGTACTAGACAGTCACACTGTATTTGCAGCTCATACGTTCAGTTTGAAATTTCATATTTGATTTTAAGATAATCATGGAAGTGCTCACAACTTCAGTTCCATCTTTGCTCAGTAAAATTATTTATTATACTATTATTGGAATACGAATAATTGGAATAGCACTGGAAACCTACCAGCTAACAAAGACTGAAGCTTTGAGGTATTCAGTCATTTTACATAATATGCTGAGGTAAATTTATGTAGACTTTTCTTGCAAACTGTAGTCATTTTCCAATTCTTTTCTCTCCAACTAAGGATGTTTGAGAAAAAGATTTTAAAATTTTTATGAAATACTAAAAACAACTTTAAAGTTAGAAGAGAAAAAATTTAAAGCCTTACTTCACCTTACCTTTTCTTAGGTAAATAAGTGAAATACAAAGAAGAATGTTTGTGATATGACTGGAGAAAACTTGAAAATGTTAAGTCTGATACTTAAATGCCAGGTACTTAAAGCTCTCCAGTCTTACTGAAAATCATGAGAAGTAAGAATATTCATCTTCCTGAGGAGGCAGACCTTCTAAGGATAGGTTGGTGAGAGGGGTAGAAATCAGGTGGTTTGCTTTGTTTTTGTTAGCACATCATGCTGTAATATTTTGTTTCCTGGAAATGAAGAAGAGTAGGTTAGAGCACTACCAACATGAAAGCTCAGTAAAACCTTAAGGCACAGAATGGTAGCTATTCCTCATTCTGATTTGGCAAAGAATTTTTAGGATACATTTAACATGTAATTGCTAAATATCAGTTAAAGAATAAAGCAAAGTTCTTTCCTGTCAATGTCGATCTGCTGATGCAGCTGATATACTACTTCGAATTTGTCTTCTCTTTTATGAACATGAATACCATTTGGAATAAAAGTGATTGTAGGTTTTTCCACTAGCTGAATAGAACTGATGTATGTTTTATTTTTAATTTCCTAATTATAGTGAAGATCTTTGTTTTCTGCAGTCAGGCACTGGGAAACAGTATGGCTTAATGAACACAGGAGCGAGCTGGTGAATTTGGTTCAGCCACTAGACTGTGGCATTGTCTTGGAAAATCATGTTCTTTCAGACACAATTTCTCTGCTTCTTTGTGAAGTGTTCTGCCCTCTCATGTTGAAAGGTGTGGACTTAAACTAAGATATGTAAATCATGACTTCCAAAGAAAGATTTGTCAAACTCAAAAATTTCCAAAGATGACTAAGACAGGACACACAAATAGCCTTCAAGGGTTGGCAAAAGCAGTATCAGAATTTATGGTTTCTCTGCTTAAGTTTGAAATGCTTCTGTCATCTGATGGCTGAAAAATAAAATTAGTATTGTGTGGAAACACAAATTAAGTCCACCCTATTTTGTAGCACTAACCATTCCTGGAATATGACCTCCAACCACATCAAAGCAGCCTATGCCATTTGCAGCATCAACAGATTGGCTCTCTCACTTTCTGAAATAGAAATAACAAACCGGTGTTCCTTTGACTGAGGCTAATGAGGGTTGCTACCTGCTACCATACTCCTAGGGTTGTTACAAAGACCTAGAACAAGGTAAGCCTCTCCATTCCAGGCACCAGGTGAATGTCTTGGCTCTTCTAATGTTGGATCTCAATGTCTCTCTCTCTCTTTTTTTTTTCCACTTTCCTTCTTTTTTCCTGGTGACGTGTTTCTGTATCAGATTGCATATAATGACGCTCTTTATAGTCAACCAGTATTTACTATATTTTATAGTATTTACTACATCTTATACATGAGGTCATTCTGGGAGTCTCTTTGAACAGTTACACACTCATTACTGTTAATTTATGGGTTTCAGACAGTAAGGGGACTAAAAATATACATAAGACTGACCTTACAATCTTCTTGAGCTGGCACTCCTCAACTCAACTCGAAAATCTCTGCACTGTCTCCTAGTAACAGCTTGTTCTGAGCTCAGACTTGCCGAATTCTTTCTCCTAGGCCATTCTTTTTTTGCCCTCTATGGGCAAGATCCCATAATTAGAAATGCATTGTGAAGCAAGAACAAGTTTTCTTCTCCTTCCTGAGGGAGACCATTTCTAGGAAGCAATGTGGATGTTTTTCTGTAGAGATCAATAAAGACATAGATGAGGAGGGATGACTTGTGTCTAAGCCTAAGTAAGGGTGACCTTCAAAGTCAGTCTTAACTGACACTGCAGACATATTAAAATAACCAAGAATATGTTACAGAGCATGAAAAGCTTAATATGTCTTGAAAACAACCTTCAGAAATGCAAGAATATAGGACAAAAGGAAGATGGGAATCATAATCTAGGAATTGCGTAATCTAGGGCTCTGCTCTTGCAGAAAGCATGATAAAAGTCCTTTCAGTTTAAACTCTTATCTTAAAATAAACTGGGATTTTTCAAATCATTAGTTAAGGTGTATTATTTTTTAATTTTTTAGAACAGAATCATGTGACAATTGAAATATGTGGAAATATTAAAACTAACAGTAAAATTGAACATATGTTTAATATAAAAATATGTAGCCAACAAGGGAAAAACCATTGATTATTCTTATACAATCTTAAAAGTTATTAAGGTGCTGAACCTTTTAATAAAGAACTAGATTATTTTTAGAGCTAATGCAAAGTAACAAAACCCCTTTAACAAATTATCCTTAGGAGATTGTTAGAGTTTTAATCGGTTTCTTGTACTTAAACTCATTTTCCCAGCATGATGTACACTATCTGTGTGAGCTTTTCATAAGAAATTCACACTATGATTACAGCACCAGCTATTTCAAGTAAAAACATTGTGAAATGTTACTATTGTTTGGGCAGTTGGAACTGAAATGATTGAGTGAAGGATGATAGTTATGCTGCAGGCTAATTACATGGCTAATGTCTTTGCTTTACATATCAATAGATGCTTCTAGAGATGAGCAATAACTGAGACTCCATTATCAGTCCAATACAATGCACTTAAATTAGCCACCATTTATGAATACTATTAAAATAAGAGCTGGCTAGTGTTTAGTGATGTTGCACTTGACATGTTTTTTGTTGTCAGTCTGTAGATACTGCATATGGCACACTAGGGAGTTTTGACATAGCCAGAGAAGATGTTTTTACAATATTTTGCTGTTAACTACATATTGATTAAAATCACAGAATTTTTCAATAAAGTATGAGATCAAAAAGGCCTTCAGAACAATGACAAAAAGTCATTAGAGCTGAGTGTTACCTTTGTAAATGCAGTAAATGAACTAGCAAGGCGTTGCAATCGGTGAGAGGTTTCATAGCCAAATGATGAAGCTCATTGGAGCAATGCTAATGGTGTTCTCTTTCAATTTTTGATGTGGAAGACTGCAAGTTGACCAAATTTGCAGCTTTAAAGTCAAAACGAAAGAGATCATCCAGTGTCTGAAAGTGCTTGCCATAAGTTTTCATATATACTTAAGGAGTTATTTTATTTGAGTGAAAGGCTTAACACAGATTTTATGTTAAGCAAGTTATTGTCTGTTTGGCATTGCCACTGATTTCACTGTGTGTGGGAAAAATGTACAGGAATGTCATACGGGCAGCACATGGATTAAAAAGAATTAGGTTTTGCTGACAATATGTCTCTTCTAAGTGGGAGCTTAACTGTTTAAAAGCAAAGATTAAAAAGGTGGGATTAATTATTAATTCCTATTAATCACAGAGTTCTTATTAGGCTGTTGTCCTGTACCCCTGCTCTCTTCTCTGCATTTGGAGAGCATAGTGCTTATCATATGGGATACTTCACATCTTTTGACAGTAGTGTTGAAGCCAGTGGTGATATCCAGAACTGATTAATATCTGGTGACAGCAGGCTTTTTTCACCTACTTACACAACATCTAGTCTCCAATAACATAAAATTTATAGACCAAACTATCAATCTTCAATACAAATATAATTACTGCTGTGCTGCATACCTGTGTAAGCTAGAAAAAACATAAAGTGTACAGTCAAATTTCAAAATGCTCAGGAAAATATTACCTAATTAAGTGGAATCAATTTATAGCAAATGCTGAAATTCATTAGACTTCAACTCCTTGCCTTAAAAGTAAAAAAAAAAAAGATGGTAGTAGAAGTATCTCAGATGTGTTTAAAGAATGAGGCCTGAGTGTTTCCCTTGCTACCCATGATATTGGGCAGGAAAAGGAGCAGGTAAGAAAAACCAGTCAAAATAATTTCTCCATGAAACTGCACAAAGCAAAGAAAGATGTATAAGGTGAGGATACACAAATGACAGACAAGGACCGTGAACCTTTCCTTAAGGAAAGAAACTGAATGATACCTACAGGAGAAGCACTGCTATCTCTGTAGTTTATACATTGTAATTTAACTGAAATCTTCGCTTAAGACTGCGAGACCAGAATGATGATTAAATTATCTTTATAATGTATATTGTGATTAATTCTTGCATTGTGTTTTTGCTTTTTACACTATAATAGAAATGCTTCAAACAGGCAAGCTTCAGGGATGTTAAACACTCACCTGTTAAATGTTTGCAGTTATGATCATCTTATTTCACTTATGGGAGTTGATATTAATATAAATTGATTTAATTCTGTTTCTTCACATCAGTTTTATTTAAGAGATTGATTTTGTTTTTAATCAGCTTTGTGTCATACTTATAGATAAATATGGCTTGTGTATGTAAGCTTACTTGCTGTCTAGGAAGCCTGGAGAACAGCAACTCCTCTTGAATACAAAATTGCAAGTATATGTTGCATCCTTTACTCCATGCTTAAGTCTCAGGTAGCAGGTAAATGTGAATAATGTGGTATAAATGTCAATGTAGGAGTAAATGCAGAAATATTCCTTATCTGTCTGCATTTTTGTAGGCATTAAACTGCATGCATAAGTCTGAATTGAGTTAATTTTTTTCTGTTTTGCCTAAAAATCTATGCAAAGGGTTTTATTTTACTTGTTAAGAAGGGTAGAGCAAATTTTTTAACCTCCTATGATTGTATTCCCAGGAAAGACTAGCCATACAGTTCTTCTAACAGCTCAAGTAGATGAGCATGCCACCAAGTTGGAGAATATGTCAGTAACAGAATGAGAACACTTTTCCAACTTACTTGTTCCATAAATAAAAAAAAAAAGGTGCCAGTCTGGCAGGAATGATTATACAGTAATTCCTTCAGTAAATACTGTGACTGATTTACCAGAAGAGCTAAACAGTGGACTAAAAGAACCTTCTCTGAGAAGATAACTGCAATATCTCCTGCTGTCAAGACTGGTATGCCTTCTCCATACTTGTTAATAAATATTAGAAAATCACCTCCCTAAAATACAACAGAATGCTGTTTTAACTCTGTCATAGTTTAGAAGGATGATTTTGTAGTAATGCTCCCAGACCAGAAGTTGTGGTCCTTTGAAACCTCTTGGCAACCTGCATCTTTTCCTTGATAAGTAACTTTGAGTAGGGTGGAGTGTTGCTCAATTCAGTCCTGCCTTAAGTGTAGTGAAGTATTTTCTCCAATACTGTGTAGCATAGTTTAAATCAAAGATTAAGATCTTATTTCATTCCACAGACAAGTTTCTTCTCACCTGAGCCAATGCTGAAAGATGTTCCTTTAGCTTATGTCAAACAGTATTACTTTTACTTCATTTCTCTTCTCTCCATTTTCACAAATGGCAATACAGCCTGTACAGATCAACTCTAAAACCTCTATGGATTTTCGTTGTTCACAAAATCAGTGTAAGAGTACGACCTCTACAGTCCCCTGGATTTGGAGGTTCCTAGTGCTAGTTAAATGTGCTTATTGCTTATCTTTGTTTATCTCATATCTCATTGTTCCATGCCCATGAACCTATAGCTGTTAAACCTTGTGCATCAGATGCTCTTTCATAACACAGAGGTGTCCTATGTCTTGTCCAGCTGTATGCTGAAAAGTCTCTCTTAAGTTCTGTTTTGCCTTTAGAGGAAGATTTGCACCTGGATTTGCCTTTTCATTTCTCTCAGAGATCTGGGAAGTGCATATTTGGAAAATTGTGCTTTTTGAGTTTGACTTTGGAATGTATCTTTTCCCCTTAAGACTACCAGGTAACTCTTTTAAATAAATTTATAAAATAATAATACTAATAACAACAGCAGCAACAACAACAACAATAATTATTACGATGACGATGACGATGACTACTACTACTACTACTATTAAGTTCCATGCAGTGAAGTATGTGTAATGCTACTGAGGAAGTAAAGCTAACCACATACCAAAAAAATCTCCCCAGCCCTCAGAAGAATCTAGCAAATGGAGAACTGAGTCTTGCTATATTAAGAATGGAAAGAAAAGGAGGAGGATTTAAAGCAACTTTCTTGATGGTCAGCTGCAACCTTGCTGCCTATAATTTTATTATATTATTTAATATAAAAGTAGATAAATGTAATTATAGCTATATGATTTTTTCGACCTTTTTAGCAGTCCAGTCAGACCACTTAATTCTTTGCCAGGTGGAAACTGTATTTTATGGCCTGTGTTTAATAATTGACATTTACAGGACACTAAGTTCACTAAGTAGTTGCTTCTTTTAAACCAGCATCAAAAAATGTTTGTGGCCACTGTTCTATTGTGTGCTTCATAGCCTTTGCTGTCTACATTCAGTTCCTTTTAAACAATTTTCCTAGTAAAACAAATAATTTGATGGCCTCCAGAATGCCTTCTTAGATGGAAGCTTACTGGTTTTACTTCATCTTTGATACAGCAGCGTACTGTTATATTGAAATACATAATAAAGTTTCAAATAATTTCAAAGCTGGTTGCATTATGCACAGTCAGGATAGTTGAGGAGAAATATATCTATGTGGGTATCTAATGCAACTCAAAATGTATAGGTTTTCTTTTCCTGTGCCTGTTACATTTGCAAGCACATTCCTGTCTATCTCTTCCTACCTCTAAGAAAATTGTCAACATCAACATGTTATACAGCTGTGAGTAAATTCCTGGCATGGATAAGTGTTTTGGATTATCTGAAATATTTTTGAAAAGTAATGAATTCAGTATGAGGCTTAAATTTATCTGAATTGATTTTCTGACAACATTACCAATGATGTGCATTATATAAGTTTTAAGTTATCATTTTGTTATTGTCCTTTCCATGTGACCCATGTCTGGAGAGCATTATTGTTGCTACTCTGGTAAACAATTGTTAATGCTCATTCTTTTAAAGGGTGCAATACTTTAAATTCAAGAACAGATTAAAGTTTGCACATACAAAAAATTGTGTGCTATATTACAGTCTTCAGATATTCTCATCCAAGCTATCAAGAGCAAACAGCCTCATCAATGATGATGATGTCTATCATTCTATGCCTGTAGCAAAACTCTTCAGATTCATGGAATGAAAAAGTCATGGTGTTCCAGATCAGACATGGCTGTAGCCAGTGCAGTTTACCTCTGCCTGTTTAGTAGAGAATTTGCTGGTTTTGTCAAGAGCTGCCCAGATAGCAGAATTCTTATACTTTGTCTAGCAGCTTTGAGGATCACTCCTACTTTTTTCCCAGTTCCATTGCCACTGGACAGTATAAGATTACCTTAGCCAGTAGCAGAATATCCATCCCAACATCCCAACTCAAGGGATTTTCTCAGAACAGTTAACTGTGATAAGGGATTCAATGTTTGCTGTGTCTCAGAGTGATAGAGAAAGCTCCTGGCCAGTTTCTGGTTAAAACATCCATTTAATGGCAAGCAACAGTATAGCAGTGTTTTGCATGAACAAGCAAGGAAGTGTCACATCAGCTCCTTAATGCAAAAGGGTGATTTGTCTAGGGAAATAGTGCATTTTCTCACAGAATAACAATATCTGTGATTCATGTCCTGTGTTTTAGGAATACATTGACAAGTCGTATTGACAAACATTTCTCACAGTCTAAAATGGACAGTCAAGGATTTGATCTTTATGTCTGCACTGGATCGATGGAATTGTCTATTTAAATGCCATAAAGGTCTTGCATTTCTTACATTTGTAATGCTCCAGAGCAAGACAAAATATAGGTTTTTAGGGACATTTCAGTAGAATTAAGATCTGTCAAGACATGGCTCTTGTCAATGTTAGCTGCAATTGTGGTGTGGCAATGTTCGGACTGACTGCCTTCAGCCCTCTAAGCTGAACAAACCCAAGTCCCTCAATGTTTCTTCATATGTTAACTTCTCCACCTCCTTAATTATCCTGGTGGCCCTCCACCAGACCTTTGGCAGGTTTTCAGTGACTCTCATGAACTGGGTGGGACCAAAAGTTATTTCTGGTTTGGCTGGTCGAGTGCTGAGCAGAATGGGATGTTTATTTCTCATTTAATTACACATTTTTAAGAATCTTGTTCGTTGGTTAAAGTTGTATATGCTGATGAGTTCTATTATGAACACTTCTTATGAGTTAATCTTGAAGGTGCTCACATATGTTATAAGAAATATTATTACTGCTTTACAGATGGGAAGCAGAGGCATACCATGGTGAAATGATTTTTAAAGGTCATCTCACACATCAAGTCTGGGAAGCATACAGGTATTGGATCCCTCTAAAGGGCTAAAATAATATGAAAAAAAAAAGGTGCAAAACCATATGAAAAATCAACCAGTCTTCTGATTCTTTGTAAGAGAATTTCTTTTTAAAACTATCTGACACAGATATTCACTGCAGAATAGCCTGAGATCACAAGTCGATCCTTTTACTTCTGGTGCAAGTTACTATATGAGTTCCTATCATATCAGATTTCCTTTATCTTGTCCCTGTACTTATAAACCCAATATTTTAAAAATTTTAGCATACAAGTATCATCCTTCTCAAAGCACTTTATTCTAGCATCTAAGAAATCAGTTGTGACAATTTAACAGTTGCTGCTAGCCTTGCCTGTGTCTTAAGGATGTATACAGTGTATTCCATAAACTGCATGGATTCAAGATTAAATTCTACTTTTATAATATACTGAGATACAAAAAAAAAAAAGGAAATGTCCACATACAGTACTTCATATGATTGACTGTAAAACTTTACTTGGAATTATCAGTGTCAGTTTGGTGAATTACTTCACTTAAAATAGAATCAGGTCACATGGATTATAATAAGATTCTAAATGCTTTGGAGACAAGTACTGAATGGAGCTTCACCCTACAGAAATATACTTGTCTACCAAGAAATAATTAGTTTCTGATTGACCAGAACTCAGCCTTCTGGACTGCAGTGCTATGCAGCATGTGAAAATGAGAGTGGAACATACTGAAGACCTCAGGCATAACTCTACAGTACATTTAACTCATTGTAGCCTATTTCCATGGGTTGTAAGCCACATTCTGTTGCTCCCTAAACTGATAAAATACAAACTCCAAAACCAGTGTTAGCAAATTTCTGCCCTGTATTTCTTCTCTCCATTGTACTATTCCCAGTGAAGCTATAAATGATTTACATTGGTAATTTGGGTGAGTGGCTATAGTTTACAACTACTCTTTCAGAAGTCTTTCCCTGGGTCTTCTCTCTGTGTTTTTTGTCTTCTGTCCAAGGTCTGATGGGCAAGAGGCATAAAATGTCACTCAGCTCCATTTTTAATCTGAACCATGTTTTCTGATGTACACATAATCTAGTCATCATCATCATCATCAAGAGGAGCTCTTGTTCTTGCAAAAGGAGTTGCCATTATTAGTGGAAAGATTATTGTAACTATGATGAGAGATCGTGACCATCATGTATAGAAGGCTAAATGACTACTTACTTAAGCAAGTTGAACACAATTTAGATTAAGGAAAGGAAAATAACAACAGGAAATTACTATTGAGGGTGTTCACATGAAAAAATTGACTTGGTGAAAAGTATTTTCATTAAATATAAATGTGTCAGACTCAGTAAGATGTGTATAACCCTTCAGAAATTAACTCAGCTTGCAATGATTGAACCAAAAATATATGTTAGTATGCTTTTCTATTAATTTAATTCAAGTGCAAACTAAATAACCATAAAAGTGAACATTTTAAAAAAGTCTTCATTGTTAAAGAAAATTTTATCTGACCAGACTACAGATTTAGGAAGGTTGCTTTCAAAATATGATACTATTTTTTGCATTTCAAGTTTATTGGAACTGATTCCTGGAGGAAATCTTTTTTTTGTCTGTTCTTTGTTCCCTCTCTTCAAAATAATCAGTTTGTTTCAGGGCATGAATGTCAAAGAAAATACTGAGGGTACAATGTGAGATATGCCTTATTCAGCTGTTTAAGGGTACTGTTAAAGTCTCATTTAAATAGAGAATCAATCTTCTAAGCAGGTTGGGGATTACAAGAAGTTTTTTTTTCTTTTTTTTTTTTTTTTTTGACAGATGTACTGATATAATTGGTGTAGGAGGGAATAAACAAGCTATTAAGCATGAAAGGGTTTGGGGGCTGAAAAACTTGTCTATGTCCCATCCAGGTACACCACTTGGCTTGATAACATATGCCATCTCTTTCTACAGTGCTTGTCTTACATTCTTAGACCCTGAAAACAACAGCAGTCCTAGGAATGTGCTCTGTGCCTTCTTCCCTAGTTCAAATTATGGAATAATTTCAAATCATTAAGTGAGTTAATTTAGTCATCTCCCATTTAAATGTGGTGCTATTACTTCTATTTTGACAGCATTATCTCAAATCTCCACAAGCTCTTTAGAATTATTTAAAAATACTTTGAGCACGAACATCACATGTATGTCCAGTGCCAGCTATTACTAGGAATCTATTACAATAAGGCTCATAACAATAAATAATGACTCTCTTGATTCACAAGTTATAAGATCTGGTCCTGAGTATGATACTGCCTGCTTACTAGATCGTAGGAAGCAAACTGTCCTCTCTTAGGATTCAAAGGGAGTCCTAACCCTCTGATTTACTATCTTTTGGCTGCCAGAGGCAGCCCTGAAGGCAACACCACCTCCCCAGACAGATCACATTTACCTGTAATCTCAGGCTTTAGCTCAAGAGTCAGGCTTGGTGTTCTCAGGGCGCTGGTACAGCTACAAGTGCAGGTGCTTCTTCTGAAGAAGTGACGTTAAATAGATGAAAGAAGGACTATGGAGATGGGTTTTGTGTGGGCAGGTTGCAAAATGACAGCATCATTGACTGAATGTGTCAAAGGTATTATTTTCTTCATTAAAAAAAAAGGCAGCCCAATGCTATCTTCAAAAAGAAGTATGGAGATTAAAGGAAAAGGAATCCGTCTTTTCATTTTGCCATTACAGGGATATATGGAACAAACTGTTTTGTCAGAAAGCCTGCATTATGTTTTGTATTACGTTACATGTGTCTGTGTGTTATAAACAAAGGACAGCTGTGTGGCCTTTCTGTACTCAAAACAGGAATATAATCATTGATCCATAGTCATATTTCAACACCCTAAAAACTTACTAAAAATCTCTACTTTATGAATATTTTTAGACTGGATGAAATTGTAATATAATTATTGAATTGTCTCTTTACAGCTATTTATATTCTCCTGTCTTTCAGCCTGAAAAATCCATGTGTTTCAAGGGATTTAGGTGTTCAGGGATGTCAACAGTGACTGGATTTTAAAGAGATATCTCTCTGTGTTTAATTGCTCTGCTGTTAGGCTCTAATATACGAGTACTGCAGGACAGGACACTAACTGGAGACTGATTGATTTCTTTACATAAAGAAAAATGCAAGGCATTTTGATATTTTTGGTTTTCTTTTGTTCAATAATACAGAAAAGATGAACATTTTTCCAAAATGACATAGAAGATTAGCTCAGAGGCAGGAGGAAGGATGTAATACTATACATAGTACTCAGTACAGTATTCATATTTAGTTCCATACTGAGTAGTGTGCCAGCACACAAGTATGTAAGTATATTGTATCCCATTATTTTAGGACTAACAATATTTTGTACTAAGGAATTGCTTTTCTTTCAGTATTTCAGGGTACTTTACAAAGGTGGGAAACTTATTCCCTTTTCACAGATGGTGTATTTAAAGCAAAGGGTTCTGTTTACTCAAAGTTACACAGCTAATGAACGGTAAATTAGGAAGCATGTCTTTTGATTCACGCTTATCTCCTGTTTTACAAGAGAAAGATGTTTTCTTAAACTTATGTGTAGAGTAACATGCAATGACTTATGTTTAAGGTATACTACAAATTCAAAGCCTGTACAAACTGATAAGAGCACTTAAAAAACATTTCCATGATTCTTTTTTTGAATGACTTTGCTAATCTTTCCAGGAAAGTGAAGTGGATTTCTGTGTCTTGTCTTTTTGTGCATCAGAGGGGACTTCATGGCATAACGTTACAAAAGTTTTTCCTGATAAAAATGTTTCTGCTCATTGTTATAGTAAACTGTGAAATAAACTATGTTCAAACCGAATGTCTTCAATTACAGAGTACATTCCTTAGTTGCTTTTCTGCAATTTTCATGTATATGTACAGTAGAGGTTACATTTATGGTACTCTGTATGGCATGAAAGACTTTTGTAAGAGGAAAGACACTTCTGTAATCACTTAAAATGTTCCTCTGTTTAATGTCTGAACTGATGTGCATGCGTAAAATTAATAATTGCTTGAATTTTGAACAATGAAAATATAGAGAAAATTACAACATAACAATAGAAATCTATGCAAGTGAAAGTATCAGCTGGAAGAATAATAGCTTTATTTGACAGTGTTTTGACATCATTGATGTACTGTTGTCACTGGAGACCTTCCTTTCTGTGTTTGTGATATACTATTTCAATCCATATTATCCCAAAAGAATCACAAACATTGAAAAGACCTGATGTGTGATAGTCTCTTACTAATGTGTGAGTTGACATGTTGATTGTTCTTTCATATCTGGGACTTTTGAGAATTCTGTTTAAATAGTAATCGCCAATACTAGAAAAGGATACACAGTTGACAAAGGGGATACAGGTGTTTTGCAAGTGATTAGCATGTAAAGAAGCAAAGTGGCTTATCTACTCCATTTTGTACAAAGTGAAGAAAACCAAGTGCAGGATTAAATGTACCTACAGCAGTTCCTGTGTTAAACTAATGACAAGTTTATCATCATCATTTAATAGACTGATAATACAAATCTGTATGCAAGAGACGTCTTGTAATCTAAAACTTTAAGGTTTCTATTTTGAGAAATGTACATAATGGTTATAAATGTTCCTAATTTTTAGAGAGCTATATCAATGGATTTTTTCCTCAAAAGACAGACATGCATCAGAACAAGCAGGCCTGGGGAAAAGGGAAACAGGGAAGCAGGGGAAAAATATTCCTTAGGAGAAGGTAAAAAATTGGCAGTTACTGAAACTGTCAACCAAATGGACTAACCTGTCTAGGAAATCAATTTCTGGATAAGCCTACAGGTTTAAACTGCTAGTAGTTGGTGGTTTGCAGTTCAGGTCTGCTCGTAATTGATAATACGTAGCAGAAGGAATCCTCCTCTACCGTCTCCCTGTGCCACTTCCATTTTTCTTTGGCTTGTGGGCTGTGTGAAGCACAATTTCCTTGTCATAATAGGCAGGTTGGGTAATGATGTAACAACTATATCAGGCTTTTTAAGATTTATCATTGAGTCAGTAACTGTACAGGTTTAGGCCTGGGTACAGTGTAGTGCAGGAAGACCCTTGGAGAAACATGGGCTGAACAGGAGGGAACTGCCAAGACCAGGTGAGCTTCCACTCAGGTGCCCCTTATAAAAGAGTGAGAAGCAGGAGATACTGGCTGAACAATTCAGTGTGGAATAGCCCCCTGAAGACAGACTGTTAGTCTTTTGCTAATCTCTTCGGCTGTGATCTGTAATCTTGTTTCAGGAGCCCAAAAGCATGGTGATGTGAGAAAACAGTAAGGAAAGATTGTGTTCTTTCTTTCCTACAAAGCCTAATGAGCAAGGACTCTTCCAGTTTATTATACAACATTGGTTGAATGCAAGAAAACATGGGTCTGAGTTTGAGAACAGCACACTGACAGGAATTTCCATATGCAGTGATAAAATTTGCAGGAGTTTCTTTCTTGCAACAAATGTGTATCTCTAGTTCATAAAGAAATGGTCTCCTTAAAGCTGCTGTGTCTTGGCTTTATTTTAGACACTTTTCTTCATCCCTGCCAAATGCTTCTTCTTTAGTTTACCGGTATGGATTAAAGGTATCTGTATATCTGAAGATGAACAAGATGATTTGGTTTGCTATCTACATATTGTCTCTGGAAAATGGGCTCCATTTCTTCATTTAGTTCACTAGTTACTATGTTTCTGGTAAATATTTCAATCCTAGGCATAAAGCAGCAGATGGGAATAAAAATTGTGGGTGCCAGGATGTGTGGGAGAGGAAAGGACTGTTAAATTATGAAAGGGAATGCAGTATTCAAAGAGAATAGTCTTTGTGGGGAAAGAGGTGGACTGGCCAAAATCAAGGGCAGGACTCAGAGTGCATAATGAGAGGAAAGAAAGAGATTAAAAAAGTGTGAAGAAAGAGGGAATAACAGACTACAAAAATCATTTAGATGGAAAAGTTTTCTGTAATGCTGTGGAGGAAAGAGGAAGCACAGTGCAGATGAGAAAGCAAACAGTGGGTGGAGAGCTGTGCTAATGCTCCTAATCTGCTTCTCATGTCCTTGTTTGTTCTCAGCGAGCTTGTATCTTTGACACTGTACCATGGAGACATACATACAATGTTGTGGGTTGGTTTTTTTTTTTCCTGAGACATAGATTATTATGGGTTAGGTTATTAACCCAGCACTCCTAGTCAGACAGGTTTCCGCAACTTCTCAGATGGTTAGAAATAGTCTTCTAATTCTCAGCCTAAATTTATTCATGGCTGTTTTCTACCTATTCTTGCTCTGAGATTTTCTTTAGTATAAACACTTTGTTGCCTTCCTTGATTCCTTTAGTATATATATTCCTTTTCTTTAGTATAAACACTTTGTTGCCTTCATTGATTCCCTATTTCCCTGATATATTCATATATATACAGTTCTTAATTTCTCATTTTTCTAGTCTAGGCAAGCCCCACTGACCCCATGTGAAGGTGGTTGTGCTTAGCTGCCCCCCTGGGTGCTGTAATGACCCACCATTTCATGGTTGCTCTGAAAGAGCTCCCTTAATGGCAAGCAGTGTGTGTTCAATGCAGCGTCTACCTAATCCGCTGCCTCTACATGGCCTGTCCCTTGGTAAAGTTCTTACTCTTGACAGTGCCTGACATCCTATATATAGTAGAAATAAACCAGGAGCTGACAGTTTGCAACATTATAAATAAATACCTCATACTGTGAGTGATATACAAATGTTGTATTCCTTTAAATTGTAGAAGATGAGGCTTTTAGAGTATGTTACTGGCATTTTTTCCTGTAACTAGGGGCTTAGGCTGCAGGCTAGGGAATGTTAAATAAATTTCTCAAGCTCTAATGACATCTTTTTTTTAAAACAATGCTGAATTGGAACTGGTGACCTTGTCATTGCAGACATTGCAAAATTTATTTTACAGTTTCCTCTACCAGCATTAGTAAAGAGTATGTTGTGAAGATGGGCAAAAAAATACAGCTGTTAGTGTGTTAATTTAAATACATATTTTTATGACCAGTCTAATGAAGATAAGTCCAGCACTCCAGAACCATTTAAGTGACAATAAACAAAATAGTATCTGATAATATGCCTTTCTGTTCATTGACATCAGCAAAGATAAATCATATTTTAAAAAAGTACCTAATAGAATTGCCTATGCAGAATAATTTTAGTTTGCAATCCCAAAATTTTCCTCTGTCTTTTTTTTTAATGACAACCTCTTATTCTTCTCAGAGTATTACTGCAAGCTACTTCAAGCACCCTATCATTAATCCTGAAATATGTATATATCTTCCTGCATTGTTAGTCAGATGAATGTGCTGTAGCTCTTGTGATCACCTGAAGAAAATTACAACTGTGAGAGAAATATTTATATTGTAAATTTGCAAAATTTTATATGATCTCAAGTGCAAATATATAATTGCCTCCTATTACAGATAAAAAATTTGTGATATTCAAAAAATACCTCCAGGAACTGGTGAACAAATGGTGTCTGAATTTGGATTTGAATTTATGCACCTAAATTATGTAATCTTTGAAATCCCTCAAACCATTAGGTGTCTGAAGTCTGGTAGGTACCTGAAGATTTTGCCACTGAAGTTCTTTCTGTGCCTTCATTTCAGTGCATGCCCAGAGCTGCCTACGTCATGTGCAAAGATGTTTGTTCCTGGCTACTCTAAGTGCAACACATATTCTAAAAATAAGTGCTGTTTCAGTAATTCTTTCATTGAATTTAAAATGGAGGCATATATCTTCTATATCTTCTCTGGGCTCTAGTTTAGGACTAAGTGTTCCTAGGGGAAAGCATGGCCTTGTTTCTAAGCTTCCCTGGTTTCACTAGCCTCCCCAACTGTTGGCTCCCTGCTGGGAATCACAAAAACACATAGCCTTTCCTAAGACTTTTTTAGGAAACTGTGTCTTCCACCTGAGGTTTATGTGTCTGCTCCTTAGGTGTGACAACCTGTTGTGTCACAGCACCAGAATCTCTTGGTGGTCCCAAACTTCTATTGCCTTTTGAATTTCAGGGGAAATTGTGTGCCCAGCTTTTCTAGGTGTCTTCCAGTATTCCAGGCATTACAACAGGGCCTCCTAGACAATGGTTGCATCCAGCAGGGCTTTATGTTTGTAGCTCCTAAACTGAATTAGAAAAGAGCATTGTAATTGTACTCAGTACTCTCCAAATATCCCTCTTCCACATGGGCAGATGCTAAAATTGTTCTGTGGCTATCTTGTAAATCACTCTTCTCATTCTTAATCTCTCCTGTAAATGATAAATAAAACTTATTCCTGAAAATTATCCTTGATACATGAAAAAATCCCCAAGCATGTAACCATAACAAATACTCTGATCCTTATTCTACTATATATTTCAGCGTTACAAGATGTAGTGATGCTATTTTTAGTAATTTGATAAAGAAAACTAGTAATGTGGGGGGAAAAAAAAGAAACATATTACAGGTTTAGCTTTTCTTTTCTCTGTGATGTAATTGATCTGTTCAACTCTAGCAGGTTTTTTATACCTTTTACTGAGACAAATCCTGAAATCCTTATTCTTTCCTTCCTCGGGACAATCTCCTTTTAACTTCAATGAGATAATAAGACTTACACTGCTTTGTAAAGTACTTTGAGATCTCTGGTGAACAAAATTTAAATATTATTGAAAGGGAAATTTGATTGAGTTTAGATTAAATAAGGAACTTTAGGATTCAGTTTATAGAGATTGCTCTTTTTTTTTTTTTTTTTTTGCCATGTGCTTCTTTATGCATTCATAAACTCTTCATACTTTTGTTACAGTGTGTAGTGAATTACTCTGCTTTTCTGTAGAAGAGTGTAGGAGTGATAGTTGTGGCTGGCCTTGGAGCAGGGTCTATCCTCCTGCTCTTGTACACAATCTGGCACTTAATGGATACATTTGCTTGCAGAATTACTTGTTTAAATAATTTACTTTGACATGTGGCTGCAGCATTACAAGTAAAATACAGATTCTTTATTTCATCTTAAGTAAAACCTGCCTTGTATAACAGTTTGTACTGTTAGCTAGGGCCAGGTAGGTCAGAACTTTAATGGAAAAGCCCAATAAGGTAGATTACAAGTCCTTTTCAGTTTATGAACTTGGTCAAATTCATGAAACATGAATAATGTTGCTTATACAAATAATAAACAATTTAATAAGAATACAGGCACGTGTTTTGAAAGAAAATGATAGATTAAATGGAAATAAAGATGGAAAAAGTGTAATCATATCAGTTTCCTATTGATTTTTATTGAATTAGTCATATCCACCACTTAAGTACTTTGTAATCTACTGAAAATGCTTTTATAGTGTAGAAATTTCATTTTATGAGTTTGACATAATGCAATCAAAACATTAAACTAACATCTTCATACTAAGAAATTTCATCCCCATATTATTTTACAATTCTTTTTGATTAAAGGTAGTATTTCTAATGTAGTCATCTAGTTATATAGAAGTATCTTGACAGAAAGTACCAGTTATGTAATAACATAGTATTCATTGTTTACCAGTGTTCTGGGACTAGAAAATAAACTTGTGAAAGAATATACTAAATTTAGGTTAACATCTTGACACTAAGAGGATCTACTGCCATTTCCTCAGAAGCTCATGGAAATCTTATCACTGATTTGAAGTAAAATCAGTTTGGCACTGAAACAAATTATATGAATTATTTATGCTTCTCTCTCCCTCTCCCCACCTAAAACAAAAAGGCAGAGGTAATGAGAGGATTAGAGCCACCCAGATCTGGATCATACCTTACATAAAACTTCATACTGTCAGCCATTTGGGAGAGGAGGAGGAGGGTAGGTGTATGAAAGTGTGCATAATTCAAGTATGAGTGCAGTAGCCAAAGAGCTCTGCTGTAACTGAGGAGGAAAAGGATGCACTAGTAACACAGTGATGTGTAACTTCTGTGTTCAAAACCCATTTTCTCTGGCATTGTTAAGGAATTTCCTCAGGTAGGCTAAGGCAATATCATTTCTTTTATGTCTCTTACCGTACTGATACTGCACTGTCAGCTACTTATTGTACAGCCATTTCAGGCTGAATGAGGTGGACTGACTTAAAAGGAAAAATTGGCTTCTTTGAAAACAGTTGAAAATGGTTATCTTCAGTGTTGCCTTAATGTCAAAATAGTTAAATGTAATAAGTGATGAGAGAATAGATTGCATTGGGTTACATAGACCAAGGCTGGAAGGCAAATCAATTTGTATCCACCCACCTGTTGGTAGAAACCTTCCATTTCTGCTCTCTAGCACAGCCCCTTTAGGGAGGGATGATCTGAAGAGCTGAGCTTTGAGGTACGATAATTCTTGCAAATGTACATTTGAAAATTTCCAGACACTTAATGTGTTTAACATTTCAAACTGTATGTTTGCAATATTTGTGGAGGCTGCAATTCAAACTATATTGGATTCCTGTATGCTTATTTGCAAGAATTTCATTAAGGATTGCTGCAATGTCTAAATTGCAGTCCAGTAGATTATATAAGACACTTTATTTCTGTCTGCCGCTGTATCTCTCACAAATTTGTTTGACTGGATCAGAATCCCTCCTCTAGGTATTGACAGAGGAGGCTGCTGCATTTTGGTTACTATAGCAGATCTCAGTGGATTGACTTTAAAAGCTGTGCTGTCTCAGTTGTGACTTCCATGTAGGGAAAAGCACCTGGTTTCTTAATATGTTCTGGGCCCAGTAGCTGTGTAATGACTCTTTGGAGGTCAGATACAAGTATCAAAGAGATCTTTCCTGTCTTGTTTTTGGTTTTTGTATAGTGTAAGATGTCAATATTTTGTATAGTGTAAGATGTCAATATTTAATGAAAAAGAAGGAACTCTCCAGCAGTGTTGTCAAGGAACAACATTTTATGAAAGGAAAAATATGATTTCATGGGGTAAATGCCACTTTTATAGGTCTGCAGGATCTGGTGACAGTGGGAGCTTTGCATGGAGGCATTTAATATCTGCATGAGAGAAAGCTTGGTCTGGGAAGTCTCTACACATGTCTTTAGTCACTTGAGAGCAAAATAGGAAACAGGTCATCTGAAATACACTTAATTAGAACAGTCCTAAACTTCATCGTTTTGTGAGGAGAAGCTGAGGGAGAGGTATTGTTCCAGAACTAAGGCTAATATAACTTCCTGAGGACTGTTCTACGTTGTATTCAAAAGTAATGCTTCCCCATATCTTTAATTAATATGTATTTAAACACTATATTTAAATACTATCTTTAAATTTAAATAAATAAAATATTTGAATAAATTTAGTACAAATGTTTATTGTACTTAAATAATATCTTTATTTGCTCAAATCAGGTTTCTTCTCAAATTTTAGGGAATCTATTTAGCCCACGAGAAACTAATTTCCTGTTTCTGCCTTCCATCTGAAATGAATGCAAATAGGAAGTCATCTTAAAATGAGAGGTTTACCTTCATGTACCCAAAACAACAAGTACTTTATGCTCAAATAGAATTTTTACATCAACAAAGCAGGTAGCTGAATGTACAAATGAGCACTTACCTAGCATCTAATCAGCTGCTGTGCTGAACTGGAGCCTGAGGTTTTAACAGGTCAGCACACACTAATTAAATACAACTTCAAAATTTTCTTTAGTGTTTCAACTGAGGTGGTTCAAGACAGTTGTAGGGCTAATATATAATACAGATTCTACATGTAAAACCACATAAACTTTATTCCAGAGCTTGTTCGAATAAGTAAGAATCTTTCCTTTGACTTGGATGGACTTTGGATTGAGCTCAAAATGGATATCTTTGTTTAAATAAACAAGAAACATATGGTAGACATCTGATTCTCTTTCTGTTGTTTGTTCAGTTAACAGCTTCTTTAGAATCACTACATTTGTTATTGGAGTATATAGATTAGGGGTGAAATTAAATAGTCTTCAAATTGCCCACTCAAATTTGTTCAGTTCTTGGAGGCAAACTGAGTAAATTAATCCCTGAGATTGGTGACCAAGATACCGTAATTCAGAATATTAATCCTTCCACATGTAGGCTGCTTTCCAGAGACTGGGGCATTATTTTTTTTCATTAGTAAATTCAGCTACTGAATCATTAGAGGCATTTAAAAAGAACTGTTGAAAATTCAAAAATCTAAATGCATATTATGTGTTATTTAGCAAATATTTATTTAGCTCCTACCAGTACAATTCCTTTCTTTCGTGTAGTTTGCTGCAGGTGTAATGTATCTCTTTTTCTTGTATCTACAAATATTAAAGACTTTTCTCTATGAAGAATGCTTATTTCTTATTCTTTTCTTGCCTATGGCTGCTATTATTATATGGCATTGGTCGCTGATTGTCTTCTTCTAAAATATATTCTCATTTGCTCTAATATTTCCATGTCTTCCAGAATATTTAATCACACAACATGTCTGCGGTGATAGTGGCTGTAGGCTAGTGCATAATGCAGGGTGACCAAATGCTTTACTAGGTGGATATTTTTCTACACAGAGAAGGCAGCAGCTGTTATCTGCCTTCAACCTGGTACAGCATGTTAACTACGCCAGCAGTAAACTGAGGCCTGCTCTTAACCATTTTTATTCACCATTTGTCCCCATTTTGCATTTATCCTGTTGGGAGATTTTTGTTTTGTTTCTAGAACCACTTCATATCTCAGTCAGCTTTGCTTTCTTTTCTCTTGTGTTCTCTGTTATGTTTTTTCATGTATTTTTTTCTCAGTCATTTCTTTTTATTCTCCATTTCATTTCAGCAGCTCAATACCATTCAGAAAGATGCTGCACCTTTTGCCTGACTGTACATGTCATACCAGCTAAACCTATTGTCTATTTAACTTCTGTATCTTCAACTTCTCTTGTCATGCTCCGTTCTTTCTTGTCTTAACGCTTCTCTCTTTCTTCCTCCTCTCTTCCAGCCTCTCAGACATGTTGTGTTTCTGGCTGTGTATTTCATACTATGTGCATAGACAGCAGACCTCTGCTTGCCACAGCTTGCAGCACCACGTGGCTTGTCTTTTGTGATCACTTAAGAGAACCAAGCACTCTTTGATGTATCAGAAGGGAGGGAGGGAAGTTTTATGCAAATTCCTTTAAACACACAGGCATCCTTACTGTCTTCCATCATTGCTATTTATCATATTGCTGACACATGGATAGAAACCTTTTCCTTTTATGTTAAGCCTGGACTATGCAAAGACACTGGAAGGCAATATATACACTGCTGCAGCTTATGACAACAGCAAGGTATTTTTACAAGTTTGAGATATTACCCCTATTAAATAAACCAGGATAGTGATGAGGATGAATAAAGTGAAAGAGGCTATAGCAACTGCACATTTTGATAAGGAAAAAGATAACGGGAATTCTGTCATACAGCTTAATGAGGTAAAATACGTATAGCTGTAATACCCAAGTCCACAGTTGAGATTGGACACCGTGGTACATTACTTTGCAATGTATATGCTTACGAACCTATAGTCTTTGGTTTGTCTTTGACTTCTCAAACTCATCTGTGACATATGACTGCATAAAGAGGTTTTAGACAGGAATAATGCACAGGAAGTTGGGGAGGACTGTACCAAATAGTAAACCTAAAGCATTTATCTATTTACTTATAGTTTGGTTTTATCCTTCAGTATGGCGTCAGTGTTGATATTTATGTCGGCAGGATGATTTGTGCTGATATTGTTTCAGTCTGAGACAAGATGACAGGAGAAACATAAATGTGTATAAATTGGGCTTATGGTTTTCAATTTGTTTGTAAAAGTGTTAATGGTGGAATTCAGCAAATACATTGTGAATAAAAATGAAAATGTCTACACATAGACTCCTCCCTACAGCCACAGTTTATGTTTGCATCTGCGAAGTGTACGCCCCTGACTTGGACCTGTAATTAATACTTCTCAGAGCTGAAATGTGAGTGCTAATTTAAACACTTATGCTGCTTTGTTTTCCTCTTAAAATTACACCCACTTCAAGAATAGTTGGGTTTTGACTGTTGAGAATCTGCTATACCAGACAGTGTAAATTTTTTTAAGGATGTATGTTTTGCTTTTCACTAAGAAAAGTAAATTATCAAATTTACTGGAATGTAGATAATTTGAAGAGATGGGGGGAGGTGGGTATATTTTTCTCTCTCCTCTCCATATCGATTTATGGGAACTATAAACACTCTGTTAAAAACCTTGAATATAACTCATCTGTATCTATTATGGGAGGTAATACAAAGACAAGCAGAGGCAAATGCTCATAGCCAGGTAGAAGTCAAAACAAAACTGTCCAGCAAAATGAGGCAGCTCATACATCTCATCAGCAAGTGTGACCCCTGGGCAGCCTGAGAGGCAAGTTCGTCAAGAGCTCATGCAGATGCAGCTAACAGGCTGCTGGAGATGTGACTGAGGAGTCTCTGGGGACACCTCTGCCATGGCCTCCTACAAGGTATTTACTAGAGTATGGGTCCTGCAGCTGCCATATGGGCTGTCTAAGGTTAAATGGACATTGGGCTTTGGTGTTAAAGCAATTCTAAATAGAAGGTAAAATCACCAGTTTCCACAAGAATCCATAAAAACAGTTAGCCAATTTAGCTTTATAATGCTATACAAAATGATAAACTCCATTTTGACTATATGCAGTGTCCTTGTTACTGGTATGTTCAGCATCTCTACCAGGAGTTCTGTGCAGGCTGGGGTGAAATTTAGCCTGATGAGTTGGCATATACTACAGTAGATTAAACCTTAATGGTTACATCATCATCAATTTCATTTGGTCATTTTGCTGATTTTTTTATTTCTGCCAGAGTAGTTTGGGTCTGAATTTCAAGCTATGCCTTTGTTAGCAACACTAATATAGGTATAAATCTTGGGTTCATACCAGGGCATACTCCTGTATACATTTTATCATTTTCTAACATATTTCTAAAGCTTTAAATGAGGTTATGGGAATTTACCAGCAAGTGATGCTTCTCCAAATGAAGGTAGTGCTTGTTCTATGTGTGTTTTACTACAGGTTTTTATTCAGAGAGAACCTGAGAGTTTGGAGCGAGGAAAAGGAGAGTTCAGATTAAAATGTAGAAATAAATGGCAAGTCATTGATACATTCCAGTGGCTTAGGGGAGTTGTATCTCCCTAAAACCTTTCTTTTTTGTGATGCCTATTTAAAACTTGACAACAGTGTTGTTCTGCTCCAACTACTGCCTACCACAATGATCACAACCATCTTGTCACCTTCTATACCTCTCCATCTGTCTATATTCCTCTGTTGTCTTGCAGATGGTAAGCTGTCTAGGGCAGGAGCTATGTTTTTGTTCTTTGCTGACACAGCATCTAGTGTATAGCACTTGTCACAATTGGAGTCCTGGTCAATGACAAAAACTAGAAAGTTTTATGATGATAAAGCAAGTATTATTGTCAACTTCATATCTGTTAGAAAGTTTAGTTATGTAAATAACTAGTTTCCCATGAGTTTTATCAAATATTTTATGTTGTTAAATTATTTGCGATAAACAAGTTGTCTTACTTACTACTCAGCATAAATTAAAAAAGATAAGTTGAGCAAGGAAAGAAAATATTTATGAAGAGAAACCAGAGGCAGAAATAAAAGTGATAAATTAATGAAAACACCCTGAAAATGGCAACAGTCCAGGTGAGAATTATCTCTTATCTGAGAGGTCATTTGATATTAGAAGGATGATGTTGCACCTATATGTATTCTGTGCTGGGTTTGCCCACCTTTGTGATCCATGGTACAGCTTGGGAATAGTGAAGGACAAGGGTGTTCTGAAAAGATTTTGAGGGAAAATTACCTTCAAGTATAATAACCAGTGAGGAACAGGAATACAGTAGTGCTGCTGGGAGGTGTTAATATGGTTTCAAGTTTCACTGGAGACTGTAAGAGCAAGGGGGAAGAAATCAGGGGCATTTGGGATGTAATAACAATGAATAACCTTTAAAGAATTGCTACAAGATAGAGGTAGCAAGAGCAGACAGAAGAGTCCATGGCCCTGAAGCAAGAGGTCGTCCATAGCAAGGTGTGCCATTTTTGACTGCAGAAAACTGTAGACTTGCCTCAGGGAGAGGTCCCTCATGGGACAGGAAAAGGTTGTAACAAGTTCTTTCTATACTGTAAATATCATATGTCAACTCCGTATTGGGTCTCTCCTCTGCTAGCTTATGTAGACTAAAATGTCAACAACACACTTCCACTCAGTTTTATGTCAGTTTCACAAAAGCAACTATTTGTGATAGCTAGATTGGTAAGAAAAAGTGGATTATAAGTGTTTGGCTAAAAATGATCTAGAAGATTATTGTCCTGGCCATGGCCCCGGAATCTAGTTTTTAATGCAGATATAATTTTATTTCAACATTATAGAAATACAAGAAACTTCTGTATTTTACAAAAAAGATTTATGATACAAATTGTACACTCATTTTTATATTGTAGTCTTTTGGGAATTAATATTTCTTGCTACAGGGATGGAGAAAAAGAAAGAGGTATCGACCAAGTAGAAAACATAGATAATGTGTTTGTACAATGATGAGGAATTTTCAATAAACAGTTACCTTAGAAATGCTGTCAGTACGGACACATAGCTAAGCTTTGCTGTTTCATTCTGTACAGCCCCAAAGTCCTATATCCTACTGGACTATGAAAAGTGATCTTGCTTTTATATTATTATCCTAGGTTCTTGCATGATTTTTCCATTTGTATACTCTGACTACTTATAACAAAATAAGGGGTGGTAGCATTGATTGTGGTCATGAAGGCTTTTGGTTCAGAAGAGTGTTGTTCAAAGGCAGGATCATCTTTGTAGGAATACAGCAGCTGTTCCAGATAGTTTTGCTCCTGGGACATGGAAGACTTCAGAGAATTGATGCCCTCATGGCATCATTCTCTCATGCTGTTATGGTCTAGCATATTTATTTTTGTGTGTGCTTGTTGTTCTGTCCTCTCTTCTCTGATCATTTTCACAACTACAGACAAAGCACATTAAAAATATGTGAGTTACAGTGGCAGACACCAAGAAGAAATTGGATAATATACTGTGTAATGTAATGTATAAATAGGTATTGCTGTATTTCAGTTATGAAACTTAAAGATGGCAAATAGGTGAAAAACTCTTAAGGGATGCTATACAAGGCCTTTGCAGATCTCTTAGGCTTTTTTCAAATGCAAACATCAAGACTGCACTGACAAAAAGTGATAATTCCATCGGGTTCCTCAATATATATAAAGATATACTGCACAAGGTTTGAAAAAAAATTGGCAAACCTAAAAGCTGCTTACCACAGAGATAAACATAAAGCAGAAGCAAATGTTCATATTGTAGCAGATAACTGGTCAAAAAAGATGGAAAAACTTCAACATGCTTCTGTTCAGAAAAAATCTGAAGGCTTCCAAGACAGCTTGAAAACAGTCTCTGGCTGTAAAATTAGTGGTGTTATACCATTCTGTAGTGAAGATGGTCAAATGCTGTCAAACTGAATGAAAGGAAAATCCTCTGTCACTGGCACAAACATTTCAACAGTTTAATACACTGTCTGCTTAAAGCTCTAAATGAAGTTCTGCTGTTCCCCACGTAGGAGCAGCACTAACATCCACAGCGGTTTCTTAAAGTTCTCCTGTGACTATCACAAGGTGAAGCATCAGGCCCCCCATGATATTCCTCCTGAAACATTCAAATGCAGAAGACAATGCCTTGTCTAAAAGAAGGAGGAAAAATAATGAAGTTACATTTGTTTGCCAGTTTATGGGGTAAGGAGAAAATTTCTAAAGAGTTCAAAGACACAGAGAAAACATCTGCCTCTTGAAGCAAAAGAAAAGACCACCTGTGCTGTGTTAGTCATAAAAATATCTTTTTCTTTAGCTGCTGGACAAAATTCTTCCCTGAGCAATGTCAGGCATGCTCTTGAGTTTCCTGAATTTCCAGTCAAATTAGCTTTTGATCTAGGTGAGGCACAGTCCAGATTACTTTTTGCAATCAAATATACCTTAAAGTGAGTGCAATGGACACACTACAGCTTTATAAAATTTGTTTCAGGTGGTTTCTGCACAAATTGCACTGTCAAGATAGATATGTGAATACTTTTTTTTTTTTTCCTTTTTTTTCTTTTTTTCTTCTTATTTCCCAATGAAGTGGTAGCAAAGATTTTGGCCAAGATGGAATGGCAGGAATTTTCACTGTCCAAAACAGCAAGCACAATGTTTTTATATCACTCTCATCTAACACCTTCTGTGGTGTAACAGCTGCATGATGCCTTTAGAGGTTTCAGAAAGCAGTAGATGGTAGAGTTTCCCACTCTCAGACCTGCATATTGAAGGCCATAAATTTGCTGTCCTGCAGTCTGCTCATTGCGTGACTGCAAATTGTCGGTATGCATAGGCTGTTGGTGGCATGCACACTTGAGAACATGGGGTATCTTACTGACTGTTTTAGTTCTGCTTGTCAAGTTTCTTGGTCTGACATCAGCACAGCGAAGCAGTAGTTCTGTTCCAGCCTTGCTCTGGCAAAAAGCACATGAGGTTACAACTGGGAGCTGACAATGCAGTATTGAAATCTCCCAACAAATTCTGCTGCTTTGGTAATATGCTGTTTTATGCTGTGCCTTTCTAATCTTTTTACACATCCAGGATACTTGGGGAATGCTTTGGAGAAACCTGCCAAAGCCATTTCCTCTGGTCATTTAATGTACAGTGAATAGCACAGTGAGAGAGCAGTGAAAGTTGATAAGGATGTGTGGAAGGCAAGTTTTCAATTTGTAGAGTTGCTGTCCTCTGTGTTGGAAACTACAGCTAATGACAGTCTCTTCACCCCGCCTGAATTTGAAAGCAGAAGCAGCACTGCACTACAGAAGTGGCAGATCAAAGCTACTGCCATGAGTACAGAGGGCACATGTGTGACAACTGGAGCTATCTGAAAATTTCCCTAATTTCTCAGGGAGTCCATTATGTTGACTCTTTGTATGAAGAAACAAAGAAATCCCCATGATGATATTTAAACTATAGGGAATTACTGGACCTCAATGATGAACACTAATAGGAGAGCAGAGATGATTTTAAATATTAGTCTACAGAGGTGTCTATGTTCTAGGTATCACTTCAGACTGCTCTGGATTTTTCTTGTTGATTAACGGGAACCTTAGTTGTCAGAAGAGGGCACTGAAGCATTCGTAGACTATATTTTTTTTCTTTTAGGGCTTGTATTTTTTCCCTTTAAATAAAAAAAACAGAAAAGGCATTACACTCATGATTCACTTTTTCCATCAGTGAGTTGCAGAAGTCCCAAGAAAGAAGCATAACTATTTTGTATCGGGGAAGATTTGTTTGGAAGTTGTGTTATGATTAATGTAAATGGTCTATAGCATTCCTCTCTTGTTTAGGAACTGTTCACAAATTTTCAGTCACAAAAACTGGCAACAAGGGACCAATCTGATTATTATGTTTATTTCTATGCTATACCTACCTATCACTGTTTTTCAGAACCATTCCCAAAGTATCTCTATGGTTGGAGACAGAGATCTGGAGAAGACAATGTTCTTTGGAACTGAAGGAATAGGTTCTGTTTAGGATATTTCTTAACACAAAAGAAGGAAGATGACCTGTGATCTGGAGTTCTTGGGGTCCTACTGCTTTTATCTGTCCTTCAAATTAAGGATGTTAACTTTTGTTAGATTTATGGAAAGATCTCAGCTGCATATGGAGATATCTTTTTCTCTAATTCTCTGCCAAGTAATGCTAAAGGGATACATCCATCACTAAGCACTAAGAAATGTTTCTGGATCATCATCAGGTAAAAGATTTGGAGAAACCTGTGAAGGTACTGAAAGTCAGAGCTCAAGTATTTGTGCAACTGTACTGTTAATTTGAGGATAGATTAATCAAGTTGTAACAAATAATGCTATATGCCAGATTTATAAATGAAGGAAAGAATATGCATAGTTGCTTCTCCGCATTGTGAAGAAACAGGTCAGCTAGAAAGCAACACATTTAGCAATGGATATCTCATACTTCAACTATCTGGAAGATACATTGCTATTCTTGGATTACAGGAGGAAGGAGTATTTTCATCAGATCCCAAATTGATGGTCAAATGAATTAAGTTTAAGTGAACGTTCAAATAGTTATATGAAGCACCCAGATGGACATTAAAGCAATGGGGTCATCCATCATTAAGCCATTTGCATTAGAGAACCAGAAAAATTGTCATTGTTTGGGGCCTCTCTTGCATACTTGCATACCCAGTATTCTTTTATCTAGGTAGGCTGATTTATTCACCAGCTCAATTCACAGCCAGTTGCTGGCTGTGAGCCACTAATAATGGATTACCTATGCAGTAGCCCTCAAAGAGAAAAAGAAGATAAATTTTTATTACCAAAGCAATTTTGGCTCTGCTGTGAATATGTATTTTACGATCTCTTGTTCCATGCTAGAGCAAAATCCTTTCTCATCTGGAGGTTGTAGTAATGAAGACATGGTAGGCAAGTAGGACTGCTGTGGGCTTCTTGCTCCCTAAATATGACATAATCTCTCTGGATGTTGAGGCCCAGAAGAACTCAAAATCTGAAGAACTCATTTTACTTTATAGGAGGTAATTAACCTCTTCAAAAAATTTGGGGTGGAATTGATCCCAAAGAGGATGCCACATGGATTCCTTGAATAAATCTATTCATGCACTTTCCTCCTTCTTCTCTGCCTCTGATGAATATTTAAAATAAAAGCTACCAAGTACAGTCTATTCACATGGCATCAAATCAACAAATCAGGAAATCAGAAAATATATATGTTACTTCCAAGTTACTATTTCTTGGTGATTTCTTTCATGCTAAAAGTCTGCATACAACACAAAATAATTTGTATTTTTTTCATATGTAATTACTTATGAGTTTTTTCTGAGAGGCAAGTCAGCCCCCACAATATACTGCTTTTTGTTGTTCCTGAAGTTGCCCAGTGCTCTGACTTCACCTTCAAAATGGGTTAGCACAGTCTTCCTGAAAGTGGTGGTGATTAAATTTCAAAAATATTTTTGTCTGTTCCTGACAACTGTTAATGAGAAACAACTATTAATGAGAAATATGAGTCCAAACTGGGACCACAGGTGACTATTTTCTCTCACTTGTAGTACACTGCTAGCTAAGGCAAAGTTATTTAATTGGTTCCTAAGCACCTAATTTTTATAAGTGGGGCTTAAGTACTGAAATATAGGAAAGCATATTTCCTTGTGCTTACTATCAGCACAGTAACATATCAGTGTAGTTTAGGGAAAATCCTAGAAAGGTTCCTGAATTCTTCCCTCTTTGGAAAATGAAAGGCATTATCCTGTAATCTTTATTTTTATCAGAGAACAAACTTTTTTTTTTTTTTTTGAAAAACACAGTACTCATTTCTCATTACTTTTAATTGGAGCTTCACATAGATGTGAAGTAAGAAAATGTGACCTTTTATTTTGGGGGGGGAGGTAGTTTTGAAAATGATGCTTAAAATCTCAGGAGTTGTGAGGGCTGTGGTCTAATACAACAGTGATACTTTTTACAGACTAGTGAGAGAAACTGAACTGATATTGTTTCCCTGTCATCTTCATCCTGTTACTTGTAATCCTTATAAATCGATATACAGATTGACTATGTATATGAATTGTGAAACATTTCTGTAAAGTAAAAGCAGAACAGTGTTTTCCATTTTCCAAACACTTAATAACAAACAGAAATAAAAATATTAAACAATAACACTGTACATTTGTTATCCAGGCAAGATTTATAATCTTTACAGGTTTATTCTGATAGGTCTTTTTTTCCCCTCTTTGAATGAATGTTAAAATAAAAGGAAGCAACTTTTTTCACATTAGTTTATTGTCTTCAGGAAGCAATATATTATAAACTAAAATTATGTCTCTGCTTTCTGTTGAAATGCAGTACACTTCGATGAAGTCTTTATACTAGACTCTCTTGTTTGTATCTTATTTTCAAAAAAAGAATAACTTGCAGAATATCCATGATGGTATTAAAGGAAAGTGAATTTATTAAAGATTCGTGTTAATAAGAGCCAAATTGCAGCAGATTGATATGGATAAAGTTTATCAAAGGTCATAAAAAATGGAACATATCAAAACCTCTCAAAAGAAAAAAAAAGGTAAATTGGGATATCTAGATAAAAAAAGTATATTAGTTCTTGTATTTATTTAATACAGATATTATAAAAAAATTATCCATGTAGAGTTTGATGATTGTAATGGTTTAACATAACATTCTGAAAAATGTGGTTTTTCTTCCTTCAAAGGTCAGAGTTTATTAGAGGAAAAAGCCACAGTGAACAATCTGTATTTTAACACCAGTAACTGAATTTTTGATAGTGTAGAATTGAAGACGACATATGATGTAGTTTCTCTAATTAAGAGATGGGAATCCTTTCTCCGTCAGATTGCTTCTTGGGGAAAACCCACTGGGTTTTTAACATTGCTTCCTCTCTCTGTATAATGACCTATCCTACAAGTTATCTTTTTTCTTTCATAATTGTTTAGTTTATTCAGAGAAAAAACCCCCAACTTCTGAAGGCCACTAACACTCAATAAGCCTACACTATCCTATAAAACAAGTGAGAACATAGTTCTTTTGGAAACTCCTATTTATATATTTTAGGGATTAAATATAGATCACCTGGAATTGCTGGGGAATAGTACTTATTGCTCTCTTCTGCCTCACAAGTCTTTGATGTCTACTTGCAGATCTTCTGGAGGGGTAGGTACACAGACCAAAAGCTAATGGAAGTATTTAAGGCTTGGCCAGCTTTCAGCAGCAGTGGCTATACTTGTTCTTGGCATTCCCCAGTGCTTTGGACACCTATTCGGCCCATAGGGTGTATCTATGTAGTCGATGAAGAGGTATTGCAGAGCACATTTCAGTATTCAGTTCTTTGTACTGTTGGCAATGGTATTGTTTGAAACTGGGATTGTCTGAAGATGTAAGAAGAGCAATGTCTAGAGGGACAGGTGATATGTTAGAACAATATAGCTGGAAAAAACATACAAGCTGTCTGACATACAACTGTCTTGCTTTTAAAATTAAATATAAAAATACTTCTGTTACATAATACAGTTAAGGTGGGGAATCTTCCAAAAGCCAGAAAATTCAAAGTGAAGCCTGGTGTTTTATCATTAACTTGTCCTCTTGTATGTGTCTTTTTCACCACAGTGTAAGTGAAATATGAAGTGTCATCATCCCCCACTTTAAATTTTTCTTCTTTTGTCAGGTTCTGTCACAACTCTACTGTGTCAGGTGTTCTTGCTGTGGGAGTACAGGAAGAATAAATGGTAGAAGACCTATACAGCAATACCGAAACACATCTGTATGAATTGTACAATGACACTTAGGCTTGACAAGGGGAGTAAAGAGATCAGGCTGTAGCTCAGAGTTGGATAAGGAGAAATTACTCTGTCCAAGCACTTCCTCCTTTGAAAAGATCTTCAGGAATTTTAAGGAGGAGGAGGAAAGTGATTTGATGCCCACAGGGAAGATATGGGCTCTTAAATTCTTTAAAACTGTAATCATCCTTTTATTAGGAGTTGGCCTGCCATGATGGGATCCTAGCCCATGGTTCAGGCTTGGTGGCATGACTGCAGCACAGATACTTCTGCTAACAATAATCAGATTTGTAGAAGGCACTGTTGTAAAAAAAATCCCTCCTCATAAAGGTGATGGAATAAGTGTTGGCATTATATTACGATATTTTAAGCATATGAACAAACAAAAGAGGCCAGAAATAAGAACTGTGACTTCAGTGGGACTTTGTCCTTTTGTAACATAAATTTTGTACCAATGAAATTTTACTGACTTCTGGACAGTTACTTCAAACTTGCACAATTTTAAAAATATAAAAAAACGGGTGTTTTTTCTCTTTGATGTCTGTGTTTCAGTGTTTTAGGGTTCATTTTTTAATATATTTGACACAATTTGACTTTCACATGCTACTTTGTTAATGATAGTCTTTAAAATATGAGTATGCTTGCATTTAAGGTTCCAAATATGTGCTTTGTATACGGAAGACAAATGGGAGATGTTTCCATCTACCACTGATGGGAGATGGTATCTAGATGTCCTCATCCATAGGAATTGAAATAAAGAAGAGATTATGGCTTATAATAAAAGCTTATGCTAATGAATGAACTTCAGTACTCCAGGGTGCTAAATCTACTTGCCAGAGAAGGTGTCATAAAACTCTTCTTTTTCCAGTGAAAGAGAAATGATAGAACAACTGAAAATTAACCATCATATTTTAAAAGCACTTTATCCACACACACTACACATAAAAGTAAGTGCACAAATCATTGAAATGTTGTATCTATTAAATGGCAGTGTATCTATGGCACAATTTTCTTTCTAAAAAGTATGAAAAGCCCACAGCCTTTGGCAAGGTATTTTAGCTCTTGATTCTTTCTCTCTTATGCATATGTAGTTTAATCTGACCCACCCAATGGAAGAAAAAAGGGTTTCCTCGAGCATCAGTATTTTCTTCAAAATGGTCATTTTCATATTTTATGCACCAAAAAAGGTTATAATACCTTCTTACAAATAAGGTAATTTTTTGTAATTTTAAAGGAGAAAGAAAAATAAACTCTGGGTGCCACCTGGTAGGATATAGAAGCTGCAGGTAAGCACACTAATAATACTTAATGCTACCATAACATGCTGTGTTTTCAGCACTGTAGGCATCAAGTGATGAATTTTCAGAACATTTCCTGTGCTCCAGGTAAATGTTACTAATCTCTTTAAGGAATCTTCTTGGTCTTGCTGAGCATAATGCCTGTGTACTTGCCAGCCCTGGAACCGCTGAAATAGGCTTAATATTGCATTTGCTGAAGTTTGTTCTTTCTCTGTCCACCCCTTCTTCTTCCTGCCCTTTTCACCAGCTCAGACTCTGCTTCTTCAGAGAACCCCCAGTGAAAAAAGCAGTCAAGTTATTTACTTTTTCTGAGTTTTCTGGTTTATTTTTTCTGAGAGATCTGGGTGAACACAAGGAAGTGGTAAGCTCCTGTCATGGTGTAAAGGAAGGCAGCTTTCCTTGCAACTGTCCAGACATTGCCCCATAGAAATAGTAAATACTGTTCTGTGCAGTTTGTTGTTGTAGTAAGTATACATACATATTTGCCAAGCTGGAATCCCTGCATGTTGCTAAATTCATATTAGCTAAAAGAGACAGGCAGCAGTAAGTGTAATGTATTGTTACAATTAATGTTCGAGCCTGTCACCATGTTTAATTAATTATTTGTATCACACTAGCAGTATGTTTAGTGTATAATTAATTAGCCCGGAAGCAGAAGAGCAAGGAAGGACAACTTGAAAACTGGTGGTGAAAAGGTTCCTGGCATATGATAGTCTGGTTCATTCTGTCTTTCTTCATTGTGGAAGCTCTTTCAGTGTTTTTGATTTAAAATAAACAAAATGGAGCCCTATGTATTTCCTAAAGAAATTAGTGCACCATTTTCTCTATGTGGGACATTGCATTAGTCCCAGGTTAGTGCAAGATGTATAATACAAGTGCATGAATTTTTTTGATCTCTGTGTTACCTCTTAGGCAGGAAAAACATCAGCTCCAATTCAGTATCTGTCAATGCTCCAAGTGGATGTGTTACATTTTTCTCACTTCCCAACATGACAGACACTGGGACTGTGGCTGTGTCTTGGTCTTTCTAGTTCTGGCAGCTGAATTCTAATACTTGCTCGAGGCTTTCTCTGACAAGTATGCTCTTTGGTAGGGATGCAAGGAGCTTCCTCTGCCTTTGCACTTAAAAGCACTGCAGAGGCAGCTCTTTTGCTGCTACCTGGGGCACATGGGGAGTGAAGCAGGCAGGAGAGAAGGCAGGCCATGCCCTTGCCTCTCTATTTCTCCCTTGACCTTTGTGTCAATTCACTTTGTTGCTGGCATTAGGGGAACAGGCTGCACCCTTTCCAGAGACGTAAGCCAGTGCACACTCAGTGGAAAGACCTGCAGGGGAAATCAGCAGAGCACGGCATTGACGTTTCTTCCAGGAGTGCTGAACACACACCGTGCAATCTGGAAGGCATGAACCTGTCACCTGACACATGTGCCTGCTGAGGTATTAGGAGTGTAAGTATGGGAAAACAGACCCTTGTGGAAAGATACGTAACACAAAATACATGTAAGCTGGAAATGAAAAAATGATGACTTGAACATCCATGCTCAGTCTAGCATACGAGGACTAATGGAGTCAAGGAAAAATGCCATTTTACAATGTGCTGTTAAAGTTGTTACTCTATTAACAATAGGATCCAAGTAAATTAAATACTGATTTCACTCATTGCATTGTTTTTCACTGGGTTTATCTAGCTTGCAAATCAGTGTCACATCTGGATGAGTGAATCTGTGGTGATAACAGATAGCCGCACACACATAAAATGTGACATAAGGACAATGTGGTATGTAAGATTCCTACTGGTAAATGCTGCCTAGTTTTGTAACTTGCCCAATGCTACCAAAATCACAGCTATAGCATTAACAATTCAAGTCAGGCATAAGTTTTTCTGTCTCTGAATAGAGATCCCTACAATGCTTACACTCTCTAAATATAGATACTGAGAGGCTGTGGCATAATTCTCTTCTCCCTCGACCTAAAAGCAGTCACGAGTAAAGTCACTGAAGCAATTGGTTACTGTCGCATAAAATTAACAGAATGTGTTTGGCCTACGGTGAGGTTCTTAACTTGAATATCCTTACATTTATTTGGGTGGCAGGATCTTTACACTAGTTCTTAGTCTTTTTTTTTTTTTTTTTTTATTTAAATGGAATAGTCTCATGGCAACTGTTATTTGGAGGTGAACATCAACAGGTGAAGGGACCAGTTGTGATAATGTCTAAACAGTAGGCAAGAGAGGGACTGTAATGCCAAATTTTAAAGATTTTTTTTCCTTTTTTTATTGTTTGGGGAATAAAGGAATCTATGCTATCTACTTTGCTTATAATTCACTAAAATGGGTCAATGCTTGAGCTAGCAGTTGCTCTGAAATTACAATGACTGACTGTAATTAAGAACTAATTTGTAGTCATAAAAAAGCCAGATAAGGGGCTATCCACTTCATGAGAGATGAATATAATCAGGATAACTGGCACAGCTGGTGGCCATAGTCTGTCCTCAGTGAGCACATACAATTCCCATAATTCGTAATAGGACTTATGTATCTGCCTCAGAAGGTGAATACTTAAGAAAATTTCCTTTAGATCAATGATTTGAAGCGTTAAAGCTTGTAGACTGTGGGGACGGGGCTTAGGGAACACAGTGCAACCATTTATTAATTATACAGCATTAGCATTCTGATTGTTATTATGTAAATGAATCAGGTAGATGTGTTTTGGTTTCCTAGAAAAAGTCAAGTTTGTTTCAGAGGAGGATATCAATGCTGAATGTGCCATTTTATTAATATAAGCAGGGAATGACTTCAACTGAATCCATTCTTCGGTTGCATTTGAATTTGTGGACTTATTTTCCTTGATATAACAGGCAGACCTAGCAGCAATACCCTGTAACCTTTTCATCTGTGATATTCAACTAACTTCTGTATGAAAACAGTCAGCTTTAGTTTTATTGCAGAAAATATATCTATAAAACCCTGTTAACTGTTTTCCTTATGCAAAACAGCAATTATGACCTCTTTGACTTAGCACTTATTCTACAGAAATAAGCAATTGCCATTTGGCTCTATTCATTTTGTACTTTGTTTCACACTTTCTTAAGATGTATCAGCAGACTTTTAATTATCCTGCAAATGATTCTATTAAGCATTCTCCTTGCATATTAAATGCAGAAGACATTGTTTTGAGCTTCCTTTGCCTCCTGTGAATAGAATGTGGGCAGACATAGAAAAATCAAATTATTTTACTAAATGAAAACAACCTGAGCAGAAGAAATCATTTTGAATAATGACAGCTTGGGTGAGAGTGTCACCATTTTCTATCAGTTTGCTCTGCATCACATAGGAGCTCACTTGATGGAATGTTAAAAAAAATGTGTCTAGTAAAAATAAGCTGTGACAGTCTCTAAGTAAGTGTAATAAATCAGGAGGATTTTCAAAGGGAATAAAAAGTGTCATTTATGATGGTTACAGCTTATACGCCCACTATGATTCCTGTACTGGTACAGTTTATACTCTCCCATGGTAGATAAAATTATTACTTGATCTGTCAAAATGGAGTGACAAAATTTTTGTGGGTAGGCAGCTTATTTAAGAATAGTAAAGTTCTATTGTGTGTTTGCTATCCTAACTCAAAGTGCTGTAGAAAACAAGAAATGAGGGAAAGCAATCATTGTTCAGAAAGCTGATATAAAATTGGTAAAAAAAAACATTAATAGCAAAAATCTTAATGTTTTACCCATAGGAATCTAGTAGAAGAAATAATAAACATATTTTCATCTGAAAAGTTATTATTTCAATAGCCTGTGAGACCTAAATTCTAGCACTTTTTCTGTAATATAATGAATTGATAATTCTCAGAAAAAGTTTTTGCTCGGCAGGAAGTGGACCAGATTAATCTCTCAGTTCCAGGTGTTCAAAACTGGATTAAATCCAAGAACTGACTGTGATTGCATAGTGCTAGCTCAGATTTGCCAGACGCCTGTATGTGACCAGGACATTCAGAGGTGTGGAATATTTATGCAACCTCAAGCACTAAATGTATGGGCAGGTGCACTTCATTGCAGTTCCTGTGAAACTTGTATATAGGTGGAAAACTGTCTGCTCTGAAATTTGGAAGTGTGAGCATAAAATGGACTCCATGCCATTTCTTTAAAGAACGAAGCTTGCTTTGCTTCTAAGTGTGTTATGGGAGATCATACATTAGGTTTGCAAATCACTGTCATTTACAGAGGTTCTGTTCCTCTACGTTTTGAACCCATAATCAAGAAGTAACCAAGTTACCGTGTAACTCACCGGTAAAGGCATCTAATACCAGAAGGCTTTTAAAGCTAGTTAAAAATATGGCTAGAATTAAAGTCAGCAAGGTATCAAAAGTAAATGAAGTGAGTATGTTTTGACAGTAGGAAGGAATACTTACCTTTGGGATGGGTTGTGAAGGAACATCATGAATCTGCTATGATTTAAAGCCTTTAAATTGTGATTAGGAGTCCTTCTAACTCCTTAAACCCACCATGAGGTACAGCTGAAACATGAATAAAGGCCAGACATACTCTTCTGTACTCTTTTTTCTCTGCTTGCACATTTTGAAAGAAATGTTGTGGAGTTACACTTCCTGTGCTAAATGTGGAGTTTGAGTTCTGTGCTCTGTTAGAAAAGGCATTTAGAGGATGAATGCATTTGCATATTTTCTGAAGAAATGATCACAGTTGAAAGAATGATTCCAACATGAGGAATAAGCCCCATATTTCAAAATTGTTACTAATTCCCAGTTACCAGATCCCAACAGTTCCTACTGGACAGCTTAAACCCCAAGTACTCTGGAAGAAACATGGTTTTAAAAATTCTGTATTGAGTGATCTATAGTGAATAGAAGTATATCTTCACTTACAGAACAACTCCTTTCTCTCTGGTATGGCTATTTACTGAAGCTATTTTCTATTCACACAGCTGCGTAGCGTATTCACATAGCTTTGTAAGGGAAAAGGGGAGTTGAGAAAGGAAGCAATCTGAATTGTGAAACTATTCCCTTCTCTTCGGATGAAAGACAAGCTGTAAAGTGGGTATCTGGATTTTCCAAAATACCTAGTGAGATACTGCTTTGGGGCTACCCGTAGCAAAGATGATCTGGTTTTCGTGGACTGCTGCTTGTATAGCTGCAAGAATACTTGTTACAGTGCCTGTGGCAAGTAGAGTCAAATTGGACTTCTCCCCATAAAAAAATTGGCATTCTAGGAAAAAGAAAATGTTCCCTTGTACCAACAGAAAAGCCAGCATAGTGAAGTCTCACTAGGCGAACAGCAAAATTCATGACAAAAGTAAGCAGAGGACATCAAACACACCATAGATTTCTTTTTTTTTTCCAAGAGCAGAGTCTTCTAAATATAGATTATAGTAATTTACTTTCAAACAACTCATTTTCAGCATCTGACATGTTCATTAACCCCAGGTAGAAAAATTATTGTGGTGCATTAATTTTTCACCAATGAAGACATTAGTCATATTTGCAAGTATCATTAGTGTCTGCCACCGAGGTGGAAAAGTCTTACTGTCTCTCTCCAAATGGAGGATGCATTAGAATGTTAACTAGGGTCTGCTGAGTTCTGTGGGTTATCAACCCTTGCACACTTTTATGCATTGAATTTTAATTAGACTTTTCTAAAAGTACATCATTAAAAGACATGTTTTATAAGTGAATAGGACAGATATGTAATCCTTTAGTAAAATAAGGTAAAATGTACAAGGATTTAGTGTAAGTATTCTGATAGTTCTTCTGACAATATGAAGGGTACAAGTTCATATATTAAACTGTATGTGTGCTCAGCAATTATAAGAAGGAAATGAGATCAGAGGTATTATAGTCCACTGAGGGGGGAAGGGAAGAAGGTTTCAAAGGTGCCAACAGCAGCAGGTATCTAAAGGTAAGTGAGGGTGGAGAGACTTGGGTGTTTTTCTTCCCACTGTTTTAACATAAATGTCATACACAGTACATTCCTGAAATAAAGACTAAGTATTGGAAAATGTCTCAGAACGATTGGCTCCTATCTTTCTTAGATGCTTTTCTGTACATTCTTTCTACTAGATGCTCACAAAGTCTTTTATCAAATCTTTATTTAAATGGTTTTGCTTTGGATTTATCTATGACCTATTTTTTTAATCCTTTGTGGAATAAAATAGTCCTTCTAGCTTTTGTTAAAGACATGAGAAAAGGAGAGCAAGTTGAAGCAATGTTGCTCTACTTAAATTTTTTAACACTAAAACAATGCTCAAATTTTATTCACTGAAGTATAAGACTATATCTGTGCAGTGGCTAATCTTTCAGAACTTTTTTTTTTTGTACGTAGAAGAGTGAATGTATGTCTTACTGATAAATATGACTAAATCTTAGTCAGGAGCCAGGGGGAATTGACATTCCCTTTAGTAATGCTTGTAAAACTTCAAATCGGTTATTCTCTGTTTCCCTGGTTCCTTCCCCTTTCACTTGAAATGTCCAATTTTCACTTAAATGAAAGAGAGGGCATGAAGTAGCTCGATGTAGAGCCTGCTGAGGACAGTCAGCAAGTTCACTAACTGGAGTCAACATAACGTGATGGAAACCATACCCATCACCAGATCATGCCAGTTTGTTTTTGCATCTCTCCTGATATTTTTCAGTATAATAAAAGCGCCAATCTGGCAAAAATCATCACCAGAACAAACTAGTGAATCAATCCAAAGTTATTTTCTGAATAGTCTGTGGCATTATGAGTGCAGCTGGGATGGGACTTGTCTTGCACTGCTTTAAATTAGGTGTCTTGTCTAAGTAAATCTTTTATACACCAGTGGAGTCAATGAAAAGGAACAGTCACTTTCAAAGAAAATGCCCATTTTTCAGGGTCACGAAGGCAACCATACTCCTGGGTATATTTCAGCAGCAACATGACCAGGGTAGGAGGAGTGGGGCACCTCTGGAGGTGACCATCTCCTTGTTGACAATAAAGCAGGCTGGAGAACCAGCTTGGCCTTGTGCAATGATGGTGAACCTTTAAATTTGTTTTAACTTGTTTTAACTGTTATTGTTAGATCATCCCAACTAGTGGTTGCTGGACAAACCTTTCACTACACATCAAAACCATAGACATAGACATGTGATGTATCAACATAGCTCATTAACTAAGAAGTTATTTATTTTTCCTTAATTGGAAGATTGCCCTATTAGAGTTTGAGAGTGGGATAGTCCATAATTTCCTCTGTTTCAGGAAAAGAATGGGATATTACCCTCTAGGGCACTCCTGTCTCCTCTATATATGGTGAATGATTGGGTTTGCATGAGAAATGCCTTAATGTTAAATGGTATAGCATGTACCTAGGAATCTGATGGCAAGCTGTGATACCAGATATGTACCTTGGCTTCAAGATGAAAATAAAGACTTATGGTGGATTCACTAGTAAAGAGCTCCACTATTAGGTTTGTAACTTACTATTTTTTTACCACTCCCTGTAAGGTATGTTAGATCTTTATGACTAAAAAGAAGATTTTTTTTCTTTTCTTGGTGATGTAGGTAGTAGTATACAATGTGAAATGCCATGAGATTTTCCTGGGAGATAAAAGACCTTGGGAAGAAGTATTATAACTAGTAATAAGATTGTGTGAGAAGAAATGAGCATATGCAGGGGGATACCAAGAACAAGTGTGATCATTGTCTTATATTGTACTTGTGTAATTCTGGATTCTGCACTAGGTTTCAATGATGTGACTCCAGGTAAAGTGGGAAGGAATTGCTTGGGTAATGCTCATGCTGAGAATTTTGGAAAAGCATTCATAATGTTTATTTACATTGGATAAACAAGGAGAAAAACTGAATCGCAAGTAGATGTGAACAATTTTTACTGTATCATCATTTCTTCTTTTGTATTTAATTTCACCCCAAGACAACAGTGCCTCTGTGGAAACTACGCAAACCAAGACAGCTTTTGTAGCTACCCATTTTGAAGTCCAGTAAGGTAGTGAATCTGTACGTCTAAATGTTAGAATTGGTAATGCAGTTGGGAATGCCCTTTGAACTTCATATATCAAAATAAGAATAATCATTTTAGGGCTTTGTGGAATTACTCATGGGCTTGCCTTGACTGTAAAAACTCAGTTTAACTGGTGTTTAATTTAGTCTTGCTATCTTAATTTTTTTAAAATAATGGTAATAAATCTTATTACTGATTATATTAGTAATGGAAACTTTGGTCCAAGCTGGTTTGGTTCAAACACCTGTTAATTTTTGTAAATATGAATGTTTATTTGATCACATAATAACATGATGGTCACATAGAATTAATAGTTGAATAGTTTCAGATGTTGCTTGTTTAATTTCAGTGTTATAATTTGGGTGTTCTGGACATTGTAAGTCCATATATGAAGCATTTGTATAATAATTTTTCAATAGTTTTTCTTATGAAAAAAGTTTCTAGGAACTAGAAAGCTAGTTAAATACTTAACCACTGTAAAATTTAATTACACTTAATGTTATTTTTCTGGCTTTTACACAACATAAAATCTATGTATTACATTTTCATTTGTTTCTTTTTGAGCTCAGCCATAGAAAGTTATTCTCATCTCTAGATAGTTGTATTATTTAAGCACTTTTTGTTTTGATGGAAATTACTTTTGTAGGAAGAAATTTACCGCTTTGACTGCGATCAGGGCCACAGCTCAGTCCGTAACATTCACTGCTGACATGCCTATTTCCTACCTGTCAGAATGAAATACTAATGGTAGGTCCTATCAATTCTGACATTGCTTTCTTATTTTTTATAACCAAGGTCACTTTGCTTCAAGTTTACATTTGGCATGCAAATAGAAATGAAACTATAAAAAGGATTATTATTTTTTGCAGCAAACTTGTGCTGATCGTGTCTTATTTTAATATTTTTCGTTTCAAAGAATAAAACATTTGAAAAATTTAAAGTGATAAGGCATTTACTTGTTGGAAAACAGAAAAAAAGGTGATTTTTCATCTTTATTATTAAATACACATGCAAAATCAGACTGGCTAATCAGCTGGTTCTTTTCTCAGAGTCTATGTTATTGCATTCATGTTTAAATGAAGCATTTGAAAGCTGTTTAAGGACTATTGTCTAACCCTTACAAAATATCTGTTCATAAAGAGTCTAAAGGAAGCTTTTTGGTCTTTAGTCTCTGTAGGAAAGGGTAGTGATGGTCTTTTAGGGTAAAAGACATTGCACTTCTCTTGAACACACCAAGGGAGGCTTGCATTTCAATTCCCAGGGCCTACTTTTCACTGAATATTTGTTCTTTAATCATAATTTTCATTATTGTCTGCTTAGTATCATGTCTTCATTTTTATACTCAGAAGTGAGAAGCCTTGTTTATGTTTCTGATGACTGGAAGAATAGCACCATGGGAAACCAATGTCCTTGTTCTATCTGCATGCTCAGGTATAGTACAGGCGAAGCTTCTAACATTACACTGCCAATGACCTCTATCATATTTTAATGGACTCTCCCTTTGGGTAGCCTGAGAGAAGTAATTCAGCCTGCTTAAAGTTGGTATTTTGAGGGAGAGCTTTCTGACTGTTACATGTCTCCAATTGCAGTTCTCATGATCTTATACAGAGATCAATCTGTTTCATATAGATGATTTTGTGTCTGATTTTTTTAGGGTTTCTTTGTTTGTTTCTCATATAAATTAAAATTCTGAATATTTAGCCAGCTGGAATAATGCTATTTTAGCACTGCTCTGGCAAAGGCAGTCTTGTTGTAAATTGGGACAATATAAATGTTTTGTATAATAACCTTTTTATTTATTACAAAATTATGAAACATTGTATTTCTATTGTTAAGAAACACCAATGAAAGGAGTAGTTTTCATGGTATCAAACAAGCTGCTCTTGTGATGGAAACTCAACACCACAGAACTTGGAATTAAGAGTCTCTGGAGCATCAGAATAGACCTTAATAAATAGGCTCTCCTATATAGTTTTTGCAAGGGAGGGGAGTGGCTTCTAGACTTTACTGCAGTGTACTCAATTTTAGATCTGTTCCAGTTCTGCAATTGTAAACTGATAGAACGCTGCAGAATACCACTCTGTTTGGGATATTCAGAAAGAAATAGTAGGTTTTGTAAACTGATTGTCTTTCATACTGGATAGGACCCTATAGAAGTGTTCCTCAGTTATGTTCTTTGCAGAGCCAACCACATCCTTATCAGATTTTCATAGGAAGTATGACTACTTAAAAACTTCCTAGAATATAGGTGGTAAGTTTGGTCTGGTGTTCACCTCTCTATTAATTATTATTTTGTTTCATCTCTCATCATGCTGCCACTACATGCAGTGTTTGATACTGATAGTGTGCTTATTGCATTAATGTAATTCCAATTTAGTGTACTTGCTAGTCTCCTCCCTCTTCCACCACTAGATTATACGTTTCAAATCAGGGCTGTATATCAAAAGGGTTAAATATGTCCCTGGCTGCTCAGACAGTTTCTCTGTATACTTGGTCAGTCTCCACTGATAAGTGCTCCAGCCACACTGCCCAATACACAGAAGGCAAAGGCAGGAACTGGGAGAAGTAAGAACTGCCCACTGTAGGAGATCAGGTTTGAGACCATCTAAGGAACCTGAAGGTGCACAAGTCCATGATGAGATCCTGTGGGTCCTGAGGGAACTGATGGATGAAGTGGCTAAGCCACTATCCATCATATTTGAGAAGTCGTGGCCATCCGGTGAAGTGCCTGATGACTGGAAAAGGGGAAACATAACCCCCATTTTTAAAAAGGGAAAAAAAGAAGATCCAGGAAGCTACAGGCCAGTCAGTCTTACCTCTGTGCCCAACAAGATCATGGAGCAGATCCACCTGGAAACTATGCTGGGGCACATCTAAAATAAGGAGGTGATTGATGGCAGCCAACATGGCTTCACTAAGAGCAAATCGTGTCTGACAAATTTGGTAGCCTTCTATGATGGGGTTACAGTGTTGGTGGATAAGGGAAGAGCAACTGGTGTCATCTACTTGGACTTGTGCAAAGCATTTGACACTGTCCCACATGACATCTGTCTCTAAATTGGAGAGACATAGATTTGATGGATGGACCAGTCGGTGGATAAGGAATTGGCTGGATGGTCACACTCAAAGAGCTTGATGTCCAAGTGGAGAGCAGTGATGAGTGGCATCCTCAGGGGTCGATGTTGGGGCCAGAGCTGTTTAACATCTTTGTTGGTGACATGGACAGTGGGATCGAGTGCACCCTCAGCAAGTTCACCAATGACACCGAGCTGTGTGGTGTGGTTGACACGCCGGAGGGAAGGGATGGCATCCAGAGGGACCTGGACAGGCTGGAGAGGTGGGCCCAGGCAAACCTCATGTAGTTCAACAAGGCCAAGTGCCCATGGGTCAGGGCAATCCCAAGCACAAATACAGGCTGGGTGAGGAGTGGATGGAGAGCAGCCCTGAGGAGAAGAACTTGGGGGTATTAGTGGATGGAAAACTGACTATGACCCAGCAATGTGCACTCACAGCCCAGAAAGCCAACCGTGTCCTGGGCTGCATCAAGAGCAGTGTGGCCAGCAGGTCGAGGGAGGGGATTGTCCCCCTCTGCTCCTCTCTCATAAGACCCCCCCTGCAGTGCTGTGTCCAGCTCTGGGGCCCCCAACATCAGAAGGACATGGACCTGCTCGAGCGGGTCCAGAGGAGGCCACGAAGATGATCAGGGGGCTGGAGCAGCTCCCCTGTGAGGACAGGCTGAGAGAGTTGGGGGTGTTCAGCCTGGAGAAGAGAAGGCTCTGGGGAGACCTTAGAGAGGCCTCCCAGTACTTAAAGGGGCTACAGGAAAGATGAGGAGGGACTCTTTATCAGGGAGGGTAGGGATAGGACGAGGAGTCATGGCTTTAAACTGAAAGAGGGTAGATTTAGATTAGAGATAAGGAAGAAATTCTTTCCTGAGAAGGTGGTGAGACACTGGCACAGGTTGCCCAGAGAAGCTGTGGCTGCCCCCTCCCTGGAAGGGTTCAAGGTCAGGTTGGACGGGGCTTTGGGCAACCTGGTCTAGTGGAAGGTGTCCCTGCCCATGCAGGGGGGTTGGAACTAGACGATCTTTAAGGTCCCTTCCAACCCAAACCATTCCATGATTCTATGTTAAATATATATTTTTAAAATTTTTGCCAGTAACAAACACGTAATAATGCATAAACATAGCCAAAACTTTTCAGTTGTATTTACCTTACTACGGTTTTCAAATACCAACCCATATGCAATCTGAGCAGTTTACCCTCCCATGAAGTAGAAATATAAATGCGTTCCTACGTTGTAGAGCACTGTTGAATAAGTCAATACCTATAAGACCTTTCAAATGCTCACAAAGAAGGTTCAGAATAAATGCAAAGGATTAAACCATTTACTAATGAGTATTACTACTTCGGCAGATTATATCCCTTATTTGAGTGAAATGTAAATCAAGTCAGGATTTTTCAGTAGCACTGAATTCCTGCAGACCCATATCATCACTGGTTTTGCCTGTTTAGTGGATAAAACCAGACAAAACCTCTACTTTTGGGGCAATTTTTGTTACAGTAGGGATGCTGATGTGTGGTGTAATTTGAACAATTTCATCCTTATTGGAGAAATTCCTTTATTAAATTTGGCTTGTGTTTTATTTTTGTTAGTATCAAAGGAGATTTCATGGGCTAGAGAAGTCAGAACAAGAAGTATGTTATCATCACTTTCCTTTTGACAGTCATTGGGACTTTGTGCTGCTTTACGTAATCAGTTTTGCAATACTGTAGAAGTCTGTTTACCGAAGTAGACAGGGTATTTCAGCAGACATTTTGGTCTAGAAAATAGCTTGACTGCCTCAAAATCTACAGGATTTTCTTTGGTATATTGAGTTTTCTCTGATCTCAGGAATGGGAGAAAGTACTCATGGTGAAAGAACACAATGTTGGGAGGATGCTGACTCTGAAGCCTGCCCTCAACTTTGCACCTGGTATCTGAACAGCCTTCAGCAAGATGCTTAGTGTCTCCATCCTTCAGTGTCCCACCTCAGAAAAGGTGTAGGTATATTTCATAATGTTGTAAGACACTGAAGTCCTATGATAGGACATACAAAATGGTATTTTCCTTCTAGGAAAAACTGATACAGACCGTGGTCTTTTCTGTGCTATTTCTTTATACACAAATAATTTTTTCCTGTAGTTTTAATTTCTGTTTCCCTTAGTTCAGTCTCTATCCAGCTAAATCTAAAAATAAGTCAGCAGATGAAAGTAAAACAGAAGTAAGCTTTCTGGGCAGTGCTTGTCTTTGTTATCTAGCCAGAAGTGTATTTATTAGATTTGTTCTCATGTCTTATGTATGATGTGGTTAAGTCTAGGTATTACAGGTCTGTAATTTTAAAATGCCACCTCTCCTGAGGAACTATATTTTTTCTTTTCTTTCTCATTTTTTGTTTTTTTGGTTTTTTTTTTTTTGTGGTTTTTTGAGGGTTTTTTTGTTGTTTTGTTTTGGTGGGTTTTTTTTTTGGGGTTTTTTTTGTTTTTTTTGGCTATGAGCTCAGTGTTATTCAATGACAGTAGTCTTGCAGGGTGAGAAAATCCATGGAAGGCATCATGTAAAGGACCATTTTCCATTTTGTTGTTAAAGAAAAGGTCTCAAAATATTCCCTTCTTGAGTAATAAACCAAAAGCTTCTATTGTAGTGCGTGCACCCGGTATTGTATCTTTTCCCTTTCAGACAGAAACAAATAGACTTATTTACCTAATCTGTCAATCTAACCTATACATTTCTGATGTACACATTTACCAGAGGTCTGAGAACTGTTTGTGCTGCTCTGATTTTTAGAGAGATCTCACTGATATATGGCCTTGATGTTCCTCTTCATCTGTATTTTAGCTGTTGATGGCTCTCTTTTAACTGTTATTTGTTAAGTCTTGTTACTACTAGGCTCTAATTATAGCTCCCATTATTTTTAGGAAAATGCTGAAATACAAGCTCAAAAGGGGCTTTAGAACTGCGCAAATGAGAATTAGAGATGTGATAAGCACTCATCAATAGGCTACTGGGGCTTTTCACTTACCATCATTCAAATAATAATTAGAATATTTAGATGCTAAGTACATATCTGAGAGAAAATCAAATGGAAAGGGTTTTTAAAAAATGTATATATAAATAAAATATAATAAAGATCTTCACTTGTGTGGATTGGCACACAGTATGGAGTTATGTATGTTTTGCCTTTGTTTTTCAGAACTGTTCTTTACAGGAAGTATTGCATGCTTTTTATAGTAAATGAAACTGCTAAATATGGATTATGTAGGAGCTGAATTGGTAAAAGTCCTGCAGAATGGCTGTGTATTTAAATGCAAAAAGGAAAGGGACAGTCTAAATCCTTATGGTAGGGACAGTCTAAATCATTATTTCAGTCTGGTTTTGACCACAGACAACTCTCAGGGAGAACTTTTAGAAACAAACAGCGTAAAAGAAAGGAAATTTAGTAATGAAAAGTAAAATAAAACATTTTCTAGAAATATCTGGAGCAGTCACCATTATGCACATCTCTCATAATCCATGTGTGAAAGCATTACCAACTGCCCATCTTTCAGGATCAGGAAGGGTGCATGAAAGTTATGCAGTTAACTGTGGTTGCAAAAATTCTAACTTTGCAAGGATGAATATGATTCCTGTGCCATTTCTTCACAAATATTGGAAGCAGCAGAGATGCCACTGCTGCATTGATGGTAAAACCAACAATATACTATAAGATGTTTTAAATCCCCATTTTACAAAGCATTTAATTTTTATAACTGAAACCTTGCTCTCTTGTGACTATTGACTATCCATGAGGCTAATTCTGCAGTAAATATTTTTTCCTTTACCAATGTAAACGTTTCTGATTTCTTATGCATCTCACCCCCCTCTCTATATGCCTAGTAATCTTCCCTATAGATCCCTTCTGTTTGGATAACTGTGCGCATCAGATGGCAAATAGTTGGCTGCTGGTTTACATGTTGCAGGGATCAATCCTTCACTGATAGGGCAATGGACTGGATGACCTAAGATATGTCTTTCATCTTTATTTTATCACTGCAAAATGCAAGTGGGCGTGCAAATCCTAGCTCTTTGCCAAAGCCATCTGCTCGAAAATATTATACAAACAGATGAGGAAGGTTTAAAGTAATTACAACTTTTGTCTGTTTATGAAAATTATTCTTTGCTACTGCAATAATAAGGGCTTCCCTTAGTTGTGTTACCTTTTTAAATAAAAAAAATTGTGGAAGCCACCCAGTCCAGCAGGAATACTAGCAGATTCTCTGATGGCAAATCAGTTCAATGCACTCATTGTGCAAAGACTGCACATATTTTTCTCTAGAAGGTCACAGATAGCATTATGGAAGCCCTATGGTGAGCTCTTTGTTATAATGTTGCCCTTGTCTTGCTTTTGCACTTTAAAAGGCTGGTCTCTAGGGAAGAGCTAGGATTCACATTGATATACAATTTTATCTTTGGCCTAGGAAGCTCTTGATGTGCACAAAATGGTGTGTTTTGCTTGAGAAGAACAGTTCATTTCACATGGGCTGGAGAAATTGAACTGAACATAACCTACTTCCAGGGGCACCCAACAAACCAGAGGAGAATGGTCCTTTTGAACTTCCATGATCTCTTCTTTCTCCCAGTGCTCCCTCTGTCCTGTGGGCTGTACAACCTCCTGAGCTCATCAAGAAATGCTTCTGGAGTGCAGTGGACAGTTTCCCTAACTGGGAAGAATTGTCCCCTCTTTTGCATGTCCAGGCTGTGCTGGACAGCCATTCTCCATCCTCAACTTTGTCGTAGCCAGATAACAACTGCTGCCTACCCCCATGCGGCAGGTCACTGAGCTCAGCACTGAGACTGTACCATGTTATTGCTGGCTTTTTGGGTGACAGATGGAAAGCCATAAGCTCTGTCACTAAGTGTTGCCTGAGCCAGTAACAGTTGTATGTGCAGTTCAGGGTGTTGGTGTGTTCAAAGTTTTATTTGTGTGGTTTTGTTGTGTTTGTGTGATATTGTAAAAAAGAAAAAAGAAGTTAATTTCTTCACTAGTTAAAGAGAACTTCCTTTAAAAATTGTATAAAGGAAAAAAGAAAGCTGTTTACATTGCATTTTGTTGACAGCAATTTTCAGTTTAAGTTTTTCTTCTTTACAGGCTTTTGACGAACTCCTTGTGGCTTTTATCTCTGCAAGTAGTAACTGCAAAAATATTTTTAGCCATATATTGTTTTAGAGGTATCAGCTCCAGCGGAACTGTCCTCTGTGTCTAAATAAAAGGCAAATTGTTTGCTCACTGTATATAGCTGAGAATTGGATCACACTTTCAACTTTCTCTAAAGTAATTATTACATTAGTTTTCTGTTCCATCAGTCTGTATTTCAGCATGTAGAAATCCTTTGCTTTGAAAAGTTTTTTTCGAATGGTTAAATAACTAATTTTGATTCTGTATATGCATGCTGCCATTTGCTTAGTCTCATAGAGGCTAAACTGCTGAACAATGCTAAAGGCTTAGCTTAGTGCAGGATATGAGAATATTTGCTTAGAACTGTGAGATTTGTTTATTATGGAAAACAACTACCATATTTAACTAATTATTGGAAATTTTTTAGCATTGTATTAGTACATAATTAACAATTTTACAACTACCTTAATAAACAAATAACAATTAAACTTCCACATATGGCTTACTTTACAAAGTTACCACATCCTGCATAACTAATGGTTTGCTATCACATGCTAGGAATAATACTGTCACAAGTTTACTGAAGCTGGTGGCTTGTCTGTTGCAAGAATACCATAATATTCATATAGATATCAAATACAGTATTGGCTACAGGTTGTCCTGTATTGCCTTTTACTAGACTAAGAAAAGTAAGACACCTTGCATTGGGATTTGCAGAGAATTTTAGTGACGATGAACACTTTTGTATTATGGTTTAATGAGGAAAATTAAATGAATTTAGAGAGAGTCACTGCACTGCTTTGGCATCTTAGATATAATAATGCTATATCATCCTTACCTTCTGCAGGTTTCATGTCAGTCAAATATTATTCAGCCTGGACATTCAAAAGGTCAATGTAGCACCTTAGGTTTTCATGGTTGTGAACTGTTTTAAGAGCTACAGAGTAGTGTGGCTGAAATGGCACTATGGGCAGTGCTGTCAGTATTCAAATTAGAGCAGCCAGCTGGGCACAGTGAATGTTTCCTGCTTGCATTGGTGCAGTTATGATGGCCAGGTAGAAGTGACTGATGACAAGGCAGAAGTTTCACTCACTGAAGCCATTGTAGGTAAAGACTAAATACTACACAATTTTCTCGTGAGCTAATGCTACCCAAGGAGTTCTCTCCCTAGGTGAGACATGTTATAAGGCTGGCCACACTGTTCTGAGAACCAGCAGCCCCTGGTAGTCCTTGCATTTAATGCATTGCTTTTCAAAGTTGCAGCTTCAGTTCGAATTTACAGCTGCTGAGTTTGCAAGACAGGGAAAGCCCAGGAGCCAGCTGTGAGCCCACTGCAATGCTGCAGTCACAGCTGAATGAAACTGCATTTGTGTGCATTTCATACTAGTAACATAAAGGGCTGCTGCAGTAAGAACCCTGAAATCAAGGAATTTCTCTGACTTTATTCTCTTTTTAATTATAACTAAATAAAACTAGAGCTTGCGTAGATACTTGCACAGAATTTAATGCATTTGAAATGCATTTTGATGGATATTTCCTTAATAAACTGATGATAATCACTTTCTTATCTGACATCAGTGTTTTCTCCCTTTTACTGTTCTTCAAAAAGTTGAATTATTTTGGAAAGAGAAATTTGTCATGAAGGGAGATTTTCAACACAAATGGTCTGTATTGTTTCATGCACAAACTTCAGCTTTACCTTTTCAACTTCCCTGTACTGTTTTATGCCTTATGACATTTGTGTCAGATCTATTTTGGTTTAACAATGCAGGCTATATTCTTGTACACTTCAGACTGTATGTCATCTTTCTCCGCTAAAGAGAACTGGACAGAGGTTAGGATGCTATCTTTTTCAGGCTAATTAAGTTCCAGCATAATCATTATACATAGCCTATATTTACTTATTGAGTGTAAAACTTGCTTTGAGCAGAAGCTTGGGTGAGATAACCTCCCAAGGTTGCTTCTGACCTGAATTATTCTGATTCTACGAAAACAAAAGTCGAAGGTGTGTGTTTATTGTAGAATGAAACGTTTCATTGCCTAAAATTCTGTTTCTGAGAAGTCAGAGTTCATTGTAAAACATTTTGACTCACGGTAACAGAAAATGAGATTTCCCAGAAGAAAACTGTAACTCTAACACGGGCACAACTAAATACATGCTTAAAATTCCCATCCTCCAGCCTCTAGGACCTCCATCCTGCAGAAAATACTTGTTCTTTTCAAGGCCATATAGCCCACAGAAGGCAAACTTGTTTTTCTCAAATGCAGTCCTATCCTTTTTAAAAAAAGATTGAATTCAAGTGGAGCCTATAATTTAAAAATAAAAGTCCCCACAGTTGCAGGTTGTGGAGAACTCATGCTGTATAAATTTTTTAGAACACAAATATTTCAGTGGCTGAGTTGATGGATGAACTTGGCAGCCTGTCCTCAAACGATCTGGGATTTTTAGAAAAACAAAAAACAACACCCTTAATGCCAGGCTCTAAACTGTATTTAATAAAAAATAGAGCTGTGTACAATGTGCTTATTTTGCTTTTTTGCTACAAGGCCCATTGCTGCATTCAGCCATTAGCTTCTACCTCATTCTGTCAATATCCAGGATAGGAGAGCCAATAAGCCACCCTGGCTGCCTTCAGAAAGATGCATACTAAGGAGAGAAAAACAGCTACAACTTAGCCATGACTGTCTTAACTCTTTTTCCTCTGGGTTAGCTGATCATGGTTATTCTCTCATTTGATCTAGAGAGCCTAAAAAAACCTAAATCAAACATGATCGAAACTCCCTTATGGAACAAGATAATAGCCTAGCACAGGGCTACTGTGAGCACGGTATACATATTCAGTCACTAAGGAAGACATATGAGCTTATGCTTATATGAGGTGGATAAAAGATCTGTGGTTTTTGTATGCTTAACCTTCTCTATGTGAAGTCAAAATAGATAATCCTGGCCAAGCAGTCAGGAAGGGCAAGGGAATACAAATAGACTGTGAAGAGATCATGGCCTCTGTTCTTCGAAGAATCATTTCCATTTGGTTTTCCAAAGCCTCCAAAGGTGCAGGTCATCTGGCACTTATGTTTGACAGAATATATACAGAAAGTCTTCTGCCTCCACATCTGAGCCCTTGCCCAATAACACAATTTACTGTTTTCTGTGCATGAGATTCCACAGAAGTGCTTATATGTGAATTATTAAAGATCCATCCAAAAATATATAATGCAATTTAGGATAAGATTATAACTATTGAACTTCACAGTTTCTTCTGAAGTTTCTATTGCCTTTAAGATTGGGACCTACAAGAGATAAGTGCTTGAAGCAGTGCTTTAGTAAATATCCAGGAAATTTAAAGCCAGGAAACTGGTCCTTGATTGTGTATCCAGCTGTGCAATAGTTTACTGACTTGGTTTCTTCCTTTCTTAAATTGGTCTGTGTCACAGGCAGTTTCAATATAAAAATATACACAGCTGGCAATGAATCCACATGCTTTCTTCACTGCACCAGTTATAACATGTCAAATTTTGTGCAGTCAATCAAATAATGTAAGTTACCTAGCTTTATTTACCGGAGAGCACTACTAATGCTCCATGTCATTACTCAAAAATAATTAGGAAAAAAAGTTTGGCAGGGGGGTTGGGGTAAGAAGAAAGCAATTTAATTTCTCTACAGCTTAGGGTTCAAGCTCAGTTAATTACAGAATCATGGAATCACAGAATAATTGAGGTTGCAAAGGACCTCAGGAGATCTCTAGTCCAACCTCCTTCTCAAAGCAGACCCAGCTGTGAAATCAGACAAAGTTGCTCAGGGCTTTACCCAGTCAGACCTTGAAAAACCTCCAAGGATGGCAATAGCACAACCTTTCCATGCAGCCTGCTCCACTGCTTGGCTGTCCTCATGGGGAAAAAGTTTCTCCTTCTCCAGTCAGATCTGCGCTAATTTCAATTTATGTCAGTTGTTGCTCATCCTCCTGGGATGCACCACGGTGAAGAACCTGCTCTCTCTTCTGCATAACCTCTTTGTAGGCACAGAGGTCTGCTGGTAGGTCCCCATGAAGCTGTCTCTTCTCCAGGCTGAACAAGTCCTTCTCCTTCAGCCTCAGAGCAAATGCTTCAGCCCCCAGCCATCCTGGTGGCCCTCTGCTGAACTTGCTCCAGTTGATCAATGCCTTTCTTGTATTGGGGGGGTGGGGATGGGGCAAAACTGGACAAGGACTGAGTAGAGAGGGATGATTGCTTCCCTAGATCTCCTGGCCATGCTCCTGTTCATACAGCCAAGGATGCCGTTGTCCTTCTTTGCTGCTAAGGCAGATGGCTGGCTCATGAAACTTGGTCACTTCCCAGCCCCTTGTCATTGCAAGGGGCTGTAGGACTTTGCATATCTCCTTGCTGAATTTCATAAGGCTCCTGCCTGCCCATTCCTCCAGCCTGAATGGCAGCTCTGCCCTTGAACATATTGACTGGTCCCCCAAGTCTGGTCCCTTCCATCTGCAAAATATTTCTCTGTGTTTCTAATACAGCCATATCTGCTATATTTATTATAGTAGAAATAAAGCAATACAGTTTAGACTCAGTGTTTTGACAATATAAATTTTTGTTTATATTGTAGTTGTAAAGATATGGAGTGGAAAGCTTAATAAAACGTAACTAAATCATTGACATTTAAAATACCTAAAAATATCTCTGTGTGTCAAATATCTATTTTATTAGGGTTAAACTTTAATTCTTACATCATGCTGTCCACATTCAATTACATTAGGACCCTCTGTGTTAGACTTGCTGTTGGAAGAAGGTAGATACACTACTATCTGTTTCCTGAGTGTGTTACCAAGTCAGTACATTGGCTGTAAAATGTACAATGATGTCCATTTTACAAATGGATATCAAAACTCTAAAAATTAATGGTTTGGTGCAGAGTCCCATGGGGCTGGAAAGGGAAGCCAAATCACAAGTCCCATTCCACTGCCCAGGCGTTAGATTAATCTTCTTTCTGGCAGCTATTTAATTCAGAATAGATTTAGATCAGAACTTTTGTTTGAACACAGTGGCCATTTAATCATGCCAAAATGTTTCCACTGTTCCCACTTTTTCTTTCATTACATTGTGTGCTAAAGAAATTACAATCAGCAAAGCACTAGAATTATCACCTGGCTATCCTGAATCATAATGAAGTACTGTGTGGCATTTTACCGTTCCAATTCCTGATTTGTGGTTAAATTTGATATGCAGCATACTGAATTCACATTATTGTGTAAATATTCTCATTATAAGCTATAATTTGCTTTTGATCTGAAAAGGTCATAAACATGCCATCGGTTATTTCATAGTAGTATATAACGATTCATTGTTTTTTTCTTCACTTAGAATATGAGGTATCTGCAGTAACTGTATGGTAATGGCTGGCAAATGTTGACTTTTATCAATGGCTTGTGTTTGCTTCACGCCTTCAACTCCTACATATTATAGCAGTGATTGCTGTTTCTGTTTTATTCTATGGTGGCTTAGTATTATGCTGGATATACTACTTTGCATAATGTTATCAAATTCCTGCTATTAGGCCTTGGAAAATATTCAGCTCAGATTCCAAACTACTCTGAAATAATGGTAAGTTTAAATCTAATTTGCAGTCAATCATGCAAGGTCCATAAATGATTGTCAACCATCAATTTCATGTATCTTTAATTCTGTTCTGAAAAACAAACATTTGAATTTTATCTGTTTTCTGCCCTATCCCAAAGTCTGTTTTTCACTTATTCTTGTTTTACTATTCCTTCTGGTCCTGTCACAATCTCTCCATGAAAACAGAGTAATGACTGTGGTACAGAAGCTTTTATGAGAAAGTGCTTTAGCATCTCATGAGACTGAGAGGAGGAATTTGTACTCATACTGAGCCAGAAAGTGAAAGAAGTAACAGGTGACTCCTTTCTCACATAAAATCTTGGTGATAGGGAAGGTACTGAGGCAGCAAGAACAGAAAATAGCATTTTTGTTATTTTAGTTCAAGTTCTTGCAAATTATAGGTAAATACTGCTTGGAATTGTCCTATATCCAATTGCATGCTTTACAATAAAGTAGAAATACAGAACAAGAAGACTTGTTAAATACACAGGATCTCTGGGGGCATGGCAGAAGCATGGATCCTTTGTTCGGACTACATAATTTAGTTTAATTAGCCACCAACATTGCAAGCCTATGCTGAGGCCTCACATTACACAAAAATTACCCACTGGCTAAGGCTGCCAAAACCTACCTGCAATTCAGGATTTTGCAATACTGCAAGCAGTATGTATTTCACCATTTGAGCTCGCGGAGAGGAAGCACTTGTACTGTGGGTTCTTCCCTGAACTGTTATGGAAATGGAAATGCCAGGTGGCACAGAGCAGAAGCCCATGCAGCGAGTTCCTACTGGAAAGCAGGGAAGAGCTAAGCGATGACACTTCCTGCCAGCAAGCTGTGATGGGAATCTGAACCCCAGTGTAACGTGTGTGCATTTCTGATACCTCTGAGTCAAACTTCTAAGTGAGGCTGTGCAACTTGTTGACTCATGGCTTTTTTTTTATGTGCTTCTTTGGACTGCATGATAGCTGGCAACCTTTTCATGTTGGTGTTGTTGCTAGTACTTTATTGGAGCAATCTGTAGGAACAAGCACACTACATAAACCAGAATTAAGAGGTTTGATGATTAACTTGCAGTTTTATTTTGTGACTTTGCTGTCCTGCTGGTGAGGTACATCATCTGTATTTAAGGAGTTTTTCTGAAGACCATCATGTAATATGGCTTTTATTAATGGCATTATAGGAGCATTAATAAACCCAAATTATAAATGAGGAATATCCATACTGATATCTGAAGCTGGTGTCTCAAATTTAGCTGAGTTGTCATGTCAGCTGAACGCACTGGTGCTATCTTACAGATCTTCTACTCAGACATTTCATTACGTGACTTTCAAAATGTATAGGGAGGTGATGAGCAAGGATTTTGGTGCTATTTGAACTCTCTTCATACACAGCAGCAATTTACTGACACACTTTTTTTTCTGCCATTATTATACAGAAAGGAGCAACACTCACATTCCTTTTTCAGAGTATATTAAAAACCAGTTTTTTGTGGCTTAAGACAGCTACCTTTATGCAAGTTTCTCCTGCAGCTTTAGAACTTTCGTGGAATCTTTGGGGATGTGCTGTGGATTTAATCCTACTGACACTGAATTCACTCCAACCAAAGGTGTTTTAAAATCAAAAGCGAATATATGTCTAAGAAAAGTGCCTCACTAATAGACCCTCTGTCAATTAAAAAAAAAAAAAAAATCAGGATTCTCTTCACTGGGATCATCAACACTTTGATGATAGGAGAGCGGGTGTATTTACTACATAAGTTATAGCTGAAATTCCTAGACAGTTTTTGCTGTGTGTTGTCCAGGATTTTAGTAATATTGGAGATCAAGCAGAGAAAGCCTGAATTTTTCTGGCAGCCTACTCTTGGCATCAGTTTGTCTGGAAAATCTTCATATGGCTCATAAAAATCCATTTATTTCCACTACTGTCTCACGTGATAGAAAAACCCACATAACATCCTTATCCTCAGATGTTCCTTATATATCTAGATAAGAAAGTCTTATAGTTCCTTGTGGCTGTTGTTCATTATTTCTACCTCAACACAGAAGTCAGTTAACAAGGAATATTCACTTTTTACCTTACCTCTATTCAGAAAAAGAAACAAATTTTCTCCCTCATTTACATTTATGTTTAGTTTGTGAGAGATCTTTTCTTTTTTCTGAGGACCAGGGAACAGATTTGTGTCCAGATAGTTGGTTTACCAGTATCTGCCTTTGAAGGCCCGTTAATTAAAATGTGGATATATGTCTTCCCGAGTCAGTTTAAATATGCCTTAAATATGTCTTAGACTGAAGATTTACACTTTTGCTTTTAAACCAACAGCATACAAAATAATAAAAATAGTAATTTGTAAGATGATTTTTGTGGTAAAGTATTTTTGTATAATTAACAAAGAACGTAAGAACCATCAATTTTTAAAATGTTTGCCTGCAAATGCTTCTTAGTAATTGCATAATACTGAAGAAAAGCATATTAGTAAAATGCATTGGATTTTTTTTTTTGCTATTTATTGTTACTGATGGATCTGTATGTAGACATCCTTCATATTTCAAGCTATTTCTAAAACAGGTACTTGCTTTTGCTGAAAAGACACATGACACTGAGGGCTGAGGAGCAGGATCATGTCAAAATATCTGAAAGTCAGCAGGAAATTCTTTTCTAGTTAGAGGGCCTTCACAAAGCTCAACATTTCAATAGTGCCTCATTTAATTCAGGATACAAATGAGGATTAAATACTGCCTAGGACTACACGTAGAGCTTGCAGAGTCCAAGAACAGGGAGAAACAGAAAAAGAGGTTTTGTATAAGCATAAAATTGAAGCTGGGAGTAAGTTCCCTAACATTCAGGATAAAAGAAGGTGGTAAAATTTGTTTAAAAAAGCCCTCTTTCTTTATGCTTAAACATGCTGGTTAATATTCTAGCCTGACTGAAGTCAGGAACAAGCTCCCACTGACATCAGTGGAGCCGGGATTTCACACTCAGGCTGAGGGAAGCTGTAGATCTTCTTTATATCCGTCTTTCTTTAGAACTCTGACTCCAAGGAGCTATTTGCTTTGCATTTGACTTTGCTCATGGGAGATCTGCTTTTCACTTCAGTGGGTGTAGATCAGTCCCTTTCTGCCACTGCCTGACATGAAGCTAGGAGGCTTCCCTGTGTGTGTGTGTGCGCTGAGGTGCACCCGAGAAGTGGCAATTTTTCCTTCTATCCTTTGTGATTACGTCAAGGGGAGATGTTTATAAATGTGCTATTTTTATTTGGGGTTTTGTTGAGGATGTGGTGTTCTGAATCAATATGTCTATTTTAACATTAGTCACCATACTACAGCTAGTACTGCCAAGTGACTACAGCCTATGACAGAGCCCAGCAGAAACCATCAGAGTTGAGAATCTGTGGTGGTCGGTCTTTATGCTCAAGAGCCAGAGAAGAAAATGATATGGGAACAAAACTCTTTAGGTTTTAGTTAATTATGTTAATAATTTCTTAAAAAATTTATTCGTGGAAGTTAACCCCCTGAAAGTGTTCAAAGAACTGTCAGTCTTTTTCAAGGCAATATTTATCCTAATAAAAAATTAAGAAAAAACAAATCCGCACTTTTCAAACTTTCCCTGACTTTTCTGCTTTTGTTTTGCTCTATCCCTTTTCTCCCTTTCCTGCTCTTTCTGGCAATTTTTTTTTTTTTTTAATAATTTCTCATTTCATTTAACATTTTGTTTGCATATGATGTTGCCTTTCTGTTTAGAAAATACGAAACAGTCAGTATTCCACAGCTGCAAAGTTACTACTGTCTTGAGGCTGACACAGAAAGAGATACAGAGCTATAGCCTGTTTAAATGGAGATTAAAATTTTATGTAGCAATTAATGGTTAACTGGGGGTAAATGATCCAAAATTACCCAGCAGGGTCTTTGTTGAACAGAAATACTGCTTAATGTCCCTTGTTTACTAACAATCTGATGATGAGTGAGAAGACATTTCTTCTTGTACACTGTCAGGTCTACATAGAAGATAGGATGTGCTGCTTTTGGTACAGTGTCAAGATGAGAGGTATTGTAAGATACTCTAGACACAGATTTACTCTCCTTAATACACCATATTAATGTTCAGAATCCATGACCACCCAGTGAATACAGTCCACCTCTGGAAACCTTCCAGCTTAACCTTCCAGCTTAATAAAGACCTAATAAAGCTGTGATAGTTGCGTTACAATGCAGCGTTCAAAAAGTCCACTCCCTAACTTCTGGACACTACATGGAATATGTGAAGACCCACACATTTGTTTGCCAGTTTGATCACTTAGAAAAATTACCTTCCTGAATGTAGTGTTCATCCACATTCTGGACATCAAAAGGAATGCAGGTACTGGTTTAAAGGTGGGAGGTTGGGAACGGACTCCTGGTTTGGGGAAAAATTTCTTTTGGCCTTCCCTCCTTTGAGTTTCAGGGTGAGTGGGAGAAGTTCAGAGGCTGCATCCTGGTGCTGCAGCTGTGGGAATGAAAGAAAAGATGGGAAAAGGACTGGGGAGGTGTGGCAGGAGACTGCACCACCTGGAGGTGAGAAGGGAGGAGGGAAGGGGGACATCAAGAAAGACTCTTTTAAGCAAGTTGATTTGTTTTGGAAAGTTTATGTTAATGGACACTCAGGACTTAAGGTTACTGTAGTTACTTAACTATACTACAATTCAGACACTTTTTTAAGGACCCTATTTCCTGTATAGCCTATGGAGCTAAGTATTGGTACTGTAAATACTAGGAAGAGGTAAGTATTGCAAGAAAGTGGTGCAGAGCAGCTAGGTCAAATGCTTACAGGTAGAGATGGTGATGTCATTTAGAGCTGGTTGTCATTTACTATTTCCTCTAAATGGGTGGTGTTTTCTTTCACTCTTAAGATTAAATACAGTCCTGTGACTGGAGTACAGAGTATGAAATCATAAGATTTTTCCCCCCTACTTTCCACAGCAATCCTCCTAAGTTATCCACAATATAAGACTTCAAGCAAACAAGAGTAGCAGTTAAGTCAGCTGTGATGCATTAAACGTACAAATACTGAAAATTAAATCCTATTTGCAGCATGCATCCCAAAAGGTTTAAAGATTGTTCTGTAGGGAAGAGTGGGAAGGCAAATGTCTATCAATGCATTTTATATATGCTACCTGTGACAAATGTTTCATAGACTTGAGGAATAGGAGGGAAAAGAATCCTGGGGAGTGAAGCAAATTGCCTCTTGGTTTCCAATACTTGTAGATCTACTTAAAAATTAAAATGGGGAATATCTGGTAAGCATTTTAGTTTATGTGATAACAACTACCAGAAATTTTCTGTAAAAATTAGATTCATAATGTACACAAGTATCCTGAAAAAACTGGTAAAAATTGCAAATAGCCACTGATACAAAATTCAAGCGTGGGCAGATTACATTTCAAAGCGACAAGCCATTTTGCATTTGCTGGCAGGAGCTGGCATCTGTTTTTAGATGTAACATCCTCAGTGTAGCTGAAGAGCCTCTCAGAACGTTGCTGGGAAGAGCTCCAAGCGAAGACAAAGCCAGGTTTGCAAGATGTGGAAGTGAGCTAGCATTAGACTTCCACCACTCAGCAAGACCTACTATGTGTGTAGTGAGCTCAGTGAGGTACAGAACTAGTTCATATTTGGCAGAAACAAGAGTCACTTGAGCTTGAGGTTGTCATGATCTTTTCCAAATAGCTCATTACATTTGCAGCTTCCAGGTGGGCTGGATGATACTCTTTGGTCTTTATTACTGCTTCTTGGATGACTGGGATTTTCCCCTGATGTTCCTCAGCTTGACTGTGTGTGACAGTTCTGGCATTGTCTTGGCGAAATCGAGAACTGGCAGAGAAGTGCCTGAGCTAAGGAATCAGAACTCATGCTGCATGGTGTCTTTACTGACACCACACTGTTAAACTGCTCAGAAAGACAAGATAACACTTTCTTTTTCTTGGCCTTGTTGCCTTGATCCAGTACTCACATGCTGAGGTGGGACTGTCAGAGCCCTGACAGCTGGCATGATGACACACATACACGCATCTCTAGAGTTTATTTTTCAAGCTTACTCCTCAAAGGGGTTGAGGATGTGAATGACAGTGTCTGCCAGGCTCCACTGTACCTGAGTCAGCACCAGCTGTCTTCAGCCAGAAAGCTATCAACGATTGTTTGTTCTTCTACAGGCTTTTCAACATGCAGTCTGTGGTCTTCCAGCTTGTGGCTGTGCCCTGGGAGAGCTAGCTCATGGAGAGGCATCGTTTGGAAATAAAATTGTTAGTGTATTTATAGGTGCTGAGTATTCAACTAGTAATAAACCTGTCTTAGTCCTTAAGAGATATTTCAGTAAGAAGACTCTTTGGAATGATCTTGTTTAAATGATGAATGCATCATTCATACAGATGCAAAAGATAATGTAGAAGGCACCTCTCTAATCACATTGTAGTCAACAGCCAGTTACAACAATAGCATGGTATAGACAAGGTCTTCTCCAACAGCTGTATACAATTATCTCATCTGGTAAATTTTAATTATTTCAACATGTCCAGGGACACGTATTCCAACCATGTGTCAGCTGCTGAAGGCCAGGTCATGCCCAATGCAGGACTTGAAATCTTTAGTAGCTGAGTGAAAAGAGAGCCCGAGCTGTGATACTCAAAGACCACATGCATGCTAGTAGTTATTTTCTGGTTTTAACATGACTACTGTTCACAGGCAACCTTGCCAATTTGCCTGGGATCGTAGCATTAAAAAGCAGAAGAAGCTGGGGGAGTATTTACAATGGGAAGGATGATACTGAAATTCTAACAAGCACATCACTGACCTGAAGTCCAGGTACTCTGCTGTAGGTAATCATGCTTTCTCAGCTGGTGCAGTTTTTCTTTGGGAGAGGAGACCTGGGACCTGTTGTATCTAACATCCATGGTCTTCAAACTCTTGCAAACCATTTGAGCTCTCAATGTGACTAATGTGAAAGTCTGACTACGCTGTGACCTTAATCTTTGATACTTTTATAAGCTTCCACAGATGCAGTTTCAGCATGGTTTTTTTTTTCTGACTGACATACACTAACCAAATATAACAGTCCTTTGAGGAATGTTGACTTTCTGGGGATTTTTTTCAGCCATTTCTACCTCAGTAAGAAGTCCCTTTTTTTTCCTCTTGGACTTTGCCTAGCAAGATCCAAAGGGAGACATATCTCACACAAATAAGATCTTTGTCATTACAGTAATTAATGAAGAGACTGTAACTAAAAATCATCAATCACTTGGTTCATCGAAATGGTAAGTGGCTGAGACTCCTATACTCTCAGACATCAGTATTCAAACAGTAAAAAAAATAGTTCAGAATGACAGGCTTTACAGAAAAAAAAAAAAAAATTAGGTCAAGCATTTTTCATATCCTTGTGAAGCACTGATATGTGTTCTTATACAAATAACTTGTTGAAAATAATATCTCATTTATATCCTATAGAATGTGATGAAGGTAATTTGTTAGTTGCTCTGTAGTGGGACTCTACTGAAATAAATCCACTGTATCATGTATCCCAATTTCATTCTAAATGCATTTCCAAAGAGTACTTTTAAAAAAAGTCACTTAAAAGCATGCAGGTGATCAATGTTTCTTTGATTCTAACTGCCAGATAGTGAGCTAGGTAGTTATTTTTATCTAAAAGTTTTCAATCTGCCCATACAACCTAGAAAAATGGTGTTTGTGACCAGAAAGTTTCACCTTGGAAAATAAAAAGGAGTCTACAACAATACTGGAAACACATTTGCTGAGCTGCAAGAATTCTTTCCTGGCTATAGACTCTCCATAAAGAAAGTATCTAATTGTACTAGACACACTTTGGAAACTTTCCCAGAGGAATAATAGATAAGTTAACGGAGCACTTTTTAATTTTGCAAAGTGCACTCTTCCTTATAATTTACTTAATATAGAAATTTAATGTACTGCAGTTTACTGAACAAATTACATTTAAAGTATTTCAGAGTTAGCTTGAAAGCTCTGCTTTGGTAGCCAGTTGGACTTTATTATTTGATTATCCAGATAAGGACAAGCAGTAACAAAGTTCTGTGTCTTAAGTGGTTCCAGGGATTATCTCTCAACCATTACCACTGTTAAATGCAGAGTTTAAATTTCCAGAAAAAAAAGTAATACAGTAGTGCTTTCCTGCCTCTGCACTAGTTAATGCTTAGTTTTCATCTGACCTAAGTCTTGAGAAGATTTCTTACTTGTTCTATAACAACTTTTGTAAATGAACTATACCTTTATGAAATAAAAAACTACAGTTATAGTTAAATATAAGGATGCTAGAAATGAATATGAACCAAATATCCTCTTTGCATGTACTGCAGTCCAGCTAACTGAGGCTCTTTTCCATTTATTTGCATGGAACATCACAAAAAACAATTCTGGATTAGAAGTAACAGCATACTTAATTTGTTTTCATTAAATCATTGTCATACACACATAATTCATCATAAGTGATACTTCTGCTCTGCCCTCCTGTAGGGCAATCATGTAATTTAAAAAACCCCACAATTTGTTTTAAAATTATGTTATGGTTTTGTTATCAGACAACAGGTCAAATGAGTGTTTGTGCTTGGAATGACATAGACTGTGGCATAAATTATCATAGGCTCCAAAGCAGCTCATTAAAAAGTTTCATCTGTTACATGTGTCGGAAGTAGAATTGTGGTCAAAAATCCTTCTTATGGAGGTTTTATGGTGTCTTTTAGATGCCCTGGGATGGGCACACAGATCACTTGGAGGAGAGACTTATTTAAACTTTATGATAAGCCAATGTAGAGAGCAGAATTTTGAAGTGTTCTTGAAATTCTTAGTGGCTAAGAAGATGCACTGCTGCATACTTCACTGTTTGAAGTTTCCTATGAATGGTTTCTCTACCAGAATGAGTCATAGAAAAGACAGGGCGTCAAAGACAAGGAAGTATATCTGAACCTTTTGGTGTCTGCTACTGTTGTCTTCTGCAAATGGGAGTCTGAACATGTACAGTGGTGGCAGCACCTGGGAAGAGCTTCATGGAATGTGTGAGAGGGCAGCAAGAGGGCTAAATGAGGAAAGTATATGACAGAAGACTCCAGCAACAGGCATTAATGAAACCAGGTCATCACATTAAGCATGGAACAGTCCTAGTCAAATTCACAGGTGATGACAGATTCTGTGATGAGGTGCCTGTGGAGTCTGAGAATCATCAAACTGAAGAATGCCTCAGACACATGCAGCTGGGTACTTCCAGCTAAAAAAGACTACACTGCAAATGACAATTCCTCAACGTATCACCTGCTCTCAGAGTGTCTCACCACTATTACTCCTGAGTTTAGTTTCAGCAGTCCACTGATGGTTAACCAGATGATCTTGCCTTAACATACAGCCAATTTGGATGAGAGGAATATTTCTGCAGCTGAAGTCTGGAAGGGTTGTGTAGTCCTTCATCTCTGGAATGTGCATGTGTCCCTCCAGGCAAGACATGGGCTCTCTGAAGGAATTTTAATAGACTCTCCTTCTGGTGAGCGGTCAGAAATTCTAGTGATCAAATCTATTCCATGCTGTTATGATCCAGGAGAAAAAGTAAACAGATGCCCTCCATCATCGAAAACTGAACAATGTTACTAGGGCAATCTCTAGTCCTAATCCTTGCTGCAATCCACATTGTGCTAACTGAAGATGTTGAACTCAGTCAGATGATATTTTAGGCAGTCTTTGATCTATTTCTGTGTGAATATGTTCAGAAAACAAAGTTTAGAATTGGATGGTAATTTACTGTCTGTTTTATCAAGGAAGGTAAGGAAGGTGAAGAAGAATTCACTATTAGGCAACCTATTGTATTCTTGAAGAAGAAAGGAAATGTCAAATTAGGCCAAGGGAAGATTTGTCACTCCTACAGTTCTTTTACCAACTGGAAGAGCAGAGATAAAATTACTAAGAATTGGGCAACGTTTAATATTTTTTGTGATGCAAAGATGTTGAATTCTTAGAGTGGAATCAAGCTGTTTCCTGGCTGGTACAGGGACATTGCTTGTGTATTAATAAGTATTCCAAATGTGCATGGTCACTGAATTAGATACGTAGGATTTTTTCAGCGCTCAGATCTGGGCAGTGCTGTTGTCTGCAGATAGATTGATGATATGCTTCAGAGTTTGAATAGCTCTTTGGTGTGCGACTTGATGGCTGGAGATGAAGAATGAAGTTTTCTTCATCTGGCATATAGCCTCAAGATAATCTTAGAGAAATGTTTTATGTTTCTGCTTCTTTGAAAAACGTATATGTGCTGTTTGCTTTTAGCAGAAACATATAAATGGATAAATCAGTAAATGGCCTCATGAGATTAACATTCAATTAATGGATGATTTCCTCTGTACAAAGATTTTTATTAACATTATGATTACTTAGAATAATTAGTCATAGAAGTCTATACTATCATCAAGTTGAAGAACATGACTGGATCTAATTAAAGCTAATGTGAAGAATTGGGTATTGCATTTTGACTAGGATGGCAATGCAAAATTCCATGCTCTTGTCAAGTATGAGCTTCAGTGACATCATGTGGTCAGGACTCACTTTGTTTCGTTTGAAAGAAGGCATTTTCAAAACCTGAGAATGAAGAGATACTGCTTTCTGAAAACCAGACATGTGAAACGTGGGCATATAACCTATGGCTATGGCATGCCCTCTGCAAACATGATCACACTAATGACATGGACCTCCTAGAAACCTTACGATAAGAAATTAGAGAGAAGCTGAAGAAACTCAGTTTCCTTCTGTCTCATAGGGTGGTTCTTCAATTCAAGGAGGAACTAAAACTGTTCTTCTAGATCAGGGAATGGCCAGCTGGAGAAAAGCAGCAGCCCATTTCCTAATAGTTCCTCAGAAATGTGATTTTATCATTGGAATAGTGGAAGTAATTTCTGCCTACAGTTGTGGATTGAGTTAAAAACATAGTTAGATACAGCAAGTTGTTATTATTCACAGACATGAAGAAGATATTTAAGGTAAAGATCATCATTAATTTCACTATAATGACTAATGCTTTTATATTCCCAGAGGCCTACCAGTTCTTTGATGAAACACCTGCCAAGCTTTGGCTCACTCAGGGTTTTCTGCCATCTTAATGAAACTATGCTTGTACTTCTTTCAGTACAAAATCTTGATGACGTGTGACTATGCACATGAAGTTGTTATAAAGGAAGTGAGATGAGCAGGTACATAAATAGTTCAGATAAAATCACTGTCTGCTGCTGAGACTAACCCTTTTTTTGGAGGCTAGAAAGGCTTAGGTCAGAGTTTTATTTTTTACCTCTATTTATTTTTTCGATCTAGCAAAACATTGTAAGAGGCAGTCTTCAGCCTGTTGGGAAGTAACAAGTAAGATTCATTGGGAACGATCTCACAAATAAGCCACTATGTAGATTTAGTGGGCAGATTGATTTTTTGTTTAGCAGCTCATATTTCAAGACATTATCCCCAATGAATTTGATTGCAAGGAAAATAATATGTCCCAGTTATAGTGATAGAAAAAGAAATTGTCTTAGTGTTTGTTGCTTCTTTCAAATTTTTTTCTTTGATGTGCACATAGGGGATACGAACTATCAACTGTTTTTGTAGGTGAATAGTGGAAGTCATGTAATGAAGCCAACTTTAATAGTCTTCCAAAGATTATCACATGTACATCCAAAGAAGGTTGACTTCTACCTTTAACTTTAACATTAACATTTTTCTTTGTATTTAAAGAATATAATGTTGGGACTGGCAATTTTGTGTAGGTTGCTACTGCTGCTGGGTGTTAGCAAGTGCATCACTAATATACATTTAGAAGTTTTGAGAAATTGAATTTTTAAACATTTTGTCTCTTTTCTAAACAGCAATTTTTGCCATCAGCTATTTTTTCTCCCATGTTTTTCTCACAGATCTCCAAGGAAAAATTAGTATTTTCAACTTCTCTGTATCAAGACAGAAAGGTCTGAAAGACAGACTTAGATGTCTAGAAATACCACTCATCTCATGAGTATTTGGTATTAAAATCTACATGAAAGTGGTGGAATGAAGGGTGAACAGATTTGAAAGCTCATAACCCAGTAAATTCTAAAAATCTGCTCTTTCTTTGTTTAGATGGAAATTTCAGGGACTTGATAACACATCAACTGTGAGATAAACTGGAGGTGTGAAACAGCTCAGTCTATCTATCTCCTTCCCTTTTTTTTTTTTTTTTTTACAACTCCTCCTTATTTTATTCAGGTGCATTTGCAGTCAGAAGCCTCTTATCAAATGTGTACTTATAGTTGAAAATGACACACCTGCCCAGTATCTATGGTAACAAAGGCTCTCTTCAATCTCAGACTTCTTGGTGCTCTTTTCTACCTTTTTATCCCCTGGAAGAATAGATAATAACAAGTATTTTTAACAGTTTGCTTTAATTTCTGTTGCCATTTCTTTGTAAATTTTCTGTAATAATCTGAGCATCTTGCCATTATAAGCTTTTCTCCAGTGATTATGGTGGATTGGTCTTTTGTAATGATGCAGGGTTTTTGTTTTTCTCCTTGAAAATATAATAAAGAATGCAAGAAATGGTAAAATAAACATTGTCGTTTTAGAAAAGAACACCAATGAGTTATATATAACATGTATAATACCTATAATTTCATCAAAGAATTCTGCTTCTGTCATGAGAAACTGCGGATCTATAGGGAAATTGCTTTAATCAAAATGATAAATAAACTCTAGTCCATTTTTTGTTATGGAGAACTGATCCAATGTACTGAGCTCTTTCCTCCTGTTGAAATTGATGGAAAGGGAGAGTTTAGTATCTCACAGTAGCAGTTAGCTTGGCTCACTCCACAGTGAATCAACACAGAATGGAAAATAATCGGATTAATAACTTTCTCTTTATTTATAAACCCTGACAATTATAAAAAAATTGAAAACATAAGGTCTGTTTTTCCTCTTAAAACCTCTCTCACTCTTTTCAGAGTTGTAAGTACAGCCAGTATTAGCTAAAGGAAAGGGCTTTGGTACCATCTGTTTTGCCTGGTTCTGAGATTCTTTCAGTGAAATCAGAAGACAGCCTGGGCATATTTTGAGTTTAAGTGGTATTGTTTGTACGTTCTTTTAAATCAAGGTGAAGAGACAAGTCCCCCTGTGGAGTTCAAGAATCACTTAGCAAACCAGATCCTTGTCAGAAAACATAACAATATTCTTTCTTTATAGTACACTCTATTCAAGGCTGCCTTTCATAAGACTACCCATGACATAAGGCTGCTATTCTTCAGTTCCTCCTGCTCTCCTATTTCTCATTTGACAAGCACCTTCCAACAAGTGCAAAATCCTTCACTTCTAAGAACAGTCTTTCTATTAAAAGGTGCTGTAATCTCATCTATGTCCTACTTATAAAACCTCATAGACCTAATATACTTCACAAAGGTCTATGGGTCAGATTTTGTCCTTAAGAACAGCCATGTAAATCTCAGTGAGTTCACTGAAATTACTGTAGATTTACACTTGCGTAGAAGAGCAGTGGCCTGCTCTGTTCAGTACATAATTCTTTAACCACTGCATCATTTTAATATGATGGTTAGGATTGTGATGGTTTATTATTTTGTTCTCATTACAGCTCATCAAATTTGAGTACACAATACGCTGGGATTTGTGTAATGTTTTAAGGAAAGAAGAGTTTCTGAAACAAAATTACTGAAATGCATGTTTTAATCTGAGCCTGCAAGGATTTGTGCAAATGAAGGTGAATAACTTGGATGCAGCTATGAAAAAATCCGTAGAGGGATTCAAGGAGTAATATGGTCAAAGCGTCTGGCTGGGAGAACAAACTTTGCAGCAGTTTCTTGAACAGCTATGATCTGAGCAAGGATATATTCAGAAAAGACCTGATAAGGGATGTTGTCACATTAGAAATGAAAAATAATGGCTGAGAGGATTCACATCTGCAAATAACCTCTAGCCTAGCAGCTTAGACACTCAGTTGAGAGGTGGAAGGAAAATTTGGAATCTGTTCCCTCTTTGACTTCAGGGCAGTGGAGATATCCAGTGGAGATTTTCCTGAGATTTCCCAAGTACTAGGACCAAGATCTAATACACTTCAGTTAGTTAGTTTCTTAAGGCTAAAGAAAAACTACTTTAAAAACAACAGACCTTCTGACATACATTTTTGTTCAGCTATCCAGCTGGGAAATCAATTATTTGCACACCTCTTTTGCACTTACTATATGTGTTTTATTTCTCTTCTACCAGCTAAATCAGCCTTCCCCATTGTAGCTTGTTTTTCAGGTATATACATGATTTTCAAGTGTATGCAATGACTACGGGGAAAAGGGTTAGGGCTGGACTGTGCTTGCATGGAGTTGGGCATGCTTGCACACCACTCGGACCTTCTGGAGGGAATCCAAAGCTGAGAGGCAAAAATGGGACTTCATGATGTCAAGGTTGTAGCACTGTCTTAGGTGATACTGCTTCTCTCTCTCTGTGAGCAATGTAGCTCACACAGCAGCTGTTGAAGGCTGAACAGGTCAGGCAGGGGAGCATGGGTATTTTGCTTGCCACCTGTGTGGAAAACTCTCTGTTCATCTATGCAGCCTGTTCTTCATATGTGAACAACATTGATTACCACCTGATACTTAATGTCTGGAATTAGCTGATCTTTCAATGGTTGACCTTCGTGTGGAGGTTGACCTTCAGGACTGAAGAGCAGAGGTAGTTTGTGCATATAGTTGTAGGTGAACATGCATATGTACATATATAGAAATATGTATATATGGAGTATTTATATATTTTTGTAATATATATAGAGACTGCACTTCATCGCTCTCATTTAGGCTCTACTTTTGAATTACAGAGTCCATGAAGGGTAGTGATAACAGGGAGAAGAGGTCAAAAATATTAATAGGATTGTTTAATGTTATAAAAGAATTATATTTTTCAAGGTTATTCTAATATCCTAGTCAATAGTAATATCATCACAGTGTCTTCATGTAATCAAGTTATCCGTAATAAAATATAGTGCTGAATACTCAAAATTAAAATGACGATGGAATAGGAGAGGAAGATTGTGATAAAGAAAGTAAAGTTGTCATCATCATTTTATCAAATAACTTCTATTGAACAATGGTGGGGCTCCATGTAGGCTCAATGGCCTTGTGCATAGAGGACATCCAGGGATAATACGTCCTTCCCCATCACCGTTTCAATTATATGGTTGTTTTCAATTTTCTTACAGACCTAGTATGCATTTCAGAAGCCATGGGGCTTACTGCTTGAAGGAAGACAAATTCTCTTAATTAAAAAATATGAAATCATACAATAGCCCAGGTTGGAAGAGACCTTGTGAGAACCCTTTTGTGGGAAAGGGAGTTTAGATGAGATTATCTAGCACCCGGTCCAATTGCATCTTGAAAATCTCCAGTGATGGGGACTCTACCATGTCCCTGGGGAGGAAATGAAACATGAAGAGCTATCCAGTTTTCCCCAGATCTGAAGTGTGGATGTAAATACTCTTTCTTGAAAAAGCTGCTTGAGAGAAACTCTTTCTTACTCAGTCACTTTCTACATCTAGACAAGACAGCACTCCACAAAGAAATTTGTAAAGAAGACAAAAATGAGTGGGGAAGAAGCTGAAGGCTGGGAGAACAAAGGAAATGATATTTCTAAGGGGAAGAGAATGTGATTGCTCAGGAAATAATTAGACTTGTTACTTAATAAATAGTGTTTCTTCTATTTATTATGCAGTTAGAGCTTGTTTGGTGTCTATGAGGAAATAATTGATTTGACTTTTAACAGACACTTAATGAGTTTTAGAATAGCTTAGAAATCTTCACACTGTGAATGGAATTGTTTTCATAGCTGATTTGTGAAATTTGTGAAGACAGGCCTAGAGTTCAAAACCAAAAGTGAACTCCTCCTACATGGAAGGTTTATTTGGATTATTCTTTGTGCTCAGCCCACTTGTAGCAATTGGATTAAACCTTCAAGATGAAATTTTTCTTTCTAAGCTTAAGGGTGTTTGAGCCCGAGGTGCTGTAGTGAGGTTCCCTTTGAAATTTTGTTTTACAAGTAGTTTCATGGTGATTGACAATATTCTGTTGCAAAGAAGAAAACGAGGGCACGCTAACTGCGTTTTGGTACTCACTAAATTCCTAATGGATGCACTCAGAGCCATGAATTTAAGCTTCACTATATAATTTTATCTTGGATTATTAATGTGTTAATAGCACATAGAGTTAGGATTTTTTTTAATTATGTGGAAATTACAACATGCAGTGAGCACTTTTGCTGCATTTCTACTCCACTTTCAGCCTTGTTACTTCAAACAGGAGGGGTAAAAGTCTTTTGCAGGCTCAAGGGCTTAAAACTCACTAGAGAAAAATGTAACTGTGGTCACCAGGATGTGAGTAAATGCTGATTCATTTAAAAGTAAAAGAAAATAATATTTTCTCCCTGACTCCAAATGTAAGGGAAAAACTGGATATACAGTCTTTAAAGTAAAGGTGTTTTTTTTATCCCTCCCCCCACCCCTGATCAAGGCTGATTTGTAACTGATAGAGTGTAAATTTTTGGGAAACATCTATAAAGACTGAGGTTTCTTTTACAGCATAAGAGCCTCTGTGGTGAACAATTAAATGAGAAAATTATTTTTTCTATCATTATCCAATGTGAGAATCCATTATCCAATATCAGAATCATAGAATTCCATGTTGGAAGGGACCTCAAGGATCATCTGGTCCAACCTTTCTTGGCAAAAGCACCATCTAGGTCTAGACAGGATAGCCCAGAACCCTGTCCAGCTGAATCTAAAAGTGTCCAATATTGGGGAATCCACCACTTTTCTGGAGAGATTATGTAGCACATGGCTTCATAGGTGCTACACATCTCTATAAGTAGATACTTTGAACCATGAGAACAGATTTTTCCAATAAAAGGAAATCTCTTTCTGATGGAACTAATAGATTGAAATGTGGGGTTTTTATGTTTCCTCCATTTTAAAGGAAGCCAAGTGTAATGCAAGCAAGGGATACAGAGAGTTGAAGACACTGACTGAAGGAACCAGTGTTTGCAGCACGCATAAGACACTATAAATACCATAAATGCCATTTTTATTCGCTTACGGTGATTTAATTTTATTGTTATAACGTTCAAGGACCTGAAGACCATTGTGACAAACACTGTTCTGACTCACAAAGAGTAGTTACATAGGCTAGGGACAACTCACGTCTTTGGTCTCCAGTGACCAAAGGCAAAGGGGTATCCACTGAGTGGGAACAAATCCAGACCATAGAAAGGAAGCACACATTTGCAGCAGTGGGGCACATTCAACATTTGCAACAACTGATTTGGGAAATAATGGACCTCTCCATCATTTGAAACCTTTGATCAACTTGATATATCTTGTAAAAATATGTTATTCCACCAAAAGTATTAGGTTTGGTAAGAGTTATGGGGTGATGATATGTGCACTGTGGAAGGCTAGGTAATATTTTTTAATGCAAAACCAAAACATACAAATTCTATTCTGTTTACAATCTGAATATATTACCCTTCTGCAACTGCTCTCTTCAGAAAACCCAAAAAAGATGAGGGCCAGAAATGAAGTAGTAGTCCAGCTGGCAGGTTACAGATAACACAATCATAAAAATTAAAGTTATACTTCAGGTAATTAGGAAGTTTGCTTATTCTATCATTAATTGTGCAGCTGTTTAATTTAAATATAATCTGATTCAAAGTGTTAAAGTTTACTCCAAGCTGAAAGCTACTGTTTTCCCTGCAGTCTGCAGCATTTTGCCAGGGAAATATAAAATCTGGAAATACAAGGAAAACACTATTTTTTGTTTGCAAAATTACATGTTATGCCTATCTGTAATTTTTTTTAATAAAAGGAACTTGAAGTAATGCAATTATTTCTACTGGGAAAACCCCTCAGGAGCAAGTTGTACACAGTAATTATGATTTTAGACTGAGCTGACATCTTTACTAAGTTCTGCGTTATCTTACCCTATATTAAGTATGTTCCATTTTTGAAGTGGGTGTTTCAAATGTCTTCTCTTAATTATCACTGTGTAACTGAAGAAAAGTACAAACTCACAGCCCCATAAATGTGAAGACTATTTTGATTTGGTTTGTTTTGATATTGTTTTTCACATATAAATCATATAGACACATCTGCAACTGAAATGGGGATAAGCCTCCTGGTGTTATCTTATTTCTTAATTGTAGGCTCTCGTTTTCCGAGGAGAGTGTTGACTTGGTCCTTTCCTTATCATGCCCTCCTCTGTTGTTTACTTGCTTATTTACTGGCAAAGCTGCTTATATTTTAAACCTATCTAGGCAGAGCAAGCTTTAAAAATGCATGTCAGATGTGTTTTAATTCAGAAACCATTTTCTTTAGCAGCCCATGTAGGCTTGCTCATTTTTTTTTTTTTTTAATTTTTTTATTTTTTTCACACTAGAGTCATAGAAATGCCTCCTCCGGATAACAGAAGGAGGCAGGTGTTATTGGGAATAGTCTTTGTGAAAAAGTGGAGCCATTATTAAAAATACTTTCAGATAAATGTCAGTCTTTATACTTTCTGATATTTAACACACATTGCATCTTTTTCTACTTTTTCTACTGGAGTATCTGCAGTGTGAGTGGCTCTTTGAAACGAGCTGGTAGGATACAAAGCAGAGCTGCTTCTGCTGTTATGCCACTAGTCCTCAAGTCCCAGACTGACAAAGCGTTGCAGGATTTTGGATCTAAGCCACATATTTTTCACCTGGCTGTAATATTATTAGGAATAAAATCCTGTTGCATTGCCTGTGGTTGGATGCTCTTTCACCTTAGCACTTAGTAGTTATTTGGAGCTTTCCACTTGATCATTGCACAATATCGTATGTCAGTTCACTTGCAAATATACTTCCAACTTTATGAAGTAGATACAGTTTGTTCCACTGGTAGAAAAAGTGAAAAACAGAGGGGTTAAGGCAGGAAGAACTAATGTGAGCAATAGGAGAAAGCTGATGCATTGGCAGTGAAGCTGCTCTTCTCTCTCTTTTGATTTTCTTTCCTGTTTATCCATTATCAGGGATATAGGAATAATTGCACTTATAAATAATGTTTCATTTGATGATCCCAGCATTTTACAGGTATTAATTAGTTAAGACTAATAATAACAACCTGGGAAGACAGGTTAGTGCTACTATTTTTGTTTTGCAGGTGAAAAGCAGGATTCACAGAGGTTGTATGATTTGCCACAAGGTTACAAAATGCATCAGTGTCAGAATCAGGGCTGAAAGATGGGACTGAACACTGCTCCTTTAATAGTGCCCGGTGACAAACCAGCCTCAGCTCTGTGTCACAAATTTGAGAAAACATTTTTCCTGCCATAGTATCTTGATTAATCGACTCTTGCTTGGCAGTACATGTGGTAGCAGTGTCTCAGAGTCCCAGTATCCTGTTTTGTGAACCTTTTAAAGGTCTTCATCTCCATTTTGCACAGCTGTCATATCCTGTCACAGTTATTTCATGACTAAGTAGAAAGTATATTTTGCATCTAGTTTAAATGTGCCAAATAAAATGGAGAAATGTGAAATACAGGTGGATGAAAAAGTAAAGGTTTTTACCTTATAGATATTACTGAAGAGCATCTTCCAGATGTGATAAATCCGTGTCTTTAGATGATTTATGTTGCAGGTAGTTGTGCATCCAGGCAGAGAAAAATTAATAGAACAGAACCTGAAAGTTTTGGAAAACAAACATGAGATAAAAGTATTTGGAAACACAGAAACCGTTCTCCACCAGAACAGTAATTTCAAACAATTCAGCCCTGGTAATCGAAAGTATTCTGAGAACAGAAAGCAAATTCAGAAGACTCCAGACATAAAGGAGCAGCAGGAATTTCCAGAGGTTTAAAAAGACCACTTTCCCCAAGTATTTCTGAATGTTTCTAGATAAATTTATAGTAAATTATGTATTTTGTGGAAATTAATCTCAATTTATATATATATAGAACAAGAGGAAGAGTCAAATGAGAATAATATTATCTGTGAGTTTCCCAATAACCTAAAAATATGCTATTAGAGAGTAAATAGAAATTTCAGAAATAGAAGTCAGAGTACAGTGCTTTCAATTTTTAAGGCATATGTCTGTGAAATAGACACTAAATTCAGAGACCCATTCTGCCTGATTTCAGAAACACTTAGAAACATTATGTTGCCTGCTACTGTGTAACTGCCAGACCAGCTACAACAGATAAGAAATTAAGAGTTTTAAGATATGTTGAATACTGTGAATTTTCTTGTTTCTCCTTGCATCTGCATAGTGCATATTTTTCTGTAATTTTGTTACATTTAGAAACCCCCACATGATTTAGAATTACTCTTATCTGCTTTTTTTTTTCAGTTTTGATTTGTGAAGCTTTTAGGAAAAATAAATATAAGACTGGACAGTGTGCAAAGAACATCCCAGTTTACTGAGTAGTTCATGAATAATGCCTTTTTTTTCTAGTAACATCCTCTTAATGAAGTTTTGGGTTTTTTTATATTTGTCGTCCTAATTAATGTAGATAAAAAATTAAAAATAACATTTCCCTTATGGATAGAAATAATAGACTGACATACCTAATTTTCTGCATTTAGATACATCCTTTTCATACAGTCTTCTCTGTGAGTAGTGTTGTGGTCACTCCATATGATTTGCATTGTGAAGACTACAGTTTAAAAGTAATCTAATATAACTGCATTTCAATTGCATGTATTTTCATTATCTGATATTTTTAATGTGCTCTCCAGAAAACCAGTTTGCTTTAGCTGAAATTTTAGTACTATTTTAAAGTTTGTATGAAAAAAGAGATACTGTCCCAGTGGCAACGTGACAGCTAAACTAAGAATTAACAAGAATTAAGAAAGAATCACCTGACAGAGCACAAAAAACTTGATTTTGATGCTGAGTGCAGGCAGAAGTCTGTCAGCAGAGCTCTCAATGTACAGTTGGGTTTCATTCCTCCTCCTCTTGGACCCCAGACCTGTGTGAATTGAACTGCCTCGCTTCTCTTGTCTAGACAGAGTTTTACCTGGGTTTATTCAAGAAGCTTTTCCTCAGGCCTCCTGATACTTATAGCAATGATACTCTTGAGCCTGCAGCCATACAGAATCTGTAATAAAAAGAATGAGACACTAGGTATGGCCCTGGGAATTTCCCTCACTCTAAACCGTACCGTCAGAAAGGTGTAAACCCTTGAGAAAACACTTGCAGAGACTTCTGCAAATGAATCCTACAGGCTTTGTGCCACTGTACCTAAAACACCTTACCACTGGGAATAACACTGGAACTGGTATTTTCACCCAGAATGGAAGCCGCTGTTTAAAGTGTCATTGTCCATCCCTTTTTCTTCGTAGCACCTTGAGCTGTTTATATTTCATTGAATAGTTCACTTTCATTGCTGCTGCAGATTTGCCAATCAGTTCATTAAAAATAGTATTAAAAAAAGTTGCTGGGGATGAAGAAGCATTGAGGAAGCTATATTCTTCATGGCTTGAAAGAGGTAAGGTTGATTTTTGACTTTGTGTTAAGATTATCGACACTGAAACAGTTAATAGTAATATCAGGGACATAAAAAGTGCAGTTCACACATCTTAGAGTTATTACCTCTACTTGTTTGTAGAACTGGGAGGATGCAACACTGTATTAGATTATATTCTCTTCATATTGTTAAATTGTTAAAAGTCATAAAGGACGAATACTTCATTGAGATCATGCTGATTTTGTAGCAATGGGGAAGAATCAGAGAGTGCTTAAATACCAAGTTTAGGACTGAGTTAATGAATAAAAACCAGACTGTAACAGAGACATCTGTAATTACACCATGTCCCTTTCACACGTTTCCCGTGTCTCTGCTTCTAGATAGCTTTAGGAGAGTATTTTTAAGGCAATATAGGAATGTGCCCAAGTCCTGCCTTTTTGGACTAAAAGTTTTGCAGCACTTCATACAATGCTGGACTGCTCAGGGTGTGACTCCCATTTACATCTTTACATTGTTTTACAGATATGACTAAACCTATTTTTTTCATTAATTAGCTTGTAAGCTTTTCTGGCAGGGACCAACTCATTGTTATGTCTCTGTACAATGCTTAGTCCAATGGGATCATTGCTTATTATTCATATCAGAGCCAGCTTAAGTCTTCTCAGCAGTGTAGGCAAAATTGAATTTTGTTGCCCCTGGGAGAGCTGGCGGGGTCGGTAAGGTTTTTCAAGGGGATATGGTGTAGGGGACATGGTGGGCTTTCAGTGCTGGGAGTGTCAGTATGTTTGAAATGACTGTGAGATGTTTGGGGATGCTGCAGAATAAGGCTGAATTATTTTACCTACTTAATTTCCCACCTCCCTTCAGCTTGCCCTCTCCAGCTGAAAAACAGAGGCCTTACCTGATGCCCTTTGTCTCACAGAGGAAATTGGAGGCCAGAGCCAGGGATGCAGAATGTTGGCCCCTTCTTTTGCTGGCTGGCTAGGATGAAAACACCCCGTGTGGGATGTGATCCACAGAACTGATGCTTTCTAAGCACAGGAATGCATGTAAGGCACAGAAATATGTCACACACCACAGTGGTACACAAACACTTAAAACCTACACGAGGGTCTACAGTTGTTACTTTCCCTTTAGTTTGGGCTTCTTTAGCTTTGCACAAACCAACTCTGTGAGCAGCACATGGACAGCCTAAAAGGATAAAGTAATTATTTGTTGTCCAACACACACAAAAAATAGCTAGGATTTTAGACTACAAGGCTAAGCATTAGCACGCTCACTACCTAGAAGGGTCTTTTCTGGCCAGCAAAATCTCTGCAAAAGCTAGCAAAAGCCTCTGTGGCTTTTTGGAGCTCCTCCTTGGTGTTGCTGAGTTGCCATCTTCCACCTGCCCCAACAGGGGCATGGATGCACAGCACACCAACGACGGAGCAGCTCTTGGCTCTCAGTTCACCCAGTGACCAGACTACTCCTGATTAAACCTTCCGTTTTCTTGTGTTTGTTTGTTTGTTTTACTTTGTTATACCTTTCCATGTTGGTGTCTATTTGTAATTTTATCTTCCTACAGACTTTCTTATCACTTTCTCATTATTGTAGCAATTTCCTGAGAAATTGGAGGGCAATAGGGGCTGGGGTAGCTGCTGACAGAGGTTATAGAACGGACATTACCTAAGCTTGGCTGGTCTCTAATATGGGCTGCATCACAGAATCACAGAAGTGTATTGTGTGGGTCAGCAAGTTGTGGAGTGAAATGAAGGTGGAGGAGGAATGGAGACACTGCAATGGGAGCCTGTGTCATGTTTCGCAGACTTACAGGAGGGCCCAGCAGGTGTGGCATCTCATCCGACTTGCTTAAGACCTTGTCATGCTCCTCAATAGTATAATAGCAAGCAGGGACTGTGAGATGAAAACCAAAGCAGAAACAGTGCAAATCATAAATACAATTCTAGTGGGGCTTCCAAAATCAGAACTCTTCCAACTTTTTTTCTTGCTAAGAATTACAAAAGTATGCCAAATGATAAAGTGACTGCAGCAAACTATATTATGCATAGTCATTCAGATAAGTCACATGATTGTGAAAGAAAATAGTGTTGTCTTTCAAGATTCAACCTAGCTAAAATAGTACACCTGGATAGGAAACATTTATTGCCACAAATATGCTAGCTCCTTTCTTCGGTTGGGGAAAAAATAATTAAAAGCTTGGTTTTCTTCTCCATATTCTTCTCCATGGCTAGCGGTATTTCAGAACAACAATATAAAATGTTTTTAATACTTTTTCATCCCTAAATAGTTATTTGATTACTTTCAAGAATTAAGTGAAAGTGTCTTAGAAATATCTGGTAATATAAAAGGTAGAGGGTGACCAAATGTTTTGAACTTTAAGAGTGTGTTCTTTGCAGCTGATAATGCTATTATTAACTTACAGAGGCACCAGTCTGACTGCAGACTAACAAAATAAGAATAAATATTTGCTTTCAGTTATTGCCCTTTTCATAATATTCTGCATAATACAGCAGAATAATCATTACTTGTAGGCACGTAACAGGAGTCCTGATAATTTTTTCTTGCAATATTTCTGATATCTCAGTCGGTCAGTTTTTAAAACATGAAAAAGATGAGGCAGGTCCATCAAATAATTATGTTTATATCCTGTAGCAGAAAGGGTCTTAAAAAATGTTCCATCTTTAAAATATTTTTGTTATACGTCAAGTGAAGATTGTTCAATTTATTGAGCAATTATAATTCTTTGAGAATAAAAAAGATGGGCATAGTTCAGAGTTGGTTAAATGTTACTTAGGTTTCTGTCACAATGCTTCAAAACATTTTCTGTTTCTGATGCTGTCTAAAATTTGATCATTGCTCAACTTTGACATAATGCCTTAATTAAAGGATAGGTTACAACAACATATTTACAACAAGTTCTTCTTTCAAAAATGAAACTCATCTGAAAATAAATCCCGATAGAATGGAAAGGAAGGAAAGGAATTGTATTTGGTAAGAAGTATTTGATTTTTGAAAAGAAAATTACCATGACCTGTAGATTTCTATGCATACTTCTGGGGTCTTCAGCTAGGAAATTGTCAATCTTGAATTCCCTTTTTTCTCAATTTCTTAAAATTTGTGCAATTTATATTTGTTGTTATCTTCAAATACAAGAGAAAGAACAGCTCATTCAGCTATGCATGTAAACAGGCTTTATGGATTTATTAGAAGAAAAGATGGATTAGAAAGTTTTGAAAATGATCATAAATCTGATTTAAATAAGATATTCAGGCTTAGAGTAACTAAATTTAATACCTGATAGTAGTAGAAATACACATCTTAGAGAAGAACATGACATGATAAGTAAATTGCTGTTTACCTGAATTATTAGCTGTTAAAAAGTTTTCGTCTTGTGTCTCCCCTGAGTTGCTACCCAACAGGGTGGCCTCTTACCTCCACATCTGTAGAAACCTCACAAGTTCTGCGTACCCAAAACTGTGACCTTTCTTTCTACTAAGGATTCATTGCTTTTTACATACTAATCATAGAATTGTAGAATGGTTGGTGTTGGAAGGGACCTTAAAGATCACCCAGTTCCAATCCCCCTGCCATGGGCAGGGACACCTTCCATTAGACCAGGTTGCCCAAAGCCCCGTCCAACCTGGCCTTGAACCCTTCCAGGGAGGGGGCAGCCACAGCTTCTCTGGGCAACCTGTGCCAGTGTCTCACCACCCTCACAGGTGAATTTCTTCTTTCTATCTAATCTAAATCTGCCCTCTGTCAGTTTAAAACTGTTACCGCTCATCCTATCCCTACACCCCCTGATAAACAGTCCCTCCCCCCTTTCCTGTAGCCCCTTTAAGTACCGGGAGGCCACTCTAAGGTCTCCCCGGAGCCTTTTCTCCAGGCTGAACACCCCCAACTCTCTCAGCCTGTCCTCACAGGGGAGCTGCTCCAGCCCCCGATCATCTTTGTGGCCTCCTCTGGACCTGCTTGAGCAGGTCTATGTCTATATAGGTCTCTATATAATATCATATATTATATATAATTTTTATATATTATTTTATATAAACTAATATAGTGATATATAGAATATATATATTCTAGCTGTCATTATTTTAGTTGTCACTGCTTATTTGTTTCTATGAACATGAGTCAACAAGTCCCAAGCAATGTACTTATGCAAAATGGTGCCAAAGAATAACTGAAACATGGTGGAGTGGTGTAGAGGAACACCACAGCTTCCGAGATGTTATAATTAACTTTGACATGCTAATAGTTATTTAACATAGAAAATGTTCTCTTTCTGATATTAAAAATAATTTGGAGAGGGGTGGAGAATGACAGAGAAAAGATGACCTTTTCTAAAGGCACCCACTCTCATCTTGCAAATTTGAAACTACAGTAAGTTGCAAATGTTTCTTACTTCATAAAGGGAACTTGTGAGGAAAAAGCATTAATTTCTGCTTAATATATGGAGTACATATCTTACATAGAATATAATCAAGAAAGACTCCTGGTAAATGTGAGCCTTTTGTCTGGCTGAAGCATGTTAATGGATTGGAGGGGAAATATGCGGTACTTGAGATTTTTTGGAAATTGTAGTTAATTTGTCTTTGTTTGAGTTTCATATGGCTTCCTTGAAAGATTGTTTATACAGTGTTTTGTGCAGAAATGTCTTGTGGAGTGGTAAGGGTTTTGCTTCTGTTTTTGGAAATACCCTGTTGCAGATTTTAATTATCAATATATGACTGATTATGTGCATGAAGGAGAATATGCATTTTCTTTTTCTCTCATTTTTTAATATAATATAGGCAGATATCCATATGTAAGGTCTGTTTTCACAGGTGCATTTTTAAGAAAACACAATAACCAATAAAAATTATGCATTCCTACAAGTTGAAAGATAATAGTATTAGAATTATGTTATATAATGGTACAAAGGTTTTATCCAACATTTATTTATACACATATCTGGATCTTACTCTTGGTATAAGAAAAATAAATGAATGCATTGGAAGGAAATAAATATTTAATTAAATATTAAATATGGTTCAAACTGCTCTGTTAAGAAGGTGATTCTCTTGATAGTGGGATTTAAACCCTTATCTCTGCTCTATGGCTTTGGACATAGCCTTGTAGTTGGCAGCAAATGAGAAATTTCAGAGTAAATAGCTCCAAGCAGGCAAATATTGTAGACAAACCCAGTTGCTGCTGCAGTTCTTCTGTGTAAAAGCTTCTGAGATATGATTAAAGTTGAAACCTAAATGGAGATAAAACAAATAGGCCTAAGCTAAGACCAAAAGGTAAAGCAGAAGAGGTTTATTTATTTTTAGGTAATGAGATTACTGTTTAAATTGCATTTCATCTCATTATGGGACTGTTAACGTCTGTTACTTCTTTTTCTGACATTAAGTTACCATATAGCGCAGATTCCAGCTAATGACTTTTTGAGGGAGACATTTAGGACATTTCCTAGGAGGGGTTATATTCATTTTTCTACTGCAGAAAAAGATTGAATTTTTCTTTGAACATACCAGTGAGTTAATTTATCTGATTAAGGATTAATTATGATAATACGGTCCCAATGATTAGCTACCTTCAATGTAAAATTTGACTTCATATATTACAGATCTCTAGAATAAATAGCTTGATAGTCTTTGACCTGCTATTGACCTGATGTTTTGAAAGTACTTTTTTTGACTAAGGTGGGGGCAATTTTAGTTAGGGCCAAATTTTGCAGCCTTGATTCATGCTGAGTTACATGTTTTTCCAGTCATTTTTTTCTATAAAGTGAATATTACTGTTGATGTACAAAAGTATTATTCACCATTAAAGTGGTCAAATGCCTGTATGCAAATGTTGCAAATGTGTTGAAGAGCATGTTTTGCTCACAGATGAAAGCTGCCTTTTTTTTTTTTTTTAAATCTAAGAGAAGTAATCTTTTGTACATTGAGGTTCATAATGATTAAACTGACCTTCCGGTATTTTTTGTGGGCGTGAACCATGCAGCTTAAACATTTATTAATCCCTTTGTAAGTGATATGACAGAATTCTGTCACAACAGGTCGAAGCATGAAAGTGAATTAATGTTTATAGCAGCTGAAATCATTCCTGGTTTTCTGATGAGTTCTTCAGTGCAGCAGACAGCTTACTTTTCATACAAATAAAAATACATATCAAATGATAGCACCTTCAAGGTATTCTGACAAATCCAGTGGCTGTAGCAGAATGTCATGCAAAGACACTGAGCTGAATTTTGGCATTATAGCCCAGATTTTGTTTTTCTAGAAGGCAGGAGTTTCTGTTTTTCTGTAGTTTATTTCTTTTGGTTTAGATTTACTCATATAATGATTCCATAATAAAATGATTATCCATTAGTAAATCTGAGGGGAAAAAAGAGAATGTTGAGACAGTAGCACATTAGTTAATAACCCCATCAAAATCTGTAGTAAATGTCTAATGAGTTAAACACTTTCTATTTAAAAGAAACAGAACATAACTACTTGACATAACAAGTGCATTTAAAGGAAAAAAGGTCAAGGAGGAAATCTCTATGTTAATATGACCCAATTTAAATGCATCCACTTTAATCTTTTGTAAATTCTAAATCACAATGAGTTGCAAATGTTTTCTGATTCATAATAGGAACTTGTGAGGGAGAACATTTATTTCTAGCTCATGTGTATCTAATGTGATCAGGAAAAACTTCTGGTAAATGTAAGGCTTTTGTCTGGCTGGGGTATATTAATGGGTGAGAGGAAAAATGTTTATGCTCTATTTAAGATTTTTGGAAAGTGAAATTGTTTTGATTTTGTTTGCATTTAATGTTAATGGCAATGATGATGATATCTGATAATGATTTCCTCACAGGTACTGAATCTATGTTTTTCAGGATTGACCATACTCTCTAAGATGGAATAGACTTTCATTTAACTGTGTGTATGTAGCCCTGTGTACCGAGCTGAGCAGATAGGATGTCTAATTGAAAGGAACAGCTATGTGGCAGAGAGTAATGGAGATTAATTAATGTAGTGTTATTGCTGGAGAATTGTTTGTGATAAATTTTGCAGTTATTTTGAATACAATAGGAATATGAGAGTCTGGATTATAATTGGTATGGGGTTGAAGGATGTCCCAGTTTATTTTCTCTCACTATTGCATTTTTCCTCCCTACATTTTTTTTTTTTTTCTAGACTAGATGTTTCTTTCTGTACTTAGTTTTAGTAAATGGTTTAAATACTTGACATCAAATTCTGTCAGTGTGCAAATAGGTTTAATGCTGCTTTCAGTAAATTTTTCCCCTATATATACCAGGGCTGCAACTGGCTGGACAAACAGGATTTGTTCAAGTAAGGATTTCAACCTGGAACTACAATGCAGCTTTAGCATCTTCCCCAACAAAATCCCATTTAATATCCTTAAATTATTCTCTTATGTCAGTTTTAATTATGTTACAAGTACTATACAGTTTGAAGCGCTGGTACAATAATAATATGCTATATTCATAAAGTATTAGAAATTTTCTGTAATTAGTTCAATTTGTAATTTAAAATATTAAGAGAGAAAATCAGTGGGGTTTTTTTGAGCAAATTGCATGTAAAGGATGACTGCAGCAATATTAGTAAAAGGCAGGAAGCTATATCATTGCTAATCAATCTAGAGAGCTCTGTCTCTTACAGATGTCAATACAAAGTTAAGTGCTAAAATAATTGTAGTGTAGGCTTTCTCATAATTACTGTTGTTCATTTGGTATGTTGTGCAAAAAAAGAAAAGAGGAATTTGCTTTGCAGTCAGCAGCCGCAAATCTCTAAGGAGAAGGAAAGAAGATAGCAGAAGGCTGATAGTCATCCATCATTCCTGACAATTTCACAGCCTAGAATAACTTGACAGAGACCCAGAACAAAATGTTGTTGAGAATTGAATGCTGCTAAGCTGAGTGAATTGACTTTCTGATGTCAAAGGAGGACCTGCTTGAAGTGGCTGATGATTTTCTTTTTCTGATTTCAGAAACTGCCTTGTGCTATGAATGCTCTGAGCAGATTTGGAAAGTGGGAAACTGTTTTGAAACTTTCTCTCTAGATCTTTTTCAGGACTTTATAAGATAATGTGATTCTGGTCAGGAAGTGTGTGAGTTTGAATCACACCTAATATTAAAGAGGATTTGATCTTCACATCCTCTTGCTCCAGACAGTCAGAAGCAGGCGTAAGGAATCAGAATTGTTCCTAAGATGTCTTGAAACAATACATTTTTCAAGACCTGGCTCATGTCATCTCAATTTGTCTTTGGTGCTGTACTGCTACTCTTTTACTATCCTTGGAAAGGTGGAATTGGTTTGTTAATGGACAAACTCTCTGTGCAGAATATGGGAATAAATTGACTATCTTTGAATCCCTTCCCGCCCCCTTTTTTTAAATTAAAACATTCTTGCTTTGTGTTTAGAATAGGTGCGAAGTGTCTTCATTATAACTGTAGAATGATATAAGTTGTTACATAGTTTTTATTTAAGTAGCATTGGTATATGAAGAAGATAATTTTCCAGCTACTTATTTAGAAAAAACATGATATTGGAAATGTTCCTAAATTATGATAATTAGACATTTATTTACCAATAAATATTGCCAGTTTTATCTACTATTCAAAGACTAACCTTCTAAATTGCTTACAACCATTAAAATGCATGAAGAACACAAACTGCAGGGTTTAAATGAAATGAGCTCTTGTTTTGTAAAAGACATGTTATATCTTAGAAGTGTAAAAGAAGTGGAATGTAAATAGGACGTGAGGGTTAAGCATGCCATCACTGATCAATAATGCAAAAGGTTTAGCAGGTTTATTTGTAAACCTAACAGCACAGATTTAGTCAGAACGGGGCCTTGTACTGTACATGCAGGTATTTAAAGGTTAGGAACAAGGAATTTCATTAGTCTGGCAAATCCTCTGCTGTCATTCCCCAATCTCTTTGAATTGTTTCCAAACATATTCTCACATTTCTGTTGTGCTTTTTTTTTTTTTCTTTTTTTATTAATGGATGTGTTAGTGCTTTGTTGCTAATTTAACTCCACTATAGATTGGCATAAGGAACATTTTCAAAGTGCTTTGATTCCCAGTAACGATGTTATAGCAACTGTCTTTATGTTAATGTAGTTATAGCCGGTATAAAAAGGTTACAGTACCAAGCCTACTAGTCTACAACATTTTATCTCCATTTCCAGTATGCTTAAAAAAAGTAATGTATGATACCTAATAGACTGAGGCATAGATCTAGTATTTTATGGCATCCACTGCAACCTTAAAGCAGCACTGAGAGACATAAAACTGAAAATTGGCAAGCCAGTTTTATTATATCTTGGTGCTAAAATTAAAAAAAACCCACACCACCTTATGTAGCCTAGTGTGGTCCCTTCCCTGTCCCTCCTCTCTCCCTTCCATTACACTCATGGCAAGAAGGAAAAAAACCTTAACGTTTGCTAGAAGTTAAAGAATAACATATTAATAGAAAAAAAAGCTAGACATTCTTCAATTTGAAATTTAGGACAATTGTATTCTGCATTTGTCTAGAAGTCTTCACTGATCAATATAGTCTATCCAAGGTTTCTAGGGATGAAATAACTGTCATTGTCACACACTCATCAAAAGTTATTTCTTTTAAATGATATCAAATATTTTGTCTCTAATTTATTCTTTTCTTTTTCAATAAATCAGATATGAGAGCTTCATCGAAGCCAGTTTTCAATGAAGATCCTGTACCCTATTTACTGACAGTTCTTTTGTAACTAGGTAGTTATATGCATTTCTGTGATGTAGAAACATGCAGAATTTTTTTTATGGGGATTTAAAAGAGTGGATATATTTGAATTTTTATATTGATGTCAAAAAAAGAATATTTGAGGTTTTAATAATTGATTATTTTAATGTACTTTTTAGTTTTAGGTTGCAAAACAGAAGTTTGTTTGCAGATTGCAGAGTTTCTACAAATGCTTTTCAAGTGATCTGAAGTTGTCATCTGTCTGACAAAGATATTTTGTTTGAGATATTCATCATTTTGTGACGTTTGTGTTTTGTTTACACAGCTTCAGTAATTCACTTCTGGGACCAAAACTTGCTTTTGAGGTTTAGGCACACTGCAGGATGCCAAAAAAGCATCAGATTCTTCTGTATTTGAAAGCTTTTGGGCCATCAAGAGATCAAAAGCTGCCAGAATCAAACCTGAGATCTGCCATTATAAATAAGGCACTGACAATTCTTATTGTGAGAGGTCGTCCCAGGGGTGAAAGAAGCAAAACAACTGAATTGCCCTGGCTTTTTCATAAGAAAACTCTGTATATGTAATGGTATATTTCTTTGGGAGAAATATGTATACATAATACATTCTGGTGCTGAAATAACCATTTTAGCTCACTTAAACTTATCAAGATTAAAATAATCTTACGGCCCAGTTGTGGTCAGCAATACTGAATTCTTGGGACAAGAGCTGCCCTGGTTTTGAACTATAATTTACTCTGATAATCTTGTATTTATATAAAGCAATTTATGAAATGCAAAGAAAATATTTTTATAAACATTGAAACAGATCTTTCAAATTTACCAGACCATTTCTGAGGTTTACTTTTCATGCAAATGTAAATGATCATAATTTTTTACCAAATCTAATAAGTTAACACAGGTTTTCTCAGCAAAAGTAAGTAGCTACAGTATTTCAACAGTAATTCAACAGTGGTTATGTTTGCAATAAGACATTCTTCCTTTTCCCAGCTGCATTTTAGCGGAGTTTTTTAAATAATAAACATGTTGTTAATGTGATTAAAACCCTGAAGCTATTTACAGAAGTCTTCATGTATGTTTATATCTGAATGTCTTTCAATTTTTCTGCTTGTTTGCTGTTGGTAAGGATATAATGCAAAACTACTATAGTTATCATGTTAAAATTTAGCAATAAGATCATCCAAGCAAATGCCTAGAACAACGTTATTTCAAAACGATCTATAAGAATTGTTCAATAAAGAAAATGTTCCTTATATATATAATTCAGCTTTATCTTTATTGATTTGTTCATATTTTTAATAGGTTTTAGAATTGTCAGTGTTCTAGTAAAATATCATGTAATCTGGTTTATGGTTAGGATAATAGAGTTACAAACTTGGACAAAATTTTAATCTATCCTGTAAGGTTGTGGGGTTTTTTTTCCTATAGGCATGTTTTTTTTAGTCAATTACTTAAATAGAAGAAGTCTTAAAATGCGAGATGTGAGGAACAACATGAGGAAAGGAATTGTGCTTTCCAAAAGAGGGTACCTGACTGCCATATGTTTTTGGAAGATGGACATTTTTTTAGTAGGGAAAAATCTTCCTGCACACATTTTTATGTCAGTGTTTCATAAAAGTTGCCATGGTATAGGCTAATAAACTTACCATACTGTTAAACTGCCTTTATACTTGAAGAAAGCACAAGTGCCACGTGATGTGAATGGATTATTTATCTACAGATACTGATCTGAGTTTGTGGTGTGGACAGGTTCTGTGTGTTGTGCTGTAATTGTCACCTGAGGAAAGAAGGTCCCCATTTTGGGGAGTCTTATGTGACCAAGTCTGTAATCGGTGCTATCACAGGGAGCGAATGACTCAGCTTTCCCACTCTGAGGATTTTAGCAGCTGGGGTGAGTGTACTATTTAGATTGCTTTGATTTATGCCAAGGAAATCCCTAATGATCCAGAACTAGGGCAGTGCTAATCCATGTATTTTTACCCTCTTCAGACACGCTGTGTGCTCCTCTTGCAGCTGACACCCCAAATCGGAATCACCATTTTATTTCTCACAGTCACATTTACAGCTTAACTCTTCATTCCTGGCATATCTAAAATTCCTGTTGAATTCAGTGTCAAGTGTGTAAGGAGCACAGAGGAGCATTCTCCCATGTAACGAGTATTTGTATTTTGTTGACAGAGCGCTGGTCCAATTTTGTGGGAAACTCCTTGTTATTTTTGAAGCTCATACTAGTATTTTTTATTTATTGGAAGACTTCAACTCATGCAACTGCATTTTTTTTGTTCATATTTTCCTGCCTCCCTTGTGATAAGGGGGTTCTTCCCCCTCCCCAGGCTTTGCCACCAAAATATTTTTTGTAGACTTTTGACTTTGTGATACATGGTTGTAGGCTGGCTGTTGGAGCAGTGTTCATGATGTGGTAACTATAGATTTAAGGAAAACCAAAGGCAGACTGGTCATATGCATTGCAGTAAAAAAAAAAAAAAAAAAAAAAAGTGTAAACTGCAGTAGTGTTTTGGGAAGCTATGCTTAGAGTTTAAATGATACTCTGGAAAACTAAAGATGATCAGCTGTGATTACTTCGTAAGGGAACTGAGAAATATCTCATCTCTTCAGTTGCAGCTTTTTTTGCTACTACTTTGTATCTTCTGCTGTTACGATTTTAAAATTCTAGGAAATCTGAAAGGAATTATATTTACATATTGTTTCCAAAAAACTCTTGAGTCTTTTCCAACAGGAAAAAATTGAACAACATAAAGTGTGAAAGATCTTTTGCAGCATTATGGTTAATATTGAGATGTTGTATTAAAATACTATATTATGAAGCAATGTTATCAATTTTCACATTTCCCCAGAAGGTTTTCAGCAACCTTGAGTATTCCATCAAACTGGCACATTAGAGAGTGCAGAATTTACCTGTTAAGATGCACAGAGCATTTGTAGCAGCCTCATAGCTGTAGTCTGCTGTTATTGTTGCTTTGCAGAAGAATAAGCAACCAATTAGAGATGATGTTTTCTTTACCAAGAGGGCACTTCAAAGCAGATTTCTACACCAGCTTTTGGAAGTAAGCTGAAGTAAAATCAAATCTGTAAGCTATTGAAAGGGGCTTTGGTCATATATGATACGATTTCTTTAGAGAAGATGTTCAGCACCATAACATATTTATCTCTTTTTGGAGACTGATTTTTGGTGGAAAATTACCAGAATTTGTGCAGACGCTCGCTCAGTATCTGAGCGATGTTTCTTATAACTTAATATAATATAATAATTTCAGCAAAGTACCATATCCTCAGTACTTCAAAGCCAATAAAGATGAGTGATCCATTTTCAAATTCCTTTTATTCAAACAGCATTTCAGATTGATTTACATAAACTAACAAAACAATATTACACTTAAAGTTGATCTGTAACGGCAATAAAAATGTGCCTGCATCCCAAAGCTGCAGAAATGTCACTTCCAATCTACAGTGATCAGTTGCTAAGGATAAATTGTGCCTATGGGATTTTGGCAAATCCAGCATCTTTTTCCCATATTGCTAGACTGTCTTAAATCCTGAATCAGAAATCCACCCATATTCAGGAAGAAAGTGTGCATGTTTGCTTAACTTTAAGTCTCTAGGAACACTTAAAAGTGAGGCTAAATATTTATGTGTTTGAGAGCTTTTCTGAATGTGAATGTTCCTTTATCCACGTTTAAAGCTCAGTCAGGACAAGATGTAAGTTTTACCTATGGCATTTGAAAACAGAAAGACCTGACTAGCTGGACTGCAGTTATACTGCATGTCCCAGTAATGATGCATTATCCTTGCTTTGTTTTGTTTCCCTCAAGTGGGGGTTAGTGCCAGGAAGGAATGACACCCGTGTTACACAAATGCAGCACAGGGCACATTGCTTTAAGACACTTAACTTTCCTATTGAAATCCTCCCAGTTCTTTTGTTTAGATGTTCTGTTCATGACACTGCCAAAACACGTTTATTCACACACTGCGAATCACCTTTGCAAACAGACAGAGATCGTAATTTGAATCTAACATTCAGCATTTCAGCTTCAGAATGGGATTTTCAAAGCTGTGAGGACAATTCATATATCCCCTTACTATTATAGTTGTTGGTTAAGGCAGTTCTGAGATCTTATTCTAGATGTCAAATAGACAGGTACACAAAAAAAGCAGGAAGTAGATCAGATTTCCTTCTATTTACCCTTGGGTTTTCTTTTGAAGCACAAAACTTTGAATAGTCTGTTAGTACATGAGTTGGACACTTGGAGCAGAATTCAAGGTAGTGAAAATTGAGAATAGAAGAAATAGTGCTGAAGTACTCTAGAAATCATGAACATTTTCTTTCAAATCAATACCACAAGCTACTGGTTGCCAATGTTAAGATTCCAATGTACACTAACATATCAATTACATTTTCTTATAGAAATCAGTGTATTGTGTGAATGCTGCAGTATTGTAAAAGAGTTCAGCTAGAAAGAGCAGAAAAAAAGTATTTTAACTCTGCAGTAAAAATATAAGGGATTATTAGTTTTGCAAAGGAAAACAAAGGGGATACGTGCTATAACAATATTGTATAGTTTCATGAAATTTATAACATATACTTTATATTTTTCCACAAAACCCTTTTTTGCATGTTTTTTTCATGAGCACTGCAGCTACTCCAGTAAGGATCCTATTCCAATTCTGTCTAAATATAAGGGAACTATACAATATTGGGAAGCTTTTATTCAATTACTATTCAGAACCATGCATGGAAGAACATAGAAGGTTCAAAGGTTTCATTGTAATAGCAACCAAAACGCTTGAATTAAAAAGAGAGAAAATCAAGGACCTCCATGAATAACCTGGACACAAAGCCCATCTGTGCTTAGTTACTGGAGAAGTAAATAGAGAGGTTTTATATGTTTGCAAGGCTATGATCCCAGTAACGTAACCAAGACCGCTGGCAGCAATAACTAGTGGTTGTACACATCAAAATGTCTTTGTCTTTGTAACACATCAGAGAACACTGAGGCAAATATATTGGTGCTGGTTTTGAGCTCTCCCATATATCCTGTCTTTCCTTCTATGTGTTATCATCTCCTCCTTTTCCCCCACAGGTTTTTCCCACAAGCTCCAGACAAACAATAGCTTTTAACCGTGAAAAATGCCAGCTGCAAAAATCCAAAGTAAACAATTGCTGGAAAAGCTTCATCCAAATCTCTCCCTTAACAGGGCTTTCTTTATCTTCCTTTTGCTTCTCACAAGAACCTACACTTGAAAAGGCTTTTTCATTCTCATCTTCCAGCCTGGGTATCAGATGGATTGCTGCCTTTGTGTTTGCATGCTATTTAAATTGTGATTATTACCTTCTGTGTTTTCAAGGGTTGAGCAAAATCATGATCCATACAAACATCACTGCCACTCTCTCATTGTTACTGCCACTCTAACCTACCGTCTTGCAGTATTTCTGTGAGAGTGTCAGTTTTCAGCACTGCCCTGCATGCTTTAAGCTTGAGTAATTATGACTGTATATCACTTTGGTATCCATCATAAATGTCTAAATTCTTGGTAAATGTATCTCTTGTTGGTAAGGGAAGTTTTGATTCTGGGTCATCGCCTGACTGTTGCACTTTATGAGGGCCCAGAGAAGTAGGCCTTATAGAGCAGAAAGAACAGGTGAGCAGAATGCTCTCCCATGAACTTAGTCAATGCTGCCACTTCATTCTCTGGTCTTCAGTGGCACACTTTATGTCAGTGCTCATAAACATGGGCTTTTTTTTTTGCAGTTGTTCCCTATAACCATGGTGTGGTGACTTTTCCTGGACCTTTTCACTTTTTCCAGATTGATCTCATTGTTTTGAATCCTCCAGTGGGCTCTACTATGAACAGGATTTGGTCCAGAAAACATTTAGTTGATAGGATTATCTTTTTGAACAATTAAGAATATGTAACTATTCTTACTATTTTAAATCCTACCCAACTTTGCAGCATTCCTTCTCACTGGCTAAATAATTTCTATTAAGAAAAGGAAAACTTAAGTCTTTTCAGCTGCTTCCTCTTGAGGGATGTAAGATATCAGCAAATTTTGCTAAAACGTTCCAGAACAGCCAGCTGTTCCTATCCACCTGCAGCCATAATATTGATTGAAAAGAATATAGAACCTAAACATGGATAACTTCTGTAATTATGTAGAGTTTAATACATGACTCTACTTCAAATGTCATCTGGCAATGGCTGTAACACAGCATGGAATATATTAGGAAATAATTCAGCTAGTTGAGAAAGTCTCAGTGAAAGACCATGCACTGTTTCCTTATTTTATATTTCAACTGGTCCCTGAAAATACTACCCATGTATATGGAGAAAGTCAATGGCAAGACCAACAGGGCTCAGACATCCTGTCACATATCAGATAAAAAGTTTCTCACATATTTCTGTAGCTCAGCAATTTCCTAGCAATGTAACTACAAGTGTCTCTTTTGCCAAAGACTGCACATATATGAAAAGATAGGAAACAGAAAGTAAACGTACCTTTTTTTTTCCAGACCCGATTAAATAAAGATGCCCTTTTTTGCATTTTGACGTTTGCTTTCAGCTTCAAACTTGTTTTAAATACCTCTGTAGCCTGGTTATATACTCTGTCAGGACCCTTACTATTTTCTTTTTGATGAATCAACACAATGCAACGTATGTCTTGTGACAGATTTGCAATCCTATTGGAGATTTTGGCACAAGGAAGAAAGGAATGTGAGTTGGTCTAGTTACACTACTGCTGGGTTTCTAAATAGACATTTTTGAGTTTTCAGTTGAAAATTTCAAATTATTGATGTTCAGATGAAAAGTAGAAACTTTAAGAGAAAGTTGGCCTCTGTTGACAGGAGAGTGTGTTCAGTAATAAATCTGCCGTTTTTCCAAGCAAGGTTCAATGGGAAAACTTGGAGTGACTCTTGCCCTCATAATGTTTAAGTCCAACAGGTCATGCACAGAAGCCAGACTAGCGGTCAGTTCACGGCGTGACACTAAACAGGGAACAGCAATTCCTCTGTAGATCCCTTGGAAAGCTTTCTGCTAGAAGATGGCCTTCACCACAGTATGCCCCTGCCCTAGACTTAAGTGAGATAGCACCGATATCGGAGGTGAAATTCCAAATAGGAAATACTGCCTTACACAGGTGGTACACCTCCTGTGGGTCTGTGCTTAAGTGTATTAGTTTGGAGGCAAAGAAAGAACTTCCAGAAAGGACAGATAAGCAGGGCGAATGCCTAAATTAGTAACTATTTAAAAAAGTATTTTTTGTCATTAAGATACAGTCATGCCCTATTAACTGAAAAACACTAATATAGCTTATTGGTACTGGGCTATCATGAACACCAAGAATATCTCAAATACACAGACAAATACCACGATAAATGCTAAACTCATTTTATAGTTAGCATAGCAGTATATCAGAGGCCTCACTGTATTAAAATCCTTTGAGTCTTATTTTAATGCTGCTCTTTATATCATCCCAGACTTCAGCATTTCTCGCTTTTAAGTAACTAAATGAAGAGCTCTACCAAGGGAAAAAATACTATAATTCACAATCTGTAGACCATTTTCTGCATCACTTTCCTAAGACTTTGTTGCCTTGTAAGGACCTGACAATTTCCAGTTAACAAGACACAGGTGCAACTGATTAGCGAGTCTGGTGGAGCTCTAGATGGTCCCCAGCATCCTCCCTCAGTAGGTGAGTGTTTATTTTCCCCTCCTGAGCATCAGCTGGTTTTGAAAACTCTTTAGCTGAAGAGAAAAAAGCTAAATGCTATCAATACTCAAAGCTTTTCTGTTTGAAAGGACATGTGTTCCTACAAAAGGAAAAAGAAAGCATGGGTTACTTTAAAATGTTAGCAGTAATGAATGATTTAAATTTTAAAAGGTCAGAAAAATGAAATTTGCAAGTTTTCATTGGGGATTTTGCACAGACCTGGCTCTTATATTATTTGTTTTCTTCAGCATTGATAACAATTGTAAGTGATGCTTTTTTTGCCTTTCCATTTTGAAGTCCCTCCAGTATAATTTATTTTTGTGTAGCTTTGTATAAGGTGCTTTGTCAGGAAAGATCCCAAAGACCTTCTAACGCAAATACAGAAATGCAGCACTTTTTTTGTGAGAAAGCAGCAATCCCACATTGCCAGTTTCTCACATTCAGAAATGGTGACTCAAAATCTCACAAGTCATGGGGTTGGCTTGAGAGTTCATTCTTCTTTTCTTTGTGTGTGTTTTTTTTTTTTTTTAAATGGAATGCAATTCTAAAGTAGATCTGCCCTTTAAAGGGATGAAAACTTACATTTATAAAAGAAAGAGAAGGGATTTAAAAAAAAAAGGAAGGAAGGAAAGGATAACCAAGATTCTTGCCGAAGGCAAGAAGCCAACTCACAAAAAGCTGCAGGTCTCAGGAATTCACAAAACACTGTAATATCTAAAGAATCAGCGGAGAGAAAATCAAGACATCAAGCAGTGAAAGCAAAGCAAAGCCGATGGTATCCAGGAACTTTGGATCTTTAATGGTCATTCAGATCACAAGAGCTCAGACTTAATTTCATCAGAATAAATACTTAGTGCCCAGTTCTCTTATTTTGTCTGGTTAAATGATGAAATTGTTCCTGCCTTCAAACAACTGGTTCCCATGTATCTGGGCATCTCATAGTGAAGTTTGTATCATACTTGTAACATGCAGCATTGTCCACTGAATTGACATTATTATGAAATGAAATTATTATGCTATTAGTATTAAATATATTATATAATTGTTAATCATAGAATAGAACCATAGACTACCAGGTTGGAAGGGACCTCAGGGATCATATTTAATATGTGTATGTTACATCAATATTAAGAATGCCTGACACTTCCTACTGCAAACCCTATTTTCAGATAGTTATAACTTCTCATACTTGGAATGATTTGACACAAAATTTTCTGTGCCAGGTGTCTGCCTGAGGCAGAATTTTGTGGTGTTCTTTGGTTTGTTTGTTTTTTTTTTTTTTTTCTTTTAATGTCAGCCAAAGCAGCTCAGCTATTCCTGAGAAGTCGGCTGGGGAAAACCATGCAAAATAAACCTGGCAGTCTTTCTGAAGGGACCTAGTGTGTCCTTATCCTGTGGGAAAGCACTTAACCTTTGGCAAAGGTGTGACTTTTCTTTTGGATATCTGCTTCAGTTGGTAGGTTCAGATGGAAAACCTGCCAGAATCTGGGTGAACAATGAATGGTTAAGAGATCACAGTTCACCCTGTGCTCACACAGACCTGTTGGAATATGATGTCCAATATGACTATCCATGCACAATGCCTTCAGCTCCAATCCAGAACCACACTGATGTGTGCTTGTCCCCCAAAGACTGGCAGCTCCTTCCAGCCCCATCAGGAAACTGCAAACTTCTGGTAATAAGATAAAATGTGTGACACATTTCAGCTATCTTTTCCCCTTGTGTTCAAGGTTCACCTTTATCTTGCTCATGTGAAAAACACTGAGCATCCCTTAACACCTGTTTGTGTTTTTAATTCCTGAAATAAGTTTGCAAAGGATGATTGGGAAAAGCAGATTTAATCAAATTTTAAGGCTAAAGGCAGGACCAAGCCTTTACTCACTTTTCTGTCTTAATGGTTTTAGCAGCAAGATACCTCCAAATGCATGCTTACTGCACACATTATGGAAAGAGGACATCTTCCTTCTCTCAGCAGGCGGAACATACCTGCCTTGTCTCACATTCTCCAACATCTGTCTCAGATCTGGCAGTCCATGAGACTGAGACTGCAGCAGTTGTCTTCCCTCATGCTGTGAAGCCACAATATATCCTGATGCACCCCACCAAATAGTATGGGTTTACTTGGCGGTGTCCTGAGAGGCTTTTCTACACTGTGCCTCTTCCACTTACCCAGAAGTTGCAGATCAGTTTGCAAGAATAATGCAGTAAATTGAAAATGTGTAACAACTGAAGTGAAATCACACTGATAATTTCTTGTACAGCATGAGTTCGAATATTGCTTCTTTTAGTGGTATTCATACCCTCCAAAATGAATACAAGTATTTCTATTGTAAAGATTTCTGCCATTTTTCTCTGGATTGATGCTCTGGAGACCAGAGCAATTTCTAGGGAATTTGCAAGTACATTTAATCTAGTTTTATTTTCTTAACTTGACTTTAAAAAAAAAAAAGCTAGTTTTAAAAAAATTTTTATCTGAATTATACTGCTTATTAAATGCCACCCATTGTATGTCTCTATGATTCATAAAACCACACAGAATAGTGATAATTTTTGTAAGAAAGAGTGTTTTAATATGCATAGTGTATATCTAGTCCTGTTGCTCTTTACAGCGTATAACTGCTGTGTTAAAGAATGTCAGTATAGACCAAAATTAGACTGAAAACTATATTTGTTCAGCAAACATTTGATTGCTGTATCACAACCTTTTTATTATAGCATTCAGTTCAAAGATGTTTGCATACCTTATTGAGCAAGCTGCATATTTTTCCAGCTAAGGTGTGCATGCTGTAGTCATTACATTTTTGCACACTTCACTGACTGAGCTGCATGGACTACTTTAACTATCACCAGGAATACTTGACTGAGTTCAGCTGCTTATTTGAGTGCTTCGGTTTGTGTACTGTATTACTTCAGTGGTGTATGTTGATAAAGTTCTGTTCTGTGCTGTTAAATTTTTGGTTCTGCCAATCTAACTATATACCATGCTGAGAGAACTGCACGCATTGCTAACTGCTTACTCCGTGGTGAACATGCCTGGTTGAAATGTTATAATCTGTAGTGTTTTGTAAATGAGCTGCATATTTTTGTTTTTATATACGTTGCTTACCCAGTTGTGTACATTTGCCCAACTCATTATACAAAATAAGCTTGATTGGAATAAGAACATTCTCTACCAGCTGTCTGCTCTGAGTCAGTATGTAACAAAATTAGCAACTTTCTCTTTCCAACAGTGACATGATTGCATCCAAAGTTTAAGGCAATTGGTTTGGAGATCTTGTTTGTTTCATTCACTCCATGCAAACATCAAGATTAACAAACCAATTTGTTGCAACTTAATTTGTTTTCACAAATATGAACAGAGTTAAGTAACAGAGGAAAAACTCAGCATTCTAATGCAGGAAAATGCTTCCATGTAGAGTATGGAATATAGAGAGACCTAAATATCATTACACAAGAAGATGGAAAATAACTAAAGACCTCCCAAGATGGATATTTCATCAGATAAGCAATATCCTAAATACTTAAAACTACAAATACAACATTTTGTAAATTAAGTGCGTGTTTTCATCAAGAGTTATAAAAATAAACTCATCTCATGACCATTAGAAAATCTCAAAATGCTACAATAGACAAAATACATGAAAGCTCATATACAGGGATATGTAGTTTGCTCATTAACTTTGGTACAAAATTGAATTAACATCTTTAAGGAAATGTTTTTCTCAACTTGCTAGTTTTTTGTGTCAGTTTCACTAAAACCTACAGGTTATTCTTAGATTTTGTTTGACTAATTTGCAGAGTTTGCATACATAGCAGCTTGTGCTTCCATTTACAAAATCTTCAGCACTACCTCACCTCAGAAAAACTGTCTTAATTTTTCTTGAGTGCAAAGATACTTAATTAGGGCTATATAGTTTACCTGGATTCCTACCTGCCCCACATATAAATGTAAACATGCCTGGCTGTTGTTGTCAGTGTCCCATTGCTGATTTTTTTCACTTTAATGTTATAATTCACTGTTGTCTGAGGAGACTGCCTGGAAGGTCCAGATTTGTTTTTGCAAAATTTTACATATGAAAGCTTAATTGATCTTATTGCTTTAGTCAAAATTGTTTGATTTTAAACAGTGGCCATTTAATTCTCAGACTTCTCATGAACCATTACTTAAGAGTATAAACATTACAATAGTTTGTTCTAAAAACAAGTGTGTGAATACCTAGGGCAAATATAATTTTTAGCAGTCTGTCTTCACTGATACCTGTGGAAAAGAAATTTAAAGAGAGAAGTACAAAGGGAATGTGTCAGTATATCCTGGAATATTGTATCAAAATTAGTTTTGTCTTCATATTTCAGTTTTTATGTGTACATTAATGTTGGGTATCAAAAGAGTACAAGAAACCAGGTACAGTCGATTTAATATCTGGAAAGTAAATGTACTACATGAGATGAGCTAGATCCAACCTAGGCTTTCTTAACAGAAACAGAATAAGTAAGTTTGTATAGAATGACATAGCAGACAGATGGTAAGGAAGAAGGTTTTGTCTCTGTCTTTTCTTCCCCCAGCATGAATTTACTTTCAGTATCAGTCCATTACCAGTAAAGATCTAAATTTTGCTCTTCCTTTGAACTGTTAAATATCATCTACAGTTTTCCCAAAGTTATCAGTCTAAACTAAGATCAGAGTTGGAATGTTTTCTTTATCATATTCTAACAAATGATGGCTATGAGCAATTTCTACTGTATAGGTATCCTGTACAGTTTTTGCAGAGGAAAATTCTTCCTTTTGCCAAAGGAAGTGAAGTATTCCTTTTTTTTGGGGAAAGAAAATCAGAAAACTTTATTTTTTCCTGCTGCTATGTGAGGCCTAAGCAGGTTGAAAGAAATGCCTAAGAAGCTTTCAGATGAATCATTCCCCTGGAGAAACTGGCTGCTCATGGCTTGGATGGGTGTACTCTACACTGGGTGGAAAACTGGCTGGATGGCTGGCCCCAAAGAGTTGTGGTGAATGGAGTTAAATCCAGTTGGTGGCCAGTGATGAGTGGTGTCCCCCAGGGCTCAGTTCTGGGGCCAGTACTGTTTAATATCTTTATCAATGACCTGGACAAGGAGATTGAGTGCACCCTCAGTAAGTTTGCAGATGACACCAAATTAGGCAGGAGTGTTGATCTGTTTGGGGTTAGGAAGGCTCTACAGAGGGATCTGGACAGGCCGGATTGATGGGCCAAGGCCAACTGTGTGAGGTTCAACAAGGCCGGGTCCGCATGGGGCTTGGGGAAGAGTGGCTGGAAAGCTGCCCAGTGGACAAGGACCTGGGGGCTGTGTTGGTCGACAGCTAGCTGAGTATGAGCCAGCAGTGTGCCCAGGCAGCCAAGAAGGCCAATAGCATCCTGGCTTGTGTCAGAAATACTGTCCCCCTGTGCTCGGCACTGGTGAGGCCACACCTTGAATACTGTGTTCAGTTTTTGGACCCCTCACTACAAGAAAGACATTGAGGTGCAAGAGTGTGTCCAAAGAAGGGCAATGAAGCTGGTGAAGGGTCTAGAGAACAAGCCCTCTGAGGAGCAGCAGAGGGAACTGGGGTTGTTTAGCCTGAAGAAAAGGAGGCTCAGGGGAGACCTTACTGCTCTCTACAGCTACCTGAAAGAAGGTTGTAGTGAGGCAGGTGTTGGTCTCTTCTCCCAAGTAACAAGTGATAAGTCAAAAGGAAATGGCCTCAAGTTGCACCAGGAGAGGTTCAGATATTAGGATATTGGATATTAGGAAAAATTTCTTCACTGAAAGTGTTGTCAAGCATTGGAACAGGCTGCCCAGGGAAGTGGTTGAGTCACCATCCCTGAAAGTATTTAAAAGATTTGTAGATGTAGTGCTTAGGGACATGGTTTAGTGGTGGACTTGGCAGTGCTAGGTTAACAGTTGGATTCGATGATCTTAAAGGTCTTTTCCAACCTAAACAATTCTGTGATTCTATTCTGTGATTCTATGAAGCAATTGGAAGGTTTTCATGAGGACTGCTACCCTGTCTCCCAGCTTTCCACCAACCTTTCTAACACTAACTGCAGCAAACGGGACTTGCTCTTCTGTTTTCAGATCTGAGTAACCTATGTCTTTGTACGGCTAGGATACCTACTGAAAAATCAGCATACTAAATTCAAAACATACATACAATGTATATCACTACAGTGTAAAACAACATAGACTATTAAAATAGTAGGAAACAGACAGGGTATCCATTACCTGAGATCTATGGAGAGTAACAATAATACACATCTATTCCATGTATTTTCTGTGTATATTTTTATGCAACTGATATATGCAATACACATATAAATACACATATTTATACCTGACCTTTTTTCTTTGTTTTTGTTTTTGTGTTTGTTGGTTTGGTTTTTTTTTTTTTTTTTTTTTCCCAGAGAGTAATTTTCAATGTTGTCAACTTCAGTAAAACAAAAAGCCTCTATAGAGATGGGATGGCTCCAATGGTGAAATCCACAAGCAGACCAAAATGGTAAGTTATCCTTTCAAAGACTTGCTTAACGAGATAAAATTGTTTTACTTGGCACTTGTACCAAGGACGTGATGCAAAAGCAGTGTTGTGAGAACAGGTTCTCTTTGGAGCAGATGGACAGTATGAACTCTGGAGGTCCCTTCCAGCCTTGCTGTGATGGTGTGTTGAAGTGCCTTGTTTCAAGAAGCATGGCTGAAGTGAAGTCCATTCAAGGAAGCTGAACAGTCAGGGCTTGGGCCAAATTATTTTTCAGTGACCATTCTCACCATCAGGGACTGTTAGGACAGTCCCTGAGCCAGTTTTGGCCTGTGTCAGCTAGCAGTCTCCCAGACAAAGCCTGCAAACAATATGGGAGATGGACTGGGCCTGAATGGGTTCTGAAAGGCTGTTTGGATTTGTTCTCTCTGTTCTGGGGTGGTCAGAGTTTAGTGGAAGAATGTGAGCTCTGCCATGTGAGTTGACCTCACGTGGCTGAGCAGTGTCAGCTCTGCTTTATCTAAAACAGAAGGTGGCCAAATAACCTGGTCGTAAGCTACACAACACAGAAAGGCATGCACATATGAAACACATGTATACCCATATAGATGGTACATTTTCTCAAAGCAAATTAATGAAATGTCTACTGTGAATAATAATATGTAAATCTAATGAGTCCTAATGTATGCAAGACTCCCAAGAATTACATGATTTGCCTTTAGCTAGGAGACTTGTTTGAATATGGATGGTGAGGTTAGGCCATAAGTGTACAGTAATATATTCTTGTAAGCCTTTACAGCTGCTACTTTTTATTGGTTAATTAATAATACATTTGATCAAGCTTCATATTATCTGAGCCTTATAAATATATCTTTCTTAAATACTTCAACTGTCACAAAATTTCCACCCACAAGATGTTAACTTTTGGTGGTCATTTTGTTAACGTTAACTTTTGGTGGATCATTGTTATTGTATGGCTTCCTCTTCATATGAGCAACAGAATGACTATTTATTTTTTTGTCTAGATGGTAAGGTCATCATGAGCTGTCTCACAGTACAGTTAGTGAATGGAGTCAATTCCAGCTCAATAGGAGCATGTAATAACATTGAAAATTAATTTAAAAAATCCATTGTGTTTAGTGTTTTTGTAGCAAAAGTCCTGTTAATTGTGTTTACTATTCAACTTCAGAAAAATCTTTTGAGGCATTTCAGGGCCACATTTATCAAGCATACTTTAATCATCTTTCAAAACCCTTTCCTTCTCTCACTAGGGTCTGGTATTTGCAGCTAAGCACATTGTGTGTTAAGTTTATCTATAAATCAGATATTGCTTTCATACAAATTTTATGCCTTACTTTGGTTTCAAATTAAAGTGTAAATCTTACAAAACAATGCAAAATGGGCTTTTTCTAGAACATATAGGCTCCTTCACTATTTTTAAAACAGATTTCTCTTCCATTTCCCCAGAGATCTATTTATTTTTGTGTTTTATATTTTTAGGGGATGTATTTTGCTCCCATGAAAGTGAAGAATGAATAATATTGCCTGGAGCCAGGCACAGTGTAGGCAGCAGGTGCTGAGCAGCTTCCTTGTACAGGGCTACTACCAAACTTTAATCCTGTTTCAGAAACTCTAGCTGTAATTTTTTTCTTTAAAAAGATCATTACTCTATTAAGGTATTTTTATTTTTTTTCTAATAGTCTGTGTATGAAAACATCTTGCTGTACTTTGAAGGTGCACATTAATTCATACTGTTATCAGGGACCTTAGTGATATTGGGGTCTACTCAGTATAATTTCTGTCTTGATGTTAATAGGAATTATGCATGTGTTTTCCAAGTGGGAAAACACATACATTATTTTTGGATATATGCTTTCTATTAGAGCTGTCTTCCATTTGGATTATGCCTTTTACAATTACCTCTGTATCTGTTTCCATGGCATTCTAGAGAAACCTGTAAACAAAATTTTCTCTTTCACTGTTTGCTGAAATAGGATTTACTAGTACTTACAGTTGCTAATGCAGCATACAGGTAGTTGTAGTGCTTGAACATGAACAGCGCAATATCTAGCTGCATCGATCTGATCCTGTTTGATGCTTTGTATATCTTAGTCTAGCAAGCAATACTGAATCATTCACTGCTGCAAAAGTGCTGAGGTTTCCACGAGGGTACTCAGGATTCAGAACTGTGGAAGGAAACTATTGAAACTCTCCACCTTATATTAAGATTTAAGTCAGTATAGCAGGTTAGTGGATATAATGTAATTAAATTAGAAAATAATATATTAATTACAAAAGTTAAAGAAACCCAAAAGTTTTTAAAATCAAGTTAAAAGGAAGATTACCAGAAGCCATGGTCTCCAAATATTCTGAAACAGAGCTCAGTCCTTCATCTCTGAACTGTTCTGTACTAAATATTTGAGGAACTCATGATTATTGTGCCTGCCTGTGTAAGTGTGTAATCCATACTAAAATTCTCCCAACTTCCTCTGGCCACACTGATAAAAGCAATGCTGTGTCACACGTAACAATTCCACTCCCTTTTTTATATAATCAGGTTTGAGTTTTAGGGTGATAAAGCGTCTATTTTCCTTTTTGCATTTGAGAGATGTAGGCACATTACTCCTCTTACCAACAGATATTGAAGCTTGAGTTATGTTCTTTTGATTTCAATGAGAAAGTTCCCACTGTATTCCAGACAGAATTTGACCACAGTGCTCTCAAAATCCTGCATAACAAAAGTAGATTGGCCTCCAGAGACCGTGAATTTTAATATTTGTTTTGAATGTGGTTATGCAAACATGGCTCCGAGCTTTGCAACATTTTTTGAGTTTGATTCTTGACTTTGGAACAAATCACTGCCAAGTGCTCTTGAAGTAGAGAGTGTGTCAAAGACAGATCAACGTTTTTGACCTGTATTCTCTTGCCCTGTGGGGTAAGATCTTTAAATGCAGACAGCATCAAGGTTCAGCTCGGTGTTACTGATGTAAATGTAGTATATCACTGTCATCAAAGCACTCTATGTGGACACAGATGTGCTGGTGTTGACATATTCTTCTCTTTTGAAGTAAGGCCAAATATTTCCAGTAATGAGCTACTTAAAAAGAGGAAGCAATATGCTGAAGGATAAGGAAAAAAACAGATTTCATGCTAAAGAAAAAGATCATTTTTTTAAAAAGAAAAAAACCCAGAAAAATAAATTCTGATTAAAATGTCTATTTTCCCCATACGTGGTAATGGATTTACTGAATATTCTTTCCCAGAGGGATAGAGCAAAAAAACCAATGAAGTAGGTTAAGTTCTAAGTCCCTCTATCAATTTTTCGGTGATTTTTGTGGATGCACCACGTTGACGCTAAATAGTATGGGGTTGTGGCAGTTGCACTGGTCAAATTTCACTGCAGTGAATCACAGCTCATACGTAGAAATGTAGCATTGAGTTGCACCATATTACATCAGTTGCACTTCATAGCAAATTGGACAAGATAAACCTCAAGATTTTATTTCAAGCCAATGGAATGTGCTGTGTCTGATCACTTAACATTTTTGCTTAAAATTAGCTGGTTGTTCAGAAGTATTACACCAAGATTTTAGAGAATTGGTGTTTTTTTCTCAATAATGACTGCTACAAGTATAAAAACCTCAATTACTAAAATAGAGACCTGTTCTGACTGAGTCATTTTTCTTTGTCTCATATGTGGAGGTGAAGATTTGAGGGGAGATGGATTTGAAGAAATTTAATTTTTGCTATGCTGATGCCATTTCTACTGTAATCTCCTTTCTCTTTGCTGCTTCTTTTAAGTGCAACCTAATTTTGTTGCAATTTTTTAATCATGATTTCACACTAAAACTCTGTCCTTGGAAGGTATTCATGAAACCTACCATGTGGGCATAGCAGTGGAAGACCATTTAAGTACGTATACTGTACTATTATATTGATTGTATGAAGTTTTACAAGTTTCTCAAAGTGAAATAGAAGAGTGAGTTGTTTGAGAGGCAGCAGATTTTCCAAATGATGAAGTGAGCAAATATTCCCTTTGGGCAGAGAACAGCTATAACTCTTGATTATTCAGTGTGAGCATTGCCTCATTGGGGACATTAGTTTTTCAAATTGTGCTAATCTTTTAAAAGTAACAACTGGCCACTCATCACCTTAGGTATTTCAGCAAGATCATGTGCAAAACTCTAATTAGTATTTATAGAACAGCAACTCCTCCCAGTAGAATAGTAGTGGTAGCTGGCAAATATCTGGTTGACACCTGTTAAGTCTTCAGACATCCATTGTATTTTATTCTGCATTTCAAATGAGCAGAGAGCAGTAGGTGAAGTCCCCATAATTAAGGGATAAAAGATAATAAATAACATGGTTCCTGAGTGGATGAACACAAGGTTAAAGGCTGTTCTGCAGTTGTGATGCTGTATTTCAGGAATTGTTTGTTTGTAAGTAATAATGCTAGCTAAAATATTATGGAGCCTTCAGCATATGAGAGAGGATTTATGTCTAGACTTACATGTGTTTTGTTTATAATGTCAGATTTCAAACTGCTTTTTGGCAAAGCAACTACTTTCTTCCCTGTCTTTTATCTCACTCAGCATTGATGGTTTTTAACTGGATAGCTGCCTTCTCCACCAAGCACTCCACTACCTCTGTTGCTATAACATCTACTGTTAAATACTCACAACACATTGCTTCTGAAGTGTTTTTCTTTTCCAGTAAACCTGGGACTACAGAAAAACTTCTAGGTAATTAATTCAAATTTGAATCTATATGTATCTTGGTAAATATTGTCATGATGAGGAATTTTGGTAGACATCGAGAAAAGCAATGCAAGTTTTATGAACAATACTCCCATATGTTCCATTCATCAGAAGGGGACAAGACTGAGAAAATCTGAATTTTGAGTAGCTAAAATGTGTTGATTCTTGCCAAGTTTCTTTAACATTTGTGTCTACAAAGCAGTGTTACAATCACTACCATGTCTACCAGGCTGCATTATACATTCAGAGACTTTCAGCAGCATTTTTAGTATGTATTTATATATCTTTAGCCATAAGATAAGCTGTTTGTGAAATGAGCTGTCATTTGTGGTGAAACAGTTTGAGAATAAAGCACTAAATATATATATAGCTTGCTAATCTGAAAGACTAGAATTGCTTACTATAAAATATATAGCAGGCTAGGGCTAGTGATAACATCACCTGAATTTAGGTAAAGAAGATGAACAAGCTGTTATCATTACCTGATTCCTTCCTTGGCCTATTATACAACTTCGGCTACTCTCTGAAGTTTGTTCCTTTGCTAGTTTTATAATGTAATGTGTGCTTGTTCTTGCTTTCCTGAGGGATCTGGTGAGAATGCTTTTGGAGGTTCAGAAATATTTCCTGTGGCATAGGTGTGTGTTGATGCAGTCTTTGCCAGGTGCAGATCTCACTCCTCAGAGCTGCTCCCGCCCTTGTTCTAGCAAAACTCTGCATAGAATCACCAGACTGGGAGCTGGCCCAGGTTTAAAGTAAATTTTCAAGGAAGAAAAAGAGGATTGAGTCTTGGTTTTGTTCATCACAGAGATCCAGAACCAGCTGTATGGTCCAACTGCAGGAGCAGTGAGGGAAGTAGGTATAAGTGACTGGATCAGGGGTGAGGGAATGAGAATAGCAGCTGCTAGGAAAATGCCTAGAGGATTGTCTGTGGAACTACAGCCTCCATGTCAATAACTTGTAGCATTTTATTTGGAGAAAATGGTGAAAAAGACATTGCACTATTGACCTTTTAAAATCCCACATTGAGTGATAAGCAGGAATAGTTTTGTCTTGGTCTTACTGCAGGTCTTTGGAAGAAAATAAGATTGTTTTAGACAGTTTTGAGGTTGGCATGTATATGAAAGTAAAATAACTACCTCTGAAGTCAATCCCTGTGTAAATTAATGTTAGTGTGAATCTTGTGAAATAACAAAACAAAGAGACCTAACCATTCTGCAAACCCATAGAAGAAATGCACTCTCTTCCCCTTTCCCAGTCCAACAAGGGTAGTTATTCCTGGGAATATAGAGTAGGTTACATATCACTCTCATCAGCAACAGCTTTTGTGGAAATAGAGGAGAGGTCATATTCTGCTGACACAAGGTATGAATCAGATCCCACAACTAATGTGTTTATTGTACAAACTAAATGGGATTATTTTGTGGCAAGAAAGAAAGTTAAATTTTATTGACGGGATACTTTACTGGAAATTTAAGAAGAATGGAATTATGTTGGGAAAATTAATAACAAGGAAATTACATTAATATAAAAGAAGGCAAATGAATTTTAGAATTCAAAGAGAAAATAATGAAGGAGCTCCAAAGGACTGCTAAGCCATCATTTAAAAACCGTAGCTATTTTATATGTATGTGTGTTTCCTCATCATTTATCTGACTGATCTCCTATAAATCAATTTATTTAGATTACAGCAGAGTCAAAAGGCCCCAGTCAGGATCAAGACTCGTTGTTCTTAGTGCTGTGGAAACATATAAACAGACAAAGTCCTTTTCCAAAGTTCTGAAAATTTTATGATTGATTTCAGTAAGAGCAAAGTTAGGCCAATACTGAGCACTTCTGAAAATTCCATCCTTAAAGATTTATTCCAAGCAGTAACTGTTTAAAAAATGACATACTGCTTACATAAGAGTCTAAATATTTGATGGTTATAGTATTTACATCTAAAACACTAGAGGCTATGTGCTTTAATACCTCAATCTGTTTCCCATATACTCTGTCAACATGAGTTCCCTGCATTGATTGAGGGCACTCTGTGATCCCTAAGGTTGTATTCATGAAAGGTTACCCTTGGTACTACTTTATTCATGAAAGGTTTGAAGCACATAGGAAACAAATGGGTCTATTCCTTCCAGGTGCGTTTTTGTCATCTATAAATACTTAATTACTGGGGTGCTGATGAGAAATTAAAAATCTTAAAATACTGCAGTTGCCTGAAAATAGTTCCCCCATCACCAGTGCAAATCACAATGAAATTTGCAGTTGGGAGGTTTTGTGGCAGTTTAAAACAACTGAATTGTAGGTTTTTCCCACTACAGTCCATGGTATTGAGTTTAATGGCTGCAAAATATGACCAGAGCCGTGCATTACATCCCATCCTGAAACAGGTCATTCTTTTGCCTCAGGTGATGGGCATTTGGTGGAACTGATTGCATGAAAAGTGTTCACAGAACTGGGTTCCTAACCTTGGCAGGTTTAAAAAAAAAAGTATATAAAATTGAGGCTTTTTCCCCCCAAAATGAGTCTGTAAGTTAGATAAATATGGGCAGCACTAAACTCAAAGCAGAGTCAAACTACCAAGAGGACATTGCAGCTTTTCATTGCAATCTTGTACTTTGAACTAATGGAGCGAAGCAGAATGAAAATCACCTCTAAGAATGGCATTTATCAGCCGCAAGTACTTAGTAGTGAGAGCCCTACACAGACAAAGCTAAGTGTCACCAAGAAATGTACTTGAAAATCAGACTGTTAACACAAGACTACACAAATAAGAGCCAAAAACTGTAATCAGAAAATGCAACATCTCTTTAAGAATGTTTTAATGGCCTGAAGAGTGCTAGACAAGTTGAATTTAACAAGATGTAATGACATAATATAATTGAGAATGCACCCGGATACAGCAGAGTCAGGTTAAATTTTGGCTTTCCTTCACTTAGCCTTGCAACTTTAAAGGTTCTTCAACATTTGATTTTAAAAATACATAGTGTTGTTTAGATTTACATATGACATAAAAGCCTAGGATGTGCAATATATCAGAAATACAATTCTAAGTATTGTTAGGGCTGAAATATCCAGCCTAATATTTTTAAATGTTTGTTTGAATCATTAACAACTTTTTCTTTCATTTTCTGTAAAGAAACAATATTTAGTGCAGAGGAAAAGGTAATGGGAACTATTCATTGTGAACTTGTGATAAAGTGAGATGGTTATCAGGCACCTGCCTTATATTTGATGTGCCACAGTAAAAGCCAAAGCAATGAGTTCAATTTCTCTTTCAACAGAACATAAAATAGAAGACAAAAACATTTTGTTGTACATGAGAATTGTAGAGAAAATAAACAGTAAACAAGTATGGCAGGTGATAATGCAGGAACAGAACATTAAAATAATAGGTGCTATATCTTGAACTTTGTCTCATGGAATTTGACAGTTGTATATAAACCCAAAATATAAAAACCTAGTTTTTATGCTGTGATTACTAGGGTTAAGTTATGAGTAACTTCTGTATGATATGTCACTGGTTTGAGAGAATTAAAATTTAATGATAATAAAGACCTTTGCTGCATCCTTAGTTGCTGAGGCAGTGGCTGAAGTTTGTTTTTTCAACTGCTTCAAGGAGGATTATTGAATTCTAGCTTGAAAGTAAAACTCCATCTTCCTACTTCACTATATTAAGAATCTCTGAGATTGAAAACCTAGCATGAGCTCTCCTAGCGTGATTAGAAAGTATCCAATATTTTTTGGCAGCAAATACTAATTCCAATCTTTCTGTCTAGTACTGCTCAGGCAGCACAAGGATAACTGGCTGTCAGATGCTTTGGGTAATGGAAAGGTAAGGCTCCAGGCTCTCAGTGGAAAGCAGTTTTGCTGACAGTTCCCTACCTCTCAAAAAATGAGTGCTACTGAGGAGGGGAAGGGCTATGCTGGGCAAGTGGAGTGGGCAATGCTGGTTCTTGGCTGGAATATCATTCTACTGGACACCATGAACAATTAGTATAAGCTTGAACAATACAGTACCATCATTGCTGCTCTCAGATATTTGGGTTTCTCTGCACATATCATCTCTGCTATCTAGTAGATCTGTTGGTGGAATTCAGGGCTGGTATTTGCCTGCTCAGGCTCTTAGGGCATTAAGCAGCCAGACTAAAGAGTCTCTCCTGTACCTGTCATGGACTCCCCAGGTCTGGGACTTATCCACAGCATGATTATGCAGATGGACCACAGGTGGGCTGTGCAGCTGAATTGCAGGTGTCTGTCCTCAGGATATTATATTTGCTACAGGTGTGCTGGTAGTTTAAAAAAAAAAAAAAAAGCAAGCTTCTTGTGTCTGCTCTTCTCCCACACAACAGCAGAGGTTCTGAGGTAGAAGGCATGTTCTGTCTGTACTGGCAGGTAAGGGTTTTTCCAGCTCCTAAACCCCAGTAGTATGTGAGTTATCTAACTGATTGTGTCTTTTAGTAGTGAGGTGTCCATGGGAATTATTAAAAATGATGATAAAGAAGCAATGCATATTTATTTCAGCTGGATTGCTTCATTTGAAGCAGGATACCCCCTATGGGCCTAGGCTGAGGGGGGACCTGGCTGTTGGGGGACTCCCCCCCTCTCCCCACCCAGCGACCACCTTCCCTCAGGCGCTGTCTGCCCTGCCTTGTGTTGTTCAGGCTCTGTCCTGTGTGATTTTGCTGCCTTATCCCCTCATTTTTCCTATTCTGTGCCCTTGTACAGCCACCTGTCCTCAGTGCTTCTAAACCTGGAGAGAAAATGGAGAGGGGGGGTGGGCTGGCATGCCCTGTCCCTTCGGAGGCACTGCTAGGTGCATAGGCAAGCTGTGGGTGTTTGGGTGCTATCTGCCAACAGTGTGGCTGAGGGAATAGTGTCATGAAAACACAGTAATGAAAAGTGTCTTGTCAGCGGCTCAAGAATTAGATTTTTTATTAGGGATTAGATGTAAATTTATTAGGGAATTGCACTGGCTAGCTGGACTCACAGTGAAATGATTTCAAATGGCAAAATTAGTAGCTTCCTAAATTGGGAATTGCTATTGAGATTGAGGAAGAAAGTTGTGTTTGTGTTAGCTTTTTGTTTGAAGATTTCACTGATGTTCAGCCTTTTTCAGATGCTGTTGTAAAAAATACTGTATTCATTCTATGAAGACTTTTTCAAAATAGTTTATTGTAAATGTGTGAATACCCTCAGCAAATCTATAGCAAAGGCCATTGCAGCTCAAGATAAAAAGAGATTCAACTTTAAAGGATAGATTCACCACAGAAAGAAATTAAGGAATATCCAAGTTAAAATAATTTACCATGCCTTTTAATATTTGACAAAATGCTCCTCTAATATTTTTCGCAGTGTAGTTAAAAAGCACCAGTACCCCATACCTTTAAGACCAGCAGTGATATAATAATTTAGCTTTGATAAGGAAAAGAATTTTTTCCCCATCTGCTACTCTACTGGATAGTTTAATGCTCTTATGGTTGTCTTTTAAATGTCATTTAGTCAATGAAGGGGAGTCATGCAGCATATGTATGTTTGTGTGTAGATTTTTTTTTTTATTAAACGTAATTCCCTGGGCTCTCCTGAGGGATTGCCACTATCCTGGGGGTGGAAGGGATTGCGGTGCAAATCCTGCTTGGAAAGTGTTTGGCTCATTTGGGCTCTGTGAACTTGAGGAATGACTCAGCAAGGGGAAAAGTGTGTCTGCAGGTGCAGTCAGAAGGACTTTACCTTCAGGAGCAGCTTCTGTAGCTAAAAGCCAAGTAAGTCAAGGTAAGCAGGGAGGGAAACGTATTCAGATTCATTGGGCATTAACCCCTGAAGGCAAAAGTCTGAAACGTGCTTTAAAAGGAGGAAAAAAAGGGAAATACTGTTTGTGCGCCTGGTTAAATGAAGGAGGTCTTGATTTAGGATATCATGGATATAAATATATTTTTCTGATAGGTTAAAAAAAAAAGCATGTGTTGTATGTCATGCTCCTTGAGCATATGTGGTTAACTGTTACATTTCTGTATGAAAAGCATATTGGCTTTAAAAACAGTAAATTACATGCAATCTTGGCCTTTAATCATGTACTGAGAATGATCACCTGGAGGAAATTTCCACTGCTGTGCAGTTGCAAACTAAGAGTCTTAGAGCATGGAAACAAGGAGAGGAAAAAGTATGAGGCATCACTTACGCAGAAGAAAACATGAGTAGCTTTTCTTTTGAAAGTATTTAACAGATGTAATTCTTCTTTCTGCCGTTATGTCTATAAGTAAGCATGGATCTAGACATTTGTACATCGGTCTGAAAGGGAACACTAAACTGCAGGTCTGCAGGTAAAGAAGCCAGGTGCAAAGGGGTAGAGTGTATGTCAATATTGAAGATGTCTTAAAGCAGCATGTAGGAGTCAGATTTGTTGTTGCTTTTCTAGTTCTGTAACTGTGGGATCTACTGAGAGTTCTTTCAGACTTATTCTAAAGTATTCCCCCACTCCCCCGCAATGTGAGATACCTGTACATCAGAAATTAGCATCTGTGGTCTGTGTGGCTGTAGTCTTTTTTAAGAGTCTCACAGTACAGTGAACATGAGCAGAGCATTCTGGATTTGTCATTTCTAATACTCATCAACTTGTCTCTCTGTACTATTGGTTTCTGTACTTCCATAACCTAGATGAATCATAAAAGTGTCTGGGGGGAGTGTGTGCGTGCATATATGTTTGTGTGGGATGCTCCTTCAGTTTGTTTTCTTTTCCTTTTATTTTGGCAAAGAATTCCAAGTTTATACTAAGAGGCTGGGCTTCAAAACTGTATCTGAATAGAGGAAATGAAAGAGTAGATAAAAATGGAGAGAAAATAGTAGCCTGGAGTGAAATGTGTGACTAACTGTGTCTGAGGCCTCTGGATACTAAAATTACAGAAGGAAATAAATTACATGTTGACTGCATGTTTTTCTTCCACTCTTAGAGCAATAGAAACTAGGATGTCTTCTATATAAAGTAACTGTGAACTTAACCATAACCAAGCACGGGAAACTGTATTTTAGTTCTTAAAAGACTCTTATCTTGCTGCACAATAGAGCATAGCATTTACATTCACAGTACTGCCACTGTGTGGCTTCCCCTGAAATTCTGCAGGTAAGGAAAGCCATTCTCTACCAAACCATCAAGACACAAAAGCAGCGTGTACATGTGGGAAGCAGAGTGATGGCAGTGAAAATTGCATGGATGCATTTCAAGACTTACTCTTTTATTTTAGTTTTAGTTTGCTTTTCTTGAAGGAGGGATTTCATGCTTATAAAGTTTCATGCTTGTAAAGTTTCTGCCCTCCAAATATATGTTGTCAGCACAACCTAGCATTTCAATACCTTAATATTTACAGTTGAACCTGAAGGTTTCTACTCTGTTTCAAAAGGTGATACACAATTTTAGGTTCAAATGAAACTTGTTATTAGAGTTTCTTTTTAAGGTTTTAGTTCTTTGAAAGTATAGTGCAATGAAATAAAGATATATCCACTGATAGAATATTCTGCTAACATAAATAAAGGCTGTTTATAGCTTTAACTTAACATGTAATTAATAAAAGCTGTTTCTCTTGAAGCCACCAAAAATGTGGATTAAGGTTTAGAAAACCTTCTGGTAAGTGAAGCTGATATACTTTATAGCAGACGCACAAGTGGTGTATATATTCACAGGCAGCGTTTACAAGTATCACTAATACGTTCTGCCTGATAGCATAAGCCATGTGCATGAGAAGTTAATGGTCACTAATGCCTCAATAAAAACTATGTATTGGAATATAATTTTTAAGATTCACCTTTAAGTACAAATATTTAGTATTTTAAGTTCTACTTTCAAACTGCATTTCTGTACTCGCTTCTTATTTGGTATCCAAACATTTTTGCTTTGTGTGTGTAATTGTAGAAAGTTTAAAAGGTCACAAAACTCTGACACTTAATAACACAATACAGTTACTGAAGTCAAGCTTTAAAAAATTTAAAAATCTACTTTAGGTCAATTTTATTAAAATATAATATCTTTTTACTGTACTAGTGGTGAATGAGACTCTAGAAGTTTGAGTTACTGAACAGTACTAATTTTTTACCTCTGCCTTCAGAGGTGCTAGATATATTCCATCTTAGTTTTAAACTAAACAGCTGTGTTTTTTAAATGGTAGTCAATTTGTAACTTTTTTTTTAATATATAAAACTGCAAAATGGTGAAATACATGTCTCTTAATTTTTGTGGCATATCTTAATGTGGCTGTGTAGGCCATAGTCAGAAAATCTGCAAACTAATAATGACTTCTGCATCTTTGACGTTGTTTGACCTCTATTCCTCCTATTTTATGTTGTATTTCCTTGAATGTGAGATATGAACTTCAGAAAACAGTGCTTTGAAAACAAGTACATTATATTACAGGTATGAAAATTCAGCAGTACCCAGAAGTTGAAGTAGTGTTTTCAGTTGCACCATAATAATAAGCTAATTGTGAAGTTTTTAACTGAAAGGAGAAAACTATTGTTATTCAGTGAAGAAAATTTCCATAAGAAATAAAGGAAGCAGAAAAATGCTACTTCAAATGATGGTACCACACTTAGATTGCACAACAGGGCTTCCCAGCCAAATAGCTGATAGCTGCCTAGGACATGTATACAGATTAAGGCAATTGCCTTCAGTGGATGAGAGTCAGCTGAGTTAGGAGGAGGGCTTTAAAAGTAACTAATGAGACCTTGACAGGTTTTGAAGAGTTAGGGTAATTCTGCTTGGGTTTTTCTGGGACGTAGTGTGAGAAGGCTGATTTCAAGAATTCAGCCAGCTCAACCAAGGTGGTTATAATGTTTTGTTGTCTTCTGCTCAGAGTCCCATCCCAAGATGGATATATAACACTTGTGTTTATTATCACATTGTACAGGAGGAGAGATAAAGGCGAAGGAGCATAGATTTTTTTTTTTCAAGGTCACTTTAAGGATCAGCTTTGGAGGAAACTCAGAATTTTTTCATTTTGTTTGCTTCTCAGTTCAGTGATCTGAAAGCAATAAAAATCTACTACCAAATTTACTACATTATACTGGTATGTTATTACACTAAAATTTCACCCAATACATAGCCTGGCTGTAAGTAGTTCCAACTTGGGTTTTGGTGGTATTTTGATTTTTTTTTTTTTCAGAGATTTATATTTTAAACTCCTAGAGAAGGCTTGAAAGTTTCCAGGCCTTCTGAGTGCAGAAAATTGTTTGCTTTGTTTCAGAAGCATATTACTGCTCCTAGCAGGATTTAGCACACCTTTTTAGTTATAAAGGAATACTTATATTCACTTAATCTGAGAGCTAGAATTTGCCTTTCATAATATTTATATAGAATTTATCTGCTGCTAGATTACTAAAAAAAATCACACTTCTATCACCTCAGAATACTTACATGACTTTTTGTTTTTGTCTTTTAAAGCTGTCTAAAAATATACCCAGACACTCCAAACAAAGCAACAAAAAGGCTTCCCATAAGCTCCAGAACAATTAAACTCGGTGCTTCCTTCTAAATAAACCATGTGCTGGGTCAGTAGAGCTCACAAGAGACAGCCTCTTTAGACCCATTGTTTGCAGTTTTCTGCTGTAGACCTTCTGCACAGGTTTGGAAGCTTGTCTCAGCTCTAGCTGCCTAGAAAACCTGCACATAATGTTAGATTTAGCTTTCAGAAGTTTTCCAACTAAGTTTAAACTGCTGAAATGAAGGTTCATAACACAAAGGTTGTCATACCCTTTGTTGAAATGGTGCCTTTATAATGTGGCATATTAAATATTTAACATAGTTTGCAGCAGATAAAAAGCAATTTTGTTTAATTTTTCCTAAATATTAATGCTATCATGCACCTTAATCCTTTCATTATAATAAAAATTTGTTCAAGCTCATTCTTATTAAACATTTTCTAATTTATAAGGATATGGATGTTTTGCTTCTGATCCTAATAAGTAATAAGGCCAAAATGCCATTGTAAAGAAAAAGGGTGAGAGCTGGGAGGGAGACTTCACTGTTATATAGGGAAGAATTACAGGCTAGAAAAATAACTTTATTTTTTTACCCAAGGACACCAAAGACAATGCCTATTTCCCAAGTAACCCAGCTCAAAGTTTTGGGTCAGTTGTCAAGGAATGAAATGAAATACCTGCAAAACACTCAGTGAAATGACCTGGAAAATAATTTATAAAGAGGTTGTATTCATTTCTGAGTGAAGACTATTCTTCCATCTGTATCTCTGAACTGAAGAAGAAAAAAAAAAATTCCTGGGTTGGAATTAGTTTCAAATCAACTCTTCTCTACATCCTAGAACAAAAATGTAGTTTGTAATTATTTATAATGCTAATTAAAGATGTGTTCCTCCAAACACTTACTGTCAGTAGGATTACTGGAGGCAATACGCCCTTGATGCAATAGCAAATGTTTCCCATAACCCATCAGCATCAAGATATGCTATACATATGAATATTAACAATGAAAAAGAATCAACTTTAAGACAGTATTGCTTAGAATTTGAATATATTTGGGCAATATTATATTCAGTCCATGTATATTGATGTGGCTCCACTAACTGCAGTAAAACAACAGCTGGTGATGGGCGGGTGTGGTCCATTTTTGTACTGGGTCTAATGTCTCTGGTTTGTGTTAGAAATTCTTGGTTTATTCTTCTTTTCCTCCTTTTATCTAATGCAAATTTACACACCCACAAAAAAGGAAATTCACACCTTTGCTTTAACTATATTTTTATTATTATGCAGCTTTTCTTTCCTTATGGAATGACTGTTTTTAATTTCCAATGTCTGCAGCCCTTCAGTTGCACAGAAAAAATATTGCTCATTTGCTTGTATGCAAAGAACTGTATTGCACTTGTGGTAGATGCACTTTTCAGAAAGCAAAATAGTTTCTTTTAAATATTAAGCTGATTAAAACAGTCTTTGCATAATTCTTAGGCCGGCTGAATCCCGTGTTAGTTGACTTTCTGAGCCAATATAACTCATGCCCAGAATAATTATATAGATATTTCTGTTGAGAAAGGAAGGGAAGAACTTGCAATTTAAAGAACTGAGTATAGTAGCTGTGGGGATTGTGAATACAATAGGTCAGTACTTGTTTTCATGTCAGTGTAAATATGGAGGAACCTTTGGAATTAGCTGGAGTTTAGATTTACATCACTGTGCGATAGGCTATTTACCTCTACTTCATTATATTATAGGATATTGTGGTCTCAATCCGGTGAAGCGCTTGCTTAATCTTTGAAAATAGGAGTAGTTTACTGAAGTCAAAGTTGAACACAAATTTAATTGCCTTGCTGGATATAGGTTTCTCCTTTTAAATGCCAGCAAAGCCCCGATAGTAATCGACTGTATATTCCACTTGCTCCTAATCCAAATAATTGTATCCCAAATATCCCCTGCCTAGATGAGATCAGCACCTGTGTGAAGAACAGTTAGCTGAAGCCGAACACTCCAAGAATGGGGAAGCACTTTTATTTTAGAAAATGTTTCTGGATGGTGTACTACTTCCAGAAAATCCTGAGAGCATGTAAAAAAACTCAATTCACTCTCTTCCTTCTCTAAACAACTAGAAGACTGTACTCTCTGTTCTGATTGCATACCTGCCAAGGAAAGTTGTTAGTACACTTGCAGCTTCTCTTTGGCTGTACCAACTACTGAAGATACTGTTGTGCTCCTTTCCTTGTGTTCTCAGAAAATACAGGGAAATTCTAGTTTTAATCTTGCAGGCCAAACAGTAGTGAGTAGCCTTTAAAGTTGCCATGTGTCTTGGGCTAAGATAATGAAGTGAGACAATCTTTTGCAATTGTCGAAGTGACAAGTTCTTGAATCCTGTGGTCATAACGAGCAAAGCTCAAGCTGATAGAAAACAGTTTTTCAGCAGGTTTGGTGGTTTTGATCTTCTACTGGAACAGATTAGAAGAGTGAGGAATCTTACTGTTCTCCATAACAAAATGGAGAACTTCTGTCAGTAACTGTGATGAAAACCAGTAAAAACTGAGAGGGGAGAAAGAGCAGAAAGCAGAGAGAAGATATTTTAATGGTAGGAGAAAGAAGAAAATATTCTAACAAATCATGAGTCCTAACAGAAGCACGATGCAAACCACAACACCTACATTTAAAATTGCATATTTATTCTATAGGATCCATAGCAGTGTCACGATGGATAGCCAAATTCTCTCTGAAATCAAGAGGGAGATTGTCTTTTTCCTAGTTCTGAATAAAAGAACAACTGCGATGTCCTTCATTTAAATGGAAAATGCAAAGAACCACTTGCAGTACCTATAGATGAGGTTTATGAAGGTAATTAACTAGTGTCAGAGATACAAGGAACTTCTTCAGTTGTGCCTGTGACTTCAAAATAGTATATCAACAAACTGATTTAATGAGACAATCCCAGAAATCCTATGCTGGATTTCTTTCATATTATAAGTACTTGAAGTAAAAATTATCAGCAATAAGATATATTACCTGGAATAGTCTTGCAAGGGAAGTGGTAGATGTCTCACCCCTTTGGTGGAGGATTTGATGAACCACTGGAGTGGGATGTAAGGAGGAATCCTACAAGGACAATGAGATGGACTCCCACAGCTTTAATCTTTGTCTGCATGTAACTTCTCTCCAGCCATTTAGCTTTACACTGATGTGAATATAGGAGGTTTTCATCATAGTCTGGACCTCTGTGCAGCAAAATGTATATACCTTGAGAGATGCTAGCAAGGACTTCAGGAAGATTATTCATTTGTTTAAGGTCATACACTACATATTGCCTAAGTGCTTTGCTAGATCAGTGACAAAGCTGTGTACTTTTTGTCTGTAAGTGTAGATATGATTAACCATGATAATCAGCTTACTTTTTAGTCAAATTAAAAGGGGATGACTTCGAGTACAAGCTGCAAATGGTCATGTGGGCTGTGTCTGAAGAAGTCTTCTGCCATTTCACATCATCAAAGCTCAATCTACAGCTTGCTGAAATCAATGGATGTTTTAGCCAACACTTCAATGAGCGTAAAAGTCCCCAAATAAGGGCTGCAATATAAGTGCCATTGTTTTTTGCAGTGCTTATAATGTTCTAGAATATTTTTAAACAAGAAGTAAGGTAAGGACCATGTTTCGTGTAGCCCACAGTAAAGATAGACAAGCAAACAGAGATACAACCTCTTAATAAAATCATGAAACTGAAGATTTGAATCTAAAAGTGAAATTAATATTTTTTTATGGCCTAACTAAATAATGATGATATATTCTGCTTTTTAGCATTAATAGATGAACCTCCATACAAGAGATTGAATCTGGTACATCTCAGGGGCTTCCCAACTGTCAGAATGTACCTAGCAAGCCTAAAGGAGAAAAATGGTAGTAAAGGGGAAGAAATAAGTTGACATTAACATTACATGCCCACATACTAACTTGACTGAAAGTGGGTATGGAAATTTAGGCCTAAAATACCTCTTAGTATCGTTAGAGAAAGGATATTTTTTTAAAAACATTTTTCAGGTTAAAAAGGTTAAGTTCATGAAGATTTACAAAAGTATGACTGTAGTCTGCATGTAATGGAAACGTTAATTTCAGAAGTCTTTCAGTAGTATGATAGAATGTGTCTTATATGCATGCCTTTCTTCACAAACATCAAGTTCAAAGGAATTTTTCTTGAACCTGTAATGATTTCTTGAGTCACAGAAAAACAGGTAGTTACAAACACCACAGTTCTGTACATGAAAAATATTGAAGTTCTATTTTAAGTATTACTTGGCATATCAAAACTTTGCACTGGTAATTGCATTGTCAATCATGTAGTGTCCCATTGCTAAAGAAATAATAGATTAAAATCTAGGCATTCTTTTTTTTTCCAATGGATACAAAATTGAGTTTTGTAATGAGAAAACAATGTAAATGATTCCCTTCAAGAATTAAACTGTATATTGTACAACAAAATTACCATAAACTACAGTTGAATCTTGAATTCTGCTTGAAATAGCTGCATTTTTCCAGCTTCCTATAGTCTTTTCTTTAAGCACTTTGGGCTATGCTAGTGCCCACTGCATATAACTTGAGACCTGCAGAAGGATTATAGTTGATGCAGGCTGGTGCGCTGTTGATGTCAGTTTGCAAGCTGTTTAATGTTAAAAGTTCTATTGAAACTGTCAATAGAAAGTCTATGAATAATTTCAAAGACCCTCCCAAGTTTATCTGTTCTCTTGCTTCCAGCATGCTGATTTTAGTAATGAAACTAGCAGACCTGTAGTTGCTGCTTGGCTTGTGGGATAGTGACTTGGAAGCAGTTTCACCACAGCTGTGTAAGATTGAGAGAGATGCTTCTCTTTCACTGCTGGAACAATTACCACTCATTCCTAGTAGTAGTGCCACTCATATTTCAACAGACAGTGGTGGAAAAAATGTTCTGCATATATGGGTGCATGTGTCATGGTCTCCAGATTCTGATCTCATTGAAGAAATCCAGCTCTTTTTCCTGGAGCCTAGTTGACTTGCATAGTTGCTACATCCTGCAGGGTGTATTTGGGTGTGCTTCTATGTATGTATGCATATGTGTGCCGTTTTAAAAAATCTGCTGATCCTTTGTGGAGAATGTAAAAGACTACAATAATCTAATAACTATCTGTATGTATAACCTTTTTAGTACTAAGAGTATACATGGAATTGGGAGTTTCTGCTTTATTCAAACATCATTTGGTTGGATGGCTTACTTCCTATTTCAGATTGAAAGGCATTTCTTTGCAGAAAGATTCTGTGCTGGCAATGGTCAGCCCAGACTACTAGCATTATTTTATGGAAGTTCTGAAATACCAGCTGATCTCCTAAGATATCTGCCCATATCTTGCAAAAATCCTTACACTTTTAATAATCGTGTCTCATCTAAGTTCAAAATAGATGATGGGTTTGTTCTAGTCTTGATGAGAGTCTAGCAAGAAACAAGTGTGGTGGTTAGGATTTGGTATTTTCCATAACCACCCATTACTTATCTGACGTTCAAATCTGTTTGTGTTTTGTGATGCAAGTAGTCCCCTGTCCGCACCTCCCTGTCGTGGTCACCCCCTGCCCCTTCTAGGATAAGGAATGATGTCTAGCAAAGGCTGTTATTGTAAAGAGTTCTTTGTGAAGTCACTCAGCTTGTTGGGAAATGTCTCAGTGAATAGAAGACTTCAAATAAAAAAGTTGACAGCATGAATGGGCAAATATTTTTGCAAGCTTTTTGGGCTTTTAGGTAATACTTCTGTAACGAAGTAAAAAGAAAACTCTAGTTCCCACTGTGCAAAATGCCTGTTGGCTTAAGGGAGTTAGGTCTACGTGCATAAAACAAGCATTTTAAATAGCTTAGTAGGAGCAATACTCGCTATTGAGGTGGACTGTTTCCTTTTAAGTAAAAGGGTGGTGCAGTAAAAGGTGATCTACTGATGTAGTCTTTACTTCTGGTACATACTATGGTACCATGGCAACATCAGAATTAGACACAGAAAATGGGGCAAGCAGCCCGGTAGAACATAATGAAGAGTACACAAACAATGTGTTACAGGGAATCTACAGAAGAAATTATTAACAAGCAAATATAGTAGGGTTCTGGGGAGAAAATGGGAACATTGTAGAGCTCTTCTGGGAGCAGCTTGAGTATGGGATTTGTCAGTAGGAAATACACTGTTGAAGAAAGAAGAATATATTACCTAGGTTGGTAAGAGGAGTGAGAACATTAAGCTCTGCTGCTGCAGAGGGGTAAGTGACACTTCTAGGTTGGGTAGAGTTAGAGACCACTTAGCTTTTGGAATCCATGAAAGCTGCAATTTCTTCTAGATATAGAGAAACAGTAATTCACTACTGTGCCTGTATGTTCAATCAGGAATGTCCTAATTAGGTCCTTTCAGTTATTTTTGTGTGTCTGTCTGAAAGGAGAGTATAGGTTTCTGTGTTGCGAGTTGTTTAGGGTAATCAGCTGTCCAGATTTACTCTGCAGTCCTAACAGAAGATAGAGGCAGTTACTCACTACATTGTTTGCACTGCAGAAATGCATAGGTACCTTGCTTTTGACAGACTACAATTATGATGGATAAAACTACAGTACAGTGAATATATGATTCCAAATCAAAGCCATCTGATGACCATGGTGTCTCAGATCAAGATTAACGTTTGAGAGTTCAGCAGTCGCAGATTATAAACCTATCGTGGGAAATGAGATTAATGCAAAATCATAGGCATGATTGCATATGAGACATTAAATAATGTAGATCACAGCAGACTGTTGTATTTTCAATTTTGACTGCTTTTGTTTTTCACAGGAGGTGTTTTGTGTCTTGTTTCAAAGGGTTTGTGTACACATTGCAAATTTACTACAATGGTGTTGTTGATTTTTTTTTTTTTGTTCCCCAGCTGTTATGGGTAACATGGGTATCTTTGTGCCACCTGTGCAGCCAGAGGTCCTTACTTCAGCTGATTGCAGATTACAGGTTTGGATGTTATCAAATTAACCTTATGAACTGCTTTGGCTATTCTCAAATCAACCTTATGACCTGCACGTCAAAACTCTTGCAGCTGAACGTGTACAAGCGTGTGAGGATTAAGGTGTTTGGAATGCTATCCTACCATTTAATCTCAAAAGCAGCCTGGAAGACATTGCTTATGAAATTGATTGATCCCTCTGGTGTGAGGAAATGATAAGGTTGTGAGACACAGACAGCAAAAAAAAAAAAAAGTTTTGTGCATGACAAATACGTTAAGCTTAATGCCCGCTCTTACACTGTGATAATTGTATTGCTGGTATGACAGCACTCCCAATGCAGGCCTGGATTTGGTTCCGCAGTTGATAATCTCACTATCAATTATTGTGTTCTTTGCCTTGGTCTTCTCTGACAAGGTGTCCTCAGCTTCTAGGACCTGTTTAGAGACAGGGTTCAAGGACAGTTGCCGGTGATGGATAGAGATTGAGAAAGGGATTACTTGTGGGAAGCTGACCCATTCAGGGCCATGGGAGCAGATGGGCAGTATCCAAGGTGCTCAGAGAGCTGGCTGATGTCCTACAGAGGCCACTTTCTTTAACCTTTGAAAGATCATGAAAACGGGGAGGTTTTTGATGACTGGAGAAAGACAAATCCTGTACCCATCTTCAGAAATGGTCAAGAGGTCTACATTGGGAAGCACAAGCCAGCTGACCTCTCTTTGGACCCTGGGAAAATCATGAAGCAGGTTCTCCTGAAAGATATTGCTAGGCGTGTGAAGGGAAAGGTGTTTGGATGCTTAACCAACCTGATCGCCTTCTATGGTAACATAAAGGGGTTTGTGGATGATGGTGAAAGCAGTTATTTACCTCAGCTTTAACAAGGCTTTTCTTATGGTCTTTGAGAATATTTTTGTAAGTCAGGATGCTTTGATCTAAGTGCATGGACAATTAGACAATCTCCGATATCAACTCAGGTATCTGAATGTAGAACAGAGACTCTGAATATATCTAAGGGAATTCAGTTAATAGTCTCCAGAGAATGATTCAAAGTTCTTCAGAATGTTTTCAAGCGATAGTCAGCTACTCTTTGCAAGGCTGCAAAGCATCAACAGTACTTGAATTTTATTTGTTTATTAGAAAGGCCATACAATTTCATTTTTACACATAGTATTCAAGCCAACAGAAGATAACGAAGAGTATGCATTAAAGCTACAGTAATTGGCTTTGTTTAATAGTAACATTGTAACATTAAACCTCCTGGTTATTATCCCTCTATTAATAAATAATTACTGTTTTTGTTGTTCATTTATGTTAATACCCACTATATGCTAGGAGGTCATCAAACACTGTTTATGAAGAAATTCAGAGCTATGGCTGAGGCTCTACTATGCTCCTTTTGTTGTTCTCAACAGCATATTTTTCAATGTATTAGTATTACACTATAAGAATAATTATGTATTAAAATACTATGCAATATATTATTAAAGATTGAGCTAAACTTTAGATTCTTAATGTGTGCTTGGGTGGTGACCTTTTGCCCTCATTATATAGCCTCCTAAGCCTTCCCAAGGTTTCTTTCTCAGTCTCGCTAGGGAATTGTGTGGTTAAACATAGCCCAGAAAGTCAGAAAATTGTTCTGTTTGCAGTAGTGAGAGTGTATGGATGTATATTAGTAAAAAAAAAACCCCACTAACACTTTTTGTTATTGCTTTGCTTTTAATTGACTTTGTTGATAGGTGACTGGGCTATGAACTGGGAGGTCCAGAGGGCTAGAGAAGGAAGCCACCTTCAAAGCTGGAGTGTGTGCTTTTCTCCTTAAGGAAGTGGGCAACTGAGAAGGTGCCAGGCACTGTTGGTCTGTCCAGATTTCCTCCCTCCCTATAGAATACCTCACTGAATATGCAGAGATATGCTTTGTGCCACATCAGTCTGCTGCAGCCAGTTGCTTCTGATAAACTGCATTGCATGGGGATAAGGATCAAGTCAGTCAAGTACCAAAACAACTTATTTCTTGCCTTTTCTTGGAATGTATGGGTGCAGTGCATCCTTAAATGTCAGCTATGCAGTTCGCAGTGCTCTCTTGTCTAAAGCCAACATACCAGCACATTTACAGTAACACTCTACAGAACTTTTGTAAGGGCTTAGAAGCAATCAGTCTTAGGGGTTTTGGTTTTGGATGTGGGAATTTGTAAACTTGAGTTTACTTTTTTCTGCTTTTCTTCATGCTTATGAGAGCACTGGTGATGACAAAAAAAATTGGAATGACTTCACTGTGTTAAATAGTGTTGTATTTTTGCCTTACAAGTAGTTGCACTCGAGGAACAGAGGTTATAATAATAAGCAGAATTTGACCTGACTTAAAGACAATACTTGTAGGGGAATTGCACTAAAAGCAGTTTCATATAAATGAAGATGTGTAGATCCAGTTAGAAAATAACTGTTTGGTAACTGATTTCACATACTAGATGAATAAAAAAATCCTGATTTGCTGGACTTGGAAAAAAAACCTTGGTGAATATTGTATTCTTTTGCCTTAAAATGCAAAAGGAGGGGAATAAAACTATGACAAGAGCAGGCAGTGATTTAAAGGCTCTAAAGTCCAGAAGAGGACTGGAACCATACTGAAGTGTGTGTTTGTGTACGTGCTGCGTCACAGACGGAGGAGCTGTTGAACACCTACTCCTGCCCACTTCAGGGACTGCTTCAGCCGCTGCCAGAGTTCTCCCCAGCCCTGGGGCTGTCAGTCATTCAAGCCACCAAACTCTGCTCTGCTCACTCCACTTGTGGTTCACAGCTGCTCAGCGCTGTGTGTGGAATCGGTACCTGACAAGTGCAAACATCCATGCTCAGATGGCAGTGCCTGGGGATATTATGGGAGATTGTATTCTCATTACGTAAAACTCGTGGTTTTTTTTTTTTTGCACATACCCAGCATTGTTTCTTAGCTTCCTGTCACTTTGTTTTTTTGACTGTATTCATCATATTGTTACAGATTTTGGTCTAGTGTGTATTATTTGTGTATGGGTTTAAGTTTGGATGTATTTTGAGGTAATTCAGCATGAAAGATCCAGCATAAATATAGAAATTAAAATGAAAAGTGGCACGAATATAAGATGTTACAATATTATAAATGAGTTATCTTGAAATAGACCAAGAGAAAAGGTGTGATACAGCCAAAGCATTATAGTATCAATGAAAATGCAGTCCCTACCTCTGCATTTACAGCTGCTGCAATTAGATTTTTTTCTTTTTCCTTTTTCTAATTGCATTAGGAATTCCAGATAGCCACTTAGTCTCCACAAGAAAGGCCCTTGACACTAAGTGTGCTGAAAGGTCATTGAACAGTCATAGCTTTCTTTTAATTTTAAATGCATTTATCCAAGAAAACTCAACACTGATGCAATATCTGCTTTTCAAAGGGACTCTGTCTTCTAGCTGAGCTGACTGAGGTTTACAGAGGTCAACTGAAATACCTAAGGTCACCCAGAGTGTCAGAGTAAGGGGTAAGTATCTGGAAAACATACTAAAAGAAACCTACTTTTCCCCAGAAATTACAGGATTCTCCTTTAAACTTCTAGGTAAACACAATATTGTTCAGAAAAAAATACAGGAATGTTAAAGATGGTGACTTCTGGTGTGTTAATTACTATTGATACTGAGAATTATTTGTAGAGGATTCTAAAAATTTTTGTCTAGAAAAATGAGCAAGTTACATATTGCAAAAGCAACCAATACTGTTAAGGCAGAAGACTGTGAGATAGTTTACTGCATTGTTGCTACACACTGTTTTTTCAAATTTGTTTCTTAATACTTTTTTCAGTGATTGACTTCAGTTAAATTACACTGTCTAAACTAGCTGATGAGTGCACTTATAAAATCATAGCTATTTTAGGAATGAAAGATCCTTTACCCCATCATTCAGCAGTGAAGTAGTATGCAGTGATGGCTATGATTAGCAGAATACATACATTCTCACAAGGGAAAAATGTTATGCTGAGGATGAGGTACAATTTTACCTTTGGGAATCTGTACAAAAATGTTTGAAATGTTGTAGTGATATTTTTCATGGTTTTTAACCCTCTGACTGTAAAATTTTGTAAAGTTTCACCCAATTCAACAAATATTACCGTAACTAAAATGAAAATACAAGTGATTGTTTTAGATGAGTGTTTTGTAGAACTTCTGCTGAGGAACTGTATAGTTTGCATAGTACATTTGTGGGAAAGAATTTTGAATAATTGCTATGGATTAAAAGTAATTAATGGACGATGACTTTAATTGTGCAGTCTGTACATGCCTCAATCTCCCATTGACTTCCATTGATGTGGAAGTCTGCAGTGTGCAAGGAATGCAAGTTATAAAACCTAACATAAAAAAAAAAAAAGAAACAATCTTAAGGATTAACAAATGATTGTAAAGATTGCCAAAGGTAAAAGCAAGGAACTATCTTCCAAGTAGTACAGTTGAAAGATTGCATGACTATCTTTCACCTTCATTGCTAATAAAAAAAAAGAGCATTGCTACACTCTGATAGCCAAATAAGAATGCATAGAGGGTATCTTCATGATTTCTCTTTCCATATGACCTTATAAAGAGGAATACATGTGAAGTACTGGTATGCTTCTATTACAGCTTACCAAAGAATGATCAAAGGAAATGTGACCTTTTCTGAAGGTGACTTATGCATTCATTGCTGGCTTTAACTTATTCTGCCAATTTTCTGATGATTCATTTGCTATTATATCCCAAAAAGACTTAATTTGTCAGAGAAAATAGAATGGCTATTAGAAAACTTATGATTTTTTTCTTTTTTTTTTTTTCCCTGGGAAATTTGTGTTAGCATACAACCCTGAGTACTGGGGGAAAAAACCCCCGTTATTTGTCAGAAGCATTCTAATGTTGTTTGGTGGGACCTTTCACTATCTTGTTAAACATTGCAGTTTTGCTCTGTTTTGCCTCTGCTTTGTCCAGTAAGAGGTCTGGCTCAAATGTTTTTCTTCTGCTTTCATACTGCATGTATGTGTTTGAAAAATGATTTTGTTGAAGTAAAATACAAACTGATCAATCATACAAACAAGACAAAACTCCCACAGAGCACATGGGGAAAAGAACAAAGATTATTTTTGTCTGTCTAGTTAGAATTTTGCATATGCTCGAATATATCTGACAGGTTGTTTGTGCCTTTTAGAAGATGAAAAGAAAAGATAAATAAATATATATATAAGGAGAGAGAGAAAGAGGTGCTGATGAGTACAATAGCAGTGTTGATTTTCATACATTTGGGGTGCTGACACAATTCACAAGTGGCAAAGCAGACTAAGTTGTGTTATGTCGTTCCCTGCAAATGAAGATAAATGCCTTGGTTTTTATCACTTTGTTATATTCCTGAGAGAATGATTTTTAAAATGTTTTTTTAACTTTTGTACTCCTTTCTTATTTATATATGTATTTAAAATATAAAGAAAGTATTTGAGGATTCCAGTTAGAAGCTGTAATGCTTAAAGCCTTGCTGGGCTCCAGCTATGTAAGTCTCTGAAATACTGACTATCTCAAAGACAAAAAAAAAAAGCTATTCCTTCTACAATATGTAGAGCTACAGGGATTATAAAACTTCTGCAGAATGTGAATATAACATGTTTATGAGAGCAAAAAACCATAAAAAGATTTGTCCTTTTTTACTGTAGTTAAGAATTGTAAGACAGAAAATAAGTTTCAGTACCTGATTTACCACATGGAATTACACTGCTAGATTTTTGTCCTCAGTGAAATCATATCTCCTTAACATGGCTTTAGTAAACCTCCTTCGTTATATTTGATTTGTGTGTTCTCCTATGAACCTTTTATATGACAGTTATGTCTTTGAATGTTCACCCATTAAAAACAATGCAGAGTCCAAATTTTAAGCAAGGACAAAGAAATATTGAGTGGGTGTGCTAGGAACAACTAAAATATCATATGAATTTTCCTGAATAGCTATGAAAACACATCCTAAATGCTTACCCAAAGCCTGAAGCAACTCTTAAAAAAAATCCAAACAGCTACCTCGAGAAGGGTCTACTCTGTCCTTCCACCTCTGTCTGGATCTGTGATACACTTCATTTTACACTGTATTCTAAGATTCAAAGTATATGAAGTTTTAAAGAACAGGTGATGGAAAGTAGGAATAAGGTGAGATTCTATGCATTATTAAGATGTGTTCAAGAAGTAGATGTTATGAGTGAGGCTTCACTATGGGAATGTATCCAGAGAGCTCAAAAACAAAATGACTGACTGGGTGGTCTCTGGAGAAACAAGATCAGATCCACTTAGTTTGCAGAAAAGACCTGAAGTGGGAAGGAAGAGATGTCAGGTCCTTAGGTTCTCAGATACAGAAGGATGGATTGAAGAGAGTTGTGTGGAAGCATGAAAGTATCTTGTGGTGGAGGGTAGTTCTGAGAAGATTTGCATGACCATTTGAACTGTTGTTGGGTGTTAACTCTGAACCTCAAACCTTTTCACAGATGCCTAATAAAATGAGTTTTGTATTAAAAAAAATTGCTCAGACTTGTTAATATTTGATGGTAGAAATCCATCTATGTCTAAATTCATGTGTGACCCACTTTGTATACTTTTGGGGAATATATATATATGGTAAGGCCAAGAAATTGCACATGGTTCTTCTCATTAGTGTATGCACTGAATTTCTGCAGCTTTGGAAAAAAATTTTTTTCTTCTCCTGTATAAGACTCAAGGGATATAGCCTTTAAATCTTTCTGTTTCCCTGAGATTTGTGTAGATCCTAACGTCCAACAAGGTCAGTCAGTGTCCCTGTATCCTCATCGTAACTGCAAAGTTCTGTCTCTCCCTACCCCAAGGGAGACTTGCAGCATCAGATACTTCCTAGCTAGTATGTGTCTCTAGGGTGCTCTTCAAAGAGAATTTGCTAGTGAAGATGAAAAAACAAATACTGCTTGTGGAAGTATTCATCTTCCTCTGGCTTCAGGAGGGAATGTTTGGCACCATACCTGCCCTGTGCCCATGGCCAAACTCTTCCCAGCTGCAGATCTTCAGACCTGCAGAGAACCTTCTGCACAGTCCAGCTGCCTGAGCCCCAGGGTGGCTACCTTCTATTCCTATGGAGAGATCTGGGTGCAGAGTCTTCTAGAGATCAGTATGATTTAAAACTAGCACATCTGTGGCAAATAAGTTACTCTGTATACAATAACCTTTGATTTTGTAGAGCCAGCTAAAACACAGTCAATTGAATGTGAAAGAGGCTAATTAAGAGACAGTAGACCAAAGTAGTCATCACTGTAATTTCTTTGGCTTCAGTGAGCTTATTGCACGGATGAGTTTTATTGGAGTTCTTACTAATATAGAAAGTATGTGTAAAGTTGGCAGTTATGAAGTCAAAACTGTATTTCAACTGGGAATACTGTTTGGGATTTTCACAGAAGGCTTAAAAGAGTTAAACATAAAACTTCTACTTTATTTCTCTTGCATTTGAGCATTGGATCTTCTTGAACTATTTAAAATATCCTACCTATTCAAGTGAGCCAGTCACTCAGCTTTTAAGAAGGAAGAGTTGCCAGAGTGCTAGGTGACATGCCGAGGAAACTCTTGCATTAGTGTTTCTCTGAATATAAGTAGTCTGAATTTTTAGCGTACTTGCTCAGTCAGAAAAAGATGGAAGAAGCTGCTTTGTGCAGCTGTTTCTATTCCTGCACTTTCCATTTAAGTGGCACTGGAGATTTCATACCTTATTCGCAGGGAGAAGGCAGAGTTGTTCTTTTCAGGTTAACTGGTTTTCCTCTCCTTTTGGTTTTCTATCTGTTTATAGTATTCCAGAAATATATTTTGTGGGTGCCTCACAAACAGAGCATTAAACTCCGTGTGAGCTGTTTTTCAGTGCTGTGAGCCTGAATGGCAAGTTGGCTTCCCAAACTTCTGGTCTAACTGAGAGGAGTCCATCAAGGACACTGAGGCCATGCATCCCTGCCATAGTCTTGACAAAAGATAAGACTCCCACAGTGACTTGTACTAGGACAGCTAAAATAGACTTGGTGTTGACAGGTTTGGCTCAGGTCAGATCTGGCAAGTTTAATTAGGGTTTAGATCCACTTAGGTCTGGAAGCCTAAATGATGTTGAAATCCTTGGAAATTTGGTGTCTAATTACCTCTTGGGGTTCTGGGACTGAGTGATTTACTTAAGGTCACAAATGGAGTAGAAACAGGAACTGAGCAGAGAATTCTCAAATCCCAGTCTAGTGCCTTTACCATTAATCCTTGACTAATCTGGTATCTTGTGATCTAGGTTTCACTTCAGCCAGCTGCTTTCATCAAGTCGTTAATGTCATCCTACACTGGGACAGCTGGCCGGAGTTTAATGCATAAGTAAGTGTTGTCTGCATACTTCTCTTATTTATACCCATGCCATTATGTGAAACCCACTAGCAGTTCAACATAAATACAGATCATAAAATGGGAAAGAACAGTGTCTGTGGACCTTCGAAAGAAAAGTTTCTGATCGGAGATTTTAGAGTCTGACAGAATCAAACCTGCTAGTATTAAGTGCTGGTTATTTAGATAACAGTAAATGTAGGAGCCAGGGAATTTAATCTCACAAAACATCTGCATTTCAGTGTTATACATGCTATGGAGAGATCCAGGTGAATGAGTTAAGATATTTGTCTATAGATCATCACTGCTGACCTGTGTGATTTCTGTACCATTCCTCTTTTTTTTTTTTTTTTTTGCTTGGCTAGGGAAGGCTCAGGATGATTTGCAGGAAGTAATTTTAAAGTGCTGTGAGTAATGAGATGTAAAAAAAAAAAAAAAAAAAAATCAAGAAATGACTTTTAAATACTTAGAATCCAAGCCTGATATTTGAAAAGAAAATGCTAAGCAATGAATGGGATGAATTTCCACACCACATATTGCATAGGAAATTTGCACACACAACCTTTTATTTGTTTAATGGATTTTCTGTGAACATCTCCCATTAAATGTTTGTAAAACTTCAGCCCGAGAAACTTAGCTATGGAAGGGAAAGTATTTATATTCATTAGATGAGAGCAGACTTTTTGCTCATGATTTGGGTGGAATTTAAAATGATTAAGGCAGCTTAAAGTAGTTAGGTGATAGGAATTTTCTAAAACATTTTATCTGAATCTAATAAGCCCTCTTGGGGATACAAGAGCTTATGATGCATATAAGGAAATTTAGAGCTAGTTTATTAAAAATAAATTTCCACTTACTTTAATGGTGTTCTTCCATTGTATCTTAAGATTTCCAGGTATTTTACCATCTACTGCAGCCAGCTATAGAGACTAGAACTGCGTTATCTGAGAGGTCCATCCCTTTATTGTAGAGATTGGAGTTGCAGTTGACAAAGAATGCTAAAGTTCAGAAAATCCTTCACAGAAACTTAAAATGTCTTAAATTGAATTTATCTAGAGAGGAGCTTTTTCTTAGGAAATATTCTATAAAATTTTAAATTAAAACAAAAGACATTCCAGTTAAATTGTAGTCTCAAAATGAAAAATTAAGCATTTTATGTGGCTTTGTGATAAGTTAGCTATAAGAATGCTGAAGGTAGATGTTTACTCAGACTTTCTAGAAAAGGGAAGTTCAGAGTTCAGATTTGTCTAAAATTAAATCAAGGATTTTTCCAGGTTGTCATCTGACTTTGTAGTGGTGGAAATATCAGTGTGGATGACTGTAATATATCCTTTACTGTGTTTTATAGTGGAAATTAAAGTGGTACACTTACTTCTTCAGATCATTGGTAAATCAGCCTTTGCAAAGTCACTATCACAGCATTCAAAGCCAACCTCACTCTTGGATGGAAATTAGTAAGTAGTGTCTCAATTATCCCGGAGTAGACTACCCAGCTGACGGATGGGAAATAGGCTGCAGGTACTGAGACACTCAGTCCTGCTCTGAATGAGTCAGTCTGGCACTGCTGTGTGCAGTGATGATCCCAGCTCGGATGCTAGCTCAGGGAGGTCTGATTCAGCATTGCTATTGACCTCTCTTTTCACTATTTTATTTCTACTGTGTCATTCTGCAGCCTAATTTACAAGAGAAGAGTTACTATAGGCAGTAAGGTGGCAAATTAAGCATTCATTAATCCAAAGTTTGTTCTTTCAATGTCATGTTTACTGTGCATTTCTGACCTGTCAGGTATCATTTGACTGAATTTCTTTGAAGAATAGATTTTACTGACTTAGAGAAGCCAAAATTTTAAAAATAGAAGACAAAAAGTGTGGATATGATGAGTAACTATTCAACAGAAGTTCATACAATGAATCAGTCTCTAGTTTAGTGTACTAGGTCTATGTATATAGCAGGAACTCTTTGCCAGGATAACATTACAATGGAGTTGCTGCACTTTATGCTGGTCTGTAAGATTTAGATTACGAGTATGCTAGGGAACTCTTCCCATAGTAGGTAATTTTTCAGGGGTTTAACCAGTTCTTATCCACGACCATTGCAGCTATGCTGGCAGAAATCTGTAGCTTTGACATAGCCTGAAACTATATTCACCTCTGTTCTTCGAGCCAGTGTCCTGTTCCTCACAAGGACTCACTTCAATGTGGCTATAAATTTTTTTGAAGGAACATTCTGAGCTGAATGCCACAGAAAATAAATATCTGTGGTATAATGCAGTGATGCTTTGTTTCTCAAAGAATGTGCTTTAGATCAAAAACTTGAATAATTTGTTCTTTGTTAATATGTGCTCTATGGTCAAGACAGGAAAAACAAGTGGTATTTTTAGCTTTTAAATTTAACTGCCAGTGGCATTAGGAGAGAGCAGGAAGGAATTTGCAAGGTGGCATGATCCTGTTGTTGAGCCTCCTTATTTCAGACCTCAGTGTCACGGTGAAGCAATAATGTGCCTGATCATCTTGCTGTTTGAGATGGTATTCAGGAATGCTCACCCTGCTGTATTGGCTACCCAGGTTGTTATGGCTATGATGTACAGCTGGCAGTACAGTGTGTATGCAGAGTCAGCTGTGGAGGCAGATGTTGGGATGTGACAGTGAAGCCTCAAATTCTTCTGGACCTGTCATAACAAGGATGGATGTTTATACACAGAAAAATTAAAGTCTTTTTTTTCTTGGGGGGCGGGGGGAGGAATGGGTAGGGGTGACAGACTCCGAATACTTATTCGGTGAAGCGTTCCTCTACTTAATCAAAACACAGAAATAGCAATTTTCAGGTAATCCCTTCTTAGTTGCTTTTTGTTTGGTTTTCAGTGGCCTGCTTTAGGCATAGTATGTATTTAATAGATAACCCCATGCAGAGTAGAATTCTCCTACAGTTTCAAATCAAGGGCAGGCGGGTGTTTATTTGTTTCTAAAGATTTATTGAAAGGCCATCCACTCTCTGGGTGGAGAGATTTCTACCCACTTTTCTGCTGTCAAACTGTGTGATTCTAAATGTCTCCTCGAAAAACACAGTGAGTATTTCTTTGTAGGTGCAGATGCTTTTAAAAACTGCCTTAAAATAAGTGCAAAATGAAGAAATTGTCTGCCACCAGATGAGTGAGACTTGGCTGGGCTCTTTTCTTCCTTTCATCTACATATGCACACCTCTACAGTCATTATAAAAATATCATTCCTATAACCTGCAAGGATCTACTGTTACTCACAAAAATGCCTTGATATTTTGGGGCAGTTTTGAATCTTTATAGCCATGTAGGGTATGCTGTGTCTAGTTCTACTTCTGGTGGAGATATCTTGGCAGGTAAGCTGAAGGGGAAAGGTTGAACCAAAATTAATCTACATCAGTCTCCTGTCATGGTGGACAGAAAGATGTTGATTCAAAAACTATTGACATGGAGGCAGAGGAAAGGTTTGTTCATTCTCAAGCATGTGAGGCAATGGACTATGTTCAGGAGCCAGCAAAGCCTGCCTTTAGGTAGGGGATATAATCTATAGCAATTATATAACTCAATAACAAATTGCAGAAAATAGTCTGAAAGAGGTTTGATTGATGATTCCTGATCCTTGCCTCATGAACTTACAGGAAATAGATTACGCTGGCTTGAAGAGTGGTGAATCCATAGAAGTAGAAACAATATGTGCCATACCAGACCCATATTCACAACTCCAAATGCTCGTTTTCTTTGCATTCCAGCAGCCCAGATGGCAGATCTCCTTAGCACAGTTTAAAATTTTCAGCATGCTTACTGAACTGGTTTATATTTTTTTTGTATTCCCTTCACCATTTCTTTCTCACATAAGACCCCTTCATTTAATGAGTATCTACAGGGTCACAGTGGAGAATGAGCTGATAGGATGAATGACAGTATATATGTACAGGGTATGAGATTCAACACCAGTTTGCAACCTTGTTGGCATAGAGTCCATAGCATCTCTAATAAAGTCATTATAGCTCTCCAGGTTTTTCAATTATTATTTTAATTTCTTTGCTCTCTTTATTACTTTATCACAGTATGGGATGTTACTCTGATTATTTTTATTGTAGCATATTTAATAATAAAAACCAATGCCTTAAATTCTCTTCTGTAGAACAGTTAAAATAGCTAAAGGGGGAAAGGTGTACCCATCATGGACTTTGATAGTCCTAGTTGTCTTGATTTAGATAGCAGAAGCAGGGGGTCAGTTCAGGTGGTCTGAGATGCACCAATCTGTGACTGTTTTTCTCAGACAAAATGGTTGTATTTTTTTTTTTTTTAGACTTAGAGAAAACATTAGTAACTTCATCAAATCTAATCAAAAGAAGGTATTTATTTTAACTGACTAAGGATTTAGTTGTTTCATACAAACACAAGCATAAATACCGCCATTTACTTTCAGGTATACTTGACACTTAGGTCAATGGCATTGCGCACTGTTTCTTGGAAAGTCAGCAATGTGTACAACTTTTTTCAGTTAAATATCTCAAGGGTCTTTTCTCACAAGTAAGAGTTATTTAGTCCTAGTGTTCTGGCCATGTTCCAAGCCAGCTAATTATATTCGTCCAAAAATTTTCCTCAAAGTTCCAATTAATTATCTTCTTCACTTCCTCTTCTGAAGTACTGTCATGTCATGTTGTTTCTATGAAATGCCTGATGGTGTCTTGCATCTGAAGTGGCTGTATTTCATTTATGAATGAAGCATTGCTGCAGATAAAGGGTCATATCCACTACGAGCATGTGTCAGTGTGATATGCTGATTATAGGGAAGGTATTTTAAATATAGCAATAGTGAAACTGAGTCTAAGTATTCATGCTTAGAGTATAAAATGAGGTGTGAGTTTTCACCATATTATTATTTATATTAATCTACACTCTGAAAACTGCATTCTTATACCTTACTCACTGTGACTAGTACCTTTAACAGTCTACTTGATTTTTGATACACCATTAAAATGCATACCAGCAAATAAGCTATACTGATGTTGCCAAGATTCCTATTTTTCTCAGGTGCTGTTGAAATACAGGGGTTGAAAACTTTTTAAAAAGTCAATGATGAGAAGTGTGGTTTTATTCTTCCTTTAGAATATGGTAAGTGTAGTAATACCATACACCTTTATGGTATTTTACCATACCTTATAATGTTATATTAACTATTTGAAAATCCTTCAAAATAGGGCTTTGTAGGAAATATTAGGTAGATTTGAAGGAATATTACAAATATTCTCCTGAGCATTTTGTTGACACCCATAGCTGCTTTATGAGTGATGGAGAAGACTAAAATATCTCAATGTTGGAAACTCTATGATGCTTTAGAAAATTATTTCACAGAATCGATATTGTATTGTGTTGAAAATGTATTGGAAAGTGAGTCACCATCTTGAATATCAAATGTAAGAACGATAAATTACAGAATAAAAATATAAATGTATTTTTTCTACATACCACAGCTCGAGGTGCACATCACTTTAAGATGTTGATATATTAAGTAGGTATCGTTTCTGATCGTATCTGACTTATATTAGCGCAATCCTAAGCAATACTTTGTGACGTGAGTATACATTTAGTTAAAAGAATGAGTGGAGAAGGGAGGTTGTTGTTGGGAGATAATCTTTTCACTGCTTTTCACCTGCATATTGATAAGATGGCTTTGAGGTATCTTTTCTGTTTGTTTGCAATTGCAAATTCTTACTAAATTGTTAAATTGCAGCAGAACATCTTGTCTGCATTTTATAAATTCACAGCCACTCTACTTAAATACAGTTCTCACCCACACAGAGTTTCATTTGCACAAAAGTCATAGCAGCAGAATATCAGCAGTTCCCACGGAAATGACAGCCCAAGCCTTTAGTTCATAATATTGAAAAATTTCCCTAACTTGCAACGTTTCCTGAGGGAATGTCAGAGCTGGCATACATTTCTGCTTCTTTTCTCTAATTTTTAACCTCTTATTACAAATGAAAGCTTGTAGGGCTTTTTAACAGGTGGTTTTTGCCTGGGAGTACATGACAGAGGTAGAAAGCCAGAGAACTGTGATAAAAATTAAACTCAGCAAATCTAACCAGTCCTAGTGAGAATGCAGTAGGGAATAACAAATCCTCAGTGAAAAGAGCTAAAGATTGCTTAATTAAACAGGGTTGCAGAATTAGATTTAACTTTAAACTTGAAATTTAAATGAATTTCTTTAGTGAGGAAACTGTGATGACTTCTTGAATGTCATCCTAGATTTTTTTTTTTTTTCTCCCAGGGCTGGCATGAAATGTCATTGTATTTTTCTTTAAATCAAAGTAGTTGCTTGTTTCACACAGTAACTTTCAAAATCTTGGGGAATAGGCTTTAACCCCTATATTTTGAAATTGTCTCAAAAAGAAATATTAATTGGTGATTAGAGACTGTAGCCCAGGATGAAAACACATAACAGAAAAGGAATTAACATCTTTGGGTTGTAGTACTCTGTTGCTGCACTGATTTGAGCTGGAAATATTTAACATAACTGGTTTTCAAAACCTGATGTAACAGCAAATTTCAAAGAAGATCTTGGAGGCCCTTGAAATCAATGACCAAGGTTCATAAAAAAACAGTTAAAAACAATGGAAGTATTATTAGAGAAGCAGATAGAGATAAACCGCCCTTGAAGAAAGGTTTGATGCAAGTATCTGAAAATAAATCTGGTGTCCCTTGCCTAAGGGGTTGCATTTATGATTTGTTGTCCCCTTTCCAACTCAGGAACTGTAGATTCCCTTACAAACTTTTACCACTTTTTAGTGTATCTGATAGAGTTTTGAAATGGATCAAATTGCATTAATTGTATCTTCATTATTAATCCAATGACTTTATGATTAATCCTCAGAAAAGTTATTGTGGGTACAATGTGAGCAGGATTGTCAGTTTTTAATATCTTGTCACCATCACCTGAGTATCCTTGGCAATTGTCACCTGTCCAGATTTTTATGAACTTAAATCTCTACTTCATTTTCATCAAAGACTGTGACAAAAAGTTTTAAGGCATTGGGCTTCATGGTTTCAGAGGTCCTTGGCATAGATCTTTCAGCAAAGGGCCCTGAGGCACTTCGTCTGAAAATGCAAAAGTGATGCTGACTGGGGATGTGGCAAGGCCAAGGTGCCTTAGGGAATGATGGTTCAGTGCTTCAGTAGGACAGCTTCCCTTGGATGATGCCAATTAAGCTGTAGCTGTCATTTAAAGTTGCTGTCTTCTGGATTGCACCTACTGTGCACAAGCAGGAATCAATCAGTCTCTTGTTCTGTGTTATAAATAAAAATGAAGGTTTGTGGTTTTGTACGTGTACAAAAAAATCCCCCAAACCCAAAACAACACGTACACCGAATGTTGCTCATTTCCAGTAGTGGCAATTATTTCTTGGGCTGCTTCAGGAAGTATTTAAGTCAGTCATCTCAGAAGTTTCATATACTAGATGAATTAAACTAAAGCGACCACTTTAAAACCTTTATAAAACTGTGAATTATTTTTAAATTAAGGCAGTATCATATCAATAAACAAGTATGTAAAAAGCTATAGTGTAATCAGGTTTATTGTTTCATAATAGGTTTATACAAATTATGAATACCAGAGTTTTATTAATGGGACTTTTAATTATCCACTATAGTGAAGTGATGTAAAATATCTAACAGCTCTGCTAATTAATATGGGGATTCAATGGTTGTTAATTAAGGGTAAATGGGACAGGGCTAACACAATCCACTTTTGACTATGATGAATAAAAAGTCAAACTAATAGCTTATTTCCAAATTAACATGATTGATAAAAAGTCAACTCAGAGCACAAGTCATTCATCCTAAGGGAGCTGCAATTTTAATGTTTAGACGATACAAAAAAAGAACATGTCTACAGGCCTTGAAATAAAAGTAAAAGCTGCAAAAAAAGCTTCAAAGGGCTAAAATACAGATTTGTAAACTTGCTTTTAAATACATAACTTTGTGCACAGTGAGTCTTTTCAGATCACTTTCATTTCTCACAGATTTAAATAAAGCTGGCACATGAGTGAATAGCAATCTGTAATATAGTCCAAGAAAATTATCAATTATTTGATTTTCTATTTATCAGATATTCTGAACAGCACTTTTTAAAAAAAAAAAAAAAAAAGCAGGGTAGAGGGGAGAGAGGTAGCTTGCCAGCAACTGGTTTATTGGCCTGTCTCTCCGTGATCCTAGCAGTCTATCCTCTTCTGGTCGCTGTCTGTTCATTACTTGCTTTCCTGTATGCGGCTAAACATTTGAAATTTGTATTTAAAATCTTCAGAAAGTTAAATCTGGCTATGTATATCCAGAAAAAGCCTCCAAGGTAGAATCCAGAGTGTTTGGTGATGTGCTTATGTGACATAGATAGTATGAGGATGCTGAGGCAATTCAGCGAAGGGTACCAAATAGCATGTGTGCTGTTCAGGGAGCCTCTAGTCAGAGATTCAGAGGCAGTTGTCTGGGATCAGTAGAAATTCTGAGCATAGTTGTGGGACATAAATCTTTTTCTCCCCAACTGTCCTTTTTGCCACCTTGCCCAGGAAAATGGGGAGCCAGTCCCACCTGCTCATCTTCCACAATTTATAGCCATCTCTAGATATCTCATGCCTCCGATCTCCTCTGAGCTGACTCCTTTGAAAAGCTGTTTTCTTTTTACATGTGTTAGATATATTCATGTGGGATGTATCAAGAGATTTCATGTAGTATGTACGGTCTCAAGTCTGATTGTCCCTTTGCTTAAGGAGGTTAAAACTTGCATTTTCCACGATGAAAATCTTACTAACAAAGTAAAGGCTACTTTGTTTTGGGATTGCTTTTAGTTGTCCTGTTACAGAAGTGGCGTGTAATAGGAGCAGTGAGTACTTAGGAGAAGAAGATGTCTAAATGTGGTTTCATGAGCAAATCTTTAAGGCCAGTTTGAGCCTATTAGGAAAAAAATACAAACATTCAAGGTTATAATTGAACATGCAGCAAAACAAACTACAGAAAATCAGGAAAACATTTTATCTTTATGAGAGAGAGGTGTATGTATGCTGTTTGATATAGAGTGAGCATGATTTGCATAGTTGAATATGAATTTAAGTATTTGGGATTGGAAGGAATCTCCTGAAACATATTGCCTGATCCTCTTTTATCACAGGCAATTATTTCACAATCTACCACATTCCAGATTAAAAGTAGGCATTTTTTCCTACCTTGGGATGCTGTTTCTGTGCTTTGATTCTCTGATGGTTAGCAGCCTTCTAATCTCTAGGCTGATTTTTTTCATGGCCATTTGTTTCTCTTCCAGCACTGACTTTTAGCTTGATCTTTTTTCTTCCTTGCACACATATTTTTATCTACAGGGGTTTTTTTGACTTTTCCAAACAAGGCAATTCATACAGGCTCTTTTAATTTGGTAGTATGTCCCTTCCTAATTATCGTAATATAGTCCTCTGCATCTTTTTGTACACAGGAATCCAGATAGGGTCTTGTCAGTGCTTACCCAGTCCTATGAGTATTTTCTTAATCTTCTCTGGAAATGTACTGATTGATGCATACTACCTGTGATCATATTTGCAATTTTTGGAAGTTTATCCGTATCACCTTATATGTCTCTTTCTTCCTTCCTTCCCTTTTTGATTTGCTGTAATTCTGGCTTATAGTATAATTTCTTATTAGTCTCTAGCTGTGTAGCCTTCACTTCATTGAATTTCATTCTACCTCTATTACTTTACTCCTCAAAGGTTTTCTCATTCTTTACATGTGATATCCCAATCTTACATATTGACATTGTCTCTTTTTTGTTCATTAGGAAATTCCATTGTATTCTTACCATTTTTTAGTGAATATCATTATGAAAAGCTTGATTGTTCTAGTGGCTTTCATTTTAATAATGGTGCAGCAGATTTTAAAATGTTATCATTTGGTAAAATGTGGGGAGTGGGCTTCCCCATGCTTTGTATTTCAGTAATATCATAATAAGTGTCTGTTTCTTAGGTCAATATTTGCTGTGGTATTCTGAAAATATATGGTTCATGATACAGGCCAGGACGTATGTCATGAACAGTTTGTTTTTTTAAATGTTTAGCTTTTATAATTGCCAATACATAACAGTACATATATGAAAAGCTATATTAGCAATAACATTTTCTTTAATTAATTTTTCCATGAATGAATTCCTGTTAGAAATTCATTCTTACTACATTGTATTATGTTGTGATGCACTTTGGTGAAATTAACTCGAAGAGCTGCTCTTTGCAATTTTAATATTCCACTGGGTTTTCCATTCTAGAAAACTCATTATTATACATGTACAAAGCTGAAAAGAAACAAGAGAGAGGCATATTGTGTGAATAACAGTCAGGGAAAAGAGACAGCTGGCATGATAATTTTCTAATAAAGCTTAGAAAAGGCTGCTGTGTCTTGAAAAAATGAAAGAGTTTTAATTTGAGTATTCCTTTTGTTTGGATTTGCTTTGTACTAAAAAGTTCTGAATCCTATTCACACCTTTTATGAATATTAACTGAAAAACAAATATATCTTGTCAAGTCCTTCTACTTGGTAGGTGCAAAAGAATTAGTGGTGTGTATCCAGAGGGGGATGGTATTTCTTGTTCTTCTTATCCACTCTTATTTTTCTCCAACCAGACTGTACAGTTTGGATCTTGATAAATAGAGATCTTCTGAATCATGGACAACTTATTAACACATGGAGTCTTTAACTATATATGTGCCAAACTGCAGCCTTTAATAAATGTAAATTTCTTCATTCCAATCGCATTTAAGATCATGACCTTTGGAGGCTGTGCCTAAAAGTCCGCTATCAGGAGGCTGTGGCACTGGTCTTTGTTTTAGGAAGACACTAGACAGCAGTGATAGTAATTAAAACATTTCACCCGTGACATCTGAAGTCAAACAAATCTTGTTACTTGCAAGTATAACTCTTTTTTTGTTCCAGATATATGACATTTTAAAGACTTGGTGTTACCTTCTTACAGGCTTCAAACCAGTGTGTTTTTTTTTTTAAATATAGAAGTATTTACATTTAATTACAAAACTCAAACACACTCACATCTTAGAGAGGCAGATTAAGGTGAAATTTTACATTAATATGAGGGAGAAAAGTTAATCCATTAAGTGAAATTTGAAATGCCAAATTCTGTGCTCACTGCTACCTTTCAGCAGTGGATTGCCAAGACATTAGGTAATATTCACTAAACTGCATTTCTGGCTGGTCTTGCATTTTGTAAGGCTTTTAGGAATGTAACGAATACAACTTTGAACACATTTTTGTAACAATGTTTTTAAAATTTATTAGTCCAATAAAATATTTTTTCTGTTATTCCTTGGCATGATATATTGTTCTAATGTGTTGCCCTGATATTAGATTGTCCTAACTCTTCTCTATTTTCATCCATTCGTCCTTTTATACAACATAATGTTATTGACATTAACGAAGTTACTGCTAATTTATACCACAGTGAGAGAGGGAGGAATCGGGCTCGTTATATCTGGTATCACAGTTCATGAAAGAATCAGTTAATTGCATTCCATTAGTAATTAACATAGAGGAATATGAAATACTAATGTTTTGTAAACTGCACATTTAATAGCCCTTGTTCTCAGTAACCATAGGGCTGTAGGTGACAGAGACAAAGGTCTCCACCTATAGATGAAACTTTTGCTGTTGTTAAATGAAAAACACACTGACGGTGTTTTTGAAAACCACTACATTGTCATGGAGTTTTTGGCTTTGATACCAAACTCAGATATTTATCTGGCATTTAGTTTAACGATCAAAATGAATTATTAATTTTTCCCTTTTTTCTCTTTCACTAAAACATGGATAGGTTGGGGTTGGTTAATTTTTAATTTTTGTTAGCTTTTTCAGTACTTGAAACATTTTAACTTATTTTTGTGTTCAACCTTGTCACATGAGCTGTATGTATCACAGTGGGTTGCTGTTGCTGTGTTTGGGTTCCCAGAACCCTATGTAGATCCAGAGCTGTTTCAGCAGATTCAGTGCTACAGGTGGGAGGATGTATCAAGAGGGTCAACTATAACTACACGCCTGCTCCACTGGAGGCAGAGATTGTGTGACCAAGCAGGAAGAAATCCTAATGATAAAGTCAAGAGAATTCAGGTTAAAGACATCTTTCAATTTAAATCAAACAGTGTGGGCTCTGTTCTGCTAGCAGTGGGTTGGAAGCTCCCTGCTTTCATAGCTGGAGCCAGAAAACACAGGTACCTGAGGTAAACAGACACTGGTACTACATTACCCCTTCTTGGTCTGTAGGACTAACACATACAATTTCCCCGTGTAGACAAAGACACACTTAATAATGCCATTCACATATCTTTTTACATTTGTTTAGCCACATCATTCTGTCTACTGACACAGAGATTTTAATTGGGCTGTGATGATACCAGGTCTTATGGCATTGTGGAAGACGTGAGTTTCATTTGCAAGGACATAACTTGGACACAAGTCTGCTAATGGGGTGGCTTTGCTGTTTAGAAAGCCATGTCTGCGGGACTGGCTTTGTGTTTAAGAGAATTTGCTTTTTGCATACTCATTGTTTCAGTAAACTTCATCTGAGAACATACTTTGTGCCTGTTTTTGAATAGGTATGCTTCCAAGCCTCCCATTCATTTGATGTTGAGATGTCTCAGTCAGCCCTAGAGCCATTCCCATATCCATTTATTTCTCAGTCTTTCATTCTCAGCAGTTTCTTCATTGCTGCACAAAACAAATCCCCAGACATTTAGTGTACACTGAAAACTGATCCGTTCCTTAATAGATGGTGGAGTTTTAAGATACAGTGTATACAGTACATCTGTGAAACGGAAAGTGTTCTGCAAAATCAGTGAGCATTTAAATTTCAGTTATTTTCTAGTGGTGACTATGTAGAGGTCCTTTGAATCTCAGAACACATTAAAAAAAATCAGCAGCCCGTAGAAGGATCTAGTCCACTCAAGACAAAATTAATTAACCTATTAGTCCAACTTTCATTTCCTGGAGTGTGTGTTTTACCATGTAACTGACATTACCCCTGTGTCATCTCCCATTGACATCTAACAAACCGCCTTACACAGGAATGTTGAAAACATAGTGGGCATCAAATTGTCTGCTGTGATATCTGCTATGAAACAATTTTGGTTATTATAACTGCTTTCATGAGTTTGTAGTTGTGAGGAGTCATGGCTGTGACGTGTTTGAAATATGGGGGGGCTCCTAACTTCCCTCTTGGTGAATTTTAATCTGGGAAACGCCTTTACATAAAACAAGTATAAACTCTTCTCCAGTATTCCCCTTCAATGAGAGCGGGTGAGGCTGAGCTGAGAATGAAAAGTCATGGCTGAGTATTGAATTGTGCTTGACACTTCACAGAAAGCACTTGTAGCTGAAGTAATAGTGTAGCCAAGGTATTTCCTTCCCACTTCATGGCTTCACTACTTCTTGCTACCCTAAAATCAGGCCATGAAATGTGTATTTAAACAGTGTTCCTTTTTTCCCCCAACTAATTTTAGTCTTTGAATGACAGTTTATTTGTAAATTAAGAGTAAGTGTGAGTAAGAAGGAATGGATAGCCCAGGTGATAGGTAACAGATACATAGTCTTTCATTTGTAGCTTGCCAGTTCAAATTTGGCTCGGGTCTGTATTGACAGAAATTCATTATCATCTGATGGTTGTTTGGGAGTCTGTGTGAAAGGAACTGATGGTATTCACATTCAAAAAAACAACAACAAAAAACAAAACCTGTCACAATTACATTCTTTTTGGCAGCCTCTGTGAGCATGAGGATGAACTTCCCTCTGACATCTTACAGCAGTCTTTCCAGATTAGGCTTCAGGCGAATTGGCAGTACGATGTGGAAATTTGCAGACACTGTCCAAGTTTTATCTATCCTTTGTCTAATCAAAGGACCTTAAGCCTGTAAATGATGAGAAACAGAAGTGGCTCCTATGTGGCCTCTATCTTTTGCTCTTTCAGGTGCCCAATGTGCAATTGCTGCCCTCTAATTACCAGAGAATATCAAACATCCACGGCAGCAGAAAACGGCTAATTTGGATGAGCCACTCTAGCTTTAAAAATACTTATCTGAGAGATTTGCCCTTGGGCAACTGTAAGTCTGCCAGCCAGCTGGAAATAATAATGGAGAAATTTTTGTCCCTTAGTCTTGTCTACAGTTTGGTAAAATTAACTGCCAAATGCCAAAAAACTGCCAAAATCTTGCAGCAAAGGTAGAGACCAAATCTCTCAGCAAAGCATTTTCTGAATGTGGTGATATTTAACTTAATTGGGAAAGTGCAGTATGTCAATACGAACTTTTCCCACCCCCCTATTCTGTCTCTTTCTGAGGCAGTCATTACATTTCATTTTAGCAATACAGAAACCTTCAACCACTAAAGGATGTGCTAGCCAAAAACCATCACTGCCAACAATTATATGCTAGATGTGTGTGGGCAATAACATATGCACTTAAAAGGACTGAAAAAGAAGGTATGCATGGTTCTTAGCATTTTATCTTGTCTTGAGTTTCAGTGTCTCCCTAAAATTAGAATTAATTTCAAACAGCAAAAAATCTCTGGGAACAGAACATGTAGGAGCCCTGTGATGAGCCAGGAGATTTTCAGACCACAATTTTCTTACTTTTACAAGGGAATGCATAAGCAGAACTGTCTTCATTACTCTTCTAAATAATTAATGCTTTCAGTGTATTTCAGACATTGATTATCTGACCACTTGTTAATGGACAAAGCTAGAGTGCCTTATGGTATTTTTCTTTTATTTGTACTTGAAATCTCTAATAACCTGAGCATATGTTGATACACACGTAGGTACAAGAAGTAGGATTTTAGTGGTGACTGGAGTGTGACATGACTCATCTCCAACATATAAAAAATAGACAAGATGTATTATAAAGGCAGATTTAATGCAAAAAAAAAAAAAGAGAGAAAGAGTGTGCAGGGTACTTTTATGCTTGTATAGGAATGAAAGTGAGGAGATTCAAAAGGTTATTGTCTTTGATCTACTGAGGCATTTTCTATTGTATTTCTAAGAATATATTTCACCTGTGGTCCAGTATTAACTGAATTCACTATTGTCTGTTAGAAGTAAAATTCAGGCCAATTTATATTTTGACCATTCAAGATCTAGTTAAAATATATTTTTACTCTTCAATAGCTCCCACCTCAGCTTGCTTAGGTTATTAGACAGTCACCCTTTAAATTAGTACTGAGGCCAGGATAAGAGGAATGAAATGTCATAGGCCCAACTTGTACTTTATACAAATAAACAAAATATTATTATTCTTATTATGTACACCTATACACTTCTTAGTTTGCCTTTTGTGGATCAGATGGCTGTCTCATTCTTTGGAACTATTATATACTATACACATTGATGGAGGTAGATTATTGTCTTGGAATTATTCATACAAAGAATGTAAATTTTTCCATGCATGACTGTCTTTCTGGTCCGAGTACTGAAAAAGTCATTCTCCAGGCTGAACCTATGTATTCATTAAAAACAAAGGATACTCTGTGGAGTACTGTGTACATTTTTTACCATCTATTTTCATAAAGGTGACTAACCTTGGCACAGGTGCAGAGAAAGTCAAGGAAGAAAAGAACAATCATATCATAAGAGCTTTGTTTGTTTATTCCAGTAAAGTGAAGTCTGAGAGTGGGTAAAATTTACCCTATAAATATATTGTAGGATTGATGTCCAAGAGGGAAAGTTGGCATTAAACTAAAACCAAATGGGTAACACTGTCAATGAAAGCATTTAGATAGGAGACTAAGAGGCAGTTTCTGAATACTGGAGGAGAGAGGTTTTGAAACAGCCTTCCGATAGCAGGGAAATAATTCTATTCATCTTTTATTTGAGACAGTTATGAAATGGTGTAGATAATGTCGTAACTTTTGGTCATTGGAAACTTGACTGAATGAGTCAGGAAGACATTTCTAGTCAGAAGGCCTATAGGCCCAGAATGGGAGAACACTGACTGAATTCTGACTCCTATCTTCTGGCTGAATCAACAGCTCTATCAACAGGTTGTTATTTTTTCTTGTATGGGTCTTTCACGCCAGAATAAATATCTTAGGGAAAATGTTTAAGGTCTTGTCACAAGACAGGTTTCTGACAGCCTCAGTTGTTCTGTGCACAGAAACAGCATTTGCTATCTTGTTCTGGCTGTGACTGTGCTCGGGTTCCCCAGCTGCAGAGCTCACAGATCCTTGGGAGCAGGTTTCCACCAGGAGCATCACAGGACCCGAGCACCTGCAGTGCTGGAGTAACTATTGGCCACTTGCTTGTTCTTGGGTGCTAGATGTAGACATGGACATTCTGTCTGTGTGTTTCCTTCTGTTATCGTAATCAAACAAATAGAGTGTTATTTTTACAGAACATTTATTAGCTTGAGTTTAGCTCTGGTTTTAATGCCAAAGTAATTTTTAGCTACACGCATAGCAAAGAATCCAAATTAATAATCAATTAATAATCAGCATTCAAATGCTATGCAATTATCTATCATGCTTAAAGGTTTAACATGTGCTGTAGTTGGTTTTTACATTTTAAATTTATTTTTTTCCTGCTTCCTGAATTCTTTGGATACTGCTAATATACAAAACTGGGACTTTACATGTTGCATTTGCTTTTATTCTGCAGTTGTGCCATATGTTTGCAAAAGTAAAGTCTACTTTTGGAACTCATAGAAATATGGCAGAGATTAATAAAATAATATGGCTTATTGCAGCTGTAAATTAAAACTGAATTATATTCAGATTGTGTCTATATATTACTGTTTGAAGGAAACATTTTGCCAAAGATTTTACGAATAGTACAATTTTTTCTGTTACTAGTAAAACTGCAGCTACAAATGCAGTCCTTGAGCATTTGACTTTTAAAACTAGTGTATTAAGAGGTTTGTTAGTATAATTCACGAGTAACACTGAGCATCAGTCACACAACTGAGTTATTGATAAATCTGTAAAAATCTAAACCTGTAAAAAAATGCGCCTGCTGTTCTACTCTGCTGGCTTTGATTGCAGGCGCAGCATTTCCCCAAAAGATTGCCTACTTGATTTTTACACTGCTGGATCAGATGATTCAGTCACGAGCTCACTAGTATTCCTTTGTGGCGAGCAAACAATAAATGTTTGAATGTAGGTCTAGTAAAATGGCAAAGCTGTATCAATTTCATCATGGTATTCATCAGAAAACTAACATTTACATGTGTGTCATCTTATGCAAAAGTCATTTTTAACAATGAAGTCTAATCAGTATGTTATAGTGATCTTTTTATTACTTAGATCTTTATTATCAGAGCTGTATATGATGTTTAATCAGAAAATATAGTTCTTGTTTGCTCCTGACTTTACCTGAAGGTATAAGACAGTCACCATTTTGTACTTAGAAACACATGATCACACTTTTCAGTTCTTACATGAATAATCTTAATGAAATCAATTGGAGACCACTGAAGTAGGTGCTAGAACATCCCTCTATTCAAATGTGATTTAATATAGAATATACTGACTTTTGGTTGTTGACAATTGCAGTAAGTTTTCCCACTCTGTGGTATTTGAGCAAAACTTGAAACCTCTAATGAATTTTTTTTCTTGAGGGAAGATTTAGTTTTTGGGCCCTTGGTTTACTGGTCAGCACTAGCCTTTCCACTAGTACTGATAGTATGGAAACCTCTCAGCTTTCTTGTCCCTGAAACATTGGCTGAGTATTGCAAGGTTTGCCCATGTACCAAGCCCTGTGAGAGGAGAGGGGCAATGATGTCACTTTGCAGGTGAGGTATGGGCTGTTTAGTGGGTTGGTTGCCCTTGTGGCACCTTGATAAGGTGATACATGCCCAGCTGCAAATGGAGAACCCTGAGTCTCTCTCAGGCTCTGTGACTTTGTCTTTGCTGTCAAAGGTAAGCAGTTTTGGTGCTAGCACAGATGACTGAAGAATCAGTTTAGCAGTCTGTGGTTCATGTGTTTGATTATATATTCTAGTTGGATAAAATCCTGTCATTCTTGTATTTGAATATAGTTAGCTAAAAGTATTGAATTCATTTTGTCTTGTATTATACTGACCACAAGGTCATGGACAGCAAGATGTTAGCTAAATTGATTCCTCCCAATCATGGCCAAATATTTTACAATTTTGTAGTTAAACAAATCTGAGTAGAGAGAAAGGGAAGATCATTCCCAACTTTTGTTCCATGGGGACCCTTTAGTCCTTTGTCCTGCTGATTTCTATTTTGAAAATAAATTGGAAAAGTCTTTTAGAGGAAAGACTTTAGAATATGAAGCCTTTGGGACACTCCAGTTTGAGAGAGAAGGGTAGCTTTATTTGCCTTTAAATAATAAAGTTTATTTTTTTCTGTTTAAGTATTTATAACAAGTGAGACTGAGGTTTACAGAATGTAGTGCAGAATTCCATTTTCCAGAATGTCCTATTACTTTTTAATTGCTTTATGCTTTTTAAAAGTGATAATATAGAATGCTTAATCATTCAGATTAATGAAACTATTTGTAGAACAGGCAACTATTTCCTATGAAGTTTGGTTTATATGCTACGTATTTGACTAACAGCTGTGCATCTCATGGCTAACCCTCTATCCTGCAAATTGAAAAGGAAAATAAAAACGATATTAACTAAATAAAGAAATACACTATTCTTCCTTTGAATTTTCACAATGGAGCTTTTCTCCTTGTCAATGTTTGTGAACTCTTCAGTATCAAATAATTTTTCATTGACTGTATTTTTTGTCTTAATCTGTCAGTCTAAAAGCACTTTATTAACTTTAATTAAATTTTTATATTACCTTAAAAAGTGACTTTTGAAAAATGGTATTTGGGGAATACTGTAACCAAGAGGTCATTTCACAAGATTATTACTACTCTGAAGTGCTGCTGAGATTTGGCTTTCAGTTCCTCTACCTTTGAATGAAATGTAAGAGATGAAAAGAACCAATTTGAAATGTCAGAAAGCAGAATAAGTTACTAGAACCAACAGAGTTCAAAAAATACAATCATATATTTGCAATCTCACAGAATATCATAATGATTCACTTTTTAGAGTAGTATTATACCGAGAAGCCCAAAACACTTAGTTGAATTAGAATTTTTCAGTGTCAGTACATGAAGTTGCTTTGCTGATAAACAGATGCATAAATCTCTCCTGTTTGTTTAGTGGGCAACTGTTGATAAAACCCCAAAATACAGAGAGTAAAATAGATGAATCCTATGTCCAAGTGATTTCCTCGCACAATTAGCATATAGTTCCTGGAAGAAAAAAAAAGTCTGGGAGAGAGTTGCATTAAAATTAACAGCATTCTGGATTCAGAGTGCTTCATTACTCTTTTCAATTTTTTTTGGCTAGTCTCTTGTTCTAGTTTGAACTCTATTTCCTGATCTGTGTATTATTTCTCAGGTAGTGAAGCTGGAATCACAGTTCCTCTACAAAGCCAGTGTCTGTGCAGCAAACACTAGGTCTGGGTAATTGAAAAGTATCACTTGTGACTCATCAGTATTTTAATACAAAGATGATTATTTATGTTCTTAGTGTTCTTGGCTAGTAATTTCCTTAAAACTTACATTATTATTATACACATCCATCCTCCTGACCAGGCCAAAAAGTATTTCTGTGTTTCTGTTGTCAGTTTAAGCCAAGCTCTAATCTATTATTGCACTGATGCTGTGTGTGTGGGGTTAAGTTTAAAACTGTATCTGCATGATTAAAGATATAAAGGAAACCAAATCAATGTCAGTGTAGATTTAATCCACTGATTCACCTGGTTTCCCTCCCGCCTGACCCCAGAGTGAGTTCATATTAATTACCTTTTAGAGCTAAGAAATAATTTTCTTACCATTTTAATGGGAGCTTCAAGTCTTTAAAGGTGGAATGCCCAGCTGTATTGCCTTCCGCCCCCCCAAGCCTGAGAAGTGACATGTGCAGGAGGCACTCAGTGTGGGGTTGCTTCTCAGTCTGATTTATGTCTCTGTTTAGTTCCTTGTTCTTGCTGAACTCAGATTTTGGTGCAAGTCACAAGGTGGGAGCTGCTAGCTCCTGTAGATGTTACATCTACCTGCTCCTTGCCCTGCTGCTGTTCAGCTTCTGCCCATGTACTGGCATGGGTGCGTGGGCCACCGGCTGCGTATCCCTGATTTAAAATCTGATGTAGTTTTCATTAGCACTTTTCAGACAGAATATCTTGATGGTTTCTAGACCTCAATCCTGAGGTCATGAATGAAATGGTTTTCTGAAAGTCTAGTCCTAATTTCGCCGATGTTTGTTCTTTATCAAAAAATACCACCTTGATTAGCATTCAGTTCAAAAGGGACCCAGGACTTGAAAGGAATATGAACAGTGTGATTCAGACGGCACACTGCGAGTGCTGTGTGTGGAGGCTTTCACAGCGCCTGCCTGCAGTAGGGAGAAGAGCCTCGCTGCAGAGAGAACAGATGCATTTCAGAGTCGCCCGCCAAAGGGAGTATATTATGCTCCCTTTTTAAACTTTCCCAAACACACACCATCTGTTTCACACTAGATACTTACAGGGTTTGATCAAATTAGAAGTCATGCTGAAAGGGAAAACTAAGGTTAGCATGGGCAGCTTTCTTAAAGCTACAGAAGTCACGGCTCTGTTGCATTAAACCTTGAGTATTAACCTCTGTAAACTGGATGAAACATTGCAGCTTTGTGACGTTGCTAATTCATATGTTCACTTATAGTCTCAATCAGAATCAGAGTAGTATTTGTAGAAGTAAAATTGACAAAATATCCTTTAAAATGACAACAGGAATAAACAAGAATGGTGGACAGTATGAGTGGCTGATAAAAATGAAGTACAAGTACTGAAGCAGATGTTGACTGGTTTAGAATAGCTACCATTAGATATGCCTGACTGCAGAAACAACCTCTGAAAACACTGGAGCTCAAAAATCTTCTTCTGGCACAGAACTGTAGGACCTGGCCACAAAATTTGCACTAGGGAAGTCACCTAGCAGTCGTGTGACAGTGATATGAATGAAACGGACAACTGGAGGAACTTTGATACATTGCAATTGAACAAGAATAGTTTTCATGGTCAGAAAGGAAGGGAAAGAGAAGAGATGGAGACTTACAAATCTTTCACAGGTTTAGCAAGGCAGCAGTCTTGTGCCTGTTTCAGTTCTGAGGCTCTGATTTGCAAAGGTATTTAGTTATTGCTTCGTTCAGCTGTACAAAATGTGGCTCACATAGCTGAAGCAGTGAGACTCTAGGAAAAATTCATTACTTCGGAATATAAAGCTTAGGCTGCTTTGGGTGTGTCTCTCTTTAATTGCTGTGCTTGAGTTTAAGTGCAAGATCTTAGACCCAAGTGGCTTGAGCCAAATCCAAAGCGAGTTTCCTGCCTGTCATTAACCCCTGCTCTGTGCTCCCTGGCAGGGGCTGGAGGCCAACACATAAACTGTGTGGGCAAACAGAAAGTTTTACCTCAGCTGCAGTTTTTACACACAAGCTGCTGTGATGCCACAGACAGTAGATAAACCTGGTAGGCATTGCAAGGCTGGTAGGAACCCTGCTCAGCAGTCCTAAAAACCTAGGCCTCAGCTGTTTGTAGTGAAAAGGATGTGGTGCAAGTCTTCTCCTTTTCCTGAGGAAGAACAGTATGAAACCTGAGATATAACCGAAGAAAGCATTATCAAAAAACTTTGTTTTCTCTGTGTTAAAATTGTTGTAGTTAAATCTGAGGCATAATCACAAAGAACATATGTCACAAATTATCTTGTTTTGAAGTGTTGTTTGGTTTATTTGAGACAATTCTAAAATAGAACTATAGACATATAAAACACTTCTAAAATAATGCCAAAACACCATGGAAAAGGCTCTGTTGAAGACATTTCCAAGCCATCTAACAGCAGGAAGTAGAGAAATTTTTTCTTTTTCGAGCATCCAATATCCAGTTATCTCAAAAATGTTTAACTTGCATCAAAATGAAGTCTCTTCTTGTATGATGGTCCTATAGTTAACTGCCAGATGTGGATATTTATTTCAACCAAGCCTCCAAACTCTGTAAAGCTCATTCATAACTTCTCATTGCAACCATTCATTTAATGCTTATTTTAGTAAAAAAAAAGCCCTAGTTTAAGATATGCTTTTAAATCATAAATGTTTATATTGGCTCCTTGGGCATAAGTGGGCACAGCTGGTAGGGCAAATTTGGAATAATATTTTGATATGTTACTCTATTAGAATATTGCTGCTTTCTTTTTTTTCCCCCAAAACCAGACAGGCACAAGACATCTTACAAGTTTGGTTTTTTTTTAATTACTTATGTAGAACTTTTTAACATAAAACAGGTAGATACAAAGGAGATTGTTTTTCTGTTCACTATGCTTTTGAAACCAGGAGGCATTGCAATTTTCCATGCAACATCTTGATTACATTCCTTTAGAAGATAGCATTTTTCTAAAAATTAATTTGCTTTTTAAAGATCATCTCACAAGCCTACACTGACATTCCACATAAGCGGAATGTGATACTGCCAAACTAGATAATCTATACCACGAAGTCTCCACAATATCTGCTCATAGGACTTTGAAAGCAGAGCTGCTGGGGTTATTCCTGGCCTATGGGCGAAGGGAATTTAGACTAGCAGTGTTGCCAGGATATTCTTTGCTGATTAGAAATTAATTTCAGATCCTCACTCCCAAGATAAATTTTGTACACTTTCACACAGGTATGATCTAGAATATATAAATACTATAGTGACATGATGGAAAAAGGGATTGGCAAAAGAAATGCACGCATCTGTCAAATTTTTATCTTTACCTTGAATTATTTTTGAATTAACCTTTCTTTTAATCTACAAGCTTCTTGCTTGAGGCAAAACAGTCTTTACTTCATAAAACCATCTGCCTGGTTTCAAGACTTTCATATCAATGGACAGACCTAGAATAAGGCACCATGTAGCGATAGGCAATTTGACAGGAGCTTTGACAAATTGGAGATAAATTACATGAACATAAAGAACATACCATTGAGTGCTGAGTGATATACTAATTATATTTTTCTGCTTTATAAGTGAGAGACAGCTAAGACGGAAGGCAAAGTCACCAGTCACACTAGTTGGGAGATGCATTGAGAACATTGCATACTTTTCATCATACGTTCTGGAAGTTTGCGTTTAAAGCTTTAAAAAAAATCATTTACCAGGCTAAACCTTTGTCTTGAACTTTTGTATACATCAGACAAATGAATGGAGGGTAAACTAGGTTCTCTATCAGACAGCAGTATCTGCATGATAAATCTATTTCTGTTTATATTGTTACCACTTATTTTTTTTTTTATACTATTAAAATCAGCATCAGCTAGCTTGTGCAGTAGTAAAACCTGACCTTAAATCTAGTGCCAAATATGTCAGTTGTTCTTAACTGTTTTGGTATGTCTTAGGAGTGTGTGCTCCAGAATCTGTTTTTGCAGGGTAGGGAAAAAAAATACGTTATTTGCAACATGTCTGGATTGTTGTCAGAGCTAAATAGGAGACCGAACCCCCCTACTCTTCCTCCAGAATAAGTGCGGTGTTAGCGGGGTCAAACACAGCGGATCAGTGTGAGCTGTTATGGTACCACTGGTGAATTCAGTAGGACATTAGAAGTAGCTGGTACTACACAGGAAGTGTCTGAACTGAAAATTCTGACAATAAAGATTGCAATGCTAATGTAAACAGAATATATCAGTAGTATTTACATCATCCATCATTTGTAGCTGGGCAAGACTTTTGTTATATTTGTACAGCACCTTGCACAGTGAGGCCTTAGTCTGTAATAAGAGCTTCTAAATACACAGAAATAAAAAGTATTTCTGTTCTTCACTGAGCAAATTTAACTAGGAATGCTTTCTTCAGAAATGCAATATCGAGTGAACAGACCATGAAAACTGTCACTGGGCTTTTTCTATAATCTATCAGGTTTTATGTGCTGTTCCTATAGTACCGGGTTTAGTTGTAACGTCTCACAGGGGCACTTTTCAAAGATACACCCTGTTTTTATTTGCAATTAGAGCTGTTATCATTCTTCTTAAATAATGCATTTCGTAATTTAAAGCAGACAGGGAAAGCTACAGTAACATGAACTTAAGTGTATCTCTACAACACTTCTGCAAGGGAGTTTAAAATTATGATATTGTTATTACTTTCATTGCTAAATCAATGTACCAAATACAGTAATCAAATTTTAGACAGGGGTTACCAAAAGAGTTTCCACTGAAAATTGCTTGCACTGTTTGACATTATGGGTTTGTTTATAACCTACCAAGCAGTTGGAAAAATATTAAAAATACACCTACTTTTACAATGTCTTCCAAATAGAATATTTTTACCAGATCTGTAAATTTCGAAAGCCACTCCTATTAATGTAGGAGAAAACATACGGATAGAGTAAAATGAAAAGAGAATGAAGACTCCTCAGTCAGCTTCGGTCAACATGGTATACAGGTCCTTAACCAGAGGTTGCTAGGGACAAGGAGTGTTCTTTCACTGTTTCATAGAGATTTGGATTTTGTCCACTGAGAAAAGTTAGAAAACCTTTGTCTAGAAATGGTGCAAGGTCCTACAAAGAATAAAAGGAGAAAAGCATGAGTTGAGTCCTATCTGTCTCCTGGGCACAATGAGGACTTTTAACAAAACACCACATTCAAATGCCAAAGAATTTTGAGAAAGTACAAATCTGGAAGTGCTTCTTACCTGTCTTGATGGCAATTCCAGGTATAACCTTCTCTTAGAGGGGAGAGAATACAAACAGCAACATTATTAAAATGCGAATAAAATATCAGAGGCTAGACTTCATCTGTTCACAAGTGTCTCATCTTTGTTAAAAAGAATTTGCATTCTATTTAAATATATATTTTATCACATGTTGAGTGGGGGTCTAATTTTGTAATGCTTACCTGAACCTCATTTCCACACTCAATGTTTAGTATTATTAAGCAGCTTTTTTTTTTTCCCACTTGAAAAAATCGTTGATTCTTGACACAGAACTTGCTTTCTAAGTTTCTATGAAATATTTTGAACTGATCAGGGTTCCTTTAAGGCAACATTTCAAATACTGAAAAACATTCATAACAGCAGACAGACAGCATGTATTTCAGTTCATATAATTTATTGGTTTCCTCCCTTAGTAATCGCCCCTTGGATCTTACAGTTTCAGTACAAAATCCTAAGGCCCTCTAATAGAGGTCGCTGTCCGTGCTTTCCATAGATTTCAGTTGAGTTAGGTTAAGCTACATTTACCTACTTTGCAAACAAATTGTATACTGCTCAGTGCATATTTATCTGATATTTCTTGTACTTATATAAATGGATCAATTAATAAAATAAGAACTCCCAGAATTCCTGTTCCTCAAGGAAATATATCCTGACTTGCTGAAACATATTCTCGCCTTCTCAACAACCAAAGCAGTTTAATTAGGCAAATGAGCATAACTGCCTACAAGAGTAAAAAGAAAGGACTTGAAACAGAATTTGGGCATACTTCATACCGAAGTCAGTGAACTTGATTTTAGTAACTGCTAAGTAATAAGGATGTGGGAAAGGAGCTTAGGATTCAATTCCATATGTGACAGAAAAATTTGTGCTTAATTATCATCTGCAAATATTGCGTTGCTAACAAACCTAGATTGCAGTATATGGGAGTCATAAACACCTGTCTGGTAGTTAAGCTTTTTAAAGTTCCTTCCCTTTCATTTCTTTAAAGTTAATATGATCCTAGTGCTCTTATCTGCTCTGGCAATAGCATTGCTGAATAGATCTGCATTTTGCTGTTGTGGATTGTACTTGGGAATCAGTCTGTTTCCATTGCCCTTCAACCTGTCAGTGTTAACTGCTGTGGCCTCTCATTAGGCAAACCTGGCATCTGCTGGCCCCAGATGCTGGTCTCTGGGAAGAATTTTTCTTATGGTAACATATGGACAGCATCCCTGTCTGCTTTACTTCCTCCTTTTTGTGTCTGTCTCTACTTCACAAGAAGCTGATACAGTGTTAGTGTTATTTTCCCAGTGACTTCTTGTCCCGTTAGTTTCTTTTTATATGTACCAGTCCACACTTTCTTTATATTGCTATTTATGAATGTACGGAGAGTTCTTCAGTAGTTGGAAATGTTCTAGCAAAAATTACAGGATCTTCATAGTAAACCACACCTAGTACAGCATGTTACTCTTCTCTTAAAGCATTCCGGGGTATTGAATATGGCATAATAGAGCACTCTCTTTTCTTTGTCATGACACTGCATCAGCTTGTGCTGAATGTTATCTAAATGTGAATGTAACCTAAAGAAAGCAGACACCAGCCGAAACTGAAAATAGCTAGGCGGTCTTACAGGCAATGCATAACAAAAGGAATTGATGTAAAAGTTGCCCCACTGCTCTGAGTATCAAACAATAATAGTCCAACTAATATGCTGCTACGCTAGTGGAGTCGTAACAGAAGAATATGGGACATGTGAGAAAGGTATCATTGCTTTACACTGAAGGATGTTAGAGAGTAATTTTTCTAGAATAATTTATTTTATGGAAAGTTTTGCTGAGTTCAGACTAATTCCTTTGTAACTGCCATGATTACCACTACAGTGCTGTATTTTAACAACTCTCAGTTTTGTTATGGCTGTGAACCTTTCATAGTTTCTTTGTCCTTAGGATGTCAGACATGAAAGGGAGGCGGTGTCATGCTGTTCATGAATTCTGGGTGCCTTGATCCTTGATCACTTTGTTAAATCATTAGAGGGAGGTCCCTCTGGGAATTATCAAAAGTCTCTGAAGAGTCGCTTACGAAAATGAATGTACCTCTCACAACATATATCACTTCCAATCCTGTCTAGAGTCATGCTTCTCTCTGAAATGTTTCTGAATGTTAATCAGTAATCAGGACACAGATTGGCACATGCTGCTGGGCTTTGAAGCTATTCCTATCATATGATTTGTCACATCCTTAGTAACAGTTTGCATGATTTTCATACATATCCTATTAGGCTTTCTTGCTTAAGGACTTTAGATTTCAGCAAAATACTTGACAGCACCCAACTGTTGGACATTCTTGAGAGTTTCACATTAGCGAAGTACAAGGTGCCACTTGACAGCTCCAATTAACTAGAGGATTGAGAAGTGGGTTATACTACTCCTCTCTGTTGTAATATCAGTGCTGGGTAGCTTTTCCAAATGTCGGTGCATATCTGTATTTCCCAGACTGGATGCTGTTAGACTGTACCACAGCTATTCTTTCCTTTTACTTGACAGGAGACATCCCAATATCCCATGCTGTGTAGAGTTCAGTGCAGCTGCTGCCCTGGAGTGGTCAACTAGTTTTATTATGACACAGGGAATTTTATTGTCTGAATGAAAGGATGTAGATCACGAGAATGGTTTATTGTTAGACCTGGTTGATGTTTCTTGATGAAATGATTTTTCTTGCAAAAGAGGATTTTTTAAATGCACGTTTTCATGTATATAAAAGAACCTACCACCTTTTTCAAAAAGTTATTAAATTTTAATTAATATTTTGAGAGCCTTATAAATTTTGATTGCTCATTGTCTGTAAAAATTAAATTTATAATGCTTTCATTTTTAAGTATACTTTTCAAGGAATGATGGGTATACTTTAAACTACTTAAGGAAAAATTTAAATACCTTTAAAATTAGAAACATTGTTTCTAGTTACAATCATTCATCTTAAGCAGATTCTGTGCAGGTTTTTTTTGTTGTGGTTTTTTTTTTTTTTACCTCTAATTTATAAAAGAATCTAAGTATAAATTGCAAATTATTCTAATGAGAAGTATAGTATTTTTGTAGGGTTTAGTTCCTGAATGATATTCTGGAAATAAGAGAAGGAGTCCTACAATAACCAGAGAATCAAATAAGTACTGAGTGGGGAGAATCTTTCCTCTGCCCACTGGATACAGTGAATGAAGAGAGGAAACATACTGAAAACTCATCTGAATGTAATTCTGTAATTTTTAGATCATGTGATACAAGAAATAAGAGCAGGATGGGATGATCAAATATAAAATTTCCCTTTAATGATTCTAAATATTATTCTTCTACCTCACCTCTTCCTTAGAGAGATCAGAAACTGTTTGGGGTTCTTAAGATCGTAAATAGAAATCCAGGTAAAGAAAGTGAAGTGGAAAATAATACGGCATGAATATAAAAAATTTGGTGGGGTAGATGGGTGTTTATCCTCCTGAAAAACTTATTACATATATGTTAACAGTACAAAACAGGAGACTGGAATCCAGAGCACAGTAAACCATTTATATAAGAAATAGGTTCCAATTCAAATATAAATAAGTAAAAAAACCCCTTTCTTGTGGTCCTAGTTACATGTTCAAAAAATGATTTTAGCAGCATTTTTTTAAATTTGATTTTAATAACATATCCACATTTGTTTTAGACTTTTATACCCATCTTTAATAACATACAAGTAAGGGAACAGTTGAGACTACCAGCTGTAGATTAGTGTTTGTGATGATTCTAACATAACTGAGAAATCAAATTAGTTTTTAGCAAAGTCTAAATTTTAGCAGTTTTTCACTGTATTTACAGCAGTTATTTATTCTCACTTGCTGTGTGTATATATACAAGGGGTTTCAAAATATTTCTAGGAACAGAAACTGAACTTTTTGTTATTAATACAACTGATTGCCTGAAGTGAATTACAAATACCTTTACTAAGTGGGAGGGAAAATGTTAAAAGTTGATTAGGTAATGTTTCATGATTTATAGGGTCAGGGTAAAATAAAAAAATATTCGAGTAAAAATGTTTGTATCTTGAGGAAAAATTACTTTTTGATGAATTAGCAGATCTGTTCTAACGTATATAACATATCACTCATTTATACCCACTGTCAAAACACTGGAGAATTTATTAAAATATTTTAAATCAATGTATAGCTAATTTGCATTAAGTGGCCACTAAACTGATCTGATCTAGCATATTCTGCATTATTCTGAGCCTTTTGCCCCTTTGGTAGGAAATCCCTGACAGGTTCCTCTCTGGTCAACCCCTGTTGGGAATGTGAATGAATATTATAGGAAGAGAAAATACAGAAACATCTGCAGTGGGGTTAGTTTAGCTCTTACTGAGGAGCACAGTCACTTCATTTTTGTGCCAGGCTAGCCAGAAGCTGAAAAGGGAATGTGTGGTACCATTTCCTATCACAGTCAGATAAGGAGATTGCCTTCCACAGTTGGATAAGAGGCATTTACTGAAGAAATTATTCTGTAAGGAAATAACTAATGGAAAACAGACCTGCAGTGGACATAAGAAATATCTAAAGATGCTCTTGGGAGAAACTTTCAGCTATGCAATGCTAGCAGATACAATTATAGAGGATTGTGAAACCACATCTGCCAACTGAAATAACTGGCAGTGAACAAAAGATGATGAGTGAAAGAAAATAACCATTGGCATGGTTGTGAAATGCATTATCTAGTCATTTCCAGCATCTGTAACAGCAAGAGCATTCCTATTTTATTTATGGAAGCACATGCGAGGTACAAATCTGATGGTACAGCAGGGAATGAATTTGTAAGGTTCCATATTATAACTTGACAATATTGTAAGACATCTAAAAAAAAAAATCAGGGGTGTTTGTGTAGTGTCTAGAGCTGCAAAGAAGGAAGATTTGTGTACTCCAGAACAAGTTTTCATTTCTCTTTCATTCCCTGGAGTATATACTGAAGAACGATGACTCGTGCATAATTTTATGTCACTGGCTAAATCTGACCTGACCCTGTAAAACGTCCACAGCCATTTTCTTTACTTGAATAACTAGCTTCCTCACAAATAAAAAACCCCAAACACAACCCTTCCACTAAGACCTTACCTGTGAACACAGTCATTTTCTTTCTGTCATAAATAACATAGCTGGAGATGAGCAAGAGCACTGGTAATACAGATCTCCTAGAGATATGTATGGAGAGGTAGTCTAGCCAGAGGTATGAAAGACAGGGAAACCAACTTAATTTCCTTGCTAACACAGTGACCTCCATAGGCAGTTGTATTGAAGCAGCACATGTATGACAAAAAAAGAACCGAGGAAGGCCAAATCAGTTCATCAACCAGCCAGTATCGACAAGAATGGGACCGCTTTTCCAAGTATTCTACCTGCAAATGAGTCTGTGTCTTATGGTAAATACTTGCCACCAGCAGGCCAGGTAACTCAGGATTTAAACATGAATTATGACATCAGAAGCAAATAGGTGCTAGGAAAAACAGGTTCGCTGCCAGCCTAGAGCTGAATCTCATAAGTGTGTCTTGTCTTTTACAGAGAAATGAAACACAAGAGCAAGCTTTCCTAAATTACGGACTAATCTACCTTCTAGTGACTCTAAAAATTTATTACTGAACATCCAAATAGCTGTCAGCTCTGAACTAATTAAAATGTTAGAATTAACCTAAGGTGTGCTGTTGCCAAAGCTTTCAGCAAATGAGAAAGACATAGAAGAAATAAAATGGACATTTAACTGGTACTGACCTAGTATGAAGTTCTCAATTTAAGTAAAATATCTGATGACTTTACATGACACACTAAACTTCTGAAAACTTCTAGCTACTGCAGAAGAAATCCATTCCTTCACTATAAGTAACAGTAGTGTACCACATTACCTGAAGGAATGATGTTCTTAGCAGGTGGAGTGGGAATCTGATTCTTCTGATTTATAAATACAAATGTAATTTATAATATGCCATTTTTTTACCAGCTGCAGTAGGTGGGGATTACTTAACTGCTACCTGATAGATATGGAAGAGTTGTTTAATCTAATGGACTGTAGATATGTGTATATATAAAAATATAAGTACACATCAATCTATAAAAAGGGAACATTATGAAGGCAGCACAATCACCTCCATGTAAACAGTCAGTGTCAGAGATGTTGGACAATCTTGATTTGGACACCCTGTTGCATACAGGCATGATACCAGACTTTTGCATATGGCTCCCGAGCAGATCAGAGGCACTTTAATTTGTCTAGCAGCATGGCACTTCTGAAGCAGGGATCGTGGGGTATTTGAATACCCATCTCTGAGACAAAGGTATGTGGGTGTTGAAATTGGTAAGCCATTCTGGTATCCAGCTGCAACTCCAGTTCTGCTGTTTCAGAGTGGAGTGGACAGGCCATTAGGGACAATCTCTGATCTTTAAACTGTTGTTTGGCCAGTTGGTCTGTTTCCCTTTTTCCTTTTTTTCTTTAATTCCTTAAGTCTAGCTCTTCTACCTTCAGAAGGCTTCCTCTTCCACAGTGCTTCATTATTGGGAAGAGAGAAATCAGAAGCATGGGAGGAAAAGCTTCTGGCTTATTTTCTAGATCAGGAACTGAACCTAAGAGGAAAACGTAATGACTCTGCCACAAATCAGAACATGAATCTTTGGGGAGTTTAGTTGAGGTTTTAACAAACTTATACAGAGATGAACTAATTCTGTAACTTTATGAGAGTTTGTAATCTGGCCAGAATTCATACAGCAGTAAAAGGAGCATCTTAGAGTCTGAACATTCATTGTGGTCAGTTTTGACTTAAATTGTTAATTTGATCATAACTTCAACAACTTAAAAGCATTCTTAGTGGGTAAAGATTCAAGGAGCTTGAAAAAAAGGTGCTGTCAATCGTGCTTTTAATTCAGCTAGTTTTGCAGCTAAGGAAAAACTAGCATAATACCTTTTAAATCAATTATTTTCGTTAATTTGATGGTTCAGTCCATTGCCTGTTCAGTGTTTTTATCCCTGCAATACGTAACTATCACAGTTTGCTTATACTAAAACAAGATTTTGATATTTTAGTCTTGAAATGAGATGTTTGTTCTCTATTTCTGCCTTGAAGTCATCATGCTTCGTTGATAACATAATTCATTTCTAAGGAGAGTAAAGAGTAAAACGTAATGGTTTCACGTGAAGACAAAAGCAGAGGTACAAACGAAATTCCTAAAACCTTCCAAAAAACATATGCAAGAAAATACCAAAATCTGGGTTTTATATAAACAAGCATTCTAACTAAAATCCTCCTCAAACTTTCCCATTAAGTGTAAGACTTTAAATTTTAAGTATTAACTGATATGCCAGGATGCATGCGGCAAAAAGCAATTAGCTAATAATTTAGTATCTGCAATGCATTGGGAAAATTGGCAGACAGTTGGTGGTGGTCTGAGGGGCACTGTAAAACAAAATGGAAGTTCTACATTTTGTCTAGAAAGATGGGCAGTTGAACTTCACTTTAAACTATTTTATTATTACCACAATGGAACTATCAGTCAGCCAGCCAGACATATTAACCAAGCAAGCCATAAATTCCACAAGATCTTGCAATTGTACTTTTCAGCTTTTTACTTCTTGTAGCTTTCTTAAAAGTTATTGCTCTTCCACTGGCATCTTCCTGCATATATAAAGGTTCTGTCAGCTTTGACCTTCAAAGTGGACTTTTTCCAGGTGCTTTCTATCACTTTCTGAAGTTACTGTGCATATCATATGCACAGTGCAGCCATCATCAATCAAACTCGTATCACTATGCACTGTTCCCATCTACTGCCCAGTGTCATCCTGGCATTGAAGGTTTCAAAAAAAAAATATACATTTGGCTTCCACTGACCTGAGTTTCAAGTCCGTATCTAGAAAAAGCCCTGGTACAAAATAGCCATTGTGATAGTTGACACTTCTGTGGCATGGAGGATTTTGTCACCACTAGTCACTCTCACTGCTCTGCTTTCTAGAAGTGGTGAGCGTGTTGAGCTATGGCTAGACTGTAGGGAAACAGCCTGTGCTGGCTGCTTCAGCATATTACCAGACATACACCTGCTGTCATGGCTTCTGTGGACTCTTGTTACGTGGCTGGTGAAGGAAGGTTGTTGCAGGCCTTCAGTGTACATGAAACGATTTCCTTTACCCCATTACATGACTGTGACTTCCAAGGAGCTTCCTGCAGGGGCAAATAAGATATATTAATATTAAAGCAGGAAAATGTTTCATACCGTTATTGCCAGTCCTGGTGTGCACAGGTCATGAGTCAACCCATCCAAAAAATCACAATATTGGCTGAAAAATCTTGAGACTGAAATAATAATAATTCTATGATGAAAAAGTCTTGATGCTAGGGGAAAGTGGGAATATGGAGAGCCCCCAAAGGGAGATACAACTTCCAGAAAGACAGGCCCATCCACAGGGTGCCATCACCACTGTGCCTTCCCACCAGCTCCCAACCACCAAAGTTCTTACTTGAACTTGTGTCTGTTCTCAAAATTCCATTAGCTCCCTTTCTGACTTACTCTCTGAAAAGCGAGGGGAGTTGGTAACAAATTTAGCTAAAGTTAAGGGCTTAGTACCTAAGTCAGTACCCCAGGAGTGTGTTATCCTTGCATTGTAACCTTGCATATGAGAAGCCATACTGAATTTGGATGGTAAATACCTCTGTTTCCACCCCAAAAACTACAGTGCTGCTGTTGTCCTTCCTTCTGCACTGCTGCTATGCAGTAGTTTAGTGTTCAGAGCACTTCCCCCGAATGTGGGAGACCTGGCTTCAGCTCTTATTTTTATCTGAAAGGATTCAAGATCACATTGCTGGATGAGGTTTCTGATGTAGAGGTTATTTTGGAGGAGAAGGGAGAATAATCTTGCCTATCAGAACTTCTCGCTTTTTTGCCACAAAGTGATAGTGAATGTATGCCTGACTGTAACCTTGTTGCTCTCTGTTGCCACAGAGCAGTAGAATGGCCTAGTTTCCAATAATTTTGTTCTGATTTAATGACATTTCAGTGTAAAATGCAAACTAGTCTTTGGGAGCATGTAGTGGGATATGTACCCCTATCGTAGGTGAGTGTTGTCCCGAGGACCAGCACTGAGAAACTTTCTTTCCTTTTTCTTTCCTCCCCCTTCTTGCAACCAAATCAACAGAAAGAACTGTGAAAGAGTCTCTTCTCCCTATTACATTACCCTATAGCATAAATAGGTTGAGGTGTTGTTGGACAGGTGGGATTTGGAAGCAAGTCTTGCATGTCCTGAGTGTGCATACTTTCTTCTTGAATTTTGTGAGAGGGGATTTGTTTGGGGATCACAGGAAAGAATGCCAGCAAAGGAGGCTGATGCTGTGCAGCTCAGAGCCTGACTCCCAGACAGGGGCCTCTCCCCTTCTGCGTTCAGTGTTGGCAGTGTGTTTTGCTCCAGGTGCTGGCTAGTGGTGATGCTGTTCTTGAGCACCTCAAGCCTTGGTTAAGATCTTCCTCCTAGGCTTTGCTGTAGATCTGTAACACTACTGCTTCTTTGTTTTAGTCTCATATTTAAAATAGAAATTTTGCTGCCAAAGAGAAAGCCTTGTGCAGCTGTGTTCTGCTACCCAGACACTCATTTGAGCCTTTCTGTAGTAGAGTGTAAATTTGGAACACACATGCATAAGCAGTAATGCATTAGTAATTGCTTAATAACTTATTAGAGTCTAGCTTCTGTTGAGACACTGGGGAAAAACTACAGCCAATTAGTTGTAAGAGGGCGGTGGAACAAAGTTAAACTTTAAATTATTGCTGGAAAGGTGAGCTGATAAACTTTAGACTAAACTAGTGTATTAGCACTACAATGGAACTATCAGTTCTGTATAAAACATTAGTGTGACAAATTAGTGCTTTGATCGTGCTAGATATAACCATATTCATTTGTTTAAACAATCTAGGCTTCTCTTGGTGTGGGTCATTTTAAAAAATGCTAAAAATAAAATTAAACACATAATTAAGCTGACAAGAGATAAAGACCCTTGTGCAGCAAGTTGAAGGCAGTTAATTTATAAGGAGCCTGGTCCCTGAAGGCTGTGTAGTTTATTAAAGTTACTGAGGCAAAGATGTGATAAAATATTTTATGTAGTGCTTTAAAGGCTAAATTGCTCTGACACTTTTAAAGTCCATGGGATACAGTCAATTAGGATGTCTTGTTATCGTGTTTTTTTTCCTCATAAAGTAATCTAAACAAAATCCGTGGTTATACTGATAATTTCTCAAAGTTCCTGCGTTAACCTTTTTTCAAATATTTTCAGTGTGATACACGTAATAGCCCTCATCGGTCACTCTGGTCATAATATAGCTCATCTGAAACGTTGTGTCTGTCCCAAAATAACAAGGTAGAGGTGGTAGACTAACCAGGAGAGGGAGTTCAGTTGGAAACTTGATCAAAATTTAAAAGCCACCTGGTCCTCCAGGTTTCCAGGTAAAATCTTCTCCAGTTGTTCTTGGAGCTACCAAAGAAAGGCCTGTAAAGGTGCTGTATGAGGGGAAAATATCTGTCTTGCCTTAGATGTCTGGAGCTGGAAGAATATGGCTTAGGTATTTTCCAGTACTTTGGTCTGGATTTGAAAATAAAGCATGCTAAAATGCCTATGAGAAAATGTGCATTAGATAACCAGATAAATGCTCACATCAATAATTTAATTTTTTTTGTTTTTACTAGCTGATGAATCTGTTCATCAATATACAATCTGCCGCCTTCTAGGGTTAGAAATATGTTTGAGAAGGTAGTTGCAGTACTGCAATAACTGCTTTTTATGTTTGGGAGTAGGCAAATGTATCTGTTTTATCTCTGATATTTCTGAGGATTGAAGGGGTTATTTCTCCTGTCCTTTCTAATGGGTGATTTCCAATTTCTGCCTTTTAGCAGTTTTATGTCAAGTCTATCCTTGATCTTTATCAAGGTCACAGGGGCAGCTACTGAACTTCTGTAGAACTTCAGAGAGTTTTTTATATAACCCTCAGCTTCTAAAACAAACAGGAAGAGGAAAAAAAGGATAACAAGCCATTTTCAGGAGAAAGGTTAGGAAAGGCACAATAGGATGAAGAGAAAGGGACTTAAACCAAAACTTATAAAATCTCCTTGTTTTAAATGGACAAAGATTTCCAAAGGATGTGTTACTTTGTATGAGAAATCAAGTCAAGTCAATCCCTAGCTTCCACACTCTTGGTCTTCTCACCTCTTCAAAATGTTTCTTTTTCATCTGACAAAGGTTCTCTGAATTCCAAGTTCTGATTTTATCATGCAGTGTAGTGTGATGAAAGGGGTTGGATGGGTTCCCCACTTATAACTTATTGAAGTATGGGACACGTTTCTTTTTTTAATACATGCATAAGTGGCTAAAAAAATTTAACACAAGTATATTTGCAAACATCTTTATAGAAAACATCTGATCAGATAGAGATTTCTCTAGATTTTGCATTGTCTGTGTTTTAGAAGCACAATTTAAATTGAAGTTGTAAATTTCTGGGGGTTTAGCCACTTGCCTGTAGCAGGGAGGTTTGCAACTGTCAAAGCCATGTTGAAGAACTGCAACCAAATTCTCCATTACAAAACATCCTTATACAGAGGGAGGGGGAGTGACAAGGGTTGGCTGCTCAGGTATGGGTTACTGTTTGTTCTGTAAGCAATGAACCAAAGCAATCTATAGCTTTATATCTTACTCTGAAACTTTTCATGCTTTGTATTGTAAAATTAATACCGGATCAACTGTGCCTTAAATTTAGTACTGCATAGAGGCTCAAGATTTGCTTCTTTCATGTGTTTTGGAGCAGGCCTATCCAACTCTGAGAAGAGAATGGGATCCACAAATTTTGTGCTAATATTTTAGGGGAAAGACAGATGACATGCAAATGGATTGACAATATTAACGTAGAGCTTCTGCCAGGCCCTATAGTCTGTCTTATTCCAGATTTTGGAGATCTGCATTGCAGATCTGAGGGCCAGCCACAGATCACAGAAAAATAACCAGCAATAAGTGATTCCCAAATGAATTTTTGCTGTGTCTGCACATTATTCAGCTTTCTAAACTTCTATTACTTTTGACTATAGGTCAGATTTGATTTATCATTTCAACTATAGTTTCTGTGTGAATATAAAAAGAGTAAGAAATTTTCTTCTTTGTTATTTCAGCCCAATAAAGAAAAAACTCCTTTTGACTGAAAATTTCTCACTAGGTAATTATATTCAAGTATTCTGTGAGGTTGTATCCACTAACCCATAAACATAATATTTATGAAAAAGATTATTATACCATACTTAAAAAAGATGTATGCAGGACAAACAAATTGTTATAAGTAAATTTCCTTTTGTTTAGCCCAGGAATTTTGAAAGCACTGGAAGTTCATGCTTGAATGCTTCTGTGTTTTTTCATAAAAATTACTATTGCAAATGAAACTAAATATTCAGTGTCTGAAAGTAAAGGGAGAAATTTGGTTCACTGTGGGATAATGAAAACTGAAAAACAATTATGCTGCTGCAATCAAGATCTCAGCTACAAATAACTAATTTCACTTCTCTTTCACTGCTTGAAAATATACTGCTTATTGTTCTTAAAATATTTATATGTCTTTGAATTATTTACTGAGCAAAGGACGCTTGCAGTCCTTTAACATAGAAGGAGATGAAAGATTATTTCGTGTCAACATAACAGAAGACAATAATAAATCCATAATGTAAATAATATGCCTCAGAAAAGAGCTGTGTATTATTAGTATGTGACTAGATTGCAACTGGGCTCTACTTATGAAAATACTTTTTCTACCAGTGTGGAAACACTTGGTTTGAACAAAGTAATCAGAAAATACTCTCTTGCAGTTAACTTCTTTTAGAAAGATACTTGAGATAGTCACCTTGTACTAGTTTTAGATTTGATTGCTGAGAAGGTCTGAGGATATGGAAACGAACAAACAATGAATTAATTTCAATTTTTTTCCCTATTTCTGAAGATGTGGATTTGCAATATTAATGTGAGCAATTCTGACCTTTTCTGTCATTCTGTTTGGGAATAGTGGCTGAGCTTTCCCATTCCTGTCTGGCCATGGGCAATTGGTTCTTTCCTTCTAATTTTCTTCACTAAATTCCTTCATAAATTTTCACTGATACAGTCTGCTTTATTTCAAGTATATTAAAAAAAAAACAGCAACAAGGAAAAGCATCCCTAGAGGAAAAAATGAAAATAGAAGCAGGATATTTTTATGTGTAATTACTTGTGCTGAAAACATTTTTGCCTTTTCCATGTTTCTCCCTGCCTTGCTTGTTGCCATGTAATGTGCATACTCTTGTTCTTGCTTCAGCTTTGTCCTGGCCTGTGGTACTCATTTTCAGAATAAGAGCTCAGCATGCAGGGAGTCCTAGACTCATTTATTTGCAAAAATGTTCGCTATTGGGATGCTGCAACTGAAGATTTTATTTTCCTCTTTGCCTTTAAACTGCCATATGTCTGAATGTTATTAAATACAATCAGGAATCAAACTTGTGTTGCATATGCCTTAGAAATCACCACAGAATTTTAGAGGCCATTTAGAATTGGCTTTTTGAGAATATGAGAATTACTAAATGTCTGCAGCTTCAACCAAAGGCAAGCACCTACAATTTGGCCCTGATTTTGCAAAACTCTTAAGTTTTAGAAAGGCAGTGGTAAATCCTCTTTCTCTTGTTTATTTTCGGTGGAAAGCCATACAGTCATCCGTAGGTACTTAATGAAAGGTTGGAGATATGCAGAAGTATTTTTGTGATTGAATAATAGAGAACACTGTAACAGAGTAGAGTTTAGTATGCTGGGAGTCTGGCTTGGCCTTATGAATTTGCCTTTCAGCACTGCCTTCCATGAAAAGCTAACCCGGTTAATCTAATATTTTGCATCTTCAGGCTCATGTATAAAAAATTAACTATATTTTTAATGCAAAACCAAAATATAATTCTGTACATCTTTCAAAAAACCTGAACAATATCCAACATAGAAGTTGACACTGTGGAACAGAGCAGGAGTCTAGCCAGCCAACAGACTCTGAAAGCTGACAGTTAAAAGTCATTCATAGGTGCCCAAGAAATACATTTCCCACATGGCAGTTTCTGTCTAGCCCCAGCAATGATGTCTGACTATTACAATTCTGAAATATGGGGCAAAACAAAAAGAAAGGATAAATGGTCATAGAGAGGGGATAATGGTCACAAATGTTTTCCTTGTGTTTCCTCCAGAAAGGCCCATGAATGGAGCCTCAGACTATATCCTGCTGTCATTTGAAACCAATTAGATTTTTTGCATTAACCTCAGTAAGAGCAAATGCAGGCCCCTGGAGATGAAGATTTTTGTCAATATAGTATAAAAACTGTTTCGTTTCAGGTCTTAATGGAGACAGAGATATGATTCTGTCTTCTAATCTGGTGTAGGATTTATATAATGGAAGGAGAAAGACACTTTAGTATGTGGGTTAAAATGATTATATTTTGTGTCTTCTAAAAAAATCGCATGGGAATTGTTCTATTATAAAACTATTGAGATTCTTTCCTGTACTAAAAGAACAATCATATGATCCTCGCAATTACCGATTTGTCTAGTCAAAGAGTAGCTGAAGCATATTCTTTCTTTCCTATTTTAAGAAGAACAGATACTTTAATGATGCTGCCAAAAATTTTTGGCTTTTTTTTAGGATCTGAAATTTGATATCCAATAGACCTATACTGCAACGCTTCATCATTTAAGTTGCCCTTTTAAATCAGTGGGAGTAAAGATCATCTCCATGAATTAGAGTAGCAAGATATGGTAGACCTATGAGAAAAGATCTAGATGGGAATCATAAGAAAGCTTAATAGTCTGGGTTTTTCTGCTTGTGGTTCTCACCTGTAAAAGTAGATACTTCTGAATATTTTTAAATACTAACAGAAAATACATGCTGCTCTGACAACAGATGTTTTGAAATTCTAATACAGCTGAAGCTTTTAGGGCAACAAATATGCTAGGCAGCTTTAAATTAAAATACGCTCTGGAAATATTTGAATTTGTGATGTTTTTCTGTGTGTTTTTCCCCACCCATTCTCTTATTATGAGAATCTAAACCATGTTTGCATTGTTGATTTAATTTTATATGGGAAGCCATCAAGCAGCTGATTATTCAAGTGTAAAATTCTTCATATGGCAATTAAAGAATTCATTAGGGAATTGTAAGGTGTGTATGGATAGTAATCTTTTCCCTCTGAAGAAATAGTTACTAGTATGAACATATAAATAAGTTACTGCCCTGCTGAAATTAAATCTGAAGTCTTTATTCTGTCCATTGACAACTTAATGGATTTGGTTTTAGATCTCCTACTTATGTGATTTATTAAATAACATACATCTTTAAAATTATCATCTGTGAAATTGAAGAAAAAATGTCATGTGAAAATAGCAGGAATCTAAACAAACATTCTTTCCTCACTTTCAGTGCACAAATTGTTCATGATACAGCTTATGCAAAAATTTAGTTCTGTAAAAGTTTTTTAAGTTTTCCTTGCCTATTTTTCTTCTCAAATTGGGAGCAAAATTAGGGGAAAAAAAAACCAAAACAAAATCACAAAAAAACCAACACCACAACCCAAATATTTATGTTCAGTAAAAATCCTACATGGTTTTCCTTTTCAAAGACAATCAAGCTTTTTTCAGAAAGGAAATAGGTACTATGCAGGAAAGCCTTGGGAACTCCTTGTAACTACAAGACAGAAAGCAACAAAATTCTTGTCAGATGTGTCTGTCCACTAGTAAATAACATCAGCACAACTGATCAGTTTGTAAAACCAATTTCTTAAAAAAATATCCTGGGAAGAATTGTCAGCTTTTTTTCTTCAGTTGCCAGAGTTTCCAAGACCCTTGCCTCCTCAGCAGCCGAACAGGCTGCCAGAAGACCTTTAGCTGGTAGCTGTTGAATAGAGACTGGAACCATGAAGCCCTAGGGAATGTCAGAGCCCTGCTGACCTGGGAGTGACTGGCACTATGAGCTAATAACAAAAAACCAAGACGAATCTTTGGAGTTGGTAGACAGGCAAGAGTCCACTAGAATTCTGCCTGAGTTTTGCTGAATGTTTAGAAATAAACTATTTCTGCAAAGTGTCGTATTTCAAGATTCAGTTGAAAACACATATGAGATTTTTCTGAGCAGCTTTACTTATATGTATTCAGAAGCATGAGAAGTGGGGATGCAGTGCAGTGGAGCTTCCATAAGGGTATTACTTTTATGAAGTAAACTACAATAAATCCCTGCTGGAACCTCCGTGGACAGATGGGGCAAATACCTTAACAAATGCAGGAACAATTTCTGTCATCCAAAGTTGATAGGACAAACTGTCAACTCATCTTGAAAAATGTATCTCAAGGACTCTGATAGCATGCACAGATAATCTGCCTTGTTTTGCTTAACAAATGGAAAACAGGTAGAGTGACTGCAGAATAAAATAGCAGATAAATTTGATATAGGTAAATCTCAGATATGCACATAAGAAAAAATAATAAAAATCCTAACTTTGTATACCTATGTTGATGTCTTCTGATCTTATCCCGAATGTTCTGGACTAAAGTATTTGAGTTACAGTAGGTAAGTCTCTGAGGGTGTCAGTTCAGTGCTCAATACTGGTTAGAAGGCAAATCAGATATTAGAAATCATTAGAAAAGGAAAAACAACAAAATGGAGAATATCATTAGAGTATTATGTGAAAATCCATGATCTACCTGCACCTAGACAATGAAGTTTTTTGCGACTCCTGCAACCTCCCCATTTTACAGAAGGCTGTAATAAGTGAAAAGGGCTCCATGGAAGGTCTAATAAGATAAGCAAAGAGTGGAAGAGTTTCTGTATTAGGACTGATTAAATAAATGAGGATCTTTCAGTCTGGAAAAGAGAGGACTGATAGAGGCTGTGATAGTAGTCTATAAAATCATATAGAGTGCAGATAAGGCTCAGTTGTTCACATTCTCTTCACAGTATCTTGTCCAAGAGCCAGGGGAAATCAAATGAAGGTAGTAGGAGCCAGATTCAAAACAAATAAAAAGACATGAATTTCATGTAGTGGGTAGTTGATCTTGCCAAAAGAATGATGGATGCTAAAATTTTGTATTGGTCTAAGGGGAGACTGGGCAAGTTCATGGAGGAGAAATACACTGAAGTTTAGCTAAACACATAGACACCGTATCTGGTTCAGAAAGTCCCTGAGTTGAAAATAAGTGGAGCTTGGGTGACTATTAGGGGAAATATCATTTATACTTGTCCTGTTTTGATACTTTTCCCTACTTATCCACTTATGGCTACTGCTGGAGACAGAATACTGTGCTAGAAGGGTCTTTGGTCTCACTCAGTATGACTGTTTTTATGTTCTTAACTGCTTTCCAGATTTACCTGAATTTGAGAAATTGTGTACTCTGTATGCTAAAAAAAAAAAAAAAGTGTTAAGTACCTCAGACTTGGAATATGAAGTCTAAGTCCAAAATGAAATTTCTGACCTTGATGTGAACTTTTAAAATGTGAATGGGAACAAAAATTCCCCAGTGGTAAAGATATCATTACAATCAAATCAAAACTGTGCCCGAAGGTGCAAAATATGGGAATATAACCCCAAAACAATTCAACACTGATTTCCCTTTGCCAGTTCTACTATGCTTGTTTGCAATACATTTTCAAGAACTCTATATAGGATGAAGTAAAGGGACATTTAGGTGGTGCAACTTTTTAGTTCAAGACTGTCATGTAAAGAAGTCCTAGAAATGCCCTGCAAATTAATGAGCATAAAGTCTGCAATTTATGCCAGTGATGTGTCGAGTCAAGTGTATATCGAAAGGCACATGTAAGCAGACACATATTTCACTATATCTGGTGGGCCAGGTGCCTACAAGATAATTTTATTGAAACTTTTGAATGGGGTACTGCTTCCATTAACTTTATTGCTTCCTTCCATGGCATGTTTATTTTTATTTTTCTATTAAAAAGCTTTAGGAAAAATATGCTCAAAAATGCTTACAAAAGTAAACCTGGATCTTGACGTTATTCTTATGATTTGACACACGCAAAAAGTGGAGTCTGGGAGAGGGGAAATGTTGGTAATAATATTTGTGGCATGTTTTATGAATTGGTTATGCCTGTTTTGCAATTGCATTATATGAAGTTCCGAAATGATTCTTATAACTATTTGAGAACTGAAAATTATTCACAATGAAGACTATCTGAATGCTAAGCAACATATGTAACTGTAAACAGGAAAATGAAAACTCCAAATAAATCTGAGGGACAAAAAAAGCTTTTCCAAAGCTGCTTTATTATTAAAACAAAGGCTGTGGAAAGTAAAACAGTGATCTTTAGTTCACATCATATGCTGTGTGTTAGTGGTATACTAGATATAGCCAGTGTGTGACTGCAGAGCTGGCCATGCAGCCATGAAACCCCTGCTGAGCTCTTCCAGGAGTTTGCCCAGCTGGAGATTCCCTGTGTGATTCTCAGCAGTGGTTGTAAGTGATCTGTAAGGAGCTGGTCATGACCTTTCTCTCTCTGCCCCTCTCTTCTGGCCACTAAATTGTCTTAAGCACCGTTTTAAAAACAAGTGCAGAGAGTGTGTTTTTCTCTGAAAGAAAGGGCAGCATATTCTGCAAGAATGATATGGACTACAAAGAGGAGAAAGAGAAAATATGTGTGATCATGAATGGAACAGGCTGTCTATGAAACAACTTCTTAACAAAATAACTTTCCTTTCTTGAGGCACCAGGCTCCAATTCGTGAAACAACCATTGGCACTTTGCAGTACATCCTGGGCAGACACCACACAGCCTGTCTGCTTGTGCCTGACAAGTCAGGTGAGACCAGGCTCTCTGTTAAGACAGACCCATGTGGGAGCCATCATACTAGATCTAGGAGTGTTTTGTGTAGGAAAAGGTGGCACAGTCTAGTATTCGTGTTGCAGATTTTTGTTGGAGCTGCTATGCCAGGAAATAAAACTATAAATATTTCCCATGTCTTTAATCTGTAGCTTGCTACTTATTTCCCTATTATCCTGTGAGGCTGGATCATAAGGTAAAGAATCACTATGTAATCCTATTCTATCCACAGTTTCTTTCAACATTCACTGTTTTAGACAATTGTGTAATTACTTTTCATTCATTTCTACCACTTATTATGGAAACCTTTTCTTTCAACATCCTTGAAGCATTGCATCCTGTAGGTATGATGGGATATCTTGTGCTAAGAATAATTTTCCCCTGTAAAGCTTTTGAAGCATTATAGAATCTCATTTTTTCTAATCAGCACTCTAGTTTCTCGTGGGCTAAAATTAGGCTTCCTGTCTCTGGCATGCGAGGCGTCAGCGTGTGTGACCTTCAAGCTGCCATCCGGCCTTGAAGTGCAATTTTTGCATCGGGAAATCTAGAGGCAGCAGCTTTACCCTTTTTTGCAGCAGCAGCAAGATCATCAGAAACAGTCAACTGAGCAGCAACTGCAGGCATATCACTCACAGGAAGCCATGTTACTGTGGTGCACAGAAAGCTCTCGCCAGTGCTGAAGTGCCGACGTAAAACAGGGCTGTTCCTCCACTGCTCTGTGCTTTCTTGCAAGGTGACCAGCCCAGAGGGTTTGCATGAATATTAATGGATAAACTATAGAATGATAAAGAATCAATACTTTAATCTGCATAATGATAATATGCATTCCTTATGCATTGTAAAGCTGCTGCACTACAGCGTCTGAATTTCACTTATGCTACACTCATCTACAAGCTCTCTCCTTTTGAATTATGCATATATTACACAGCCTGTTGCCTACAACAGATTTATGACAATCTCATTGCACCTATGCAAATCTTTTTTGGTTTTAAGCATCAAGCACTTAATGTCTTTTCTCTACTGAGGGAGAAAAATCATTGTGCAGAAGTTGATACAAAAAGGTTTTATTACTCACGCTATGCGCTGCTCTTACTAACTTTTGTATTAATTCCACATTGTATCTGGTCAGTTAAATGACCGTTTTTGCGACGCTCTCAGCACTTTGTTCACTGCAGATACAGAATAATACTCTTTGTCCTCTTTTTCTTTCATGTACCAAGCCCAGCAGCTGATAATAACAGAACCGGAGTTACAGCTTGGTAATCAGCATTTTAGGTGATTTTAATTATGATGGATGAAGAAGAAAAATGGCAAAAACATGCTTTCAGTAATACTGAGCAAATATGACGTGGAACTGATACACAGAGCTTATATTACAGATCTGTCAAATTACCCAAGGATAATTTGGGTAGCTGGCAGATTCCCAGCTCATCAGTTCAGTAGCGCAGGCAACACATGCCAGTTAGTTTTGCTGGGACTTGACATATAAATGTCTGACCACCACCAGAGCAGCTTTAATTGATAATGGACATCTGATTTGAAAATAGGTGTGTTCCCCTTTAAATGGTAGCTGTCACATCACATCATGTCACATCACATATGTCATGTTCCATTAAATCACATTATATGCTGGCATGATGCAAGATAGCATGATGAGGGGCTAATGTAATGTGACAGCTAATACCTGCTAACAATTTGAGTGGTGGGTATCAGATCTGAATGTGTGCCAGACTTCAGCTGAGTGTTTGTGAGAGAGAGCAAAATCCTTACCCAAAGATCGAGCTTTTCTTTAAAGGGTAACTTTAGCAGCTGCCCAGCTCCATGTTGTAACCGGTAGTGGTATATTTTATTTTTTATAAAGTGACTTACGGCACCTTAAGGCACATGCTAAGGGAGAGATTAAGGTCTGTCAGAAAACATGCAGAAATATGCCATGTATGGCTTTCATTTCTCTGCTCCTGGCTCATTTTAGGTGTCAATGTACTCTGGTGATTTGCCTAATATGAAAACTTAGTTTATGAATCAGATAAAGTCTTGCTTAATGCAAAAAAGTTCAGCTGAGTGATCTACTAAAAAACGTTCAATAATTTGCAAAATATGCTATACTGTTTTAATGATCGGGTTAAGTTTTCACACAGTGTTTATACAGCACCCTCTGGGATCGCCACAGGTTAAATTACAGTATATGCAAGAGTGAGTTATGACTTGAGTAAAGGCAACAGGGAAAGCATCGTACGTGCGGCTTCCATTTTTCATTGCTTGCACTACATTTGCAGCAATGTCAGTAACATAGACCTTGGGGAATCGGAGTCATTGCTAAATCACAAGGGAAATTTCTCATGTAGCTCTTCCCAAATATTGATTGTTAGGCAATCTTTGAAACCTGCTATGTAAAGAATTTTTTGCTTGTAGACTGCAGGGATGCAGAGGTTTCCAAGTTAAACATAATGCAAGATAAAGTCTCCTAATTGGTGAGGTTTTGCCTCGGGATTGTTGTTGTTGCTTTCTGCACAAAGTCTCATTAAAACCCTGAAAAATTCCTGTGTCCTGCATTATCTACTTAAAGAACGGATTGGCTTGTGGGTTTTTCTTGTCCCCAGTCCATTCTTTTTGGACCTAATTTAATGGGAAAAAGACCAGTTATTTTCTGGAATTGCCATAGCACGATCATTTAGAGTATAACTTAAAAACCTGGAAAAGTCTGCGTCAATCATGCGTGTATAATAATTGCTGTGATAACTGTTTCTGGGTACTTAATTATTATGAAACATTAGGACTGTATGTCCTTTTGTAGTCCTTCTTGATAGCCTTTTAGCTTGCACCATATCTATGTCATATCCTCCACTTCATAGAGCATATCAGTCTCTGAAGCAGGTAAGTCCTTTTGAATGCTCTTAATTTCAGGTTTCCTTGGGTACTTTAGGAACAGTTAGAGTGGTCATTATACTAAGAATAACCATTTTTCAACTAATTAAATTGATTCTGATAACTCTCAAAATGTCAAGACTTTAGCTCTCTGGAATCGCTCGTGGGAGATGCTAAATTGACAGTGATCATTAATTATAGATTTTCACCCCTTGCTGGGGTTTACCATAATGGGGTCTGTTTAGGATTATCTTTTGAGAGTTACTTGGAGTCTGCTGCTTGCGCAGAGTGCAGCAGGCCCTGCTTCATGCTGTAGGTTAGACTGAACGTCTGTTTCAGTCTTGAGTAAACTCTGTGTGAAATTTTTGACACATTGTGTATTCTTTTCCTTGTTGGCTATGTAAGATTAAGCTCACAAGTTACTATTTAATAGCCTAGGAGATGCACTGACTTAAGAGAGGCTAGAGTTCAGTAACTCTAAAAATCAATGCAACTTGATGGGGGAGTGAGAGGAGGGGTATTCCCAGTGCTGGCTTTGGGCAATGGGATGAGAACAGCATCAATATTTTAGGGTATCCATGTGCTAGAAGCCAAGGCTTTCTTCCTGTGTCATTGCAATGATGGAAATCATCTGAGGTGCTTTCTTGCTGCTATATTCAGATGGGGTAAATTCCACTTAAATCTCCAGATTTTGTGTTACCATTGGATTTAGCCACCCTGAAAGCTGGAGCCAGTGAAGATAAAATTCTGGGTGCAGTGGCTGAGGTGGATCTTGGGCTACCTGCACACAGCGCCAGATGTAGGTACTCGAGAAGGCTGAACATTTTTAGTAAACCTGTACACCTCTCACCTTTTGGTGACCTGTTGAAGTCTAATCACTGTGCAGAGGACGTGATTTTGATTGGACGCTTTTCTTGTGGTTCATTACTTCAAATGTTTTTCTTCTATTGAGTGTGGCTGGTATAATTTGTTAATTTATTCCAGTTATTTATTTATTTTCACTTTTAATTTGTTGTGTTCCTAGAGACTATGGTTTGTGGATGCATCAAATAACTGAAAATATGTTATCACAGCTGTTGCAATACAGCATAAACAAAGAATGAGAGAACAGTTGCTTGTTATTTTAAATATATAATAATTTTAAAATATATTGGATTTTAAATATGCCATTAACATAAATACCAATAAATCCTTTCCAGGCTGTAATGTGGATGTGCAGGCTATATAATATTTGAGTTTACCAGTAGAAATACTGGCATACTGTTCTGGTTCATATCACCAGCTATATATTATCTGTCCAGTCTCAGGTACATGTTTTTTCTTAGTCACCACAACTCTACAAAAGCTTGCCATCTCTCATCTCTACTCTTATCTGCTACCGTACAACTAGATCCCGCTCCTTGCTGTGAATCAGATCTGTGTCTGTTCCATCATCCTTCTCTGCAGATACTCTGAAATAACCGGTTTAGGATTGTCACTTCAGTTCTGGCTTCTGTGCCTTTCTGACTTGAATGGACTTCTCCCTGATCTATACATTCTAATTCTAAAATAGGGGGAGGTTGTCTAAATATCTTATTTTCTTTCAGTCTCAATCAGGGCCACCACAATACATTCCTAACTTTTCTTACTCTACAAACCAGTATACCTTGCATATAGATAAAGGCACAAAATATACAATAATATATGGAACTCAACTATTGAATGAATAATTTGCAGGCAGCTATTTCTGTTCTATGGTGATTTAAAGACATTTCAAGTGATGTACCCAGCTAAATTCCTCTGCCCTTGGCACTCAAGCAAAATAATAATGCAAAATAATTCTCTTAGTTTCAGTGGAATTACAGTACCCTTTGGGTAAGGAGGACTGAAGCTGGCCTATTGAATTATTGTAATAGAATTGTTTTAAAGACTGTCTTCTGTACCTCAAAGTCAGCAGTCTGAGAGAGGAAACCCATCTATGCTGTTTACTGACTTCACTGTTGCATGGGTTTTGTTATTTTTGTCTTACATGTATTGTGTTCCTACAGCAACTTGAGCTTCAGTTCAAAAAGGAGCTCGCTTTGTCAGTCTGTATATCAAGATAAGTATTTGGAAAGTGAGTACTTCGGGCCAAATGGTCTTCTCCTGTTCTGATGCTATTTTGTATTTTTCATCTCAATTACAGTAGGTCCTATGGAGATAACTGTGTGCAAAGGATCACAGAAGCAGTGGGATAATGATGAATGCGAATGGCTGCCAGTAGTAAAAGCCCCAGGTGATGGGGATTTGTGCAGTATGCAAGTGTTTTGTTTCTAGATGGTAATGTTTATGTCAGTGATTACTAGGAACTCAGGTGCTTTGCTATGACTGGTTATAACCCCAAAATTATTAGTGAAAAAGTGCAATATATAAGCTGCATTATAATTTTAACCACTTCCGTACTTCAGTTTTAAACCACAAAATATTAGTGTTCATGTTTTCTTCACCATTAGTTTAATAGCTTGTTACACTGTATTTTGCAATTATCTTTTGTCCTACTTGAGACATGTAAGGTCATAAATGAGTTGCAAAACTGTTGTTCCTAAATTGAAGGGATGGATGTGTCATTGTTCAGTGACTTAAGGAGTTCTGTTCCAGCAGCATCAGTGTGACATCAGGTTTTTTCATGAGGTGTATAATTTCATCACAAATGACTTTCATCATAAGGTGTGATACAGCTTCCAATGTTGGTTTCAATTTACTCTGCAAAAGCATTTTCTGTGTTGGTTGAAGTCTCAGTAAGAGGGGGAAAAAAAAACCAGAATGATGCATCAAATTACGACATAATTAACTGAAAGTGGAGTTGTGTAATGTATTACATTTTATATCATTTACAGTAATGTTACTGCTTTTAACCATGGAAAACGTCAACCTAAACGCTATTATTTTTCCCTTAAAATAAGGCTTTTTATCTGAACCACATCGGAACAAATGCAAGTGATCTGAGTGTCCTAGTACTTCAGCTTTTTGGTGTAAGTTCTTAAAATTCACCCCAGAATGCATAAAGATCTGTGTTTTGTCATCTTGACAGAAAGTGGCTTAGGCTCGGTCTACTTACTTATTTCGAAGAACTGGTGTTTTTACATTCTCTGCACATCCCAGACAGTGCTGCTACCTTGCATCTCTCCTTTCCTACCCCTGGAGGAATGTCTCCCACTGCTGCATTCAGATTAGGGAGTATTCTTCACCACTCTTGCTAGGTCTGCCAAAGAACTAACTGGGAACAGTGGCTCCACCAAAGGACTAACAGGGAACGGTGGCTCCACCTGCTCTGGAGCTGCGGATTGAGGGAACATCCAGCTTTGCCCATGTAGCACTAGGTGGATATGCCCCATAACCAGGTGGGGAAGTTGCATTTCTCTAATCAGGAGGAGGAGTAGCTCCGTTTTACCACTGCTTCACCTCACAGAATGCAGTGAAACTTAACTGAATGTAATGATGGGGAGGTATGGGGGCACTACAGAAATGACTGCTGTTGATGAACCCGTACACAAGTTTGCTGATTGTCCCTTCTGTACGGTGTGCAGTAAGACAGGAGGCCATGTATTAAGTGATAAGGAAAAAGCAGAGTATGGAAGAGCTGATTGTCAATACTGTGTCTTGCCTTGCATTTTCTTAATGTTGCTGCAATCCCATGGAGAAAACAAGCCACAAAGATTTCACTATGCTATGAAGACTTCATTATTTTGCATATGCAGAAAGGGGATAGGTTAAGATTTAAACATTCAAGCATTTCATTTTGCAAACTTGCTGCTGTTTCGATGCTGCTCTTTATTTTTTTCTACCCGTTGTGCTTGTCCATGGTTTCCCATGTGCTATCTATGGTACACATGCTCTCCAGAATGTTACTGGCATTTGTGCAAAACTGCAGACACTTAAACACAGCTGCTGGAGTTTTGCCAGCTTCTATTACTGGTCACATGCAGAGAATGACAGTAGCAGACAAAGCACCTCATGCAATCTTTCGTTGATTCATATGTTTGTGTGTTAAATATTTCTCTTTAAATGACAACTTTTTGTTGACTGGAACACAAACAAGCATCCTCCTAGAATTATGTATCCGTAGTCAAAAACAAGAACATGCTGAAAATTAGTGATTTATTCCTGTGTTCCTTTTTATGTTTCAGCTGTAACACTCTAGCTGGGATGCTAATGCTTGTACACATGTCATGGTACAACATGAAATTGCTGCAAGATATTCTGTCAGTTTAAGTCGTTTAAATTAGCTAGTAGTAGTGACTGTGTAGTGAGCTGATCCCAGAAAAACTGAAAGTATAAACACAATCAAGTTAAAGAGCCTTTCTTACATTGCATATTCGGCAGTATAGCACAGCATGTATATGAATAAGTGTTCCTACATGCACAAAACTTTTAACAGAAAGTGATTAAGAATCTACATTTGTAATGAGGCTTGAGAATTGTTCCATTATTAAGGATGTCAAGAAAATTGTCTGCTTTTAAAATGAATCAAGTAACAAGTATGTATAGGGAGAAATACCTGACAATTCTGCTGCCACCTTTTGCTTGTATCCTGTAGTTACAAGTAGTAGTTCAAAGTCATTTAATCCAAAGTATCAAAGTTGAAAAAAGTACGTGTATACCTCTATAGGGGAATGATTATTTAATGTATTGATGTCAGAACTTTAACTGAGCAGGTGGCCATCTTAGGCAGTGCACTTGATGTACGTCTTTATTAAGCAGTTTTGTTCAAACTGTGTGATAACTTACGCATTTAAAATGAGAGGACTGATAAAAATGATGAATAAGTAATGAATTGCAGCTACGTTCTATTAATTTTCTCTACTTATCAGGTCTTTAATATAATACATTTTTATTAAACGTAGCTTAAACCAGGGTTGCCCACCTTTTGTCATTAAATGGATCTGGCTCTCTTGCTCTCTGCTACCCATTTTCCTTCAGGTTGCTTGCAGGTTCCTTAAGTGGCTGCAAGTCATCTCATGGGACTGAAATGTCAGCATCTTCTCTCATATTATATATGAATGTCCTATATGTCAAGATTGCATATGTGTGTCAGATCGTGTCATGGGGTTCCTTCTTGGATGGACACACATCGCAATGTGGGGGGAACACCTTTTTAAGCAGATGACGTGCATATCCAAGCATATGATGGTGTGTGTGCCGTAGTAAAGCATTAGATAGCTCACCCGTACAAGAAATTTGAGTGCCCAGTAGCCTACTCAGTTTGTAAGAGCATGCTGCAAGGTTGGACATAGCGCTCACTGAAGTATGGGTTGTGGGGTTTTTTTTTGTATTTTTTAAGGCTTCTATATAACAGGTTCTGAACTTGTACTCAGATGGCAGGTATGACTGCCAGGTCTGGTGCTCAATTCTTGGTTAATCTTCAGTGTTTTCCTAAGTTTTCAATCCATAAAGCATAGAGTGCTCTGCCAGAAAGATGTTTTAGAATTAGTTCTTCAAGGACTAAATAGTCTAATGCTATGGTGGTGGACGCCATATAAATAACTAGCTATAGTAAAAAAAATTATTTGAAAAATGTTCATTCTAAGAATGATTTGAATATTTGGATCTGTTGCCAGTAGGAAGACATTAAATTATTATCCTATAAAAATAATTTTGAAATAAATGAACAATTTTCTTCATAGTGAAATTCCATAATATTAGAATATGGATCTATGCTTTACTGAATCACAGACCAAACTCGCTGCTGCCATAGAAGACAGTGTTATCCTGGCAATATAGATGTTTAAACTTGCTGGAGAGCTGCTATATCTTTTTCAAGTTTAAATTTGTATAGGATTGAATCAACAAAAGGGTTAACTTTGAGATTCATCATCTCCTTGGGCTTAGATTAGTGTTTGGAGTACAGGATAGCTGGGAGCCATAGCTGTTTGAGTAGTATGGTTACAGGAAACATTTGAGGTGGCTGCCAGCAAGGGGGGACCGTAGCAGGAACAGAAGTTGCCAGAAAGAGACACCTGTGTTTGAATCGGTGACCTGTGCTTGAAATGTTTGTTAGTATGTTAACAGACAGAAATGTATGTTTTCCAATTCCTGCTAAGAACGGGAAATAAGAACCTTGAAGCAGTGGAAGTTATTTGTCAGGAGCGATTAGCAAGAGCTGAGACTTTATAGGAAAATCATTTGAGAGGGAAGCCATGGTCCCCCCTGCAGACAGGCCAATTATGGAACGTTACAGCAGCGGCAGCAATACAGGAGTGGTCGTGCGGAGCCCAGAATTCATCACTGTAGTTAGCATTATGGGTAAGTAGTATTGTTATTAACGAATGTAAAACTCTTGTCAAAGCTAAGGTTTGCCAGCGGGGGTGAAACGCAGGGAGGGAGCTCTGGAACAAGTTGGAGCAATCTGAGAGAGAGGTAGAATATAGTTTAGATGGCCTTTTGTTTTCAGGGCACATTTTCACCACAGTACATGAGAAATCAGGATTGTAATTTCCAATAATGGGTGATGCACCTGACTGCTAACAGTCCAAGAGGAAATATAATGCACAGAAGTGCTCAATTATTTTGTAAGACTGCCTTGTGAACAGATTTTGCTCATTTGCAGCTGAGTTGTTTGTGCTTCTGTTTATGTCAGATACCCATTACACTTTCATTTACACTGTGACAGTGTTTGGCTATATCTGATTCTCACCAACTCAAGGCAATTAAAACTGCTGGCCCAGTGTCACTTGTCTCAAAATATGCTCAAGCATAGTATGATTACTATATCTTTGCTCTAAGACTGAAATGTGTGTTTAAGGGCTTCAGTTACAGTATGGAATAGGCTGATAATAAAAGGGCTAGCTAAGTGGAACTGTTGAAAATAAGATGAAAAATTCAGTGTGGTGTTATTTAGCTGTAATGATATCTGCACAGAGACTTCTAGAGATGAAATAATATAGGACTCATGGTAAAGTGTTGACCCACGTGGTGTACATGCACCCAATTTCAACACAACATCTTCACCCCCTGGTAGTTGTGCCCCATAATAGACAGCAAGTTAAGCTGCTAAAGTTCATAGCTATCAGTAACTAGTGTGTAACTGCACAGTGGTATGTTATTTATCACAAAGTGAAGACGAGTTGGAATTTGAATGATGAAGCTGAGACATGAATGTACAGAGCCTGAATTTTTTATTTTTGTTGAAGAATAGTGTGTCTCTAAGTGAGAAATGAATGACACAGCCCAGAAATGTTTACTGCTTCAAGGTGAAGTAGGTCAGCTGGGAGAAACCCTGATCATGAGCAAATCTGTCAACTGTGGGGAGGCACCTTCACCACTTTCTCCTTTTGTACTCTTTTAAAATGTTTTGGCTTATGCTATGCTGTTCATTTCCTGTTGTTGTTGACCCATTTCTAATGTGTTAATTTATTTCCTTGTGGCAGGCCTGAATGGGCTCAAAGCGGGCGGGGAAGGGAGATAATGCTTAGACCCTATGACAGAGCATAAGGCCTACTAGCAGGATAATGGTACCCCCAAAAGTTTGCCTGCAGCACTTGAATTGAGTGATATGTTATTTCCAGAGGCCATACCCTTAAAAGAAATGCTTGTCTCCTCTACTTCAAAATGAAGTTGACTGTACACAAGAAATTTGTAGTTTTAATCGTAAAGTGTGGTAGTGGTGAACCTTGTTGATGTCTGGTGCCAAATATATATTACTTTTTAACTGATTGTCATTGGTGCTGGTCCAACTTTGGCACCTACGCCAGCTGCTTTGCTATCACTAAGAAAGATAGAAGTCAGTAACCTGCTACAGCAAGAATTGAGAGGGTGAGATAACTGTTGACATCTCCTAATTTTATAGCCACAGCTATGAATAAATAGGACTTTTCACAATCTCTTCTTGAAGTACCTGTTCAGAAAAACTTGTAGGAATATGGTTAACTTTATAAGCATGCATTTAAATTCCAGTGTGATTTAAATACATTTGTGTGTTCTACTGTGCAGAGTTGGATTGAAAAGTGACCATGTCTTTTGTTGTGTAGGCTCAATTTAGCAAAGCACTTAAATATGCCAAACAGCAAACATCTGGCCTGTGCTTGCACTTCTTTAATAGCTGCTACAATTAAATGATTTGGGGCGTTCTCAACCTCTGGCATTCAATACAAACTTCAGATACCAGTGAGACCAGACTGGATTGACTACAAAATAGCCTGGACTAAAATTGTCTAGTTTTAATGAAACAATCAGAATCTAACCTGTGGCAGACAAAGGTTTTATTTTTGTCTAATGGGTAGAAGTGTCTACTAAAATATCTCAGTCATGGTGTTCCTTAGTTGCAACCGTTTATTCTTTCAACATATTCATAAAGATGAACGGGACAGGAGTAAATGCACTGCCTGAACAAACTTTCTTACTGTCTTTGAAACTGTTCTTTTTCATTCCAGCTCTGTGTCTAATACTAAAATTTTATTTCTGGTTATTTAATGTTATTACGTATAACTTGTTTTTTCTACAGCTGATTTTTGCCTTACCTGTCTTTACAGACGAGCATTAGGAACATTTCTCCCACGTGTTCCTTAATGAAAGCTCTCACAGCCTTCACGTTCAAATAATTTGGTTCAGTAGATGATGACTCAGATGTATAAACCACTTGTTTCTTTTCTTGCAATTACCCAGCTGCCAGGCCGTAATAGGATCATTCCCTTGGATGTTTCAGCTTATACCCCACTTTGGCAAAATAGCCATATCACTTACACTGTACTTAATTTCTGAGAATGCAGCTACTACATGAGTCATTATAAACTGAAAGTCTTGCTTTAGGACATCTATAACTGTTGCCAAATCTTTTTTGGGGATATGAGTGTGTGTGTGCAATCCAGTGAGCCAATCTGTCAGCTGCTTCAGATGACGTACCTACCTCAAGGTTAAGGATGAGATTTTGATTCCTTTCTTCAGCATGAAATTTCTTTTTATTATGAAGTATTAGAAAAGGCTAACAGTAAAAATCTCTTCTGACTGTATTGTAGTTGAGAGTAGGGCAGCACAGCCTCAGTCACATCAGATGTTCCCAATCACATATGTCATACTCATCATTAGTCACCTCCACAAGCTCGTAAGCAATAACTAGGTTACTGAGTTCTTAGTAACAGACACATCTTACTCAACTTGGGGAAGAGTTGAAAAATGCATCTCTCTCCACTATGTCACCCTCTTTAAGAATCTTCTCCCAAGTTCATCCCTGCTCAATCTGTCTGCTCCATTACCAAGAAAGCAGGAGGTCTCAGCTGAATTCTGGAAATTGCATGCTTGTTCCCAAGGGCCCAATCTCCTGTTACATAGCCTCATTTTGAAGTGCCAAAGACAAAAGTAGGTATTCTGAGAGAGGCAACAATGTCCCAAAGCTTACTTGCTTACATACTTACAATGTCCCGTCATTAGGTGATGGCAGAAATTTGTAATGGAAGCTGCCTCTCTAATATCCCTGAGTAGTGTAATATGATTCTGCTGAAGCTTTTTGACTTGTTGCTTTTTCAGGATGAGATCTGATATACCTGCTGGATGAGATGTGATCAAAACATTTTGTTTCTGTTACTCTAGTAATTGTTGAAATGTAACATGACCCGTTTTCTGGAGCATAACATCCAAATTAGCATAATCTGTCTGAATTAGAAGCTACCAGTTATTTCACATAAAGCATAAAGAATTTATGACTCCAATTTTATTGATGAGGGACATAAATAGCTACTTTAATATGTTCTTGGAAATGTTGTTTAAATTATAATTTATTAAAGTTGCTTGGCAATCCAGCATTTGCATTGTTACCATGTTAAACTACTTATTAACCCACAGAGAAATGTGGAGGTATTTGGACATTATTCTCAAATGTCCCTGTGAATTTTGATGTGTAAAAAAGGCCAGAGGTTTGTGAATTGCAAATTTATATAATTTTTCTGGTGTTTGTAAATGAAATACAAGGTAAATGGCGATCTCCTGGATTCTTTAGTTTTCTCACATAGGTTACGTGAAGAATACATTTAAATATAGATATATGAGGGAAGGGGTGAATGGTTTAATACCTTTAAAATGGCTACAGTGGCAATAGTTTTGCACAGCCTATTTAACTAGAGATGACAATGGCCACGTATAATGTATAACCTGGTGGGGGTTTTCATCTACAGGCTACTGGTTCAAAAACTGGTTTGCTTGCTTTTCTTTCTTGCACCAAACTGTTGTTGGTATTTGGCTTATGATTTGGGAGCTTTAGTATTCATTTGTTCTTCCCAATAGTGTTTTCCATGCTATTGTTTGAATGGGTCATGGAAAACACTGCAGAAGTATTAGTGAGATTTTCTCTATTTCTGACTTTCATTTCAGCCCACTGTCAAGGTTGAAATCCTAATTTCATCAGGGCCAGGATAATAATTCACCATGCATGATTTAGCAAGCTGGATGTGGTTTCTAGAGAGCTTTACATTAAACTAACAGTGGTAACTGTGGTCTTGTATCCTTTTATCATGGTTAATTCAGGAACTGGTTATTAGTTTGACTAGAGAAGGAGAGCACTTAGAATAGGCTCCTTCCCTAGCTGATCAGATCATGCTGTGGCTGCCATGTAAATAAACCCTAATGGCATCTTTACATGTATAATCTTGTAAATAAAGGCTGTAGCACAATGGACAGATATAAGGGAGCTAAGCTGATTTCTTCCCTTTTCAGTGTTCAACTTTTCCAAGTTGATGACGTTTTTAGGAAAGGGGTGTTAGGAAGGCAATGTGCAGTCAGCAGATATGAAATGCATCTAAATAAAAAGCCTGTTATTACTTCTGTTTGCAAAACATTGACTTGAGGTATGAAGTCTCATGATTTTCTCTTTGTATCAGAGAGATGGCAATGCTAATAGTAGCTTGCAGTATAGTTATCCCACAGCTAATAGCTGTGTTATCCACAACTCTCAGGCTCAGTGAGCAACAATAAAGTGTCCCCTTGTTTAGAAATAGTAGAAGCTGTATGCCACTGCAGGGAATGGCCTGGGAGGCTGGACCTTACAAAGTGCAAGTCAATACAGTAAGATGGGTTTTCCTGGGAGTGGCTGAAGCCAGGGTTCCCTGTTAAAATTGTCTGTACCAGGGGTTACAAAGAGCTGCACAGAGAAGGGAGAACATAGTCATGTAGACTTGAGGTGATCTATAGTGGTTCCAGAGTGCCTACCTGGAAAACGAGCCTATCTTCTGTTTAACGTGAAGAATTAGAATTAGTACTGGCTTTAGGTGATGGAGAACATGTCAGTCACTAGAGGGAGATACCTTCTGAATAAGGAATAAGTGGGAAAATCAGTAGTTAGTAAGTCTGGACACATGGGTAAAAGAACTGTGGGAATGCACTGGCGAAGTATCTATGGATGGGTAGTACAGGTGTGAGAACATGTACTTACCATACGCTTTCCTTAGATGCTTAGTCAAGTATGCTGGCACAGCTTTAAAAAGAACATGAATACATAGATAGGGGTTCATGTGTAGGTTGTAGAGGGGATCACAGACAGCAGCTCCTGCAGCATCCTGCTGCTTGTGTGCCTGTCAGATGTGTGAAGAGTCATTGGAGGGAGGAATTCCCCCATTAAGAAGGCGTGGATGCCTCTGTACAACAAATTCATTTGACCTCACCCTTGGTGTTTCCTGATCAGCTCCAATGGGGGGTTTAAAGCAGCATGAATCAACATCTGCTGCTTTTTGCATCTGGGGTAGACTTGCTTGCCTATTTCTCTGGTCATTTTATGTTCTCATAAACAGCACTTTCAAGCAACAGCACCTGCCCCTTCCAAAGCAATAAAAGTATGCTATGGAAGGAAGTGTGTTGTAAAAGAAACTCAGCAATTCTTCCTCATAACAGCATCACTAAAGGTTGCTGCTGTAATTAAGAAAATGGCATAGACTGTTGTTGTACAATAATAATCTCCTGCTGCTGCATAAGTGTTGAAGAATTTATTTTCTAAGCAAGAGGCATTGATCCTGTGGCAGTGTTCTGTTGCCATAACTTTGTTTACATCATAAAGGAAAAATGGTAGATGTAATCATTTAATTTGTGGTGCTAAGAAGTGTCAATTGCTCACTCTACTAGTATTGATCTAAGGCGTTCTGACTGGTTTATGCATCAGACCTTTTAAAGGTTCAGATAATTGGAGACTAAAGTAAAACTACAGTTTGGTAAGCATGATGTTTCCCAATTACTATTGTCTCATTGATTGCACTTTTTAATAAAATGGTATGACCAATGAGTAACTAGTCATTATGAAGTTACAGTTTTTAACAGGCATCACACGGTGTAAGAAGCCAGCTTTAAAAAAGGTAATAAAATATTGGGGTGTTCGGCTGCAACTCTTCCCAACAGTTCTTTTAAATTGGATGTGCTTGGATTCTCTTTAGTTGGAAATATCCACCTGGGAAGATTAATTTTCAGAAATAGGATCTTTAGTTCATTGACTTTCTTACATTTTAATTTGCATATATGTTTTTATACATATAATCAAGGGCTTCTGTTGAGGCTGTATGGGATATCCATGATCTATCAAGAAGGAAAAATAATTAACATTAAAAGAATACGCAATCTTACAATAAGCAAGAGTTATAAAACATGAAAAAGAAAGTGTAAACCTTTTTAAGGATTTCAAAGGAGTAATCTTTTAGTAGTTGTAAATTCAAATTAGTAAGATCTAAAATTAGTGAAAACACCATTCAGATAAAGTTTGTGTTTGAATGCAGCTGTGTGGGAGCATTAACCTTCACAAAGTTTTAAATACATTTGAAAAGAAAACCCACCAAAACTAATTATACACCATTTTACTTCCCACCAGCTTCCCTGAAGAATGAAGAAATTGCCCTCTTTAGGTCCTTTTCTACAGTTTATTCCATTAAAAATAGATCTTTCTTCTGCACAACAGGAAACACTGAAAGCCTGGTTTAAATTTTCAGGAAACTCCCTTTATTTTTGATCCTTTGAAATTGTAATGTTAATACATTTTCAATTAAATATGAACAACTCTCTGTGCATCTCAGCATGAAACACAAAGGGATTTTGGGACCCTTCCAATTACTAAGGCTTGAAGATTTTTCTTAATTATTTAACTTTTACAGTATTTCTTTTTATTTAAAATAAAAGTTGTGCTGTGGGGCTCCTTCTAACATGGAAACGAATATGACAGTATTCTTTTTGCCCTTTCAAGTAATTTATTATATAAAGTCTGGATAGAATTTTTAAGGCAGGTCTTTTTTACTATAATGTTCTTTTGTTTATTGCTTTTAGTATCTGCATTGCTGTCCAAGATAAAAGCTTTTGTTTGTCCCTGAAGAAAGGACGAGTACTGAATCAAAACTCAAATATATGTTCAGTTATTTCATCTGTAAATAAATATGTTCATTTGATTGCCATAAAATGACTTTGACATCTCCCCAACCAAGTTGGGTAGTTAGGATCCTTTGTACAACACCCTGTCTAGCTCTGACACTGTAGTACAAAGTGTTGATGAGTGAGAAAAAGGTATTTCATGAGCTACAATGTCTAAATATGACTTTAGGTGACAACAGTTCAGCGATAACCTCAGGTTGACAGACATTGGCTGTATGTTCCCCAACTGTGAATAGCAGAGCATAGGGAGAGCAGCTAACACTTAAATACAGGTGACAGCATCAGTAACAAATCATTATATTTGATTGATACCATTTAACAGTTATTGGTTTCTATCAGTCACATGGAAGACACAATGCACTAATAACACCCAGTATGGACTTTTCACTTCATGCTCTTAAAATGCTGTTTCATTAAATAGCTGTCATTGCTGAGTAAAGCTGGAAGTTCAGGATGCTGCATCCACCTAACTCTTACTCCTTGGGCTGTGGCAGGTGTTGCAGAACAGTCCACTGTGGATGGATTGTACATATCTCTGCCTCCCATTTTTTGAATTATTTTCCTACAAGTGGGAAAATAAAATGTATTTACTGTCCTTGTTTTGTTCCCTCGTCTTAACAAACATATTCTATTGTGTTAGAGATTACCAGAAATCAGTTCTACTCATAACGGTGCCAAGTGCGTCCATGTCTCTGAAAATGGTATCAGTTGCTGCAACCCCAAAGCAAGACAGCATGCAAATTAGTTTAGATGCCTTGTAACAAGATGTCTGAGAGGTTTTATTTGTCCTTTTCTCATATGTTAACTTAAAAAAAAACCAACTACCCCAAAACCTGAAGAATAACAGAGGCATAAAGCAGTGATATCTAGTGTTGCTCCCAATAGTATTCATCCCCACTTTGTTTTACATAGCATTATGTCCAAGGTGGTCCTGAAACTGTGTCATCTTATTAACCACTCTTTAATTAAGAATATAGGTAAATTGTTTCTGAACTTGGATTTCTAAACTGTTACCTTAAAGCTACATGTACAGCTGGTTGCAAGGAATTTGACTGTCAATCAGAAAGCTGCATTTCTTGTAGTGAAATCAGTATTCAAAATCTGTAGGTGCTCTATAATGGATTTATCTTTCTGGCCTTAGAGAACTAGGAGTGAAAATCATCATAGTAGTGTTGGAGCTTCGACATTTTTCAGACTTTGTAATTGATATCTGTTTAAGGATTCTCAATATGGAAGTCAATGTTTATCACATTTAATAGTAAACTTTATCACTGTGTATATTCCATTCTCTACTCTGAGCAAGGAAAATACCATAGATAAGTTTCACAAAGACAAATATTCCTGATATTTTAATATAACCTTATATTTTTCATTGAATGGAAAATGCACAGAGCTGGCAAACAATTCACTGTGGAATTCAGAGCTTTTTTTTTCCTGGTTCAGCAGCATGTTTCAGATTGTCTTAACTTTTAACTAAATGAAAGAGGCAGTATCTGAATTATGGGTTGGCAAATTGTGGAGTATGTGAATTCTGTGGTCAGATATTCTCTCCTGCCTGGATCTGTATACTGCTGCCATTATCAAGCATCTGAGGTTTTCACCAAGTATAAAAGCTTGTTAAGTGAGGTATGCAGTCAAAGTAAAATTTATATCCTACCTGTTCCCTTCCTCTATTTCAATTTGTGGGAATAAAAATCTATTTCTTTCCTTCTTATACAAAGGTGGTATTATGTTAAGCAGGATTGAATAACTTTGTTCCTCACCAAGCTGTACAGCAGTGAGTTGTGCAGTTCTGTGACAGCAGTGAGAAAGTGGCAGTATTTGTGCATGTTTGTTAGACGTGTTTCGCTGCTCTGTAGGAACACAGCTGCTGGGGGCAGAGGGAGCACGGAGGGTTTGGTTCCTTGGTGTAGTCCACCAAGGACTGTGAGAATAAAAGGCCCTGTTTAATATTTCATAGATGACTTGTGGAACAAGCAACATGAAGATATGGTGAACTTTGGTTGAACTGTGATGATGGGAAGATGCAACAGACATGGGACGCATCATTATGCTTTTTATGATACTTTCAAAAGAGGAGTTTATTCTGCTATCTAATAACCCAGTCCTCAGATAAAGACTTTTTTGTGCATGACTGAGGTCAGGTACTTTCTGGAAAAGATTCATCTTACAGCTGGAAGTGACTGTAAAATATGTTGTCTGCCATTTTAGCTATGTAGGTCTGTAAGGAATCTAGAGAGCTATATAGGCCCCAGGCTTGAAAATGCACATGTGTTTCAGTATTCGAATGGGCTTGTGGAAATAGGAGCATATACATTAAGAAAAAGAATCTCATGGAAATGCTTGTATAGGTGTAACCGCCTGGGCGTTACCCTAATGGGATGGAAATATGATTTGTGGTATTTTCTAGTTATTTTTATGCTCAGCTCAACAACAGTCTGTTTTTCTAAGTTTACAATCGTTTAGGGTTTTTTGCTAGTGAAGAAGTAATTTTTGAAGTTAAACTTCAAACAAGCAGTTTTGAAGATATTTTAAAGATGAGAATAGACAAAAATAAATACTGAGTAAAAATGTCCTGTGAAGGCTGTGGTCTTTAATTAACCGTTCTACCTTAAATGGTGTTTTTTAAAGATTGGTTACTGTACTTTTATAGATCATGTGTGCTGAATATCCTTGAGTTACTCTTGAGAGCTTTCATTGATGACAGTTTGGTTTAATTTAGCTACCACTACAAAGAGATTAGGTTGTCAAGAAGATACCGTTGGAGGTTTAGGGATTGCTGAAATCCTTCTGAAATGAAAAGTAATATACACTGTAACTTTCTTTGATAGTTCTTTCATGAAGAAACTGGATGAAAATCAACCACAAGGGAACTTTTTTTTTTCCTGGACAAAAGAGAAAAAAATTCTTCTCATGTTTAGCATTTAATGAAAACTAAAAAAAACCCCCCCAAACCACCCCCAATCTAAAAAAAAAAAAGAGGGGGAGGGATAGGGAAGGAAGTTGCAGCTACTAACTTAACTCTTTAATGCTGCTTTTTAAAAACTGTAATAGGCCATCCAAACTTCAGTCACTGTAAGTAGACTGATAGTTGAAGGTATCCTCCTATCTAAATATCATTTTGCTTATTTCTGTCTACACAGATGTGACCACTCAGGTCTTTGCTCCGTTAATTTCTTTTAATAGTTCAGTAGCTGATGCAATGTAGTCACAGATATAAAGTCAAGCCTAAACCACAGAGGAATATTGTTTAAGGAAAAGGTCCTTTTCTGTCCTGTTTAATGGAGCCTACATTTTGGGAAAGATGAGAAAATATGAAGCTTGTACAAATATTTTTGTGTGTCTGCTTCACAAACACATCTGTAAAATAAATCTCACAAATAGTTTTCAAAGTTGAAATGTAATTTGCATCTTTGCTGTTATTGCAAATGCCACTTGTTTGAGTCTTTTTAGATGTGAGTTTAGAGATCATGAACAATGAGGAGTTGGTAGCTTGAGAAATGCTGTTTCCTACAGGAGAGAAAAAAGTATAACACAGAAGTGCTTCCTAAAGTGTCTAGTCAGTATGGATTTCTTCCCTGGTAGAGGAAGACCTTTGCCAGAAGTTCATCCTCCAAATCCATTTAATGTGTGACTCTGCAGAGAGCTAATAACCTTCGCCCCAGCTAATGCTGGTGATTTTGATAGGACATTTGTTGAACAGAGTCAGTCAAGATAAACAAATGTAACTCTTTTTCATTATTAAATTGACTTAAATGAGGAATCCAACACTGAAATAGTCTGTATAATTTCATTTTCTAGGTCTCCTTTTAACAAAGATGATTCATTTGATTGGTCTGTATGTGTAACTGTTTGAGCATCCTTTAATATATATGGTCACTTCACTGTATTTGAGCACTCTCAGTTGGTAATGGGAATATGCCAGGAAAACCTGTGAAACTTGATACCTTCTATAATTTTAGACAGAGATTGTCAGCGGTATATAGTGCTGTCCTACACACAGTCAATACTAAAAACATTTTAAAAAGGTTAATGTCACATTTCTAAGCCAAAACTTTAAATTTTTGTTAGTTCTAAGCACAATAATAGTAAATAATAAAATGAGTATGGCTGGATTTTCCCTTTTAGTTTTGTTTTTGCTGCTTATATTTGAAGAAATCTGACTGTCCCAGTGCTACGATAAGCATAATCCTTGATGTCCCATAAGGAGACTTTAATTCAAAGTCATCTATTGTACTTTGTTTAAGATTAACTAATCCTCCACAAAATAGTTTATTCTATTTTTCCACTTCAAATAACATTTTATTGTGCTGTATATGAATTCAGAATAGTTGCAGTTTTCCAACATACAAACCTCAACAAAAGACAGTTGTAATTAATTTGGCCTCACAGTCTGGCCTTGTACTGTGCTCAAACTGTCTGCTGAAGTCGCAAATATGAAAACTGAGCTTCTTGTCCACATAAACAAAATATTTTTTTGAATGCAATTGTAGAAAGATACAGGCCAGTTGGAGGGTAACTGAAAGCATGAACTTGCAATTTCTGACAATTTTTTATAATCTCTAGTGGTTTCATCTGTCTTGGGCAGTGTTTTAAAAGCTGTTTCCCAGAAAATTGTTTACAGCACTTTGTATCTTTTTTCCTAAATAGCTGTGAATCTGTAGTTGTATGTGCTGTTAGCCATCTTGTGCAGTGAGCTGCATTATCTTGTAAACATTTTGCTTTATCCTGTGAATTTCGGCAGATTGGTACCAAAGAGCTATAATTCAGTTGGCATAGTTTCAAGCAAACTGAATCATAAATGGCTATGGAGAGTTTTCATTTTACGTAAGAACGTGTGGAATTTGCCCACATAATCCCCAATAACCTAATCTGCTCCTGCCGTAGTTCGCTTGCGCCTTTGTCTCAGATGGAGCTCATATGCTGAGAAAAAGCAACAATAAAAAGGGACAGTAGACCTCAGAAGCATTCACAGTAGTATAAAAATGCCAGTATATTAGCCATCTATAGCGGGGAATCTAGTTGTGTCCTTGAGTCCTTTTTGTATGATCAATTCTGAGATTATTTTTTGGTCCTTTACAGAAACTAGATCAAGGTCTTGCTCACGCTATGCTGAATAAGAGCAGCCAAACGCTGGAATTCCTGTTTGTACATAATATTCCTCCACGTGAGGAACTGCACTTCGTATTTGTTTGCAGATCAAAGACAAGCATCAAAATGCAGGTTTATTTATAAGTAGCAGCAGGCAGCATTGAGCTTGAAAAAAGTAAACTTGACCCATCACAGAGCTGCATTTCTAGCTATCTAGCTGACTACTAGTTACTGTAAAACTGAACAGTTTGTAAGTTCCCTAACCTTTAAAATGGCATGGTGTAGTTTAAGCCTATGTTTTCTAGCACAATATTTGGTCTAGATCTGTTCAGTCTGAGCAGCAGTATTTGAAGTCTTTGTGGGCTGCAGTTTATATTAAAATGTATGGGGGACTGGAGGAAACATTGTAGAATTCAGTGGCTGGTGCAGTAGCTGTCTCTGATTTAAACCCCTGAACAACACAGGAGATGCTTGAGAAATTCTTTATTGTAACTGGAACATAAAATGAGCCTTCTTCCTACATAAGGCAAATCCCAAATCTCTCTGGAACTTTAATTGACTCAGAATGTGATTAATGTAACTTAATTGTCTTGACTGTACATACATCAGGCACATCACCACCATCTGAGTCCAGGGTGCATTGAATCGCTGTCTAATTTCCAAAGGCACTTTAAAGGATGTCATCCTCTTTGTCTAGACACTGACACCTTTTAAGATGAGGAATACCATGTTCAGCAGGAAGACTGAAACCCGTGTTGCACCTTGTTTATAGCAAAGATCTGATCGCTGCCTACAATACATTAGACACATCAGAATGGCATTTTCATTCATCGGCTCCTATCTGAACTGTCACTTTCAGAAAAATTGGAGAGACTCCAAAACCTTCTACCTTTTTAACCTGAAATGAAAAAATGTATTAAAAATATTGTCCATTAATGGACAGCAGCACATGGCAATAAATTGTAAAGCTGCTTTCTGATGCAATCTTAAAGAATAAAGCAGAAGTACAGTTGATTCACTTACACTTTCTTTGTGTAAGCTCAGCCATAAAGTTTGAAACTGAAAGTAATTTTTCTATAACCGGTGATTTAGCTGCCTGTCCCTCCCTCTTCCAGGTCATTAAGTAGGTGTTGATGTGTTTTTGTTTGTTTTTAATATGTCTGTGCAATAAGAATATAATAGATTTCAATTTTTTATCAGTTTGCTCCTGAAATGGAGTATAAATACATTGCACCATGAGGTACTGAATAGTCCAGGGATTCAAATAGGTGACAATACTAGCATATGAATTCAAATGTATACACACATATACACTTAAAAGGACATTTGAATTTTGACACAAAGTATTAAAGACATGAAATTCATGGTTACAAGTGAAATGTACCATATGTCCTCCAGCACTTAGACACAAAGAGCACATTAGCTGAGTAATTAAAGGGCACCCTGTGGTGGCTAGGTGGTGGAGGACATATGGTGTATCATGACTAACCATGAATTTTGAAGTTCATATTGTTTTTGATAATAACCTTGTTCTTTGTATTTAATACACTGTAATTTCTGTGTGTTAGTGTATGTTTCAGTTGTGTTGGATGTCTCAGTTTCAGTACAGAGTTTTTCTGAAATTGTCAGCCTGACAAATATGTGTTATTTTAGAATCTCCTATTTTAATCTAAAATGACTTAAAACATTGGGGTCACAGAGCACTGACTTGTTGATAAAGGGGCAGCACATGTGTTTGTAGCTTTCTTCTGTTTCACACTTATATTTCATTATTACCAGTGCTAAAGACAACATGTGACATGGAGACACTTCCAAAATGTAGATTGTTGCAGGCAGATTCTGCAGATTCCACCTCCTCTTGAAAGCAGAGCAACTCTTTTTGCCTCTTCCTCTTTGTCACTCATAGCAAATATCATGCAGCCAAAATTCAGCTGAGAATTTTGCTGATGATGTACAAAGTGAAATAGAATCTACTTTGCACAACTTCAGGTGAAAGATATCTAGCTGGAACATAACAAAAACATTGATTTATCTGTAAACATGCGTTATTCAGGGACCCAGAATGGTTTAAGACAGTTTATTTACATAGTTGAATTTCTAAACATAGCTATTCTCTGGAAAAGCAAGTATCTGTTAGAGATGTAAGATCTGTGTATAAATAAGCCCTTTGTCTTTAAGCAAAAAGAACAGCTCTGAAAGTTTTATTCTAAGACAGCAAAATCAAATAGCTGTCTCAGCATGAACTGTTAGTTGAAACCACTCATTTGCCATGTTTTTCATCTGGATGTAGCTGATCAACGTGAAACTTGAGGCTGACCTTGGGGAAACTACAATGAGGTGATGACTACTTGGCTAGATTTAGGTCTACAAGACTTAGGTTTTAGGATGATATTTGCAGCTGAGATTCTTGAAACTCCTAGGGTAGTGGTGGAGGCACTAATCCTGTTCAATACTAAATTTCCACTGGCAGACTCCTAACAGCTATGTTTTTGATGTGTGTGCATGAACACGCTGAGCCAGTCTGTGCCAATTGCACAAGAAATTCTTGTCAAGAGATAATTTAGCTAATGTCCAGGGCAACTGAGCATCATGCAGCCACTCACTCCCCCATTCCCCCCCAGCGCTGAGAAGTGGAAAAGAAAGCAAAGGTGCCCCTCGCTCTCCCCTTCCCCCCAGCTCTGGGAAGGAGGAATTAAAACAAAAGTCCCAGGAAACTGGGAGAAGGACAGGAAGGGATGTCCTCACCCATTGTGGTCACAGGCAAAAGACAGACTCGTTAGGGGAAGAAAAAAATCTGTAAATTTAATACAGACACTAACAAAGCCACTTAACAGGGTAGGACTGTGAGAAGCATTACCACATTTTGAAAACACCTTCTCCCATCCCTGCCTTCTTCCTGGGCTCAGCCTTGCTCCCACTATCTCTACCTCCTCTCCCGCAGCGGGGCAGGGACAGGGAATGGGGGGTGCGATCAGTCCTGCTGCTTCTTCCTCCTTGCAGTAGGGGGGGAAGTTCTGGCATTCCTCCCCTGTTCCAGCACGGTTCCGCTCTCACAGGAGACAGTCCTCCACAAACCAACTCCAACATGAGTCACTCCCATGGGCATGTGGGTCACCCTCACATGCTGCAGTCCTCCCAGCACCCAACTACAACAGCGGGGCCTTCTTCCCTCAGGGTCCCAGCTTTCTTCAGGCACAGTCACCTGGGTCAGTGTGGGGCCCCCACAGTCCATAAATTGGTATCTGCTCCACTGTAGACATCCATGGTGGGGGGGAGCAGCAGCCCTGCTGTCTCACCATGAGATACAGGGGAGTCTCTGCCCCGGTGCATGTCCCCCTCTTCCTCCTCCGCTCTTCCACTGACCTCGGTGTTCATACAGATGTTCTCTTCACAACTCCTCCTCACAACTCCCACTGGTCCTCCCAGGTTGCTCTTCTTAAACACGTTACTGCAGAGGTGCAGCTAATTGGCCCAGCTGTGGTGCAGAGGCAGGTCCGACTTGGAGCCAGGGGAGCTTTGAGAAGCTTCTCACAGGGGAGCCACTGCTGTTGTGCCCCCTCCCCTCTTACCAAAAAGCCCCACCACACACAAAAACAACCACTTCCAAATGTATAGTAAAGCACAATTTTTCTCTCTCTTATTCCCTAATATCTCAGAAATTAAGGCTTTTACTTAGAATGTAGGAACTTGAGATTATTTTTTTTTCTCTATTTATTTTTTTCCTATGGGGCTCTTTGAAGTCCCAAGAAAGTAATCTATTTTCAAAACAGTTCCACTTTGCATCAAATACTTAAACTTTCATAGTATCAGAGACATCAGCTGACCCAAAATATTTCTTTTTATACAGTGAAGATCTCTTGTAAAATATAAATATGTTGCACAGAGTGGAGTCTGAAAACTATATATATATACACACTATATATATATAGTCACCAGGCTGGAGGCAGGGAGTTAGTCATTCTCCCAGGACATGAAAAATACAGATTTGGTTCCTTCAGACTGTTCAGAGCTTTGAATCCAGTACCTCCTACTCCCAGTGTGAGTAATCCAACCATTACACTGCTACAGAAAAGTGGGGCATCAGCACCAAAGAATATAGTCCTGATCAAATTTGACTTTCCAAGTGTCTCTGGGAGACTTTAGAGAGGTTCAGGTAGTTGTATGCTAAAATCAGATCATGGAGATTCAGCTCAGGACATTAATGCCTAACTCCAGAACTTTTGAGTTGCTTAATAGTTTTTGGTGTCTTCAAGGTTAGGTAGTCCAGAAAAAATCGGTGTACTGGAGAGTTGCTCAGCGCTCTGGTTGGCTTCAGATGCATAAATGTACTGGATTTGAGCTTCATGGCCTAATTCCTTCCTGCTCCATTTGGACAGAGTTCTTAGCACTCATTGCAGCAGGGAATGAGAGCAGCTCAACCAAAAAGATAACCTGCATCTTGAGAGGTGGAAGATTTGAATTGAGATCCACTTGGGCAAAGAAACTAATTGAATGTGTGTTTGGCACTCCACAGTAATGTTCAGTCCTTTACTCCACTGGGTAGAAGATGAAACTTCATTCTTAAGTTTAGTCTCATTTCAATCTTAACTATTAAAGATGGTGTTAAGTGCTCAATTCCAGAACATACCTAACCAGTGCTGCATTAATTGTTTGGAAACAAAAGCACATAGAAAGATATCCCATATTTCTCAGATGAGAAACCAGTTTTTTTCTATGCAATGTACTTCTGCATTTGGTAGGATTGTCAGCTTCATGCTGTGTATCATGATGGAAATTGAACTAGCAAAAGTTTTCAAACTCCTATGTTGCTATTCATCCAGTTACCTTTTCTGGTTTTTCTTTTATTTGAGTGGGTGTTAAGCTCACTATCTTAAATAGAAAAATGTTTAATTTAGCTGTGGGATATTTTTTGTAGAAATTAAGCACTTGCCTGGGCCTAGAACAATTATAGTCTGTAATATCTGGGTAATGTAATGTAGTCAACTGTAACCTTTAATTAGATTTGCCTTCAGAACACTGCCAAGTGAGAATCTGAATTCAGACAAGTGTCCAGATCTGCTTCTTGGCATCTTCTTTCAATATCTGTGAGAGCTTATTTTCAGCTTGTTATGCTGTTAGCCCTACATGCTCTGTTACTGTTAGTAGAAGTTGTACAAGAAGGGTTTCACTTCTAAAGGGTTGTTTTACAAACTAACTTTGCTGGAATCAAGATTTCCTGTTGCCAATTTCTATTGATTTCATTTTCAAGGCTAATGAAAAGAAACTTGCATGTTAACAACAACAAAGTTATAAATATTTAGCCTTCTGATCTAGGGAAGCCTTTCTTGATCTTTATGATGTCTCATTCTTCTTGGGTTTTCATATACAAAAATTAATATGTAAGCTCTTTCAGGCTTGGAGTCTGTTATTTCTGTCCGTTTGTGCGACATTACACTGTGTTTCTATCTGAACAGAGCATGTCTTGAAGAGAGAAGAACTATCTAGGAACTCTTTCATGAAGTGTTTTAGAAATAGAAGAGATAGATTTTTCTAAATCTGGACCTTTTTTTTAGCAAATATTTCTACAAGGTTTCACTGGCTCAAAATTTCCTAAGTTCAGAATGGACTTCTGGTGAAAAGACTCATATCCCAGATACTGCTTCTTGAAGATATAGAAGACACTGGCTCAAATACTTTGTTGGCTTTATCATAACTAAGACCTTGAACCAGAGCCTGTTCTACCACACACAGGAGCACCCATTGCCAGGCTCTTGGCTCTTTTGGGATTGTGTCTCATGCTGGTTCCCTGGAGAGGATTTGTTTAAATAGGTGTTCATTTGGTGGGAGTACAACTTAAGTCTCTTTGCGTTTTCTAGCCACTGAGCAATGAGCTTCTTTCATATGTTTGCTGATTCCCCCCCTCCCCTACTTTATTTCTTGTGAAAAAAAGTTTTGAAACATTTTGGCTCATGCATAGGTGTAATGGAAAGTGCAGCATTTCAAAAGTCAAATAAACAGTTTCATACTTTGTCATAGAAATGACCTCTTATGATGTTTGTATTTCTGTTAAACTACATGCCTTTTGTTCCTTAGTGATTCATAGCTCTTTTCTTCAGAAGTGAATTGAATATTTTTTCCCTACTATTGTTATATTGCATTGAGCTTTTTTTGTGCAAAGGAATATATTTTTGATAACCAATATTATTCTGATCCAGGAATTGGGATGTAATCTGTTTTGTACCTTCCATCCTAGGCTGTACTTGAACATAAACACTGGCAGCAGGTGTTGTCTTATTCTCTTGCTCCTTCTATGTTTCATCCCTCACCCTCCAATTACTCAAGCCTGTACTGGGTTTTTTGAAAGATTTTTGTTGATTTTAATTTTTTATAGAAAATTAGGAGTAAACTGTAGTATTCTACAGCAAACCAGCAGTGATTCATCTGTAAATTATTTGTGTAGTTAACAGTCTAAACACGTAAAAATGGAAAAACTGACATAGATAACTTCAGGGAAATGCTATGTAAAAAACAGCTCCCTGTTGAATGTGCAAGGCAGTGGTCAAGGTTATGCTAGTTGCATATTTTGCTGATCCCAGGGTCTAGCCAGGCAGAAATAAAGCACAAGAATATCTTCAGGATGTCCCTTTGGTTTAATGAAGAATTATGCTGATGCTCTGCAATGTTTCATCTTTGGGATTTAATCAAGGACATGAAATCTGAAAAACAAATAATGTTTCGTTTAGAGAAATTTATTTTAGAAACAACATTTTTGCTTTAAGAAGCTCATTGTTTTTTCCTTCTTGTTGAAAATGGTTGTGGGGGTAAATCAAAATCTTATGGGAAAAATAATCATGCTGAAATGACAACAAAGCCTACTTTTCTCTGTCTGGTAGTGGTGGCAATTATTAAGTACGGCAAATTTCAGCACTACTGAATTCCGATGCTGACTTTACCGTTTTCCTATTGCCATTTAAGGAAGTATAAAAGACTATTTTCATTTAGTAATGAGATGTGATTGAAAAAAGTAGCCTTGTTAGATTATTATCACTGGAAGATACCAAAAAAATTAATGGAAGTGTTCATATCTTTCATTTCTTTCTATGCAGTTATTCAATTGCAGTATTAACCTACTTGCAAATGCAGGGAAATGTATGTCAGAAGATTCAAACCTTTCACACACAAGTTAATTTTTTCCCCAATGCTGTTCCATTTAAATCAATGCCCGAAAGTTACTTTTAAGTCCTTTGTATCCTTTGGAGTATTTATGTAAGCTGTCAGGGAACCACCAACATTAAAGAAGCAAAATAACTCCTGCTTTGAACAGAATCCTAAAAATCCAGCAGAAACTTTATAATTGCTGTTAAGTATTCAAATGGAATTGTTTAATGAAGATGCTAGTAAGTGATTTTTTTTTTTTTTTTGAAGCAGCATGTCTCTTTAACATCACTCTTCTTAAGGCTGCTGTTTTTACAAAGAGAAAAAAATAAAGGCATTGTAAAGCAAAGTCTACTTGGCAATTTACAGGTCAGTGTGAATTGAGGACACACTGGCCCAAATTTTGCAGCTCAGGTGCCTGGACGATTTCTTAGGGATGTAGTCTGTTGAAAGGAAGCATCTGATCCTAAACACCATGCTGAAGCTGTGTCAGGAGTACTATGAAAGGTATCAAGTGTCATCTGCTGGCAAGTGTCCAACACATTTGCCTTCATGTATGGTTCCCTCTTACTTTGTAGCTAGGGTCCAGGAGTTCCCAGTGAAGTGGAGCACCTGAACACAACTGCAATTTTACTTTAGGCTTCTGATTTTTTTGCTTGCACATTTTTTGAAAGTCCAAGTGGGAGAAGTGGTGATGCACTTCTTAACTGCCCTGTAGAACAGAGCTGTGGTCCTGCTACTAGTTGTAATGTGTATTTCATATGTTATCATTTCTTTAATTTTTATAGCTACATTTATGAAACACTGTTGAGGGGATATAAGTGGGGATATATTTAACATTGGAGGGGAAATAGGAACCCCTGCTAGGTTCATACTAATACAGAATAGTTTGCCCAAATATGTGTATGACTGTGTTCATGTTCACTATTTGAAGATGCTAGTAGTGTATCCAGCTTCTCCACATCTGAGGGTCTGCCATTTAAACATTAAATAACTCCATTTTAAAAGTGGAGCTGTGTGGTAAGACCCCATCGCATGTTGTACAAACATATCTCACTGGCACTATCGTAGTGGCATGTGAGGCATTAGGAGCAAGACTAATGTTTTCTTATTTCTTTCTCTCCCATCCTGACATCCCCAGCTTAGTTTAAACCTTCATTTGTGTAACTCCATCATCTATCTCAGATATCTTATCTCAGTAAATGAAGCTCAAACTCAGAATATGTTATCAATAGGACTCTGATAATATTTGCAGATGTAGAGAGAAAGGATTTGGAAATTGTTTATATTGAGTATTGAAGTCACAGGCAGCATTTAAGAAAGCTATGACTGAATCCAGGCAGCATTCAACCTTAATTTCATCCTAACATTGAATTTTTTTCCCTCCAAGTCAGAGTTTACATAGCTCTAAATATTAATTTCATTACATGTATTTAGGAAGCAGATCAAATACTGTAAGTGAGCAATGATGATAAAATATTGGAATAACAGTGATATACTAGGGGTTTTTTAAACATCTATTTACAGAATGTTTTCTTCTCTAAGGATTAGGGGAATAGAGCAGGGATTTTTTTTATTTTTTTTTCCTGCTCCTTGATGAGTGTTAGTGAAGCATATTTGCTAACAGAGTTTGACATACAATATATTTCAGGTTTATGGTACCTTGTGGTATGGTAGTCCTGGTACAGTACCTTATGGCATTTTATTTAATATTTGTGAACTTTTCTGATTGCTTCCAAGATAATTTATTTTTATTGGCAGCTGGCTTTGTGCACTTGTATGGAAATGAAGCTGAAGCGGGATGCCTTTTTATATCTATAGACTTTCCAAGGTACTTAAAAATAATAATACGTTGTTCAGTTGCTCTTTGCTAGCAGGCATACCTTTAATCAGTTGAAAAGTTGGAAAATTCTCATCTAGAATAGTTATGTGCTATGAAATTAAGATAAAACCAATAAGATACCATAGAAATGCTCTTAGAAATCTTAAGAATCTAATGTTCCAACAGTCATTTTCAGTCCATCTGCATGGTTCCAAAATAACATTTTTTTTCTATTTAAGCCATGAAGGGTGGACTCAGCACAAGATATAAATGTTCTTTCTTGCTCTGCATTGATAAAATGTTTCTTAGTTATCTTTTTACCTTTTTTCTTTATATGCATCAGTTAGTGTACGCTTCACCCCTATAGTTCCTATTTGTTTGCTGACAAGTGTAATTGCAAATCCCAGAGCCATCAGCAGCTCTGGCTTTATAGAACCTTATTTAAATCACAGTTTAAATCAAATATGAAGCAACACTGTTTTGTTTTTTTTTTTTTTTTATAGTGTTATTTCTCGTTTGATGATAAGAGGGATGACTTCTCAAATAAAGACAATATGTGATGTCCTTTCCCACATAGAAAATACATTATTTTAATAATTTTAAAACTATCCCTATTTTAATTTAGAAAATACTTGCAGCATTGCAAGTAGGTTTATTAAGATTTTCCTTTAACTGAACAAACACTACAAAGGTGTACAACCTTTTTCTTCAGCAGATGTTTTGCTGTTTCATCACTGATTTTAATTAAAAAGCACGTTCCTAGCTATTGTATTTTATATGGCCCAGTTGTGTATATGGATCACTTTTAAAACGTCTTCACCCCTGAGGAGCAGATGGTTTAAAAAGCAAGCCTTAGTGAGACAAAATCCAACATCTCATTGCTTTCATTGTTCAGAGCCCTGCCCTTGTTTCTCGTGGTGTGCTCCCTAGTGCTCTGCCCAGCCAACTTTGAATTTGCTTAAATGGAGTAATTTCTTTTGCTTGTCTTGGGAAACCATATCTGAAACTGTATAAGAAACCCTATTGAACTAGCTTGGCTCTGTACTAAAATGTTGCTTCCTATTTCTTTATTTATTATTATTGTTTTTCTTTTGCTACAAAGCAAAAGATTCTTTAATAATTGTCTAATTTTACTCGTTATATTCCAAGTTATTGGTAAGATTTGTAGTGAGTCTCAAGAGAGATAGAAGATGATAAATATAGGTGAACAAACAGAAAAGGCAAAAAAGGGGAACTAAAACTAGCAACCCCAAAAGGAATAAAATGGGTCTATTGGAGACAATGGGTTAAGTGTTGGAACACAAAGAGGTATCTTATATGTTTCCCTCATTCTAAATATACTTTAAATGCCAAAATAATCTCCTCTTCTGTCCTTACAAATTGATTCCAATTTGTTAGTCAAAGACTGTAATGACATGATTCAAACCGTAGTCTTGTTCCACTAAGCAGTTTGGTACAGCGTTTTTTTATTAATTATATTCAGACTGCAAGAACTGTCAGAATGTTAAAATTCCTAAGGATAGTTTGCCAACATCTATCACTGGATTAGAAACAGCTCTGCAAAACCTTCAGCAAAGCAGATAATATTCCATCATAAAATCAATAAAACTAAGCATTGTCAGCATAGTGCTGACAGTTTCAGCTAAAACAATTTATAATTTTTAAAGAAGATATATTGTAAATAGAAGATAAGAGGCTTTTTTTCTCTTGGTCCATCTTGAAAGATACAGCCAGTAAACAGAACCCAGATGTAAACATTTTGCTACTGGTTTGTCTATGTCAGCCCTGCTTAGCCTCTCTCTCTTTACCTAAATATTCCCTACCACAGTTTTCTCAGTTGCATGGTAGAGTTTATCTTTTGTGGACAGTGCAGCATGCTATACCAATCACCTTGCTAGTTACATTGGTTCTACACAAGAAAGTTCAAGGGCCTATTTCCTCTCCTCTGTCACTGGAATAGCTGCTTCTAGGAAGACTGAGAAATGCCAGAGGAATGAAACAATATCTGCACTGATAAGAATGCAGAAAGTGCTATCTCCTAGACGCTAAGAATATCATGTACCACTCTGGTCATCTGGTATTGCTTCTCACAGGGAACAGATTTTAGAGTAATACTCTCATAAATTCTGCAATGAGCTCAAATTGTTGGTCTGAGTTATATTGTATCTCCAAGGAAGACTTCCTGTCTTGATTTACAGATGTCAGGTAATAGAGGGGGAGTAACTGAATCTCTCAAGAATTTTTTTTTTTTTTGGTGGTCAGTAGTCTTCATGTTTGAAAATGCACACCTGGTTCTTAGTCTGAATTACTTGAGTTTCAGTTTCCAGTCTTGGGCCTTCACTAGCCTTTATTCAGTTGAAGTTATGAATGCTGCCTTCTTCTAAATGTGGTAATATAACTCCTAGCCACCTTTTGGGTAAACTAAACTGATTTTTTTTGTAGACGTGTCTAACAGCAGCTACTGCAGGCCATGTAGAGCTACCCGTGGATGTGGGTGAGCTAGCCTGGGTACTACTGTTAATATGATCTCTTGGGCAGTCAGTGTGAGCTTGCAGGCACACCCATAAAGCTAGATATCTTCCTGGGCTTTTACTGCTCTGCTGCCTGAGCATGGCCATGGTATTTACCAGCATGCAAAGTTAAAGCCAGGCTATATTCTCCAGTATCAGCAATGACTGTACTCTAGACACTCCCTTTCAGTGAGACAGATATGAAATATGATTTGCTTCTGAACTTTTTAATTCTTTCAACTTTTTTTTTTTGAAAGGTGGCTATCAAAACATTATTCTGTCAGGTGGTGAAGACCTGAACTCATTACATGTTTGTGATCTATATTCTTTTTTGCTATTCTTTGTTTGTCCATTGAAGATCTTATTAATGTAGTTCTTTCATCCTGCTCAGTGTCTCATTATTCTAGAGTAAAATAATTGCTGTGTGATTTACTGTTTCTTCTTAGTCTAGGATCTTGCATTTAATATTTAAAACGACAGTTGTGTCCTGAAGAACTGGTACTCGCTAAATCCAGAGACAGTTTTGAGCTAGATGGACCACTGACCTAACCCAATGTGACATATCTTATATTAAAATATATGTACCAGTGATTTCTCCACATCATTATTCTTAAAGATTGGTGTCTTCTGCAGATGTTACCAGGCACAGACCTTGTTTTCTTGTAGTTTATTAGTAAAGCTGTCAAAGAAAAATAAATTTCCATGGTGCCCACCCTAGAAATATTTAATGAATGATTCTTCAAGTACAGAAACTTTTCTTACTCCATCAGTGTAGTCAATTTAATTAAAGAAAATGGAGATTAAAGAAAATGGAGAAATTAAATTAATTAAAGAAAATGGAGAAAATGTCAGATACACTGACATTTGTACAGTGCCGTTTTCATTCCAAATATTATGTGAGAGAAAGCCAAATACCTTGTGAAACTGAAGAGCAGTGTGTTGATAGAGTGTCTGTCTTTGCCTCATGAAGGATAGACCCTCACACCAGGACATACCCAGCTAGCTACAGAAGTGAAAACAGTACAGCTGCTTCTGTGTGGTGCTGTCCCTAACCTCTAGCCTTCCTGAAAAGTGGGATTTATTCTGTTTGAGGTCAGTACTTTGATAAGGCACACTGTTTCCAGGACCCAAGTTAGGATTTCTGTAGCCTTATTGTTAACTCAGAGCTTTCTTAGATGGCATAACTTTGTTTTGTGTAGATACCCTGCTATCTTTATGAAACTGTAATCTTGTTTCTTTGAAATTACCTGTTCACTAGTAATTATCATTGTTTTCTTTCTTCCTGATTTTTTGCATATCTCCTGTACATTTATCTGTGGATTGTACATGAGAAATAAAAGTTGGTTGTTTGAATATTTTTGCATTTTAACTCTTTTCATAATATTTTTATTGATGTTATACGAATCCTCGGAACCTCTTCCTGTTCATTATTAGTGGTTGGATACTGATTTGGATGAACCTTTGGTCTGTCCTAATGCAGCAGGTCTTACACAAACATATACATTCTCTGTGTCTTGTCTTTTTTTTTTTTTTTTTTTTTTCCCTCCTGTAATTTATGCCATTGGGTATTTGGGCCATCTGGAAGACTAAATATTTGTGAATGTGTTACACCTTGAAGATTCATCCAGATTCTAGAAAGAAGTGTGATGAGTCACTCAGTGAGAAACCCATGTTCTTGTTTGGATTTTGACTGTAACTGTGTGCAGTTGTAATAATTTTCTTCTGTAACTTAAAGGCTTATTTTTCAAAGCATCTTTGAACAAACATTTGGGAGCAATGATTTGCCAAACTGTAATTAAAAGGAAATAGACTCATTCTGAGAAGTGTAAACAACGTGCTAAAGATAATAAAAATAGGGTCCTTAAACTGATCAATCTTGAACTCAGAACAAGACTTGAGTTTGCAAAGAATTTAATTGCTGGGGTGAGACCCAGCATCTCACAGGACTATGCATTTAGTGTCCTGCAGTAACACGTGCAGTTTCTATGGGTTTGCCAACAAATTCATGGAATTTTTTGTCCTCAGCTGTATCAGCTCCCTGTTGCTCGTTAACATACTTTGCCAGGAAATTCATGGCATTTTTAGGTCATCAGCTGTGTATTAATCAACTCCCTGTTGCTTGTTAACGTACCTCCTTTTTCCTATCTGTGATCACAATTTTTTGCTTTACAAATAAAATTTGAAAATAAAACCTTGGTCTACCCAAAACTAAAATCAAAACATCCTTTTTCTTAAAAGCAAAGCAATAATTGAAGCTGTGGATTTCTTATAACACTGTTCTCAGAAGCACTTCGTAGAAGCTGTTATCTTGAATCTGAGAACTGTGGGTCCATATTTTCATACTTAACCATCTTCTCATGTTTTCTGATTGTCTTCTCTGATCTTAATTCTTTGTTAACAGCTTCCAGTAGTTTAATGTATTTTCATTCATCTAAGCAATCTCATCAGATACAAGAAGTGGAAGCAGGGACAGGTGGCCTGGGAGGAATACAGAGATAGTCTCCAAGCATGCAGAGATGGGGTTAGGAGAAAACTAAGGCCCATCTGGGGCTGAATCTGGTGAGGGACATAAAGGGCAGCAAGGAAGACTACTATAGATGTATCGGCAGTGGAAAGAAGACTAGGGAAAGTCTTCTGCTCTTGAATGGGGTGGGGGACCTGGTGATAAAGACATAGAAAAGGCTGAGGAACTCTATGTCCCCTTCTTCTCAGTCTTTACTGTTAAGACCAGCTTTCAGGAATCACAGGTCCCTGAGATCAGAGAGAAAGTCTGGAGCAAGGAATACTTGCCCTTCATGGGGGAGGACCAGGTTAGGGAACATCTAAACAAATTCAAAGTCTGTGGGACCGGATGGAATACAACCTGAGTGCTGAGGGAGCTGGTAGATATAATTGAGAATCCGTATTTGATTGTCTTTAAAAGGTTGTGGTGATTAGAAGAGGTTCCTGAGACCTGGATGTCACTTCTGTCGCCAAGACAGAGCATCTGCATCCAGGGAACTACAGGCTAGTCAGCCTTACTTCAGCCCCTGGGAAGCTAAAGGAGCAAATCCTCCTGGAAGCCTTTTCCAGACACATGACGTACATCAAAATGTTTGGGATTAGCCAGCATGGATTTACGAAGGGGAAATCATGCTTGAACAGCCTGATAGCCTGAGATGATTAGCTCTGTGGATTACAGGAAAGCAATGGATGTGTTGATCTTTTCTCTAGCAAGGCTTTCAACGGTCTCTGGGAACATTCTCAAAAATGAATTGAAGAGGTATGGGCTAGTCTATCTGGAGGCCAGTCACTAACGGAGGGCCCCTAGGATTGATACGTGGGCCAATACTGTTTAATATTTTCATTAATGACCTGGAAAATGGGGCAGAGTGCACCCTCAGGAAGTTGACAAGTGTTACAAAACTGAGAGATGTGGCTGATAGACCAGATGTTTGTACTGCCATTCAGAGGGACCTTAGCAGGCTGCAGAAATGGGCTGACAGGTATCTTGTGAAGTTCAACAAAGGGAAATGCAAAGTCCTGCCCCTGGGTATACATAATCCTATGCACCAGTACAGGCTGGGGTGACTGGCTGGAAAGCAGCTTTGCAGAGAAGGATCTGGGAGTCCCTGTGGACATAAGCCGGCAATGTGCCATTGTGGCAAAGGTGGCCAACAGCATCCTGGGCTGCATTAGGATGAGCATTACCAGAAGGATGAGGGAGATGATCCTTCTTCTCTGGACAGCACTGGTGAGACATATCTGGAGTACTGTGTCCAATTCTGGACTGCCCAGTGCAAGACAGACATGGACAGGTCAATACTCACAAAGATCACAAAGGACCAGAGCATCTCTCATGTGAGAAGAGGCTGATAGAGCTGGGACTTTTGAGTGTGGAGAAGAGAAAGCTTGGGGGATCTTATCAATGTCTATAACTACCTGATGTTGGAGACTAGAGAAGACAGAGCCAGGTTTTTCTTATTTGTGCCCAGTGACAGGACAAGAGGCAGTGAGCACAAATGAAAATTCAGAAAATTCTATTTAAGTGTAGGAAAAAGCTATTTTAATGGTAAAGGCAGTCAAACACTGAAACAGGTTGCCCAGAGATGTTGCAAAGTCTCTATTCTTGGAGATATTTAAATCCCCTGGACACATTCCTGAACAACCTGCACTAGCTGACCCTGCTCTGAGGAGGGGGTTGGACTAGACAATCTCCACAGGTCCCTTCTAAGCTGAACCGTTCTGTGTTTCTTTAAGACTAGGAAGAAAAATGAATGAGAAATAAAAGATTTTCTTGGTTAGACTAACAGCTTGCTGTTTAACTTAAAATATGTACAGTCATTTTTCTCTGAATCACTTTTATAATTATTTTGATATATTTTGTCATGTATTATCATTTTGAAATATTGGCTCATTCAGAGACAATTTTTTTGTTTAAAAAAATTGAGTCTTTTTGTTATATTTCCAGGATGTGCAATGAAAACATGAGAGAGAAAATTTGTCTATGTATTTTCTAAATATCTTTTATATTTCCTCGCACTATGAAAGAAATCTAATTGTCTTATAAAGAAATATCTATCATTAAGTTATTTTTTCTGAGTAAAACTGTCAGACGTAAAATGTTTCTCTCATAATTTATCTCCATGTTTAATTTTTTATTTTATTTTATACATTTGTTAACCATGAATGCTGGGCTTCACAGGATTTTTTTAATTCAAATGCACTAATGTAGGAATATTAAACAGTGAAACATTTTTCTGAGCATGCTTTTGGCATAAAGTTTATATAGGCCTTTATAATAGGATAGAAATTTCTGTAGGTTATTTAGAAAACTATACCTTTAACTGGAAATGTAACTTTTGTGGTAAATTGCTGGATAGGCACAGGTGTAGTTTCACACTGGGTTTCTCTGTATGCCAGACCTGTTTATGAGATGTTCTTTAGCCATTCTGCACTTCCCTGCCAGTATGTTTTTTCTCTTCTCTATTTCTGCATTATCCTTTTGATATCGGGTTATAAACTGAAAACTGAGGTGGTTTAAGGGGTATGGAGTATTTTTAAGTCTTTTTTAAGCCTCTAGATCACTTTGGTGGTTAGTTTAGAGTCTAGTTCTACAGATGGGGGAAGGATGTGGTTGGAACACCTTAATTTGACCATGTAGCCTGATAACTTCAGTCATGTATCATGCTTCTACATTATTTTTTTTTTTCTGTAAACTGTATGACTTTGTGTACATGTGAGAGTGTGTATAGATCTCTTGGTAATTGTAAGAAGAAAAAAATGTATTCCAATTATTAATTTTTATTCATGTGCAGAACTGCATCATCCAAGCTCAAGTCTGCAAGTTGTTAGCTATGTTGAATCAGGATGACCATGGAAAGTACTAGGCAATGATCAAGCCTCATTAAAGTGAGGAAGTTTTGCATCCTGTGTAATGGCAACTTTTATGCAGTGAATGGCTCTTTTTTCCATTTATTTTTATATTCTTGTTTTTGTCTCTCATTTGGTAGTAAAACTACTCGAATTTACCTCTGTAACACAATCCTTTTTGCTTTAGTTAAAAATCAGTCTTTTTTTCCTCAGTCAAAATCAGGAAAATATGTGGATTAAATGGTCTCACTTGCTGACTGGGAAACATGAAATGAAAGATATACTGTCTCTTTGATACCCACTCAAGATAAAATTTTATTTTTCTACATCATCCCATTTTGATAGAAGATACCACTAGTTTTCCTTTTGACGTATCTGATTTAGAATTTGTGTGATTTTTTTTCATCTTTATCAGAATTTTTGTTTCAACTTCATTCTAAAAAAGAACAGAAATCTAAGTCAAGATATTAACCTTTTTAGTTGATAATTATGCTCTTACAAAGTTATTACTGACTGTATAATCAAAGTAGTGTCAAAAACTGACAAGAAATCTGATGACCAAAAAAGAGTTCCCCTTGTACTCCCCTTGTACAGCCTTCTGTCTCATGAGGGAGAAAGGCCATTCAGGGCATTCTTCCTCTTTTTTATAATTTATTCATCTATTTGTAAATTCTAAATGTCACTGCTTGGAGGCTAGCTTTAGGATTGGGTAGATTTGGTTTATAAACCTTGACGCGTCAAGGTTTGCAATACTTTGGTGGTGGGAAAAATGTGTGTTTGGCAAGATTGGTGATAACATTATTTACTAATCACATTTTTTCAAATTCTTTTGCTTATAATGCAGTAATTGCTTACCTTGCTATGAAGCACTGTGGTACCATATGTGTCTGCATATACAAGACTGTACCGTGAAAGAAATCCTTGGAGAGGGAGCTATCTAAGTAGTAGGAGGACTTGCTTTCTGCCTTCGACTCTGTTGTATTTTGTTCTGTTACAGGAATGAACTGCTTTCTGCAGTCTTGGTGTGAAGATAATATTTCTGAAAGTATTGCCCTACACTGAGTTTGATCATCTTATTTCAGGCCTTTGGAAATGTGTAAAATAAAAAATTTTACATCTTTTATATATGCGTATCTTAACCCAGTAGAATTACTTTCTTCTCCAGGTTGGACACAACCTTTGGGTCCAAAATCTCTGTTTCCAGGAAAAACATGATAAAAAAAGCTGAGCAACATCTACCATTATTACTGGTTATTGTTATTCACACCTGCAAGTCTTCTAAGGTTGTGAAGGTGACCTAGGTGGAACTGTAGTAATTTTTGGAGCATAGTAATGTGGAGTATTACCCTCTGTATTCTTTTTCCGGGTCACTGTCTAAGCCATTCCAAATACCTTCAGAATGTCTGGATTTGCGTACTAATTAGTCCAAATCAAATATTCATCAAATCCGTGTTGATGGGATTGGTTGAAGATCTGATTAACCTTCAAGTGGCTCAGTGACTAAACACAGGTTCCTGTCTAGCTGACGGGATAATTTCCCTGCTATATATATTTCTTGTTCCTCCAACATAAAATTATTCCAAAGAGATGCCCAGTCTGAGTCTTCTTTGCCCTTAGTTAGGGACAATATAAAAATCTAAAATAGAGCAAAACTATCTTCTTAATAGAAGAAAGAATAAGCCATATTTTTAAACAAAAGGAAGACTTTTTTCTTTTCAGGGAAAAGATGAGGCTATGAAAAAGCTGAAGGTTTTTTCATGTATTATTCTTATAAACCTATTACTATGGTTCACTAAGATTCATCATTGAAGGTTATAGTCATGTTATAATAGAAAGAAAGCTATGTGGAAGGAGAAAAGTGAGTTTGCACATGGTGTGTGTGGGAGCAGGTCATTTCCATTAAGCTCACTGAGGCCCGCTGAAGGGACGGTCGCTGCGCTACAGTTGGACTTTTCGGTAAAATTCATGACCAAGGTTATTGGAGTGTTCTGTTCAAATATTCAAAATTGGAAAAATACTCAGATTAAAGATGAGCATAAATTCTCTTGTATGTTCCTGAGCAGACAAATGTGAGTTTTATAAAGCTTAACAAAACGCAAGCAACAATGCACAATTTGTTCAATAAAATCATTACAAATATTGTAGTAGTATAGCGGCAACATGCACTTATCAAGAAAATGTTCCTAAAACAATAAGCTGCTTTCAATAAACGAGTCTTTAATATCTCTAAGCATTAGAATATTTAATTTCAATTTTGGTGTTGTGATGGGGAAAGTAAATTAACTTGTGAAATTAATCATTTTATTTTTAATGAAAAAATATAAATACAGAAGCAATTCTCTATCTATAATATGACTTGAGGGGATGATGATTTATATTAAAAATACTATTCTGCTAGAATTTCTGCTACTATTTGAGATAATTTAATTTGTGTCATTTGCATATGAAAATATGCATTGAACTAGCAGAAAAATAACCTTTACATAATTTTATAATAGCATAAAATACAGTACATTACACTTTCAGTTATTAAGAGTAAAAATACTCCATCTAATTTTGCAAAGAAAATACTTCATATAGTTTTTTTAAAAAAAATTAAAATACACTATAAGAACTTATATCAGATCTTTGCAATTTATCTTGCTTTGTTATCACTCAGAGATCTGAATTAGCTGAAGGTATTTTCAGGTATTTTATTCTGTAGCTTTTTCTTTTTAATTAGCTCCTGAGGCAGAGATGCATCCTGTATTTTGCATGCTTTCGAGTAAGGTCATCTTCACAATAGCTCATATAGTCTGCTAGAGATGGACATGATAGAATGGCTTGAACCTTGTGTTATGCTCCTATTACATGTTATTATACTTCTTATTGAATAGACATTTTCTCTAAAACAGTTCTTCACTGTCACATGAATATCTTGCTAATAAATCAACAGTCAGCATTCTTCATTAATGCTTGGTCTATTACTATCACTGAGGACTCTCGATAGCTGATTAGTGCCATTAGCTACAGAAAGGTTGGGCTCTATTTCTTTTTCATCTTTATTTTGTCTTGACTAGTGGTATATCCATTGTGGTAAATGGATTCAGAGTGTGAGATTTCCCCTGGAGTGGGACAAGATGAGGAGACTATCAAAAATATGCTGCTGAAAATACAGAGGAATGTCCTTTCCTGTTGGATCCTTATATGATTTGGGTATGTTGTGTAGGTTCCTAAGTAACCGTTAAGAGTTCTTCTAAAGTTTCTTCTAGATTCATCCCTGCTTAAATTTACTATATAACGTGTGAGGTTTTAAAACATATTTTAGTCTGCTCTTTCATCTCTGGTGGGTTAAGCAAATGATGCTGGGTCACCTGAAGTGCACACTGGTATTCTAGCCAAAGTGCTGGTTTTCCTCTTAATTTAAAAAATATTCCTAAAAAGATTATTTCTGCATTCTGATAACAGGCTTCTCTAATAATTCCAAAATTGTATTTCTTATTTTCTCTGTTCTCTATCCTGATAACAGAACTCAGGCCTACCATATTGACTCAGATCATACACTTGCTGGTTCTTACCCTCTCATCTTCAGAAAGCTGCTGTAGGTTTCTGACTCCACTCAGCAGTCTGTCATGCAGTCCTTCCCCATCACGTTTATTAAAATCACCCACTTTCCAGCCATTCTCCTCCTGTGTTTACTGACATTTTCCCTAAGCGTTTGGCCTACATTTTAACTGGCTTCTGGAAGGTTGGTTTTTTATACATCTTTCTGAGGTATTACAGCAGCATTTCTTCCTTAGTGACGGGAGCGAAATTTTGGTGAAGGCCAGGAAGCAGCAGCATGAAACAAGGAATTAATTCCTGTTCCTCTCGTTCTTTGAGTGTGACTATCTCTGGACATGTAGCCCAAAGCAGCAGAGGAGAACTTACTCCTCATTTAACCCCACTGTCCTTTGTCTGTGAGGGCTGGCACATAGCACAAATCCGTGCTGAACCATGGGGTAGGATTTGGCTGCCATCACTTCCTGAAATTGCTGTGAGTTCCCATAGGAAGCCAGCTGCTGTCCCTTGATCACTGTCCCCCCCCTTGCAGTAACTTTTTTATTCTATTCAATTAAAACCAAAACCCAACTGTTCTTTCCTTGTAAGTTCTCTCTTTTCCCCTCTGCACACTTTATAAACTTGGAATGGCTCCATTCCTCCTTTTGAAACTGCTCTAGGTTTACCTGCAATATGCGTTATATGTGATCTTCTCCTCTGACAGCACCACGCATTATGTCTTCTTGGCAGGCCACTAGTTTTTATTGCCTTATAAGGCTGTCCAGCACTATATTTAGAAATAGAGCTTTATGCATAATTTTATTCATGTTGCTTACTTTTAAAATGCTTGTATTTTCTTTTTAGATACTTATATCTTTTGGAAAAAACCTTGATACATTTCAAAACTAGTTGTGTTAAGACAACCTTAGTGTTTTATTCTGAATAAGTCAAAACTAAGTGTTTCTTCAGTGCTGATTCTTCCTTATATATTTTTTCTTCTGGATGGAATCTGCTTTGAATAGGTTAAATCATTCCAAAGTTGCATTTTTACATAAGCACACGTACAGTCCAACTGTAAATAAAAATTGTACAGTTCCAGTTGAGTGCCTCATAATTGTTAATAAAGGCATTAAGTGCTATCTGCTTTCTGTTCTCCCCATTCTGTAAAGTCTTCTACACAGTAGAATGAGGCATAACATTCAAGAAGGAAGCAACATAAACCCTAGAGTTTTTAAGAGAAATCTTGAAAGACTGAACAGACACATATGCAGATCAAATATAATTATAAGGAAAAGTACTTTTTTTTTCTCTTATCAAGATGAAATGCAAGAGGAGACATGTTACCTCTATTCTGATGTTGATTTTATCTTACAGAAGGGTTTAGTTTTATGGCACAGGCAGTTTACCTCTGCAAAGAGAAATGGATGTAGAAGTCTTCTTTCTCAGATTTTGATAAACAGGAAATCAAATCAAAAGATCTATTAAAAGACTAATTAGCTTGTTTTTCCTGTACTTTCTCAGAATAGACACGCACATAACAAAAATGCATTATCTCTTTCAAAAATTATAAAAAATGGCTGTTAGTCTTAAAAATAAAAATTAAAATGTCATCTTCTATACTTACTTTATGGAGGGTACTAGACTTTCAGTACATCAGTAATACCGTTCCGTGTAGAATCTATGCTGTCTACCATTGAGAGATAGTAAAGGAAACCTCACTTTATAACAGAAATACTTTCTGCAGCAACAAAATGTCTTTAATGGGTCAGTGAACCCAGAGTAACTGTGATTCCCCCTTGAGAGTGACTTGTATCAATTTTACAGATTAATCATGAGCGAAGTAGGAAAATTCCCCTTGAAAGGGCCTAGAGGAGACAAAAACCTCTTACTGTCTTTATCCGGTATGCCTCTGGTAAAACCCCAACGAGCCTGAAGAGTTCAGGTTAGAAGTCTGAAGAGTCAGCCAAGAAGAATGATTAGTTTTACAGCCAGTCACAAAGTTACCACCTGTTGAGAAGGCTCTTAGGACCCAACTGCCCCTTGTATTGGCATTTCCTCATGATTTTAGACAGGCTCTAGACAGAAGACTTTTCTTACACTATAGGCAGGTGGCCTTTGGAGGGCCTGTGGTGTCCTCAAGCCTCCTCTCTAGAGAGCTTAGAAATCAAATGATTTGTTTTTCTCTGAGTTGTCCCCACCTTGATGTTTATTGCCTTATAGGCCAGTACTGCAATTTCATAGATTTATTGGTCTGAGTGTATAAAGCTCTATGTGTGTGCGTGTGTGATTGCCAAATCCAGCACCTGAGAGTTCTCTTTTTTTTTATAAAAAAAGCTTACCTGTTCTTTCTTCTTCATGCCTCAGGTATAACATTTCCTTCTCATCTAAGTCTTATGGATTTCTGTAAGATATGTGTTTTGTTTTAATACGTATTGTGACTCTCTTTTGTGCATTGATCTTTATATCTTTACGTGTATGGTTTGGAATTATTGTGACTAGCAGATTTCCTGAGGACAAAAACTGAAATCCAGGTTTATGTACTAGAATCATAGCCTTGGCCTCCAGAGTGTCAGCACACACAAATCTTTTATCTGAACTGCAACAGGGCCCAGAGATCTCACTGTAAGAGTCAGTCAACTTTTTGTAAGATCCTACAGAGTCAGATGAGGGAAAGTGGGCCCTTTGTGATAAACGTACAAAAAAGCAACATGTAGCTTCTTGAGAGAGAATGTCAGCAGACCAATGCTTTTGTTACCCTTGTTTCCTTAAAGAATGGCATCAGGCAGAAGGATTTAACAAAGTTGCCAATAGTTCTGGAATAATTTCCATCTGTGGTACTTTTTTAGTGGCCAGATGCTGATAGCCAGAGCAGAGTGGTTGTGAATACTGAATGTTCGCGGTGTTTTTAGTGACAGTGGAACTGTTTGAGAAGAGATGACAAAACATAACTGGCGTATACTGAAAGACTTGCATCAGACAGATACTTTCCATGTCACATCTCTGGCATTTACTGGAATACCTATTCTAATGGATGTCACTCACCATCTAGCGCATGTGTCACTGAGCGACTCTTTATGCCAGTTCTGTTCCAAAAACTGTTGCCTGCTGCTCTATTCTGGGTGATGGTAGGAAAGAGAACGTTTTACTGCTACTGAAAAGGGATGTACAATTATTTTTTGCCATGGGATAGTATTTATTTATGTAAAAATTCCAGGTAGATTAAATCCTTGAAACTCCTTATGGCAGGCCGGATCTGTTGCTTGTTTACTGTTCAAATACACATTATGTAGAGACTTCATGCCCCCTGAGGAATGGGGCACCAAACTATCCTTTTTTTTCTCAGGAACACTGATGGGATGAGCAGACCAGGTGAAGGTGGTCATGCTGGGTCAGTTCAGCAAACAGCTCAGACTCATAGACCAGAAATTGAGAGTGTGGGTGTCCTTCCCCACAGACATAGTACATTCTTTGTGCATAAAGTACGTTACCTACACATGCTCTTCATTGGTGTAGGCAAGTACAGACTAGAAGATAAAATCAGTTTTCCAATCCAGTGGAGGTTACTGTATTTATTATTCGCGGTTCTTGAGGAGAGTCACCAAAGAAGTAGGTCCAGCCCTTGCCCGCATCCGGGCTGGCAATGCAGCCTTTCTGCAGTCTCAGTCCTTCAAGTGAAATAAATGAATCTGGCCATCTGTATTTACACTCATTCTCTCACCAGCTCTCAGACAGCTCTTATATTGCTTATATATACAGTACTTTTATTATATGGAAATTCACTAGTCGCAACTTTAATGAATAACTTTTCTTCTATTCAAATGAATGAGATGCTGATGGCTGTTTCTTTATACACAGCAAATGGTACTTATATAAAAGCCATAGTAAATCAACAGCATAAGCTGATTTAATTACTAATTTGTTGCAATGGCTATTCCCATACCTATCATAACACTGTGTATTTAATTATCTTTTACCCTAATGCAGGTATGCTTTTTGGGTTATATCTTGAAGTAGGAAAATGGTTTTTCAATTTTTCTGTTTGTTTTTTGTTGTTTCTGTTGTTGGGGGTGTGTGTGTGTGGTTCTTTTTTCTTTTCTTTTTCCTTTGCAGCTGGTAAAACTAGCAGCAACTAGCATGTGTCTAGTGATTAAGACTTTTTCTCTTTGTAATTGTCAGATTGATTGGGACAATTGAATGATAATGAAAAACAGCTTGTTCCCTCATTTCCAGAGGTGACACTTTCTGCATAATACTGCAAAATATAACAAAAGGGTTTTCTTGGACGCTGCTTAAAGTTAATTGACAGCATCTGTTGTTTGGAACAACGGAGAGAAATAGCATTCCCTTGGCTCTTGGGCACGTTACTCAGGATTAGGCACTGTCACGCCAGCTGATATCTGAATACACTGTATCTATCCACAGGGTCTTAGCTGGGTTTTCTCTTATATCAGGGTTCCCCTTTATATGGAGCTGAGTTGAAAAAAATATTTATGGTTCATTAAATTAATGATAAATGTTCTGAAAAATGCATGTTCTTCATTAAAAAAAACCAACAGATAAGACAAATTACAATAAACAATCGGGTATGAAAATAATATAATAATTATGAACTGTCTTTTTAGAAGCATCTTCTATTTCAAAAATCTAACAACAGACCTCCACTACCATTTTATAACTGCTTGGGGTCTATATATCTATAACAGCAGTAATCACTGCAGGCGCAGTGTTTGTTTATTCTGGCAGATAAAATTCTAAAGAGTTTTTGAGAGCATGTGAAAGAAATTTTCATTCTGAATTCCTCACAAAAAAAGATATAGTTTAATTTTTCTCTTAGACTAGCTGTATGTGTTCTGAGAGCCTGAATATCATTAAATTTGTACATCCTTTTATCTCTTGGCAAACTTCTCCTTTCACTGCTGCTCTTTAGTCAGATGTGCATTTTTCTTTATGAAATTTAATATTTCTCTTTTAAAACATTGATCAGTGTCAAAAGTCACTTAAGACCAGTGGAAAAATCAATAGCAAATGCTGATTGGCTGACTTGGAGGCTGCTGCTGCAGCTGATCACCAAGAAAGCAGTGATTTGATTTGATTTTGCATTTTCAAGTCATTCCCTTTCTCTGTACTGTCTGTCGGTAAACTTCAAAATTGCTGATTTGAAAATAAATGAACACATGTTACTGTTTGCATCTGTTTCTTTTACTTTTTTTTGGTACTTAACACAAAATGGCATACATAAATATTAGCATTATTATTGCTTAGATGGCTGCAGGTGTGTGGCGAACTCCAAGCTGAACTCAAGGTCAGATACTTTATGATGTAAACTCTTGAAGTCAGGATTTGTGTTTACATGGAGGGTTCATCAATCAGCATATGTTAATGAGCCAGTTTTGTCATGTAATTCTGGCAAGTAATTTGACATTTTGCTGTATTACTCTTATATTGAGCTCAGTATCATCGACAGTCGGAGATTGAACCGATTGTAATCAGAACCAAGAAAATATTTCATATTCTATGCTGTAACGTACAATATGCTGTAATGTAAGATATTCTCTATAGCATAAAATATAACAAATTGCCTTTTTTCTTATTCTGATCTCTTCAGATATTGGTACATTTACTGAATTGAAACAGAACTAGCTTTTTGCTGGGGTTCATTCTTCTGTTCTATTTAAGTTTGATGATACACTGTATTTTATTGTTTGTGTATATAAATAATGGTTTGGAGAGGAAAGGGACTAAAAATGCTAAAAGTTACAATAAAATACAGACTACTCATACTATGTTAAATTAGTTAATTTAAAATTATGCTTATGGCTTTAAGATATGTCTGGTTTTATATATTTATATATGTACACATGTGGCTGTTACTGCATAGTGTATACAATAATCCTTATACTAATGCTAATTTCATATTTATAGTTAGAAATAGCTATATCAAAACTGCTGTGTTCTGTTTCAGAATCAAGCAAAACTATACATGTAAGGATCATGTTCTTTTCAATATGAAATGAATTTTAACACTTGTTGTAACATAAATGTTGCAATATATACTTTTCTGTATTCACACCTCAGCAACAGATCCAAATGTCTTTTTAAAGAGAAACTGTAAAGATTTTAAATATTCGTACTATGTTGATGATGTCACTACAATATCAAGAAACATAGGTTTAGAATTATTCTATAATTTAAAGGCATTAATATAATTGAAAAATATCTTAATGCCATAAATACTGATACGAAAGTTCAGGAAATATGCTTCTCCCGTAATACTTTCTCTTGCCTTTTGGACTGGTTAGGGCTGATCTCAGCAGTGTCAGTAATTATTATTCTGATGACTTGCCCCTGAAAGGCATTCGCTTGTACCTGTGGGGACAGAGAATCCATTTGCCTGGCGCCGGGGAGTCGAAGGCACAGGCTGGCGCCAGTGAAGAGAAGGGAAAGATGATTAATATGTCTTATAGATTCACTGCCTCTTCACTTGTCCTAGACCTGCCAGTAATTCCACTCCCCTGTGGTTCCACCTTGATCACAGATAATGGAGGCAGATTGAAAGTTTGAAGACACAAGCCTTTCTCTCCTCCTGAACTGACATTACTCACCCAGGCTAAATGAGCTGTACAACCACCGGCACCTGCCTATGGGAAGGCATCTCAGTGCACTTAGCAGTAATGCTGCAATAAAGCAGCAACTGTACTCTAATTAACCAGGTTTCTTTTCTTTCCTTTTTTTCTTTCTTCCTTTTTTTTTTTTTTTTAACTGCACAGCAGGCTGCCATTAGCAAAGCTATGATATTGCAATGGAAACAGTAACATAAGTGTTCCTTCACCTCTGCAATTTATTATAACGTACCTTTTCCTTTTTATTTCTTTATAGAAATAGTATAATAAAAGGTTATTTTGTACCAGCAAGGTATCTGTAGCATTCTAAGAAGTGAAATTATGAATGTCAGTGAAAAAATAACTGTAAAGAAAATATGTTTAAAATATTCTTACATAGGTGTATCTTTTTAAAGATAAACCCTTATTATTTATATTTACTCATTTTTTGAGCTAAACTGGACTTTGTAGTACAAACGTCAAAGTATAATCTGACAAGACCTTTGCAAAACAACTTCTAACAGAAGTGTGTATATGTGTATTGGTAAGAAAATTAGCTTTATTTTAGAGACAATACAGCAACAGCAGAGAACAGGGTAGTTACTTTCTAGGGGTTTTTTTGGGTGATGTGACAGCATACAGTAAATTACCATATGCATGTGTATATGCCCAGTTTGCATCTTTTAGACAAATGCTTTATTCTGAATCAGATTGTTAGAGATAAAATGGCCTTTTTTCTTTCCAAAACCAAACTGAATAGAACATATAAAAAGGTTTTGCAGTGGGAAAAGACATTGTCTTATACAGTCTCCAGAGAGATAAGCCATAACAAGAACCTCTGAACATAAGCTTTTTTTTTTTTTTTTGGGTCCATGAAGTGTTTTGCTCTGTAGTTCTCTGTGTCTGAGGGATTAAGCATTTTACAAAAGATACCTGGTATTTTAAAAAGTCTTTGATTTCTCGGGAGAAAACTTGATGATCCTTAAAAGACACAGTAATTTTTATATACCTTTGGCTTGTTTTGATTTTTGAAGGTTTGTAAAAGCAAATCTGTATTGTCTAGGTAGTCCATAACTGTTTAAATCAACTTAAGAAATGTGTTGTATGTAATTGCATTTCTAATATAGTTACTCTAAGAATCTGTATATAGTGAGATGTAGTCTGGTTAAAATAACAGATCCATATCTTCTAAATACTAAAGAAGACTAGACCTAGCTAGAGAGCTAAATTCCAGAAATTGGCAGACAGCCCACTTTCATAGAAGAAAAGATAAATATAAAAAGAAAATATAAAAACCATTTTTAAGTATCTAAGGTATTATTATGAGTAAGGAGGAGAAAAAGAATAAACAGAGTAGTCCAATATATTTTCAAATGCAATGCAACCAGGAGTATAAAACTTGAGTCAAGCTTCTTTAGCAGAATAACTACTAGATACTGTATAAAATAGAAAGTGTTTACATGCTACAAGTCATAGAGAGTAATTTTTTCATCAGCAGAGAATGCTAAATCTATTTTAAAAAAAAGAAATTCTCAATGTTATTGCTCATCTCATGTTGCCACTGGGGAGATATCAGTTTGGGGGTGACCTTTGAACTTCCAATTCCAGGTCCTGCTAGCTGTCGTCTCGAAAGGATTAGCTAATGCAGCACTGGGGGCAACCATATTAACAAGGAGAGAGAATTGGGGTTATTCTGAGAAAAAACATGGCCCATTCAAATGGTAATTCTGGGCTCAGAAGTTGTAAATGTCACCAAGCTGGTTATGGGTAAGGGTTGATTTATCATAACAAATAATGGGGGAAAGTTGTAATGATTTTCCAAGGGAAAAAAATCCCCATTTTAGTTTAAAACAAAAGGCATAGCGTATTAGAATTTCATTATTAGTCTATGCCCCATTAAGAACTTCATAGTTGTGATTACTAAAGGATTGTCAGACAGGTATAGGACAACTTTCACTGCTGTCCTAGGATCAAGGACTCTATACCCTAAAGATTCACATAAGAGTCTTCAGAAAATTACTTGAACCTGTAAAAAAGTTTCTTACCTTCTAAAAACAAAACAAAAGAAGCACCTGCTCCTTTTAAAAATCAAGATTATTTTTTTTTTTTGTTACAGAAATAGTTCCTTGATAAACTTGCAATTTTAAATATAATAGGTGAGATAATATATCTGGCTTAAGTTACCTTAAAAGTTGGAAGTGTTATTTAAAAGGAGATGAAGACCTGGAAAGATGAAGTTACTTTAAAAATGTCATAAAGCAGCACATGAGTAGAGCTCAAGACTAAAAACAGGTCTTCTAAAGGCTATTCTACCATTGCAGCTGTGGGAGTGCCTTGTCTTTTCAGCAAGATCAGCTGTGTGAAAGGCATGTTCAGAAATTCAGTCACTGATTTGCAAGAGTCACCCTGCAAATACTTGTGGGCTGTTAAGAAACAACCTGTACTTCGCTTGTCATGTTGGGTGTAGAGCCTTGTGTGAAGATGTTTTCTGTTTGGTATGGGTGCCATCTGCATGGGGTGGGATGTAGGCTAATGAGCTATTTTAACTGAAAGAAGATCATTCCATGATTAGCTATTTCAGGTGCCAAAAAAAAGCAAGGACACTTCTCAATTTTGGAGCAATGAAAAAGTGTCATTTTTCTATTTAACCAGACCTACAGATTCTTGGAAAAGAGGATAAAATGATATACACATTTGAGTCTGAAGGAAAGTAATTTATTTTATTATTGACTATATTTTCCTAATAATAAAATATTATTTTGGTGTTCTTAAATAGTTCTTTATTGCTAAGCAAAAAGAACAACTGATGATCATGGTTGTAACTGGAAGCACCAATCTAGCAAAGGATCTTAAACCCTAGAAAGTATGTAGAAATGTAGGCTTCATAACTGCATACTTAAAAATCACTCACTAGTGGTCAAAAAATCTGCAGGATGGAACAATATACTGTGCAGTACGTCTGATTTATTTCTTACAGACTTGGGGGAACAGACTTCCATTTCCTCATTGGATCTGTATAGAACATGTATGTAAAAAAAGCCAAATATGCTTTTAGAATCTACATAAATTTTCACCATATAGTTTGGCTTTTTATTACTGATCCATTTAGAAAAAGCATAGTATGTCATTTTTTGTGCTGGCAACTCTAAACTCTTACTTCTGGGCATAATGCTTATTGCCATGAGTAGTCTCTCTGATTTACTATGGCATGCAGTTCTTTTAGATCAGTGCTGCTAATGATAGCAAGCATTACACCTGCTGGTAAATGTTTTCAGATTTGGCATTTTTAATAATGTTGGATATTGGAAGACTAGATGTTAAGTTTAGATGTATAATTTTGTACACAGTGCCACCTGGAGAATTTGGGAATAAGGTTTTGAAAATTGGATTATTTTTGCTTCATTTTTGACTCATATTTATTCAAGCTATGTGGGACCGTTAATGAGCTTTCTTGAAGTCTGCTGCGTTTTGATACTGTTACCATTTGGTATGTTAACATTTTGCCAGTTGTCTGGTCTAGAAGATGGATCTTCAAAGGACTTGGGTGAGAATCCTGCTTGATTCCAGTTCTTGAAACCCAAGTAATGAAGTTGTCAAAGTCCCTTCAGAACTGCTGTCTAGCTTTGCAAGTTTGCAAATATTTGTGGTCTAGAAGATCCTATGTTTTGAGTTCTGAATTTCCTGGATGCTTAAAGATCTATAATTGGATGTGTCCATACATGCTTCAGTCATAATAATGTCAGTAGCCAAGTCCTATGCAATGGTTCCTGACAAGACCTGTAAATTGGGCATTCTTCAGCCTGTTGTGGTGGCTGATCTTATGGGTGTGATCAGAGCACAGAGAACTTTCTAGGTTTTTCAGAAAATTAGTCTTTATAAGGTAGTTGAAGAGAGAACCGTACCAAGGTCTCCCTGTGCAGGTTATCTCCACTGTACTGCTGAGTCTTTTCTTACCCAACAAATCTCCTAATCACTTCATGTAAAATGAAACCATGAATATAAGAAGGGAGACTTTTCCTGTCCAAGGTGAGCCAACAGCAGACTGGTTAGTTCCTCCCCTGAAGGGAGACCTCTTAGGCAGATCTGAGAATCATAACAGGTCTCCTTCAAGCTGGGTGAGTGTCCTAACTGCTAATGTGTAACAAGTGGCATTGCCACTGTCTCCAGTGTCTCCATGTTGGAAGAAAGGAGTAGTGTCCAAGTCTCTGCTTGGAGTAGGAAGTCTCTAATACCATTTAACTGTTCAGGGCTGTGAATCCTACAAGACAGGAAACAACTCCTTGCAACACCAAGGTTTACTGTCCTCATAGATAAAAGATTCAGTCAAACATTGGAAAAGGCTGCCTAAAGAGGTTGTGCAGTCTCCATTCCTGGAGTTTTTCAAGACCTGACTGGATAAAGATCTGAAGAACCTGGTCTGATCTCATAGCTGATCCTGATTTCAGCAGGAAGATGGATTTGATAACCTCTTGAGGTCCCTTCCAACCTGAATTATCCTGTGATCCTGTGACTGTAGAGGAACAAAGCAGATGAAATTGCCCCTGTCCTTGACTTTTTCTGCTGCCTCACATTCAGAGGTGCCTAACTCTTTGTATGTGTTGAACAGGGAGCAGATACACTTTATTTAGATTTGAGATTTCTTTTGTAGATTTAGCTCTAAACTACCAGAGTTTAGGTGTTCTAAGGAAGAGTCTCCCATACAAAACCACTTTGATCTTTCAGCTATACAAAATACAATGGAAGATAAAGTAATGGTAAGCTTTCCTGCTTCATTGTAACTAGGTAAATTTATGGAAGCCTTCAAGAAAATCTGTCCCTGCAATGAGCAAATATAGGCCTAGATTTTAGGGAACACTTGTTCAGTTTATGGTTTACATCAAGGTCATAAGAAATTTTTAAGCTATGCATATTTTCATAATGAATCATTATGGTTTTGAACAAGTGTTGTTTTTAGAGTTTGACTTTATACAAATACTTTGTAGTGATGAGAGTCTCAGGTTAAATCTCTATTTTTGGAAGGATATTATGGTAAACTAAAACAACAATAAACAAATACACAGCAGTATGAAAAAGTAATGTTTTTAGTATTTTTCAATCTTTTTTTCTAAGTCAAAAGATAATTTTCAAAGGTTCTGCAGGAAATCCACTCTCACACTGTAAACAAGATACTCAAATAGAGAATTTCCATATTTTTAATATGTATCATCTTGCTATTCAACTTTGTCCAAAGATCTTATCATTCTTCAAGAGCACTCTACAATTGAACAAAGTTGGTAAAGCTTTTATAATACTGTACTATCATCAGATGGTCCTATTTTTAAAATGTAGTTGAAATCGAAGAGCTAGTAGATAACCTGATGTTTAAAAACCATGAACCTTTGTCAGTATAATACACACTTTCAGTTGATGATCATAAAATGCACCAAAAGCCATTCTCATTCCTCACTGGAGCAAATTGGGGCAATTTCTTTGGTGTCTAGGTTCCCAGTACAATAGGATTCCATGACCAGGCATCAGAGAAAGAAAGAGAATGAAAGTAGTTTTCAAAATAAGCATATGGGAACTAAATTACCCCTTTCTTTGTAAATCTGCATGTTTAGCAGAAATGTCATGAGCTGATATGAGGACTTTGAAATTGCCTTTTCTTTTTAGTGTTTGCTATCCTGAGAAAAAAAGGTTTAATTCACCTGTATACAGGTTTTTCAAACTATAGTAAGAGCCATCTCAAACAGAGACTTGTCAGGAGTTTCTCCAGTCCTACTATCCCTATCTGGCTGTCTACCTGCAGAATAACTGGACTGATAAGTGTACTGCTTTAGTAAAAGGGCTGGGCTTCCTTCATCTTCCAGTGTTGCTAACTTCCATTATGCCAACATAATCTTATTCGAAAGAATGTTCTGCTAATATCTGTAGGATCCTCTCACAAAGTGGTTTGTTCTGTTCATTTCTGTGATGTGAGGCAAGAAGAGGAATACTAGTCAGAAATAAGCATTCCTTCTTTCTCATCATGCAATTGGATTATGAAGGCAAGGTAGAATTTACCTGTATCTGCAACCATCGTGTGGTTCTAGGACTCATTTGTTTCTGTCCACGATTTTTTTATGCAGAAGGGGAACATATGGTCCTAACTTGTTCGGAGAAGAATGGCAAAGCAGAAAACCTAAACTGCTTCATGTCGAAGCCTTTCATAAATTAAGGCTTTTATATTCTACTTCTCCTGTGAATGGCATAACATTTTCCTTTCTGTATGTTGTTTTGGTGTGTTTAGTGGCTACATGTGAGAGCGGTGACATTTATATGAAGTGAATCTATTAAATTCTTTATAATGAATAGCATGTAACTGTAAAACATATACGGTTTTCTCATTTTGCCCTCCTCTGGGAGACTACGACAACATTTTGGCAAGTAGGAGTAAACAGCTTTGTGTTGGCATGCAGTAAATTAAACTGAGTAATTAAAATCAATAGCAAAACACTAGCTAGGCAGAAAGGTCATATAACACAACAGAAAACTGTTGGGTAGCATATTGCAGGAAATCAAAATAAATTTCTGAACTTTTCATTATTCTTTATGTGCCTGAAACTGGTCTTAAAAGGCTTGTGAGATACAGCAAGTATTGATTGAGACAGGATCATTCTCTGAGATGGAATAAAAATGTTTAAATGCTAATATAGAAGTATTTGCAGGGTACAAGGCTGCCAGACACAGTGGAAAATGGAAAAGACGCTTTAGTTTTACTACTATTATACAAACTTTTGTTTGTTTAGGTTGGCTTAGCATATTACTTAGTAATGCCTGCAAATACTGAAGTCAGGTATGCCATTCACCGGTCTCTATCAGTTCAAATGTTAATTTTAAGTTTTACATTAATGTTTCTCTGGTCAGCTGGCTATCCAATAATGTTCTGCCTTCAAGTGGAAAAAAAAAAAATGCGTGGATGATTTTACAAGGCATTTCAAGTATTCCTCTTGCAGCTCAGGAGGGGGAAGTGAGAGTCAAAATCTTCAGATCCAAAACAGCAATAGTCCCAAAGTGAACAATGACTGACAAACGTGGCCTAACAATTTAGGGGTTATACCAAGTTTTAAGCTACACATAAGGTCTTTACTCTGGTTATGAGGATCAAGTAAATAGATAACACTGTTGTTCTAAAATCATTGCACTTCTCTTATGGCCATGGCTTCCAAAAGGAAGTCTGTGGTAGGTTTTTGCTTTTTTTGCTGATGAAATGTGTTACGGTGGTGGAAGGAAGTGGGAGGAAAACATGAGACACGACTCTGGGAAAAATGGAGATGTAAGATGAGTCGTTTAGAAGTGTTTGCTAGAGAGATACTGAAAAGGAATCAAAGGTATAACTAACCTGTAAGAAGTATGCTCAGTCATGATGTGGGTTAAAGGTAATATATTGTATAAAATGAACTGGTTAGGTTGGGAAATGCAGAAAGCTTTAAGGTCCATAGCTCATCTGACTGGACTTGTTTGCTTTTTCCAGCTCAACTGTTGTTCTAATAAACAATGTTACTCTGCCTTTCTTACCTCTCTTGAATTTGCCAGCTCCATTAGCTCTGTCTCAGGCAACCGTTAGAGAGAAGAGATCTTGTTGTGTCATCATTCAGGAAGTATGAAATGTTGCATTTATAAGCCTTTCCTTAGATCTTCATTTTTGGATTTGCAGCATTTCTCCTACACGGTTTTGAAGAGTTTACCCTGATTGCGCAAAGCCTGGGACACTGTAGCTGTAACAGTTCTCAGCTGATCAGTGTTTTTTGTGGGGTAAATGGTGAGTTACAGTGCATTTCTCTGACATCAGAGCCTTCAGCCAGTCAGGCACTGGACAGATAGCTGTGAAACAAAAGCACTGGGTTATTGATGTATGCTATTCCTATGTATTCCTGAGGTCATTTAATTTCCCTTTCAGTGTTCATCATTTCAATTTAAAACAGTATTTTGGGGGGTTTTTTATGCATGTGTTTATATTGTCTGTTTTGAATTTAATCCTAGTAATTTAAAAATAATACCAGTGATAGGCAGTTTTTGTTCTGGCTGTCTACAAGATATCTGTGTTTTGTCATTTAAAGTCATACTGTATTCTAATAAATTAGTGCTAGAAAATGGTTGAGAGCAGCAACTGTGCAAACTGATCTCTCATTTAAAGTTGTGTTCAGATTTGGTTTGCTTGAGTTATGAGAATGGCTTGGCCTTTTACCCCGTTCCCTTGAGAACATATGTCCACATCCTACAGTCAGCACGGGACAAACACAAAACAGGCACTCTCATCTCCTGATGGAAGACTCCAGTGATCTGGACAGCAGCAATATTGCAGGTCCATGTTATCTGTATTAGCATTACTGTGTATGGAACATGTATTATATCTACTGTAAATGGTTTAACTAGCCAGGTCTTCATGGTTAATGATCATCAAGTTTAATGTTTCTGAGACAGAGATTCAGAAAGGAATATGACCATGACCACATCCACTTGAAAATGCTATAAAATGTAGTATTTATCATATTTTTTTCCCAGTTCTAATCCAGGCAAATATATTTAAAGAGCTTTTGTTTTGTTTATATTTTCCTTTTTAGAGGTGTGGGACTTAAAACATATATATGGTTTTATATATATACATGGTGTATGAAAATACATATAAATAATTTTTGTTCTTCTGTTTTCTTATGTTTTAATGTAGCATGTGGCTTTCCTTTTTTAAAGTTATCTCTTTTAAGATTTTTCAGTATATAGTTTTCCCCATGCTTGAATTTTTATAGTCATTAATAGAATAGGAAATGGCATCTACCTTCCTGTCTGTTAATGCTTAACCCTAATTTATGAATCCTGTTTAGAACTGTGGTTCATGTTCAGCAGGACTGTGCATCTGCTTAAAGCTAAGCTAATGTACAACTGTACACAAAATTAGATTGAAGCAAAGTCTACAAACATTTCAAACCATTCTTTAACAGTATGCTAAGTAATAGGTTGATGTAATTTTTTTAATTAAGTGCATGTGTATGTGTATACAATTTTCCCTATCATTACAGTGAAAATAACTTACCTTTTATCTTACTTCAGTATTACACGCCTAAATTTCCTAAAATGCTAGCCATGATAGCTAATGCACACATGTACATGTATATATAACACCTCAAGTACATTCTTGTCCTGTTTAAAGACCAGAGGGACACTGTTTGATACATGGCATAGCATGAACAAGCAACGGATATGAAATTGTGACTCCTGCTTGAAAGCCTTTAAATATTTAAGGTTATTACAACCTACATTTTCACCATTTGTGTGTTTAGCTTGATAGCTGTATAAATTATATGTCAAGTACTCTTCCAAACATTTTCTACAAGTGTATTGACAAATGTCCTGTCATTCTTCTGGAAATACACAGTATATGGAGCATTTTGAAGACAATTTGCTTATAAAACTTTTTGTATCCCATATGTTGCTTTCTCTTATTTGCAGCTGCCTTTTTATTTATCTAACCATAAATATTACTGCTTTTTGACACTATTTGGAAGATTTTTAGATGCTTTCAATATCTCAGCTTTATTGCAGTATAGACTATTATTTTTAACATGAGTGCTAGTCTTACAAAATCCTACTTGTCTAAAATGGAAGTTAGTATTTGGGTCAAACCTTCAGAAATGTGAAACAGATGAGTTTCTGGGACATGTGTCCTGGTTTTGGCTGGAATAAAGTTCCTAGTAGCTGGTGTAGTGCTGTGTTTTGGATTCAGGATGAGAGTAATGTTGATAACACACCGATGTTTTAGTTGTTGCTAAGCATCATTTATAGTAAGTCAAAGACTTTTCGCCTTCTCGTACTGCCCTGCCAGAGGAGGCTGGGGGTGCACAAGTAGCTGGGAGGGGACACAGCCAGGACAGCTGACCCAAACGAGCCAAAGGGGATTTCCGTACCATATGACTTCATGCCAGTATATAAACTGGGGGGAGCTGGCCGGGGGGCACCGTGGCTCAGGGATTGGCTGGGCATTGGTCAGTGGGTGGTGAGCAATTGTATTGTGCATCGCTTGTTTTGTATATTCTATTATTATTATTTTCCCTTCCTTTTCTGTCCTATTAAACTGTCTTTGTCTCAACCCATGAGTTTTAATTTTCTTTTTTCCCCCCTGATTCCCCCCCACCATCCCATTGTCAGGGCAGGAGAGTGAGTGAGCGGCTGTGTGGTGCTTAATTGCCGGCTAGGGTTAACCATGACAACATGTAAAATAACCCTCTGGAAACCTTACATCAAATAAACGTAAAATGCCATGACAGCCCTACTGTCTTCTCTGTAGGTTAGTGTTTTGTATGCAGAGTGGTCTAACATGCTGATGGTAATACCAGTGTAAAAACCTGAAACAAACTGAGGAGAATTATTGCTATTTACTAATATTTCATTTGCAAAACAGAAAGACAAAGCTGATAGGATTGATAGTATTTTGTTTCACATGGTTTTCACTGAAGCCTTCTATGTATGATCTGATATTTAAATTACATTTTAGAGTTGTTAGTGCTTATCAGTGCAGGAGATATTGAGAAACACAGGAGGCTGTCCCAACATCTCAGGATCTCTTCTGTATTTACTTTTCTTAATTTTATCAGAAACTGTGACTTAAGACTCTCTTTTAGGGTTTTGTCTGCCCACTTTTTCATCATCTGAAATCTTAGAGCATCAAACTTATTTCAAAGTATTAGAAATATGTGATTACAGGCCTGGGCTGGCAACTAGTGAAGGATCTGCTTAGATAATCTCATTGATTAGGCTCTGGAAATGCCAACATTTGAACAGTGATTTTAGGAGTAACCTCTCTGGAGCCTTACAGTGTGTGCCTAGAAAGCATTGAAGGCATAGTTTTTGCAGGTGCATATGTATCACTTGAAGCTCACACTACCTGCTATAAATCTCCGTACCTCTTCCCAGAGCTTGCTGAAGATTTGGTGCAGAGAATCTTTGAGAGGTGAAGAGGAGGGAGGGTCTCCTATTTGTTTAAAACTGATTACATTTCCTGAGAGCAAAGTAAAAATACTTCTGTTGACAAGACATAAAGTTCTGCAGTGCATTAGTGATTACTGACTTGTATATTGTGAGTCACATTGCATTTACAGTTCATACCATACTTTCATGGTGTCCAAAAGCTGATAAGCTTCCTTGCTGACCTGTGAGCAGTGTGTACGTTCTCTCGCTATGTTTTATAACAGTCTAAAGAGGAAGGAAAGTGTCTAGAACTTTGTCATTACCTTTAGCAACAAAAGAATGTGAAGAGTCTTTCAAGGCTAAATAAAACTTTGTGTAATTTAACAAAATGTATCCTATATTTCTCTTCCTCTCGCTATTATGTCTAGTTATATTGCAGAAGAGGGCAAAAGGAGGTAATGTTCTTGTAGTCAAAAGAAACTCATCATGGTGAAATGGGACAGTACTTCAAAATATGCATAAGGATTGCAGTTGCTCCATTTTGTGAGACTGACTCTTCAGGTAGGGAAAAAAACCAAACCACAGACTTTTCCTAAAATGAATATTTTTTTAAAGGGCTATCAAGAAAAATGATGCTGGGACTATTATTGTGAAAAATTGGAGTGGCCTGGTTGATATCACGCATACAGTTTGGAAAAACAAGATTAGTGCAACACATACCATTTTTCATTTTCTCCTGTCTTCAACAGCACCAACCGTTGCAGCATCTCATTTTTTTAACTTTGTGTTTAGGATGAGAAATCCCATGTGTGTACAATTGCTTCTGGCTGCCTGGTCCCTCTGCTCCTAGTTTTTTCCCTCTGCTCACATGTTCCATGTGTACTGTAAATAAGAAGTGACTGAGAGGGCAGGATACTTAGTCTCTTCTTAGATCAATACTACTCTGTGGGTCAACAACTAGGAATGTTTGAGAAAAGAGGAGGAGGGATTTGTGTTTTATTTCCCCTGTAGACCGAGGCCAACACCTTTGCATTGAGTTCATCTCTATTACCTGGGGAAGAAAGCCTGTGTGGGTTATTTCTGAACCAGTATCAGCTGGCAAAAAGACCACAGTGAATAAGATATCAAAGAATTAAAGTAACAAGAAAATCTTAGATTTTTTTTTTTTGCCCTCATTAAAATAAGAATTTTAATGCCTAGGTGACCACCTGCAAGTTTTCTTTGGATCTGGGCTTAGGGGAGAGGGATCAAGATCAGCATGTGTCCGAGTTGGGGGCCAGAGCGTAAGCAAAGCTCTTGGTCTGTGAGCCAGAGTATTGAAGTTCTCTTGCACATGTGCATTCTCTTTCATCTTTCAAGGAAGAGGTTTGCCATATTTGTTGTTCCCCTTTTAGCTAAGAAAACAGACTTTTCCTTCCAGGCTTCTCTTTTTTTTCTTCCCTCTGTGTTTAATATGATAGCTCAGAGTGCTGTCTCTGAAAGGGATAAATGAAGGCCACAAAAGGCAGGTCTGCACAGCACAATGCAGTTTTAGCCTTGGAAATGCAGTATTGCCATTGCTAACAACAGGCCACGTGCTGGTATGGGGAATAAGAGGGAGGCCTACAGACTGTCCCTGTAGTAGGAGAAATGCAAGCATGCTTGATGATAGTTACTCTGTGACACTCTCAAGAATACAGGGTTGTTACAAAGCAGTTTTTTAATATAGGAAGGTGGAAGGAGGCAATATGAAGGAGCTCATAGAGGAGAACAGAGAATAAAACTTGTGTATGTGGAACATGTGTAGCCCGGGGTAAAAATAAAAAGTTTGCAATGCTGAATTTAAATTACTTGCCCTCACATTGTCACATCTTGTACATATTTTAAAGTTATGTGCTTTCATGCAAAGAAATCAGGTGGTTCTACATCATAAATCAGTCCTTACAGCAAACAAGATTTTGGAGGTACCTATCTTAGGCCTCTCTTTTCTTGGAATAAAGATGAGGCAGCATCAGAGATTGAGAAGATGGGGCAAACTGATTAATTAAAAAGCAGTAAATCATCAGCCCCACATGATTTATGTATAAAAGAATTCTGAAGAAGCTTGGGAATGAATTAGCTGAACTGCTAACAAAGATATGCACTCTCGTTAAAACCAAGCCCTGTTCCAGAGGCTTGGCAAAGTATCTGGGGTTTATCCTATATTTAGACCTGTAAGCATTGCATCTGCACATTGCAAATGGTCGAAACAAGATTTTAAAAGGGAATAATAAAACACCTGGAAGGTCGTGGTGTGAGCGACTTTAATGAGAACAGTTTCAGCAGAGAAAAATCATGTCTCACTACATTGCTTAGAACTCTGTGAATGTGCCCATAAAAAGAAATAGGAATGTCCATGCTGGATCAGACCAAAAGTCCCTGTAGCTCAGCACCCTGCCTCTGACAATGTCCTGTCACAGCCACGTGGGAAAGAGAGGAGAATAAAAAGGATAAGCTAACCCTTTTTCCCTGGACTTGATTGACAGCAGTAAGGGCCAGGTTTGAATTCAAGGGAGTCACTGCAAATATGCTGACATCATCTCTTTCCCAGAAACCAGTCCTGAGCTCACTTATGCTCAGAGAGAGAATTTTCCCCACTCACAAAAAGGAATTAGATGATTAGATGATGAAATAAACAATAACTAATTCCTTAGGTACAACAATACTATTTTCATTTAACAAGGCCACTAGGTTGTTTTCACCTACCTTCCTTCACAGTTTGAGATTAGCAAGTATTGTTGGGTAACGAAGCTAAACTTGAGGCTATGCTACCCTGATGTGATGCATTTTTGTTAGCTGCTCTTCACTTCTCCAGCCATGCATTTTCTTGCTAGCCACATGTAGCACTTTTGCTAGCCACGACTCTGGGTGCTCTGCAGTCTGTGGCACTCTCACCCACCATTCCCATTAACTCCCACCCCTCTGCTGACAGGTTTTCTTTTTTCAGCCCTTGGAAGAGTAAGCACAGTGCTGAGAACCAGGCACAGGCTCTCAGTCCATAGGAGAGGCTTAAGCAGCATCGAGTACTCACACATCTTGCAAAAAGTCTTTAACCCAAGTCTCCTTTTTTTACCTCTTCTTTTTTTTTTTAAGGTGTAACTTTTGTATTTTAGTGCTAAATGATCTTCCTGGATTGACTCACTTGGACAGAGTTAGTTGACCTAGACTTCCCTACATTTTCTCCATGTGATAAAGTAACTCCCTTTGTAACAGAAATGTCCTTCAAAAATATAATTGCGATATGTGCCAAGGGGGAGGGTGTTTCTGGTTTGCCCACCAGACTTTTCTATTTATCTCCCTTTGATTCCATTGGGAATTCCTGGGAATGTTTCTTCACCTTTAGGTTTCAGCTACCAGGCTTATGAGGCGAGCTGCTTGATGTAATGTATCTTGACTTTTTAAAAGCATGTGACAAAGTCTGTCACAAGACACTGCTACAAAGGCTAAATAGTCACATATGGTGACAGGGCAAGTATCATCATAGATCAAAAACCGACAAGGAAACAAAAAGGCAGAGGGCTAGGTGGTCAGTTTTCATCACAGTAAAAGGCTAGCAGCTGCGTTTCTTAATGTTAGCTATCAGGTCATATGCTAAATATATTTATTAATGATCTGGGGAGAGAGGTGAAGGATTAGGTGGTAACACATACCAATAATGTAATTACTTAAGTAATTTAAGCCTGTAGCACACTGTTAGAAACTTCTGAGTGATCTAAACAAGTTACTCGGATGGATAAAGAAGGTTCAGTCCTGATAAATGAGAAGTTAATACATGAAGGAAACCACACAGAAATCTTATCCTCTAACTGAAGGGATAAAACCTGAACATTGCTGTTGGCAGTTCCATAACAGAAGCCATTTGAGATGTTGTTATGGTAGAAAAAGTGAACAAGGTGCTAGAAGGCGTAAGAAATGGGACATTAAAAACGAGTTACTGAACTCAGTCTTCATTGCATGGAGACAGACGATAGGATAAAGCATAATATTATGGGTAAGTTTGCCCAGCTAACAAAGTCTGAGCCATGATGACAATTTCCTGTTTTCTTTTGTCTTTATCCTGCTCATATATCATCTACTATCAGAGATGTTCTGATCTTTATCAGGAATAATATATATTGGGAAGGCTAAGGCTTCTAGAGGGTTTCAGATCTTGCTAAGGACAGCTCAATATCAACCAAGCTACAATTGGTAAAAGTCTGTTTCGTATCCATTCTCCTTCCTTTGTTAATTACTTAAAATTCACATAAAAATGACATAAATTAACAATCTCAACTTTGTATTTAGACTGTAAAATCATCAACATTTTAAACATGGATTTCAGAATTCAGATATTACTGAAATAATTCCTTAAGTTGGGGCTCTTATGAGACTTATAAATTATTCTTGCATAGAGGAGAAGTCGCCTGAGACTAACCTAAATGAAGTTAACATAGATTTTAAAAATTATTCTTGCAGAAGAACAGGGAGTGGTGGGAATAGATGAACAGATGGGAAAGGGAGAAGAGGAGAGTGAAGAAAAGTCTAATTAGGTAATTGAGGCTAAGAGGCTATTAGAGCTGACCCAGTGGTCTACTGGTAGTACAGTTCAGGGACTTGAATTTGGGATTGAGGTTGGTCCCTCATTCCCAGGCCAACACGTGCTCCAAACATTGCAAGGACTCAGTTAATAGCCTGTATGATCCTGTAAGTATGTGTTTTCCAGTCAACATAATCTGGAGGGATTGTCTGTCAGATTACAGTGGAGACAGGAAAAGATAATGGAGTAAAATGCTGAATTTGGGCATGAAGACACTAAAATACTATGTTAATGGGTAAATTGTTCAGTGAAATTATTTGGAATTCATTTGAACTGGCTGTCAAAGAAACATCTGATTGAAATATATTTTGAAGAGATTCTGAATAGAAATAAACTATTTCTCACTGAGCAGCCTTTCCTAAAATTTGTCCAGTACATGATTCTCTCAAGCATGGTGTTTTTTTTGTTTTTTTTTTTTTTTTCCACAGGTAGTAGATAAGGGAAAGGCCTAAAAGGTCATTTTTTCTAAGTCATTCAATTACCTTGTTACTGGACAATTTGAATCTGGTAAGCTTGCTGTATGCCAGTCTTGCTTCCTTCTTTCAGTGTCCTAACTTTCCTTACTTTCTGATTCAATCAGTGATATGCTTTCTTCTGGTTTTTATATGCTTATTTTTCCCCTGATGTCAGTATATTCAAACTGTCTTCTGAAGTTGTCAGTAGACTTGTTCTTTTATGGCCAGAGAGTCTGGTATAGGTCAAAGCTAGGACAAGCATTGCTGTATGGTTTTCAGATTTATGTGCTGAGGTGGAGCATTTTTTGTCCTCCTCACCTTTTTCTAGTACAACATTCTTCATGATGACTTAATTCCTTTAAATCCCTCCACTTCTTTAACAGAATTTGTGGCTACTCTTTCCAAAAAACCTTGTTTTTCTTTTCTGTATGTTCAAATGTTGGAACTGCAGTAGTGAGGCATTCTAAGGTGCTGTTTCTTCTTTCTTTCCTTACCTTACCTAGGGCTTCTTATCACAAATTCTCATTTGCCAGTTTAAGTTGTTTTTTTCTTTCCTAAATTTTTTTTTAATTTTTTGACACTGTGTTCATTTTTTTCCCCAGTAGCTGCATTTCAGGACAGAAATGCTGGTTTCTGCATCCTTCTCTAGCACTCATGATGTCTTCAGAGGATCACGACACATGTATGGCTAACTTTACTGTTTTCTTTTCTTGTTCTAGTATTTTTGTGGGCTGTTAGATTTTATACCTCTCTTTTTTCCTTCCATTCAACATAGTGCTTAGGGATATGGTGTAGTTGGGATCTGTCAGTGCTAGGTTAATGGTTGGACTAGATGATCTTCAAGGTCCTTTCCAACCTAGATGATTCTGTGATTTAAAAGCACTGCATAGAGATATTGCTATTGAAGCAATACATGGCTAGAACACCTGTGGTCAGTAGGCAAATCATATTTTGACAGCAGAAAAAATCAGCACCATTCATTATCCCTGCAGTTTAAAAGAGTTTCTGTAGAATAATTGCAGTATTGGAATTGCTGCTTCAGAGTAAAGTCACTGCAGTATAAGCTTTAGCAACTGGACCGATTAAACAGAAGATGGAGGAGGGAGTATAGCTTTAGTTATAATGGCAGGTAGGGGGGAGAAAAGAAGGTAAATTTGCTGCTTGTCCACTGGAGACCCCACTTGTTCTTGCTGCTGGCAAAAGATTTTGGATTTTGCTACCAGCTGACAGCTCCCGTAAGACATATTAAAGTGTTTTGTCAAAACAGGGCAGTGTGCCAAATCTGAACCTCTGTGAACATGTTTTATGTTTAGGGGAGATAGACAAATGAGTGATGGACAACACTGAAGGAAAACCTCCTCCCACAAAACCATATTGAGGTTTGGAGAACCTGAAACAAACTTATCTTCATTTGGGGGATGCAAAGTTGCCTTCTCATATATGAAACTGCTTAAAAAGTAATTCAGTCATTCTAAAAATTATTTCTTGCCACTCATAATTTAGTAGACCTCCCCCTCATTATATTATGCTTATTTTGGTGAATTGAAGGATGATGATTTCATATCTGCCAGCAGAATCCAGAAACAGGTTTGCAGCATTCCTTTATATCTCATAATCATGATCTGCTATTAGGGACCCTTCTACACTGCTTCACTGTACTTCCCACAAGGTACACCCTTTCCTCAGCATTTCTTGTCACTTTTAGGAATAATGACTTCCACTGGTTGCCTCTGGTTTTAGGTAGAATAGTTTCATTATGTTTCTGTTATTGGTATTATTGTAGGACCTAGAAGACTGGCCTGTGGGCAAGTACCACATTTTCTGTAAGGTATTCTGCAAACACAGGACAAAGAACAGTTCCCACTGCTATTTTCTATTTATTATGCTCCTCACCACTGAATTTTCCTTGTCAGAACACTGCACTATTTTGAAGAAAAACCTTTCTTAGCAAGTTCTCCCTGAATGTATCCAAGCACGTTTGAAATGTGGGGAATTATTCTCATAACATTTGCTCATATGAATCTGTTTCTAGGTTTTGCCTTTCAAGTTCTAAAACAATAGTAATGTACTTTCAGGATATTTTCACTATCTTAGTATCAGTTGATCGGACTGATTCATCTGATGTGCGGGTCTCAAAAAAAAAAGTATGCCAGGTTAGACTAGCGCTGATGCTGGTACACAGTACTGATGAAGTTTTACCATGTTTATTACAAGCATTTAAAATGCAGAAATTCTAAAAAAAAAAAAAAAGTGCCTTCTTACTGCTTAATTATTTAATAAAGTTTTAGAGAAAAAATAGTAAAAAACTCAGTGTTTTCCCTTTGAAGTTGTAAAGAATGCAGAGTTTACAAGCAATCTTTGTACAGTTGACTATTATTTGAATTCCCTAGTAATCTTTATAGAGGTTACTTAATTATTTCAATTAACATTAACCTTGAAAGCTGTATGCTTAATTTGTAGATTTCCTGATTTTTATGAAAGCCATTGAATTGCACAGTATTTTGATTTTTATAATTAAGAAGAAGAAACCAGGTATTGGTAGAGGTGGAAAACCTTGAGGTATATAGTAGACTGCTAAAAATGATAAAAGGATTTGGAGAACATTCTAATACATATTAGCAAGAATAAAAGCAGGACTTATTTTGCAGTGTCTGAAACTGAGTTAGCTGTGCCAAAACCCATTCAGTTATCTGTAAAAAATATTTAATGCCATCTGACATATTCACTGTCACTCCATGCTCTGTGAATCAAATATATAATTATGTGCAAGAAAAAACCCTACAAACTTATTTTGTCACAAGTAAGCTAGGAATTTTGAAGATGGTCAGCTCCACTTGTCAACAAGAATAAGCAAGAAGAAAAATAATGGCTTAGACTAACAGACAAACAAGTCAATAAGACCTTCAATTTGAATGGGCTGCCTCCCAGAAGAGAAGTTTGCAGTGCATGGTTAACATCGTTATATTTTCTTCAGCATTTGTTGGATTTCTTGCAGTTAATAAATAGGGACATCCAGCTTTAAAAATAAAATTTGAACACTCAGGAATAGCTAGATCTAGTATTTTGGGTATCATCCATAAATACCTGAAGGTTATTTTCCAAAGTAGAATCGGAATCCGGTTTTGTGCTTGAAATGTCTTTAAAATGTAGCCTTAATTTCCTCTGAGATTGTGACTCAGGCCCACCCCTTTGAATTATATATGCAATATTGGAAATTTGTAAAATTGTTAAGTTGTATCTCTACATCTGCAAATTGATGGCAATTGAAAATGATCACCACAGTGTGTCACCACAGCTAACACTACATTGCAATCAGATTCACTGGAGTATTTTTCTACAAGTCAGATCACTTAATTGTTATTTTGGCCATTGATCTTTCACAGCACCTGCAGCTTTTTGTTTTTCCTCCAAAGATCATCGTTTTACTTTGAAGTCTACTGACTGTGATATGTCTAACCCAATCCTGTAGAGGCAAGGAACTGAATAATTACTTCACGAGTGCCATATTAAAAGCTGTCCAAAGACTGTTTAGGTTGCTCATTAAAGTCATTGAAAATTTGGCTGGGCAAAAGCTCCCTGCTTTGGTCATGCAATAGAGGGGGAAAAATGCTCAAAGATTGTTATTTTCTAATTATTTGTGTTGTGGTACCACAAAAGGATTTGATTAGCACCCTTATGTGTTTAAAACTTAAAGAACAGGTGCCACAGAGGAGCATGCCCGCCACCCCCAAGCATTTGTTCCCCAAAGTCTTGATTAACTCCCAATTTTCAAAAGGAAATAAGGTAGCAGAGAGAAAAAAGCAGAACAGATAATAAAATTTTCCTTTAAGATCAAAATGATTAGATTTCAAATTAAAATTATGTTCAAAATAGAAGTATAGTTAGGATAAAATTTTCAAAGTTGTTATACTCACTGTCTGTTGTAGCAGGAAAGAGTAAAATCCTGGGGCCCCTACAGCTATCAGGTTTTTGAGACTGAATGAGGACTCTGTTGTTGGGTGGTTTTTTTTTTTGGTAAACTGACAAATTTGATCTTACTGCATGCTACCAAAACAGAGTAAATGTCCTGACCCCAGACTACAATGTAGCAAACATACAGGAACAGGCAAGCACATGTACATTCACACTTGCAGTAACACATCTGCTGGGTTGGGAGTGCTACCTTGTCAGATAGGAGGAGAAGACACTCAAATCCACTGGCTCAAGCTTTTGCCTGGCACTGGACAGTCAAAATAGAGAGACAAAATATGAGAGTCAGAGAGAAAATCGCTTCTGGGCTTCCTTCTTCCTCTGACAGAACAAGTTTTGCATTTATCTTTAAGACTAGGCAGTCTAAATTTGTTTCAGAATTTTGCAAAATATCAAGCTTCATTTCTGTAAATATATTTCTAAAACCAGACTGGAAGTTAGTTGCTTGCATGGTATTCTCTATGGCTGTACTTAGAATTGGGGTGGTTCTCCTTTAAATAACCATTCAGTAGCACTGAAATCCAGGCAGTTGTGTATCAATTAGCAGGGTGCATTTCTTAGTGTGAGCTGCCTGGAAATGCAAAATGACAAATCTTGAGCATTAAGCTTTCTACCATCACTTTGCTTTCCTACCTCTAACTACAAACCAGCTTCATTGTGGCTTACAGTGTAAGAAGTTGGTGCATTTCTGCAGATCCGTGATAAGATATTTTTCTCTAGTAAGAAATGCAGTTAGACTCTGCATTCTGAATCTGTCCCTGCCAGGCCCTAGATGCATTAGTATTCCACTGGCAGCTGCCTGTAGGTAGGAATATTGTTTTTGTCCATAACCAGAGGGAACAATCAGACTAAGCCGTTCCCCGGCTATAAACCAGCCAAAGTAATTGGGTTTAATTTTAATTTTTGTAATAGCTTTAAATTAATAGGAGCAGCTGCTGCCACAGTGTGTGGGTGTCCTTTTCCAGAAGGCATAGAACAAAAAAGGGAAAGAGTAAACAATAGTGCGTCTAGGACACAAAGGTTAATTCAAGAACTGAGCAATGTCTTTTCGTTATCAAAAACTCAGTTGGTGATATCTAGTACTGTGTCTCTTTTCTTTCTTTTTCTTTCCCTTTTTTCTTTAATTCCATGATAAGATCTCAATCTGATTAGGCTCCTGTGTGTAAAGATGTGTTGTTGGTATCTAAACACTAACTCTCTTTCTCTATATGACTCACAAATAGATTAGCAGTGACAAAGTGCTAGGAGAGATAAAAATAGATTAGCAGTGACAGGAGTACTATTATAATTATTTTTGGAAGATATGGTTTGAATTAAGAGTTTGGGCACTTTCTGCCCTGAGAGGGTGAATTTAAACCTAGGAACTGAGGATGGTTTCTGCTGTTGTGTCAGACACCAGATAGTGAAATGTCAATACCAGATGTCCTAGACATCAAGATTAGCCATAATAGCCAAATGCAGCCATAAAGTGATGTGTCAAAGTGGATAATAAAACAGATGCTTAGCTTCTATAATGAAGGGGAAAGGGAATGAAATATCAAAAGTGCCTTTAATACATTGACAAAGTTGTCTGCAACTTGCTTAAAAGTAGAAAGTTATTGAACCAAGGAGAACTATGTGTCATTTAAACATTAACTATCAGCAGATGAATTTCAATTAGCATTAGCCTTTCTAAAACCCTGAATTTCCTATTGGTCTCACTTTACATGAAATTTTTATAGCATAAAGTAAGGCTTGTCCTTTATTATTTCTCCCATGCTAATTTGGAAACAAATAAAGTTCAACAACTCAGCAACATACTGTTTAAACTTGCCTTACGGTTTGAGGACTGGGAGCTAGAATACATTTACCCACTGCCATATCATCTGCTTGATTTGAGACCAAATGAGGGATGTCCTATAGCACTCCAGAGTAAGGGCGAATGATAGAAACATGTTAAGATAGTGGAGAAACCTATTAGGTTAGGGTACTGCATGCAGACGGCTGGTGGCATTTTTCCCCTACTGATACTTTTAAAAAAAATTAAAAGAATTGTTTTTCTGTCCTTCATGTTTGTGACTTAAAAATAATTTTCAGATCTTAGTGATAAGCAAGTGTCTTATTTAATCAAAAATGCTGAAATAAATTCTTGAAGCCCTGAATGTTCAGGAACCAGGGCAATACAGGGGGGAAATAAATTCTTATTTCAAGTCTAATTAACTGCATCACTAGCTCTTTATTGTACTTTTTCAAGAACATCTCAATTCCTTTCTGTTTCTCTTTGTAGATCCTGAGTCTTGCTGATCAGACTCCTTAACTGCTGCTAATTGGCAAACACATACTTCTGCATAACGAGAGGATTTTGTCCTCTATTTCATATTAACAATGAAAGGGCAAAACTGATGCTCTGCAGTAGACCAGCTTCTCGGAAGTATTACAAAGAGGCACATTACTACTGCTATGTCTGTAAATCTTATTATGTTTTCCCTCACCATGATCCTAGTTTAGCTGAGATCTGCTCCAATCATTAGATGAGACCTGTTTATAATGTTGTGTAATCGAATCAGTTAGAGTCTGCAGGACCATAGTGTTTTGTTGCCAAACATGACTGGTAAGTTAGTTACATCAAATTACAAGTGCATGGCATGACTGGAGACTCTTCTGTCTAAATAAAGCTAGAAAATCCATCTATGAAATGAAGAAAGGATACAAACAGAAATATTGAACATCTCTAGTCCATAGAACAAGTTTTTGACCCACATCTGAAATATTTCTCATCTCTGTTGAGAAATAGCAGAATAATTGAAGTTGGGTGAAAGATGGCAGGCAGACATTTGTTATTCCTTAAACAGATACCAGCTTGATGACAATGACGTAAATCTCTTTATTATAATTATTTACTGTCATGTATATTCATTTTTATCTTGTCAGATAAGCTAGAACTCTCAAGGAGGGCAGCAATCCAATTTGGAACAGGACCAAATACCCTTTTCTCCTTTCTAATTTAGGACCAGATTATTTTCTGTACCTGAAGTATTTTGTTTGGGTGTTTTGTTTTTTTTTTTTCAGCTCAAGAATTTATTTTTTCCTCCATTCATCAAGTAGGTGTTGATATATCCGCTGACTATTAAGGATAATGACAATATAAAGATGTCCTGAATTTCAGTAACAGTTCTGTCAAAGTTACCTTATACTGACATTCCTTCATTAATTATGCCTCATCTCTGTGCTGGTGAATTAGAACTGTATCAAAGGATGTAGCCACGCTCCAGCCAGAGGTTTAGCTGAAGCCTGTGTAGTGGTGTGAGATTACACCAGCCTTATAGTGAAGTAGAGGATAGCTTAACTGCCTGTGCATCCTTTTCACTTCATGGGAGTGGGTTTCTCTGGTTGTATGGTGCTCTCCCCTGCTATGGTGACCCTCCCAGCTTGGGCACCTGGAGGGAGCTGTGCCATGCACGGACCCCTTTTCAGAGGTTGTCAGCATGAGCGCTCTGGGATCTGCTCACCAGCTCCTGAGCTGCTCAAGCTGTTACACTTCATTTGCTCTAGAGGAAATTTGAATCTCACATAACCTTTTCATCCACGTTTCTTATGTCAGTGTATATATATGTCAATGTATATATATGTTGTTTTTGCTTTTTAGGCAAAGAATACCCTCTAAAAATGTGTATTACTATCGCTGCCCAGACCACAGGAAGAACTATGTCATGTCATTTGCTTTTTGCTTTGACCGAGAGGATGACACTTATCAATTTGCTTACTGCTACCCCTACACCTATACTCGCCTTCAGCACTATCTTGACAACTTACAAAGGAGGAACATGGACTACTTTTGCAGAGAATTGCTAGGACTCAGCGTGGTAAGTAATAGGCATGTTTGCCAGCGAGCAGGCTTCATTATGAATGTCTGCCCTTAAATGCTTATAGAGTATAATTCATCATCCCTGCTAAAGTATACACACACACATATTTGTTTTACTGCTATCAATGACACACGGAGGTACTGTACCTGCATGGTGAAATATAGACAAATGCTAATTTAATTTCACGTAAAATATTTCCTTTGCGATATGCAAGGCAATGCTAAATTCCCATGTAGGAGCAATTCACCTCTAAAGACGTTAAAAGATGAAACTGAAACAGCTTTGTTGAAGAAATGTGATTTTTAGAGTACTCTGTCCATTCGTCTTTCTGGAAGAGCTTTTCTGTTCAGAAGGAAATGTGTGTCTTCAGAACTAGAATATAGCTTTTCCTGGTAAAGTAATGCAAAACATACACAAACTACCTATTTTATTTGCTCTTAAAAATGCATGCTTTGGTGATTGAAATTAAAAAGGGTTTAGTTGTCTCACTGTACATTCTAGTGGCCAGATGAAAATGAAATGTGATAGTTACTGTGGTGCAGGAAGGGAGGGTAAATAGTAAGGCTGAACTTCAGCTCACTTTGCTATAACCTTCCTCTGAAATATTGCCTGTGCTGATGATTTGGAAAGCATGACTCAGCCACTCCCCTATCAACTTAAAAATCATCAGATTAAAAAATTATAGCTGAAATCTTGTTGGGTTTTTTATTTTTGGGTGGTTTTTTTTTTTTTTTTTTTTTTTCTTTTACTTTATATTTACATTCTCAGACTTAATAGTGCACTTGTCCCAATTTCTTAATCTTTTCTCTGAGATCTGATTTGACCTAAACTTGTAGCATGTGTGTCAGAAAAAGAAGGCTGCGATTCCTATGAAGGCTGCTGATCCCAGCAGCTGGGGCTTTAAAAAGAATCCCAGAATATATTGTGAAAATCAGAATGAAATCAAATGTATAGCCTGCACTGGAATAAATAAAAGGCTTCCAGCATTAGAGCAGGCCATTGAGATCCCTATCGTGGCATAAACCTTGGAGGGAAAAATTAACTTATGGAGAAGGGTGAAAACCAGAATTAACAAAAGAAAGCATTTTTAACCCTTTTGTCAGTTAAGTACAGTTCTTGTTCTAAAGATGACTATTCCATATCCCTGAACTGGCATTAATTATTAATCATTCTAATTAGCGGGACAAACAATTGTAAGGGAAAGAGGTATCAAAAAAATAGAAAAGTAAAATCTTTAGAGGGTGGGAAGAAAGAGCACTATCATCTTAATGTGTGTAGGGTTTTAATTATTAATCTTAGAGGACAGAGCTGTCATTAATTCTATAATGAAACTGAATTTGTTTCCTTTCACTCTGAAAATAGTGTATAAACAGTGACATTTGCATATTCATCAAAACCCTGATCTGACTGATTAAAACACTGAGATAAAAGACAAATCCTTCTATCTGCATTTTGACAGACAGAGCTATACTCTTAAATCTTGTTAACATTGTGTTACCAGTAGTTGCTAAATATTATTTTTCATATTTCAGCAAACTAAACAAACAGATGCCATTCAAAATGTGGCAGGAAATGTGCTGTGTATAAGTCCTGATTTTATATCTATATGTACACACACAGTATGTTTTGCAGAAATTGATATGGTAACATTTTGCAGCTCACCATGCTGATCTGTATAAAAAGCTTCTGAATCAGGCTCATGCTATAATCTTTGTAAGTAACATTACAATCTCAGAGCATTTCTGGCTTTTCTCCACACACAACTGTCCTAGAACAGCTTGGTAATTTAATGTCTTTGCTGAGCTTGAATAGACAATTTCCATAAGTTCTCTGCGAGTTAAATATTTTAACATAGAGCTTTGTTGCTATCATACATCTTTAAATGGTGAAAAACAGGATCCTTCAGTCTTCACTGCACAGTGCTTCATCAAAGCAGAAGCTGGCTGTACTTTAGAGAATTGCGTGCCATATAGGATAGATTTAGAGCTAAGAAAGTGAGCTCTGTCCCTGCTCTGGCCCCTTATGTAAGATAAGAGGAATCAGATTGGCATAAAGAGGCCCTTAAAAGCTCTATTCCTGGCGAAGGGACGATACCCCTGGTAGCACGTGGTGAAAGGTAACTTAAAGATGCCATCTGAGGACAAACTCCGAAGTCTTCATGCTGAGCACAGGCCTGAAGCAGGGAAGCATGTTAGGGGAAGGCTGCAGCATATCTGTCGAGCTGCCCTGTAGCCACCGATACTCTCTGGTTCATTCCAGGCGAATTTTACAGCTGCCTGCAGCAGTTTGTGACTGTGAGTATGGAGAATGGTTTGAAACAATTTCACTTCTCCTGGATTATGAAGTTTTGAACTGTGCCTCTTGGAGACAACAGAATCTTGCCACAGATCTTTGGGGCTTTTTATTTTTGTTGTGGCACAGTAAAATGCAAGTCACAAGAAACCATGCTTAGATGATTACTCCTGAAGGCTTTCTGAGTGCACATTTTGCTGCATGTAATGTTTTCAAGGCAATCTAATTTCTAATCTAATTTCATATTTTCTCTGAAGAAAGTACTATGCCTCCATTAACTCCTTAAATACTTTCACTAATTCTATGAAAATTGAAAGTGAAATATCAGTATGGGACATGTAATTGTCATTAGGATGCAGAATGGCAAAGTGGTTCAGAGCCAAATGGCAAAGATTCCCATTGCCAGTGTGAATGGATAACTTAGCTATTCTATTTCTGACCTTTTAATGTTTATATTCTTTACTTTAGAGAGCTGTCCCACATTCTAGATGTGCCAAATGGTCTTGAAAATAGTCTCTCCTGCAAGCTAGCTGTGATGGTCACCCAGGTATCATTTAAACTGCCATTTTCATTCTGCCATTGTTGGCCTTAGGTAACTTCAGACTTTCTATGGTTTGTCCCAACAGATCCTAAGTTCAAAATCTGTGAGTAGTTTTTTTAAACTGTGAAATTAGTTTTTTGCATATCGTTGATGTGTGTCTCATCTCAGCCTATATTATGCAATATTCTACGGCATAAAGTAATGGAAAAGAATTTTTATATTTCTGTGAAAATATAAGCACAGGCTCAATTTACATTTACAGTACCTATTTTATGATACTTATACAGTCTCATGTGCAGTAACAGTTATGCGTAGCATTCTAACGAATATTCCAGAGTTGGTAAAATTTTTGAGTGTGTAGTCATTTGAAGATGGTAGTCTAAATTAGCTGTGCATACTTGAAGTGTGTGGGCAATTGATGAGACCTGTACCTCTACTAGTATTCCACTACCACACATAATAAATTAAATGAATTTTGGTGAGCCTGGCTCAACTCCTACAACCCACTTTACAAATCACCATTGGCTTGGCAATATTTTCATTACTCACTCAAAAGAGAAACAAGATTAATTGGAGACAGATACTTCCTTTCACCCCATTAGGCAATGGTGCTTCCAAATTATACTTGAGGAGAATTGAAACTGCACATACAAACCACAAGCCTCAAAGGGACTTCCACAGTACACAGAGACTGGAATATGGAATTCTGTTAAATTAAATATTAAACATACATATTTTAAAACAAGAAGGCAATATGTCTAATGTAGAGCTCTGTAAGTGAGCCAGTCTCTTAAGTCAGACGTAGATACTGAGTGAAACAGATTGGAACACAAGGTGCTTCATTCTGATCCCACACCACTTTGGTATGTACTTTTAATTTATGTAAGTTACTCCTGATTTATGCTGGTATCAGAGAGATCAGAATAGGCCCTAAGACTGTGAAACTGCACACCAGATGTCACATTGCTGGTTCATTGATCAAATATCCCTTATTTACTGTCTAAATGACTGGGTACCCTAGTAAAAATTGTTGATCTGTTCTACTGATATCTACTGGTCCATTTTTAACTGCACAGTTATGACTGTTTTAAAGCCTGAAACAAAGAAAATAGACAATTTTTCTAAGGTTAAATTTCCCATTTCTGTGTTCAGTGTTAGGTTATGTAATAACAGTTCTGTAAAAGAAAAGTATACTCTTCATCTTCAAAAAAATAGAAGTTACAGGCTTCAGTGTAATGTATCATACCTTTGAAATCATGTTGGTATCAGGTACTGTACTTTCCAATGGATCTGACTGCAGCTAGGTTGAAATGCCATCTAAATGCAATTTGTGGCAATTTACTTAGTCTGAAAAAAGCCACAGAAATAATGCTTTAAAAAAAGTAAACCCAACTTCTTGTTTCTCTAGAATGTAAAAGTGCACCTACATATATGTTCAGGGCACATGCTCTTTATTCAGTGGTGTATCTATTTCCTCATATAGTACTGCTGTTCCCATAACATTCATAATATGGATGTCATCCCAAAACTATATGTGAGATTTTAAATGTTCCTACAGCTATTTTCTTAGCTGGGTTGGATATCAGCAGAAGTAGAGTTAGACCTAAAAATAACACCACCAACCGTTCTTTCCGAAATAAAATATGATTTATAGTATATAATAGCACAGTGTTCTACCAGGGAAATTATATAAATAACATGAAAAATAACAAGGAACTATTCTATACCATCAGTTTTAAGGAAATTTTCTTTGTTAGAATTTAAAGGAAGTTCTGGGAGATAAGCTGGCTTGTGGGAATCATAGACAAGGAAAGATAGGCAAAACTATGCTACTGTTGAAAGTTGCCATCTGTCTGTAGGATATATACAACTGTTCATGGTAAAAACAAGAAATACTCTGGTTTAGTTGGCAGTAATATGTAGTTTTAGAAAAAAACAAACTCAATAAAATCATCATTTACAGTTAATATTGTGCAAGGTTACTAAATGTATAAGCTGGTTATTTCTTAAATTCAAGAAAGAGCACTGTTTTATATAGTAAAATAACTTCTAGAAGGATTTGCACAAATTGTTTGTCTAACTATGAGTAAAAAAATCTTAGATTTGGAAGAAGGGTTTAAATCTTGTCAATTTTGCAGCTCACATTTTATAACTACCCTTGTCCATTTAAAACTTCTTAGAAAAAAAATTCTTGGAACGTCACAAAAAAGCAGCTTTGAGCATAAAGAAACTATTGAGTTAAGAAATCACCTGCAGAAAAAATGTTATGATCCAGTTGGTATGAAGAAAATGTCCTGAAAGGAACGACAGTAAATGACACCAAAAATAAGTGGTGGTGTTAGTCTATACAAACTGTTTTCATGCATAGGAGGCATGTTGCACCTTTCATCCTATAGCCTCACAGGGAAACCTTTGGAAAGTCAGTGATCTCTCTGAAGTTCTCACTAGACTTTCTGTAGCTGTGCAGGTTGGCCTTTTGCTTCATGGTTCTTCCCATTTCCATGTCAGGCTCTTCATCTCCACACTTGTCCTTCATCTGGCTTGCCCTTTCTTTGCCTCAAATCTAGCCTTCCCTTTTCTTTCTGTTTAGTTTATACTTTCCTAAGCTAACTACAAGAAAGAAGTTGTGGCATGTGTTTGCTGCTCCTATCTTACTATTTTTGCTTTGTACTTTCCTATTCATTCCCCTTATCTCTTTAAGTTGTGAAGGGAAAATCCAAAATAGCAGTTAGGTCTTTGAAATACCAGGGCTGGACAAGGTAGTCATGTTCTCTTCCGGGCATTCAAGATCCCCATCTCAGTGCCATTCATGTAACTTTATATCCTGTCTTCCCTGTCCTTGTGTCTTTTGTGGTCCCTATTTGCTCCATCCCCTAGTATGTACATCTGCTTTTCCAGAGAAGCTGGCATAGCATGTGGTTTATCTGGGCTGGAGAGGAAACATTAATGATCTAGTCAGTTGTCCTGACAAACCTGAACTAACACCCAAGTGCAGGAAGGCATTTCAGGGTCTGAATCCTTGTTTCATGGCAATGACAAATGTCAGGTAAGAGGCAGATTTTACTCATTGCTGTCCTCAGCACTTTGTACTGTTTGATTGGGTGCTGTACAGCTCAGTGGGATAGCTGTAATCCCAGTAGGAAACAAACTTTGACCACGCAGTCAGTTCAACCTCCAGATCTGTGCAGCTGCCTTTAGTTACTGCACCCTAAGTTTTTGGAGACAGGGAGCACCTATTTTATTTTCTGTGTTTAGTGCCTTTCTCACTAGAACTCCTTTTTTGGTTGGTACTTGGGAAATAACACAGTACAACCAAATAATATAATTCCATCAGAAAAGCAGGTCTAAGGTCTTTAAATTTTAAAATTTACCAAGTTGCCCTGAAGGAAATGCAGATATTTTGAAGATATGTATGGCCCTTAGAAACCTGTGAAAACTCTAGAATACATTCATTCTTCTTTCACTTCCATTTACAGAAATTTGTTTTCCCTCTTTTGTAGCACAGCATTAAGCAATAATTACCATGTTGATAGTAATGCTGAATGTACTTGCGTGTAGGGGAAATCGTGCTATGTGGAGCTATTAGCTACATTTGCCCCGTAGCACTTTACTGCATTGACTCTGCTGGGATTTTGATGATGTTTGAGTTGGTTTCTATTTAGATCTCCTCAGTGGTGACTGTGTAATGCATCTGTGGGGCTGGAGTTGTATTTTAATCTGTATTCTTTGACTGTAGACCCAGAAGATAGTTAGCGTGGCCCACATTACCTGTAGGGCTGAGACCTTGGGATTGAAGGTTTATCTAACAATTTTAAAGTCTGCTCAGTCCAAAGGATTTGGATTTATGCCTTTTAATTTAACCAAAGAAAGAACTATTTATTGATTTAGCTTTATACTAGCTATATAATGTAAATATAATGTATTAAAATCTCTAAATACCTTAGGCAAAAGCTTGTTCATATAATTTGTGTAAACTGAGCATTGTGGCTCTGATCCAGCAAAACACTTAAGCATAGATTTAAACTTAAGCATGTTAAATAGTCCTGTTGAAGTCACTGGCACAGTTCAGGGCATCAAGTTAAATGTGTGTGAAAATGCCTTTAAGCTCCAAGGTCAGAACAATCAACACTTTGCAAGATCAAGGCCTAGTGCCCTAATGTTTTGCTGTTATCTTGTACTACCACTATAACAAGATGACTACAGGAAAAAAAAATAATAATTCCTAGACTTCAAGCCCAGATTCTCAGTGTTTCCAGCCAAACCTACTTACAATGTAAAGAGGAGCAATGATGTTTTCAGTCTTATATAAATGTAAATGGATCTGGATATTGGTTGATTTATATTTCAGTTCTTTTTACATGTTTGTTTTAATAAGCTCCCAGGGGCTTGCTTGTCTAACATTTCACCTTTACCTACAATATACTGACACCACTGAAGCTGAGAGCTAAGTTAGAAATCTGGTTGTAGGGTATGGAAAGAATTTACTTGCCAGTCATTGGTAGCCAATGGATTTGGCCAGTGACTTCATTCACTCCTTACAGCGTAAGAACAAAACAAATTCACAATGAGGTAGATACGGTTTCAAATAACTTTCCAGTATTACAAAATTCCCACTGGAAAGATTTTTAAGATTTTTGTATAAGACTGCAGGCCATTTACTTTAAACATAATGTCACAAATAAAACATTCAAAAATAAACAAACAAAAATTTTTGTCACATTCAGTCAGGGTTGGAGGTTTCTACATAGCTTTCTCCACCTTCTCTTCAGATTCATCTTCCTTCTTGTAATGGTATATATCTAACAGATAAACAAAAAGATGTCTCAAATCTGATTTAAGGAAACATTTATTTGTCTGTCACCTCATTTTTGGATATTTCATCACTTGTCCTCATCTAGTTGGAGAAGTTGGTTCAGGTAATGTATTGTGCAACCCTTTTTACAGTTCTCTATAAATATGCTGTGTGTAAAAAGAATCCCACCATCGCTCAGCAGTCCTTTTTGCAGTGTATTAGTAAGGTGTGCACTTGAGGCCTTCTGCATAAGAGCTCTGTGCTAATCCTGGAGTTCTTTGTCCTTGCTATGCACATATTCAGTAAGACTTTATCTCTGTTGTCATTAAGCCTTGAAAGATGAAAGCTGGCTCTAAAAAGACTTCAGTGTGTATGTCAGAAGGGTGTCTGGGATATATCATTATATCACATAGGAATGAGAAAATAAAGAAATAAGAAAAGATTTTGATGCAGATTATAAGATAATGTAGACCAAGGAAGTGTAGTTCAGGTGACCCAAGCTGACTCAGTGCATCCTTACTGTTGACCTCAAGTATTTGAACATATGTACTTGAAGAGAAGAGTTAAGGTTCATGACAATGTAATAGATTTATAGAAAGCATAGCTGAGAGATATTATATGTAGTCTGTGATCTGTTCTTGATTGCAGTATGGTTTTAATGGCCCTTACATTTCTGCACTGTTAGGAAAGTATTTTTCAATCAAATAATAGTGCAATGAAGAGGGACATTAAACTTACATGTAAGGGAGGCTAGTGCCATCCTTGTTTTTAGACATCATGTTACATTCAAGTGTATTTTATTTTAGAAGATCATAATAGTGTGGAAGAAAAAAAGAGTATATTTTTGAAAATGCTAGCTCCAGTTGAAGTGCTGCTATTATCCAGAAATACTGAAAGCAATATTTATCTTTGTTTTGAAGACAAAATAACATACAAATACATGAGGAGATAGGAGCTTTTTAATGTTAAAGCAGTAGGTACTTAATTGAAAACTGTTTTTTCACTTCTTAGGAAATATAAGATACAGCTTAAAGTGTTTTCAATAGACTTTAAAAGAGATCTTACATGGCAACCAATCATATTGGTACATGAAAAGAACTGCATTCTCTGATAAAGATCCTCTTTTTCATGTTTTCAAACAGCAGCTGAGCACCATACTGTGGCAGCAGAGAACAATCTGAGAAAATGAACACAGATTGAAAAGGTCTCAGTTACATGACATTTTCAATGAAAAAAAAGTCTGCCCTAGGCCCACAGTCAAAAGTTTTCACTCAGGATTCCCTAGAATTGTGGACATACCTTTCTACAGAAAGTGTTTTTCTGAATGACCTTATCTGATGTTCTAATAAATGCGTAACATGGAGGAAGAAAAAGGAGAGATATCATCCATTTCAGGAATTTTCATAAGTATGCACAAAAGAAATCTCAGTTTCAGGAATCAGTTTTCTCCTGTTTATTTTTAATTTCCCATTAATTACATCCAATTTTGCACTTAGTCTTAATGAGTTAAATTTTAGAGGACTGTTACTTTCTCAAAATCTAAAGACTTCAGGATTTTATAATACATATATTTCCTTTCCATTTAGATTTTCTGCATTAAGGTGGATTATAATAATGCATTAATATCCATCATGATATTTTTAATCAGCTTCTTAGTTCATTAGTAACAGCTGCACATTGTTAAAGATGTCTTTTTTTTTTTTTTAATCTAAGTTGCTTAGAATTAAAATATTAACTAGTCTTCTCCGTATTTATGAATGCTGAACTGTTCAGCAGCATGGAATGAAGGAAAGTCTTATGCCTATCATTAAAGAAAAACCAGATTTTTTCAGAACTTTGCTTGACAGCCTCCAAAATATTGCATAAACGTCACTGAGTTAAGGTTCATAACATTATTGTGACGGTGGTGTCATTTTATAGGGAAGAAGACTATTGCAGAAACCTAGATCATTTAGAAACAGTCTGTGGTAAAGACTTTGGTATTCATTTTCTGATTTAAGCCATACTAAACAGAGTTAGTTTATATGGAGTTTCACTTCAGAATCGAGTTGTCAAATCTCTGCCAGGACCATGGACAGTGCACTCGATCGGTCTTTTTGAGGCACTCGCACATTTTCACATACAGCTTTGATAAGCTGAAAATACAAACTTCTTCCTTCAGAATTCTTGATACACAAAACTGAAGCCCAGCTTTTGATAGTTACACACCAAAAAGAAGTTTAATGTTTTGGAAACCAGGCCCTATTTGCAACTGCTGAGCTCTTCAAAGTATGGTCCACAGTGTTGAAGAAAATAATTAGAAATGGAGTCTGCTATTTTGCACAGTTCATGTGATTCAAGACCTCAAGTCTGTTTTTCTTATTTGCCTCCTGAGAATGAAAAATGGCCAGTAAGGTGTTATGTCTGATGGAAAATTTAACGGAATGTCAGAGATGACTGATTAAGGGCACTTTATAGATTAACAGATGAAGACTATAACAGAAGTTGATGGTACTGTGTAGAAAAATAGGACATATTTTGGCAATACAGTGAGGCCCATCAAGATTTGTCTTAAACCTGGACAGAGATATTAATCCAAACAATGAATATTTCAAAATCTGAAAAGTAATGGGTAGAACAAGAATAGTGTTACTAGTCCCAACAGGATGCTCAAGAGCATTGCATCTTCTTTGTCTACAGTGAGTGGAAATGCATATTATCCCTATTGCCTCTAGTCTGTCTTCCTTTCTAAAGCTTAAGGAAATGGTCTAGATACTTAGCATGCTCTAGGCAATCAAGTTACCAACATAAAGTAGTTTGGTATCTTTTACATGAGGGCCATCTCTTCTTACAGGAATTAATGATACTGTAGGGTCCCAGAGAAATTATAAAAGGTGGTTGTTTGTTTTTTTTAATTGTGGTGCCCTCTATCTTTATGAAGAATCCAGACAGTATATATCTCACTCTCAAGAGAACAAACTGCTCAGAATGTGAACTCAGGAAAAAAAAAAAAAAAAAAAAAAAGTGTTTTAAAGGTGTACTTTTCTGCTTTTGTAATCATCCTTACAAGATACTGTGGCAGTGCCAGATTTGCCTACAGCTCCAGCTGATTTTGAAATCCTTCAGAGCTTTAGGAATAAAACTACACATATCCTCTAGATTTCTTTTATAGAAATAGATAAGATTTTGTAACAGCAAATAATACTGCAGAGCTGAACAAAATTGTGCTCCCATAAATGAGACTTGGATGCACTCAGACCAAACAACATTGTAGACTCATACTACACAGACTTGTAGAAAGACAAAGAAAAAGATATTGTATTCCTCATGGTCAAACAGAATTCCTATATGTCCATCTTGGCTGAAATTCCCATTAGCCATGGCAACCAATGAGAGAAATACACAGCAACAGATAACATCTAATTTAATGCTGACAAAGAGGTGGGATGCATTGATCTGTTTGGCAGAAAACTTCATTCTTTTTCATTCCTATAATTCAGATTTTCTCATTACTGGACACAGATGGCAAAATATAATTTTATTAACTATAACCATTTGTTTTGCAGTTCATCAATTAAATTGCAAAGAGTACAGAGACTGGTTTATGCTGGCCATTAACGAAAACAAGTTAGTAGCTAGAGCTATACTACAAATGGCTATAGATGTTGCATACTGTGCTTCAAGATCATTTGTTGCTATGACAATAATGAAGCAGAATAGCTGTGGTCTCTGAAATCTCAGATTTTTCATCTTCCCAGAGAAATACAGGTAAATACAAACTCTTCTTCTAGAGAGCTGGACTTCCTTCAGAACTACAATGAATTTATGTATGTACATTAAAAAATAAGTAAGCCACTCCCTGCTCATGAGAAAGTTAAATCAGAAAAAAAGGAAAATGAATGGATTGCAGAGCTCCTGGACAACAACCGCCTCCCCTGTTATATAATGCCGATGTCACTATGAACTGCCAGGTTCAGTACCATGGAAAGTAAACTAATGGTTCCTGTATACCTACCATCCATCTCCAAAATGTCCAGTATCAGCCAAGCACACTTTTGTTAGAAGTGAATGAGGATTGCATGTCAAAACTCTTTCCTGATTACATGTATCTTTCCTTACCTAATAAATGCACCATGTTCATTTTTGAACATCTGGTGAACAAATTGGATCCTCAAAATTATTTTCACCCTAGTTTCATGTATTTCCAAATAGTTGTACAAATTTCCTGACATTCTCCACCTGAAAACTTACTCTGAAAGGAAGTTAGTTCTCTCCTGCAACTGGTGACCACGGGGTAGTTTCTACATAAACCCTTTTCCTAAATCACCTAGGGGATTGACCATTTTTTATATCTGTATATTTTTAAAAATGCAGATAAACTCTCTTTTCTTTCATACTGTTACAAATTGTTAACTTTTACCTGCAAGAATGCTGAATCACAAGAGGTTTACAAAGATTATGGACTGGTGGTGATTAACATCCATAAACTACTAACTCACAAAAGATACCTTCTTTGATTAGTTTCAGAAGTTGCTGAATGTAATTTGAAATCTGCTCCATGTGCTAGGATGTGGGATAGCCTGTACTCTTGACAACATCACACACTATATAAGCTGTTGGAAGAACATCAATGAGAGATGTCTCTTTAACAGAATACGGAGCCCATGTGCACAGACAATTCAGAACATTGGGCTTTTCTGGGAATTGTTATTACACAGAAATTTACTAGAAATAACAAAGGTGTTTGGACTTTGAACATTTTCTTTCTTTGATTCAGAAATACTCCATCATGATTATAAGGCAATGATCACAGGCTGCTGCATAAAAGTAATGTGTTATGATAGTAAACCCTTGGAACTGATCACACGTCATCAGATCTCCCTGACCACACTTAACTTCCCACTGGTGGCAGATGTATTTCAACAATGATCATGGATAGAATTCCTTACAGCAGCTTCATATTATATTCTGTATGCTGGGAATACCCATCTGCACCCCTGTTTGTAGCTGACATGAATATGAAATTTTATAGCTTTTGTTCCAGGGACAGTCTGAGTTAAATCTCTCTGGGAGACACCTTCACCGTATCAGTCAGGTAAACTAATTACATGTTGTTTACACAAATGATCCTGAATGCCAAAGGCCTAAAACAATTCTCCCATTAATAGATAATATATAGCCAAGATTTCTTCTTTTCAGATCTTAATTGTATTTTTTTTCTCTCATTCTCACAGAGAACAAAATTGTTTCATGCCAATCTTCTTCTTTTGCATCTTAAAGCATGTGGAAGTATCCTGATTTCAGAAGGTCATGTTCATTACAAGTTTAAACACGTTATCTAACAATAAAGTGGCATCTATTAGAATGGCATTAATTTCTATAAGGAAAATATGTTATGTGATAATTTTCACATTTTCTGTCTTCCAATCAATACTATTTGAACTATTTATTGTTGCTAATTTTGGAAACCCTCTCCTTTCCTTTTTTTTTTTTTTTTAATTTATTTTGAGATTAGAGCATCTGAAAGTGCCACGATCAAACTGAGTATTTCATAATATTGCACTCAGTTTCTGTAAAATTTATGAAAGGCCTTTTAAGGTTTTTTCACTATTATCAAAAACTACCTCCATTGTTTCTTTCATTTCTTATGATACCTACACTGAAGTATTGGTGAGTCTCCATCAAAGTTGCCTTCCTTCTGAGTATGTCTGTTACAGAGGCAGTGCTGCAAGGAGATCCGATATCTGACCTCTCCTGTGCTCTTTCATTACAGCAGACATTCTCCTAGATTATATCCAAAAAGTTTTCTCAAAGTTGTTCCACAATTAACCAAATTATTAAATTATCTGTCTTTTCCTAAGCTTCCTACTAGTTTTGAAAATATAATTTTCTTCTAAGAGTCTAGAAAGGCTTTAGACATCTACTTTCATAGAACTAAATTCTTCAGGTATCACCTTGATTTATTAGCTCTTTACATGATTTCAACACAAGTCTCTACTCTTAACAAGATCAAAAAAACAAAAGAAAGACAGACACAAGCTGCTTCAGTAGTACCTTGCAGATATATTCCGACTATCTGTTGGGTAAATCAGGGGGAACCTATTGAAGTATTTTACATGCATCGTGATGAGGATTGTCTTCTCTTCTGGGTTTCTTTGGATAGAACAGTTCTGCAAGTTTCTTCTTCAGCAGAGTAAGCATTCATTTGTTTAATTTAATAATTGGGAGTATCTTACAGTGATCTGCATACAGAGGCAACTGTGCATAAAAAATGCTAAGGTTATGTACAAAGAAATGCCTATTTCCTGTAAAATCACTGTGGACCTTCCTGCACCCCAGGTTCATATAATTCAATGTGTCAGAGAAAACAGGAGCTCCAGAGCCATAGCCAAGAATAAAAGCAGGGAAAAATTGAACATAAGTCTTTGAGAAAAATAGATGAGGTCATCCAGTTATCATAAAATACACGTAAATGTTTTCAGTAGCTGTTTGTCTTTCAGTGTCACAGATGAGCCTGTGATGACATACAGCCTTTGTGCTTACTTAACATTCAGAAGACACTTCTGACAAATAGGGTCACGCAATGATGATGCTTGCCAGATTTGGGAATATGTATTGCTACCATTACTTCAGAGGTCAGTTTTAGGTTTTTGAACTTCAAATTAGGATCCAGTCATTCCCATGTAAGTTTTGGGAAAATGTCTGTGATGAATGAAAGGTACACAGAAGTGTTTGGGTTTTTTTCCCCATGTATTGGTAATGTTGGAGCTAAGGTTATTCCTTTTCTTTGTAGATTATGAATGACTGTGAAATACAAGAGCCTTAGAACAACTGTGCATATTGAAGAACTTGAATGTGACCATGTTTGTTTTAAGCAGGATTGAAATACGCAATACTTATCTTGATTCTGAGACTAGATACTAATATGGGTCAATGAAAGTTCATAACAATAGTTTCAAAGGCAATTTTAAATATTTTAATGTCTATAATCCTCTGCAAGTGAGCCAAGAAATGCTCCCAGGAGTGTCTTCATTCTGCTTGAAGTCATCTGCAAGTTCCTACTACATTCAGTGAACTTTCACAAGAAAGGTGATGCTTGAGAACTTGTAGAATTTATATATAGTGTTACATTTCCAGAATGGATATCCAGCCCCTAATAATTTGCAGTTTATTAATTTAAGACATCTATTTTAATAAGTCCCAAAATAAGGTTATTTCCCTCATCCTGATCTGTATTGAAGACCTCCAAGCATGTCCCTTGGAAGAAATGAAACAGTGAAGAGTAATTGTTGGAATTCATGGATGCTAGAAAGGGAAATATAGTCACATAATGGAAATATTTTTAAAAACTTGTTTAAATCTAGCTGCCATTGTTAAAATTCTGTGCTCCTTGCAAGTGCCTAGTTGTTCTGGAAAGAGAAGTGTGTGTATTTGGTTTCATCTATCACAGAGCTCAGAGACAGAATAATGTTCAATCATGATGTTAATCCTAGCACAAGAGTTTCTACTGAAATGATTCTATAGAGGATTTATTCTCCCATCTATGCAGGTGCATAAAGAATTTTTTAATGGGTGGTGCATATGCTGTTGTAAAAGAATAGACCCCTTTGTATTAAAATTACATGCCTGGGATTTTAACGTAAAAACTGAAAAATCTCAGTGTGCGAAACTGACTTAAACTCAATTTTCCTCTCCCCCTTTTACAATGTCAAGACGCCTAAGTGCTCAAGTGACTGAATAAGTACTAAATATTTAATGCATGGAAGTTATGGTAACTGAGTCTTTGATCTGAAACTTCTTAAAAACATCTTAAAAGCCCTTCAAAAATGGGTTAGTGTTTCATTACAGTCACTTAAAATAGATTTATTTTATCAAAACATCCTGTCAGAAACCCCAAAGCTGTGATTAATAACCTACAGCATTTTGACTAAAGCATCTCCTAATACTGGTTTCTTAGTGTATCAACAGATTGCCTGTTGTGGGTAAGAAATAGCTGGGCCTGTCATCTCTGTCTGGCATTTGCATGTATGCAGAGTTTCTCTGCTGAGAGTTTGAGCAGGTATATACCCTGAAATCCACAGTGGGATTCTGCATGTTTGATGCTATTCAAATAGAATGTTTCCCATTTAATTTTGAGATTAATGTTTTTTCTTCATGGGATATATTTAGTGGGACAGTTTTGTAAAGATGTTTTTGTATAGTAATACTTAATAGTATTTGGGCAACATAAGCAGTGGGATAGATCAATAATTAATATCATCCTGGGAAAATCCTGCTTGTTTTTAATCTGTACAGTGTAATCTGAGAGCATCTCTGGCTGTGTCAAGACTTTGTACTTTAGACTTTTTTTTTTCAAGGGCAACAGACTATGAAATTATGTGACTATCTGCTAGATGTGTAGAAGACAGAAGCATACACGGTGGCAGGTTTCTATATGATGAATTTCTACTGCGTCCAGCAGACCTTTCGTGAGAGAACTTGGCCCACCCAAATCTATCCTTCCTTCTTGTTGTAGATTTCCTTCTCATTGGCTTTGTGCACTGCTAGATCCCCCCCCCTGAAATTCCCACTGTTGTTTTCCTAACACAACATGAACACACAATTTAGAATCTTGAAAGATTAATCACAAATCACCTGGTCATTCTGGTGCTGAATTCTGAAATGTAGTTCTGAGTTCATGAGTTTTTAGTTCTTGCCCACTATTTCTACTTCATAATTTGTACCCCAGTAACCAGTGGAAAGGAAGCTGAAAAGATCAGTTTAGGAACTGGTCTGTTTCTGTCTCCTCAGGAATTAGTAGATCAAAGGAAAATGTTAAGTGTATTCTGGGATAATAAAGGAAATTAAACACTAGATTCTGGGCTCACTGTAGGATCATATGTAGTCATTTGCCATCACTTTCTCAAAGCAAAAGTAAAGGATTTCTTCTCAAGTCTCCCACAATACTAGTGAAAGGCACATGGCTAAACCCTCATGAACCACTTTGAAAATATATTCCTTGTTTCTTCAGGGAAATGTGCCTTTGTCAGTGTATAGCTTGTGTAGAAAATGTTTTGCATATAAAAACCACGTGTAGATTGAATCCTGTTATATAAAGCAAAGCTGGTTTTCTGTGGAGTTCTTTTGTAGTACCAACATTAAAAAGGTTGTTATAAATAAAAGTGGAATATAATTATAAATGCCCTTCTGAGGAAAAAAAAATCCTTGATTACCTTTGAATTCTTTTGCCCTTTAAAAAGGTTATATTTAACTGGTTCAGTTTCTTACTTGATGTTTCAGTTCCCAAGGGAAATCAACCTCCAGTACGAACTGTTTCAATTGGGTTACATGACTTTACTTTGTGTCTTGCATTTGTTAACAGACAGGTTATATAACACTGCAGGCTAAATATACGTTGCTCTGTTTTCAGCTACTACTGGTACTCCTGTGTTCAGAGGGATGCCCAGAGAAGTGGGAAATGGTTTTCAAAAGTTCTGCTCAAATTAGCCCCTCCTGATAATAGCATAAACTGCTTGGAAGTAGAGTATTTAGGAGCAGTGTGAGGCTATAAATCTTAAACTATAAAATTATATTTAATATTTTGATAAGCTATATCTCATCCATGATTTTTTTATGACCAAAAAGAAGTGGGTCAAATTCTGCCCTTATTCTCAATGGCATATAATCTGTGGAAGCGCTATTGACTGGAACAGAATTTCCTTGAGTTACCAATGTTGTAACTGAGAAAGTAATTGGAGCATGTGTGTGCTGCCTCACTGAAATGCAGGAGGCTGAATTCTAGGGGGATATTTTCCATTTCTAGGTAGTTTGGTGTTGAACAGCTTTAGATACATTATTCTTATATTTCCATCAAGTAATGCTTTCCTGGTAGAGGAGGAGATGAAAGGACCTTTTAAAAAAATATCAATAACAAAAAAGAAAGGAAAGAAAAAGGGGTTTCATCCAGGCTTTTTTTTAGTCACTGATCAATAGCCCCATGAGAGTGCCGTTTTTAGAGAAGAAAGGCAAGCAAGCAAGAATCTTAACTAACTAGCAGGAAGTTGATTGTAGCATGCTGGTGTTCAGGCAACTGATAAGAGAGGAGGAAACATTTATGCTGAGAATCAGCAAAAGCAGGAACATACTTTACCGCTTTACCTATTTCATTTTGCAAGTCCAACATACTGCACATAGGCTCTGAAGATAAATTTAGACTAATTTTGTTAATTACAGGGCATAAAATTTGGAATGGGATGGACAATGAGCTATGGCAAATGATGTTTTGATTCAGTATACGATAATGTTTGTACTTGAGATGCTACATTCGTGACAAAAATAAGAGTAAATTATTGTATAAATTGGCAACAGCCTGTGTATTCTTTGTGGTGTAAGGTAGCACACTGGAGGTATCCACCAACCATTGTCCTGGCAGCTAATTCCTTGCAATAGGTGATGATGGTATATGGTATTGTCATTTTTACCTATATAAATTCATAATTTCTTCACAGTTTAAGCTTCTTGTGTTTCATTGTTGTACAGTCTATGTGAGTAAAAAATGATCTAGGCTAAGACAATGTGCTTGTATTTCAGAGCTTGAGATATCTTTAGGACCTTGTTTCTGTGTTGAATTGATTTTTTTATTTTCCTTTTTATTTATTAAAAATGCATATTCTACCCAGAATGATTCCTAGAGTTTTTTGGAGCACTGCTGAGTAAGCCAATCTACCCGTATATTTTTTTAGAGTTACCAGTGCTCTTGGCAGGCACCCTTATTTTTGCAGTCACTTACTGATTGCATTTTTTAAATAAAGCTTTTGTGCTTTTTTTAGTGCTAGATTAAAAATAAAAATTAAAACAATTACTTTAAATTTCAGTATCTGATAAAAGAACACTATTTTTTAAAAAATCCTTCCAGAACGCTTTTTTCTGTCTCCTTCCCACTCCCCCTTCCCCAAGTTTATTCCTTTTATTCACTGTGAGCATGTCTTGTCTTGCCTTTAGGCTGAATAAAGTGCTGTATCACATCTTTGATGTGAAACCCATACAGACGGATTTATGTTACATTAACTCTTTCAAAGTTTTTTTAAGTATTAGTATAAATCGTTTGCATGCCTTTTTCTGTAACTTAAGTTTATTTGAAGTTGTTTAAGAGGCAGAAATAAATCCATGTCTACCTTCTCCTTTCTGGTTTACTGTGCGCCTGAAGTTATTCTATGTTCAGGGTTAGTGGTTAGACAGTGAAGTTAGACGTCTAAGAGAGTCAGGAATTTTGAATTATATTTGCAGTTCTGGAGTTGTTGTGTGGATTGTTAGAAAAACATGTTTTGCTGGTTTTTTTTTCTGCGGTTCTGTTAATATTTGCAAAGGAAGTGTGAATTAGAATGGTGAAATATTCACTCTGATGCATAACGATGGGATCCCCTTCACAACCACGCCCTTTACAGTTAGGTGTTTTGTTCATGCTATTTTGCATGTGACCATCTATTCCCATCTTCTTAACCCTTCATATTCCTGCAGAGTTGATTCTGATCTTCCTTACTCATCCTAAGTATAATTTCTTTGTCATGACTAACTTCAGTTATGACATGTTTTGTAATTCTTAGCTAAATGATTGTTATATTTTAAAATGTGATAGCTTAATACTCTCTCTTCAGGTAAGCTACTGATTACTTTTTCCTTTAGGGAAATTATTTTAGTTCTTCAGGTTCTGAGCGATTTTTTATTCCACAAACTGTTGTAACAACTATCTTTGTCCAAGAAACTTTTCAACACTTAAAGATTGGCCTGTAAATTTTTATGCAGGAAAAACCTATCAAAATATGATAAGACTGTTACCACAAAATCTTAGCTGAAAATTAGCTTCAGTCTTAATTTCTTGTATGTGCCATCTCTATATGGCTTATGTTCTGGATTGCATCTGATTGTGCGACTTGCTCAGCTAACTAGGAAGAATGGAAATCTGTCTTGGGAAACATGTTCCTCTGCCTTGCTTTTTGCATAGTTGTTATTTTAATCAATATCAGAGTAGTAAAGATTCAGTGTGATCAAGGCTTTCTCAGTTTCCATCTGTCTATAAAGACACTTCCTTGTCTAGGTTCAGTAAGCACCCTGAAGTTCTGCAGCAACATCCAGACTCTTTATTGCCTTTAACTTCTCTCCCAGCTCTTTCTGCTGTGTCAGCTGAAGTGTTTACAACTTACCCTTTGTACTACTCAGCATCACCCAAAATCAATCTTGCTCGCTTATTCCCTACTTTGATTTGCTGTCTTAGCAGGCCATGTATCCTGATATGCAAATTGCTTCTTTGGTTTTCATCAAGCTTTTTGTATTTGGAAGCAGAATTCTATCATTTGTTTCAGAAGTAACTAGTATGATTTGCTTTTGTTCTACTTTGCTTGAAATTGTTTGAGGTCGTAACTGTCCTTCAGGGCAGTAACTTGGGAACAGGAGCTCTTAACCATTTTCATTCTTCATCATCTTCATTAATATTGGCCTAACATTCAAACTCTAACCAGAGTAATAGCATGTATACTCTGTGGTTTTAATGCTCTTTGCATCAATGTTAACTTTGTGTCTGCGGAAAAGATCCTCTAAAGCTTCTAATGCAAAATAATTTTATTTGTGGGCATATGGGAGTTAAACTTTCTTTCCCTTACAGTTTTCATTAGAGAGAGGCTTACTGGTGCCATGGCAGAATGCTCAAATAAGCATTTTAATGTTGAATAAAGGTCAACACACTGGAATTTGAAACCATTAATCCTTTTGCTCTTAAAGCAGGCAGAACTTTTACAGACTAAATAACACATTAAGTAGTAGACTCTCAGAGTTCTAAAGAGGAGAAACATGCGTTCAAATTACCCATTTAGATTTCTAGAACTTCTCATCTTCAGTTGTTTTAAGCAAAATAAGTTTTGGGATTGTTTTGGGGAGGATGTGTTTTTTTTAACATTATGTTTTATTTCTCATTCTTCTGGTGGGACAGGATATTTCTAAGTTCATAGAGCTATGGGAAGAAGTGCCCAGTGTACGAAAAGACCATGTGTAGTGGAGACAATGCCAGTGCTCTCTGGTTGCAATAATTATATCAGTCTATGGGTGTAGAGGCCCTTTGGTTCAGAGCAAAAGAAGTTCAGGCTCTCTTTAAATTAATTTCTGGACTTTGAACAGTTGTGGCAGCCCTCTAGGACATCACAGACTGTTAAATTAAACCTGTATTGCCTTGTGTTGAACTTTTAACCTATGTATGACTGAAGCCTGTCTTTTGGGAAGGCATCCAGTCTTGATTTCAAGTCATCAGGAAACAGAGTAGCTGCTGCTTCCTTTGGTAATTTGTTCCAGTGTCTGATTACTCTCACTGTTAAAAAACATAAATCTAATTTTTGAGTTGAATTAATCTTGGATTATATAGTTATTTGTTTTCCTCTGGAAGCTAATTTTTTTTACTGCAAGATTAAGAAACCATTTCTTTCGATGGGGGGGCAGAGAGGGGAAGTTAATGGTAATGCAGCAGATCATAGTACTTGATTCTCACTTCAAGATATTTTATTCAGCCCTCAGGTATTTTCTGTGGCTTCTTGCTGTGTCTATTACAATTTCTCAACATCTTTTTAAAAATATAGGTTCTAGATTTTTATAATTTTATTCAGCTTTACAAATACTATATTTGGAAAAATGAGGTATTTAATCCTACTCACTGCTCCCTGAAGAGCACGTGCAAGGATCTCATTGATAGGACGTTTCAGTGGGGCTCATGGAATCACAGGAGTGGGAAAGACCTCTGGGTAATCTTGATCACCTTTTCTGCATGGCAGGATCTGCACTTACTCTGGACAGATTTCCGTGTTATTTCTGACAGCTTTTTCCAGGAGTATCCCAGAACTTCCACAATCTGTGTTCCCTAAACTTTCCTGCTTCTTACTAGTTGGCAGTTTTTTTCCTCAAATCTAGACTTAATCTTACCGGCTGGTTTTTAAGTCATTTATGTCTTGCCCTATCTAACATCAGTACAAAGAGCAGTTCAGCAGTTTTGTGGTTTGTTTTTGTTTGTTTTCTTTTTAGAAAACTTTTGCTTATATCCATATTTCTTTTTCTTCTTTAACAACCCTAATTCTTACATATAGTGATAGTTTCTAGACTATAAATTTCTTCTGGATTATCACCAGTTGGTCCTTGTTTTGTGGAGGTGCAGTTTCTCAGACTGGATGAAATAATGCAGCTGCAGCTTTATCAGTGCTGAGTAGAAGGATTCTTCTGTGACTTGGAAGCTATACATAATTTATCCATTGCAGCAGGACATTTGTCTTTTCTGGAGCAGCATGATATTGTGATTTACAAGTGGTTCTCATTTTCTACAGAATGGCTACCAAGTCAGTGGTTCTCCATCCCCAGCAGTTAATTATTCCTGACTAAATACAGTACTTTGTGTTTATCTCTACTGAACAAGTGCTATGGCTTCCAAATCAGATCTTTAAATTTGCCAAGGTTATTCTGAATTCTGGTCTCTTGTCCAGTGTACTTATAATGCCTCCGAAGAGGATATTTTCACAGCAAGTATGTATGTGGTGCTATTTTCTAGGTCATTAATCAAAATACTAAATGCTACCAGACCTAGGAGAGATTCGTACAGATTCTCACTTTGAGATATCTTTTCATGTTGATAGGAACATTGCTAACCACTCCCTGAGTACGATTTTCTGAATCAGTGTTGCACCCACTCTGTACTATTTTCATCTGAATCATGCTTCCATGGTTTGCTTAGAAGATTATTATGTGGAAGAGGATCAAAAATAGTCCTAAGTACACATGACATCTAATGCTTTTCCTCTGTCCACAGGCCTGTTACCCTATCAGGGAAGAAAATTAGATTGCTTTGACATGATTGTTCTTGACAAATCCATGTTGGATGTTATGCATGACCTCATTACCTTTCAGAAACTTACAAATAGTTTGGCTATTTGTTTCAGTGTTTTTCCATGAATTGAAGATAAGCCAATTGGCCTACAATTGTCAGGCTTGCCTTTTTTTTTTTTTTAAAAAATCCTTTTTAAAGAGAGACATTACACTTTCCCTTTTTTTGGTCTTCCAGTTTCTCCAGTGTTCTTTTTAAATTCTTAAAGGTAAGTCCCAATGACTTTGAGATTCTTAGTTAGCTCTTTAATAATGTTGGGTGAAGTTCATTAGACTCAGCCCATTTAAAAACATCCACCTTACCTAAGTACTCTGAATATTGTACTTTCCCTATTTGAGGCTCAAGTCTGGCCCTTTGTCAGCGATATTAATTGTGATAGCTATGTGATTGCAGTTGGCCTTATAATAAAGACTGAGGTGAAATAAAAGATATTCATTAGTCTTTTTGGCATCATCCATCATATTCCACTCCTTTCTGAAGTAGCGGACTAGCCTTTTCCTTGATATCCCCCTTACTGGAGTATCTATAAAGTGATTTTTATTACCCTTCATGTCTATTGATGTTTGCATCTCATCTTATACATACTCATTTGGATTTTTTACTTTTATCCCTACCAGATGGGTAGTTCCTTTCCATTGCTATATCAGCCCTTGTTCTGTAGGTGTAGTCTGTGTTTTTATTTATAAATGTATAATTTCATATTTCTTTGCATCTAAATCACACAGAGTTTGAACTGGCCTAAATAGCAGTGACCCAGTTTCTGTGATTAACCTGCCCCTCATCATCATTCAACTCTCCAGCTGTCTCGTTCGTAGATGACAGCTGTAGTACATCCACCTTTTCTTTGAGATCCTCAACTAAATGACTGGGCAGTATTAGGGTAATGCCTCTTTTCATGGATTTCCATCAAAAACATCTGTATTACATGTTAATTCTTTAATTACTAGTTCTGCGGAATTTCCTTTAATTAGCTCTTCATGCATTGAACATATGCTTTATTGAATTTATGGAATTACTAGTTTTTAAATCCTAGCGACATTTTGAAGTAAGTCAAAAGCTTCATGAAATTATTTCTGCAGAAATCACTTCCATTGTCTGTTTAATTTTATAGAAATGGAAATTAGCTTTCCAGAAGCAGAAGTGGGGAAAAAGAAAGGTAGGATGGAAAGGCTGGGTTAGGATGAGTAAATGATTAATACGATGATACACAAAACCATCCATCTTATTCATGATAGAATATAGAAATTTATTTGTGAAATGGGGAAAAACCAAAGAGTGGACAAGAAAAAGACACTTATGTACAGATTCCTTTCAGGAGCATATTTCCTTAATATCTGCTCTTCTGATTTTTCTGTTCCTTTAAGCTTGTCTGATAGAGATGCAAAGCTCTGCCAAATGAATGTCCTTATATCTACAGCTTGCCACAGGAAAACCCCTGAGGCCATGGAGCTCAGCTTATTCCTAGCCTTTGAATCTGATCAGCGTTTTGGACAGTGGCTTCCATTGTTTCAGTGATCACACTTTATAATGCAGTACTATTGCTTTTGACATTTATGTTGAATGAAGGGCAGCTTCAGAGAGGTCTACGATTGCTCTTAGATCAAAGACAGATTTGCTAGCCATCACCAGCCCCGTCCAATATATAACGATATGCATTGACAATTATGATACTAAATGCATTGTGATTGTTTATAGATCATTTCTTGATTTAACAAATTGGAGTAGTTATAATATCACTGGAAATACAACAAATATAAAGAGGGAATAAAAGATTTGATTAATATTGTGAACTAATGAGACAAGCCATTTACTCACAAGGAAACCTGAAGGTTAGTCATTCAAACTCTAACCAAAGTCAGACTTTGTGAGATCATATTATGGTTAATTGAAGGCGGCAAATTCTAAGTATGAGAGTCATCCATTACTTATGTGTAGTCTTGTTTATTATATGACTAGATCTGACTTGCCAGTTAGGATTTCCACATGTAGAAACGTATTTCTCTCCATCTTTGGAAGATGGCAGTGAATGTGGCTCTGTCACATTTCATTACTTTAGAATTTACTCAGTTTCATTTCTGTCTGCAGTAGTACTGCTTCTGAAATAGGATTATTGACCCCTACCATTGATCATGCTGCCCCTGTGTGTGTGCGTGTGTGTGTGTGCAGTTAGTACTACTATCAAAATATGAACATCTGAAGGTAAAAGTAATACATGATCTGCAGTGTAAATAATATCTATGGATCTTTCCTTTCTCTTTCTTTTTTATCCCCCTTTTTTTTTCTGAGGCTAGCTTAGTCTGTCAGCAGGATGAAAGGAAAAATTGCTACTCTTGTGCTAAATTTCCCCTGGGAAGGTAAATTATGGACAAGCCTCCAAGGACAATCCAGAAAGAAAGGGATAAGATATTGATGCGCACTGTACCTCTCACTCTTTCTTCCTTGTCCCACAATTGAGCACTCCTACAATGAAAAGTTACGAGTTCCTTGTTAAATTGAATTTCTCTCTTCCTTGTCTCACAATTTATTGTGATGCTGAAAATTTTATAACTTGGTAAAAACTGACAGCAGCCTCATTTGTCCCCACAAAAGGCTATCCAGTTTTGAACAGGTTTTGAAACAGCTATGAATGCACACACTTAACGACAGATAGTCATGTCAGTTCCCAGTTTATAGGAACTTTTTTAGTTACTGTATTTTTTCATCTGTTTTAACCATTATGCTTTTGGAGGTGGGCAGGGAGAGGAGGGAAAAGGGTGGAGAGAAGATAGAAGAAGAAAATTTTGAATGGTGAGTATTGTTGTACTAGCATCACTATAAGCATTGCCTGCTGATTTGTTTAAAGAGGTACAGACAAACCTTGCCTTCTAAATTTCATGCTGCGACATTTTGGTGACCACCAGAACCTCAAGGGACATTTCTAAAGAGAGCTTTTAAGAATTCACACTTAAGCCTGTTCATGCATGCTTTGGTTATTGATTTCCCAGGTTGATAAGCATTCTTCTTGGTTTTACTCCATTAAGTAAGGCCATGTATTTCTCTATATGTGTTTTAACAGAATACAGACGATGGGAGATGTTAGATTTAAACTATGTTGGGTTTGATAGTGATCTCTTTCTTCATGGAGCCAAAAACCATGAAATGCTGGATTTGTTCCACTGAAAAAGATGGTGGGGGGAGGGAAGGATGGGTCTGGTTTCATCTCCAGATACTTTGATCCACCAATATTTGAGTCCATGATGTCCTGCAGCTCCCATAACCTCCCTTGTAGCATGGCTCCTTGTGTCCCAAAAGCTGCCAAAGTTGTTACTGCTTTCAGGTTTTCTAAAGTTCCCAGGCTTTTCTTGCGGGTTCATGGGTGAGCTGATGAGAACTGACTGGTGTTTTAATTGTCCACTACATTCTATATCTGTCTTTGGAAGATTTGCTCAGAGTACTGATGAATCTCAGCTTTCACCGACCTTTCATAATGTGGTGGGGTGTGGCTGCATGTTGGTCTGAGACAGACAAAAGAGAGTGCTGTGAAGGGACTGCTCTTCTGAATGTGTGGCTGGAAGCAAAGTGATAAGATTTCCTCATGCTGATGGGACCTGACACCATGACTGACCAGAAAAGACGAGTAGTATTTGGCCATTAGAAACAATGTCTAGTCTCTCAAAACAGAGAAATCTTTTGAGACTGACATCTGATAGCCTTGTATATTCAGCACTTGGTATGGTTCCTGCTATGATGTCATGCAAGCCACAGTAAAGGTTTGAATGAAAAAAGAGATTCTAATGATTTCTTAAGATACACAGTGTACAGCACCTCTTGTATCAAATCTAAATGTTGGAAAGAAATTGTCTTTTTTTTTCCCTGGTAGCTTTCTCTACAGTCATGCAGGGTGCTTAATTCTGGTGAAAGGAAAAGCAGAAGGACTGACATGCTACATGACATTCCAATTATGGAAGAAAAAAAAAAAAAGTAGCAGATTGACAGGCCAATAAAAATACACAGAAGTTTTTTCTCCTTTCCAAGGTTACATGTGCAGGAATGTGGGAGAGCTAAAGGCTGGGGAGGGTGAAATACGTACATTTACATGTAGACACGCACATATATATGTATATGCATGTATGCATATGCCTGTGTGCACAGACAAACATTAATTCAACAGGTAACGATGTATGTTCAAAGCATCCTTTGTTCATGTTAGCTGAAATAGTGGGATTTTCACTGTTCATCACCATACCTTAAGCTGGGCCTGCCACTGGTGTGACAAGTTGAGCAGAATTTCTTCTGTGTGAGTTGCCGTGAAGGAGAGAAGCCCAAGCTGTATCAGCAGGAATTGTTTCTTTTCTGGTGCACCAGTAACCCAGAAGAATGAGTGACATTTTTCTTCTGTTGAACCATCCTCCTTAGGGTGGCTGCTACTCTGAGGGTGCAGAGATTTAAGAAAATGATGCCAGTTTCAAGTTAAGCTGTGACTTCTTTTGATGGGGGAGAAGACTGAGTACCGGGTCCACTTTTTGCCACAGAGGTAGTTCCACCATTTGCAAGATCCTGAAGGCCCATTTGATAGTTTTGTAAAAACATGTTGTAGTCTGGCCTGTAAGAAACTACTTGGTTTGCATGTACAAATCAGCAAGTTCAGATATTTCTCATAGCGCTTTCTCAGATATTTCTTTAAGCACCTGATTTTCCGTGTTAGATTTTAACCAAAGGGTTTATTGCAGTCAAGATGAAGCCCTCTAACCAAGATGCAGCAGCTATGGTTGTTTTCTCTGTTGCTCATATAGCACTGTCCCTCTCTTCAGTCTCCTCACCAGCTTCTTAACCTTATTGCTATCAAATTCAATCTGCCTTTCCCTCTCTCTGCATCAAGGCTTCTCAGTCACATTGATGGTCTCTCTTACTGCTTCTGCCTGGCTTATTTTCTACTCTCAGTTGAGTCCAAAGTGATAATTTATTTGGCCATTGCCTTACTCCTGATCTCCTCAATACCTGCAGTGCCTCTGCGGGTTAGAGAAGAACAGAACCAGGAGAAATCCCAGCAACTCTGCCACCATTTGGGGTAAATAGTGAGAATGTAGGAAAGCCACACTGGGAAGAAAGAAAAGGCCACTCTGCTTTTGGTACATAGCATGATTTGTAGCGTTGCCATAAATCAGTCATTTGCACAGGCTCCCTTGTGACATGTAATAGAGAGAACAGAGGCACCAAGGGAAACGTCACCTAGTTGCTGTATATCCTCTCCCTTCTCTTCTTTTTCATTGCCTGTAATCCTGTGAATAATATAATATTTACCTGTAGGCGATGGAGAAAAGAGGAGGAGGGCTGAATAGCGGAGTGCTGTTGCTAGTATTTGGGGTGCAGAGGTATTTTTGAGATTAGCAAAAGTGGAGTGGATGGGGGAATAAGGGTTGGAATAGCCAGGCTTAAGAGAGGTTGGAAAATGGGGTACAGGTGTGTATTGTGAGAGAGGCATGAGGCACAACTGTTAGAAATGAGAATTTTGAGAACAATGCCCTGAGTTATTAGAAATAGCACTTCTGGCTAGACTCTGTCAATAATACCAGGACAACCTTTAAAATTGCTGAATGCACTGTCCAAATATTCCTTCCAAACATGCTTGGAAATGTTAGACTGCCAATAAGAAATAGTAAATAACCCTAGTGATACATGCCTTATGACTGCTTCTTCCACTTTAACAGTACATTCATCTTTACATTAACAAGATGAAAGTTTTAGCTATTACAATATAATACTACACATTTGATACATTAGAAACCTACATCTGTACCTTGTATGTCTATGAAGGTATTTTACCATGAATAAAGAGAAAACAAGTATTTGGATTCTATTGCCATGTGTTTGGGTTTTTTTTAAGAATGTGACTCTGGGAGTACCTTTCAAACAACACTTAACTCTGCTAATAAAAAAATATACCTCTGTGTGTTTTCTGTCTGCTGTGAGAAAGATGACAAAGATCATGCATCTGCTCTGGCATTATATGACTTGTTTTATATGGCATTATATAATACAAGTAAATGGCTTTTGCCCTTTATATTTGCCACAGCTTTTCTTGCCCATCAGTTAAATCATATTTTTTTTTTCTAAAAAGGACAGTTCTTGTATCTTCTGTCTTCTAGTATACTTCACTGTTGCTGGTGAGCCAGGGTGTTGTTATTATGCAACAAAAAGTATACATTTCTAGCACAGAGATTAAATGAGAATGAGAGAAGTAATAACTGATGCATAAACATAAGTTCTGTTATTAGGTAAACCCATCTTTAAAGACTTTGGAATACTTTAATTCATACTTTTTCTGCAACTGTTTTGTTGAAATGTTGGTAGTTTATCAGGCAACTCTTTGAAGATGGTGTATTTTATGTTTATATGTAAAGCCACACTGTGCATGTTTGTATGTACGTAGCCAAGCATTTGGGAGTGAAGAATCCTTTCTCTTAGAGCCTGCAGAAGTGCCGGAGTGCAGGTGGAGCAGGGATCACCTGAGCCTGCTGCCTTCTCAGTTTCTTGCCTGAGTTTGGAAGAACTTTTGTTTACTCTCTTCCCCTTGCTACTTTTGGGAGAGCAATTCTTCCTGGCTTTATTCAGCCAGTGTGGTTAGTCAAGGAATGACATTTAGTCTATAAGTGCTGTTTAACATTCCCGGCAGTGTGAGGGTGTATATGTGAAAAAAAGCTTGAAAGAGAAAGAAATATAACAGTTCTTGCTCAAAAGATGTTGTTCATACCTACCTTCTCAGCTCTTTTTCCTAGTGCCTCTCCCTCAGAACGCTTGATGGATTTCTAGGGAGGTGGAGGTTGAGAGGAAATGATGCTGTACAATGTGCAATTTTTCCTTATGGTAATAGGACTCATTTACTTCAAGGCGCTTGTATGCCTTGTCAGAGACCTCAGTAGCTGCTTTTCAGTTTTTGACTGTATGCACACTTATAGAATCATGTTCATCTGAATGCTACATCTCAGAGAAGAACGGTTAAATAACATTTTTCTGTGTGTTGTTTCAGGGGTTCTTTTTTTTTTTTTTTTTTTTTTCTTTTTAATAACTCTCACTGTTAAAGTGAATAAATTTTATCATTGAATTCAAAAGCTTTGCCAGGTATCAGTTTCCAGACTTGCCCATGGATGATGATGATGATGTGTTTTATTTTCTTTGTTTGCTTTTGCATTTGTCTACAGAATTCAAACAGGAGATATTGCTCTGTGACAAAGTTCTAAGGAAACAGCAAATGTCAATTTTCTCAATATTATTCTGTTGACACTCAGTCTAAAACTCCTGTGATATAATTTGCCAAATTGTCAGGCATTCTCAGCTATACTGGACTTTCACAGAAACTGCAGATATTTAGCACCATCAGGCCTGGAGACAATTGTCTCCAATGAGCTCTTGAAAGGTGAGAAAATAGTGACAAAGTTTGAGTACTTTGTGACTGACAGTTTGGGGTTTGCTTTCTGTGTTCCTGTATCTGCAAAAATATACGTATGCACAAACGCTTACTTAGATTTTGTGTACTGCACTAATGTTTTCCAGGAAGTGGCTAGAAATACATCATAATACAGATGTAATGTCATCCTGAGCTACTTTAACATAAGAGTCAGTGTCTGGTACTACTGTGTGCATAAAAAAAGCCAAGGTCTTAAAAGCAATGATCAAGACGTTTTGTACCTCTGCTAATTATTAGAATTAGTCTATTTCAGCAAATCGAAAAATGCATTTCATTCTCCAAAAACTATTTTCTTTGTCATCAGCAATGCCAAGTCTCCTTTTGCCTGACTGGGTTAAGAGCCAAGCTGCTCAGCTCTGTCAAAACTCAGGCAATTCTGTGTGGGTGCCAAAGCAGAACTTGCTAGTCTCTAGTCAGCTTTACAGCCACAAAATGCTGAATGAACGGGATACAAGTGGCAGCTGAGGTTCACAACTCAGGATCGCAGCTCTGGGTTTCTTTTACCAAAATTCCTCCTGATTTCAATTTATGCCTTCAAGTCCTTTTTTAGACAAAGTCCCAAGCAATGTAGCTGACACTGCTGTCAGAATATAAGCTCTATTGAGGCAAGATTGTTTCTTTCCTCACTTAAAATGGCATGTACATATGTAACTGCATAGTCTGAACAGATTATATCTGTGAGGGCATTCTTGTGGTCCTATATGATCATTCATCTTTCAAATAATAACAAAGTGAATATTTATTCTCAGAGGATGTCTGCACTGTGCAACATGCATATGGTTCTGCTTTCTGAGCAAATTCTGAAGGAGATTGTATACTATATGCAATACGATTGCCATAATACAGTTTACATTCAGTATCCAACTGAGATCCTTGGAGTCAACTTCTCAGCATCTCTGTGCTTTATTGTCCTGTGGCACACACTGTCTGTGTCAGATCCTTTGTTGGGCTACAGTATCTTATGTTGCACTATTTGGCAGTCTGGGAATACCTAGTAGAAGAGGAATATCTGGGTGACTTACCTGGCTTGTGCCTCCATTCCCTTCTGCTGTGTGTAGTTAAACACTAAATATTTCCAGTGCTTACAGTGGTTTGGAAGTCTGCCAGAAGCTGATCCAGACCCGTGGTGTGTCCCAGGATTGCGGTTGTAAGACTAACAGAGAACCCAGGAGAAGGTATTGTCTGTTTCCCTCATTGTCAGGTGAATTGTATGTGCCACTGCCAGCATCTTGAAAATACTCCATTCAAATCCTAGTTGCCAAATCAAGTGGGTGCCACTGTAATCAGCTCTGTGTTTACCCTAAACAGTGTGTGTCCTTATTAGTGCCTTTTCAGTCCCCTCAGACATGCCAATATCGATTGAATAAACACTAATGATAATCTCGGTCAGCAATAAGACATGATATGCACACATGCCGTAACCTCAGTGTTACTGTCAGTAATGTTGGAAGATTTCATTTGCATTTGTTGCCTTGGTATAAACATCACAGTGTGGTTTTCTCAATCTGTCTCTATATTTCCTTGAGTGCTGTGCTTGTTCTGATCTGGTTCTTCTGTGCAGAAGTTAGGTACCTGTCCTTTGTATTTCTGTTGTCCATTTCACAAAAGTAGCTCAAAGCAGCTTATAAATGTTAGTGAAGGCAGCAGTCATTTAGCTGCACACAGCCACAGCTCTGTGTTCAGGACAGAATGTACAGAATTCTATATCCAAATGAAATTGCAGAAGCCAGTTGAGATAGGCAGAAAGTACCAGACTGGGAGTTTGGCTGGGACATGTTCCTATTACAAAAACTGCTTAGGCATTTTTAATTACAAGAACGGTCAGGACTATGATTCTTGCATTGTAGATGAAAGATTATGTCCTGTACTTTCTAACACCATTTCACAGACTTAGTTCTGACTCATAATAATAGTCAGAAAACAGTGACCTGCTGAGTCATAAGCATCCTTAAAGAAATATTTATTTACTTGTATTTTCAGTTCCATGATGTTTATATCACACTATCAGTAGGCAGTGTGTGAACAAATAAGATTTCAGCTTTGGTCAAAAGTTGTTAGAAACTAAGAAAAAGGCTCAAATAAAATGCTTCCATATTTGATTTACTTAACATATCTTTTTTGCTGGAATGGCAGACAAAATACCCATGCTTTAAATGCTGAACAGAGTATGTGAGCTCTGTTCACTCTTCCTTATGTAGGAAGTGCTCCCATCCATGTATGACCAACTATATAATAAAAGTAGAAAGAGCAAACACGATCTGTTTTCTTTGACTTTGCTGTTTGCTATCTGCCTGCCTTTCATGGTTTCTTTATGCAAGCAAAAATATTTTGTGAAGCATAAAGCCCTGTGGCAAATGCTAATCTAACCAACAATCAGGAGAATAATTGTTTTGCAGGGAATATTCTCATTCTGTAATACAGAACAAAAGCCTTGCAATTAAGACAACAGAACATTAATAACACACATTTATCATTCTATATGAGCTTATTATTTCTAGTCCTTTGCAAACAGTTCTAATTTATATACCATTCCTTACAAAGCTGTATGTTAATGCGATCTGCATTGCTGTGTTAGTATCTAGAAATATTTTTAGCATCTTGTACTATAAACTTCTTTTCTCTATATTCTTTGAAGGACAGAGCACAACCTTGAAATCCATGAAATATACTCTTAACTTAGTCTTTCCAGCCTGATGCTCTCTACTACCCTCTTCCTTGAGTCTAAGAGCTGGATTATAGTTTCCTTTTAAAACAAATTAGATCCCTTCATTTTCAACTCCGTGTTATCTGGCTTCTTCCTCCTACCCATCTCATTTTGCCCTTCATTCTCAGACTTGTTTCTTGCTCTCAGCTGGCTGTTTGTGCTTAGCTGTTCTGGTAGTCCCATGCTCCTACAGGAGAATCTGTGCCTTTTCCTACACTGTCCCATATGCCTGGCTATTTTTCCTTTCTTGGTCAATCCAGCTAAGTTACCATACTTGGTTCTCATGCATAATCCTAATGTTACTTTCTCCTTTGCTCTCTGAGACAGATGAATTTACCGGGAACGAAGCCATGGCTTCATGCTAGTGTCTGTCAGCTAAAGAGCCACTGGCTGAATTCAGAGAGGAGAATAAATTGCATATGTTAAAATGCCATTGCTGCTAGTTTGCAGATGTGAGTACTTAATACAGAATTCTTACCAAAAAGGTGGCTTTGTTCTGTTTTAGTTACACTCCATATGCATTGTTCTAGTATAAAAGCTTGTGTAGTTACCAGTGGTCCCCAATATACATTTTGTGCATAGAAAGATGAGTGGTGGTGGAATAGTTCAAATACTAGTGGATTTTATTCTTAATAATCTCTTTAGCAATATATATTTTTTGTTCGGTAAATACTGAGGACTTGAGTGTCAAAAGATTATTTAAAAATATTGTAAATCATAGACATCAATGTGGCTAGCTTGTAACTAGTTTTTGTCTTTCCATGGCTGTTGCAGTCTGATGCAATTTTCTGGCTGAGATTAAGGGAATGAGCATGTGAATAAATTACTGATATTTAAACAGAGGTGTTAATTTGCAATGCATGAGCTGCTCCATAGTAACTGCTTATGTGCATGCTCTGACCTGGTGATAAATGGAAGATACTGTCAGTTAGTTTACACCAGTTAAAGCTAATCCAAAGAGAACAACTCTTCTTCAGAATGACTTGTCTTTTCCCTTAGAGGGTATTTGCAGTGAACCACTCATGCAGCAGTGCTGTTACAAGCAATGTAAAAGATAATCAAAGATAAAAAATGGAGTTAGAAGTGTGAGAAAAATATTTGCTTATTGGATCTAGAATTACAGTCATCATAAATTGAATAACTTTCCCAACATGGTTATTGGTTTTGCAGAGTGAAAAGTGTATAACGTCTCTGAGATCAAGCCCTTCTATTTGATCTTTCTTCCACTTGTTTAACTCCAGTTTGTTGGCATTGTTTGAAATAAGATTCAATTGTTCAGAAGTGTTTTCCAGTGCTCTTTTAGATACCCTTGAGTAGCTGAGGCATTCACGTTGGGCTAGCAAATATGGCAGAAATCTACAGGAGACTAAAACCCTGCCAAAATGGCAGTGGGGGGCTCTCGCAGTTACACTAAGTTCCCGTGTTTGGGCAATTAAATTCATCCTGGCTGCCCAAAAGACAAATTTATCCCCCATATTTCTCTTCAACTTGAAAGTTTAGTGACATATACAGACTGGTCTGAGGCTTTGATGTCTATTGGTGTTTCAAAGCAAAATGGAAAAAAACTTGAAATAATAAATCTGAAGTATATTAACTTGTATCAGAAAAACATTCTATTGAAAATTTTTCATCAGTTTTACCCAGTTCACTTAGTTACTTGGTTTATTCAGTTACCAGTGGATCTGAAGAATTCACTACTTTTCTTAACCAGTATCTGTCAGCCCTCTATAGACAAGATACAGGCAAGAGTCTTTAAGAAACAGTTTTTTAAGTAAATAACATAAAGACCAGTTTTATCTATTCAGAGACCCTGTGTAAACCCCTTTTCTTTGCCAGGGTGCAGGGTAAATTATAGGTGGGACAGTAGACCTTCCTTCACAATTAGAATTATTTATCCATGTGTCATGTCCTGGTTTTATCACTTATCGCTAACTATGCACATATTCATTATTTCATACATTCTTATGGTAAAAGAATGTGGAGATTAGATATGCTCCCACAACAGAAATTGCAAAGAATGAAGATATGCAAGGGGAAGTCAAAGATTTGAGAACATGGTATTAAATTTTTATCAATATAACTACTTGTAGGAAAAAAAAAAAACAATAAAGGGTTATGCTGCTAGAGACACAAGCACTATATCAATATGGAAAATGAAGGAGGAGGACAGGAGCAAGGGGTGTATATAGTTTTGTTTCATTTTGTTTTGGTTTTTGTACCTTGGAAGCCTGAGTTCAAATTTGGGTTTGACAGTGAGATAAATATAGCAAATATATTTTCCACTTTTCCTTTCCAAACCAAAGCAAATGTTTTGCTCCAGGGTATTTTTGGAATGTACAATAAATCAGTAGTAAAAAGAAAAAAAAATACTTAAACACTATCAAAGTGTTCTTAAACATTCATTGCCATAGCATAATGGTATTCTAATGCTGCCACATAATGTGGAAGGAAAATAGGACACTTAGGGAAAGTAGCTTCTGAGATAAATTTGACGTATTTATTTTGGAGGGAAGAGAGAGGGTCTTATGAGATTGTTTTATTTTAATGATTTGAATTTATGATAGCAAATAATTTCTTATCATTATATGAATGTGATGTGAGACAGTTATTTTTTTGTGCCCCTTGGAAGTACACAGTTATCCTCTGTTGAACAAATGCAGGGTTTTTTTGCAAAAGAAGCAATGGGAATTTGGCCTTTTTTTTTTTTTTCCCCCAACTAGAGCATCTTCAAGGACTTATTAGACAACTGTATGTCATTTCATTCAATCTGATGCCAGCCTAACCAAAATGTGTGATAAAAGTTGTTTTGGACTGTGTGTTTTTCCATTTGTATTTTATCAGAGGGGCTGAAAATTTTTTATATTGCAGGCAGATCCCTAATTTGGTCTGTTGTTATAACCATCACATTTCTGGCTAAGAGAAACAGAACAGGCTTCAGTAGGAGCTCACATACCATTGGGATCTGGAATCATTGCAAATTAAATGGCGTTATATAAGTTTGCCCTTCAGAAATTTGCTTTGGGAATTTCTAAATCCAAATAAAAAGTCCTTTGTTGCCAGTTAATGGAAAAGTTGCCACCAAATGATATAAAGTACATGCTGTTAGGTATTAGTGCACAGTCTCCACAATGTTACTAGGGGGCTCGAAAAGCTGGATTAGCTATCTTTTGGGAATTAATTTGTTTATATCGCTAAGTACATGGTCAACCATACAGCAGTGTGATTAGCTGCCATGGATTTCTATTGGCACAGTATCACTTTTACTCTGTCATGTAATTATTGTATTTTAGACAGGTTAGCAAAGGAGAATTCTTAGCCTGTAGTTACTTATTCTCCACTATCTTTTGGAAAAAAAAATAATACCTCTCACCACTTTATATAATCTCCTATTACAGAAAGTGTTCTCTATCTCAGAAAATACATAAAGACCAGATTTTGCCCTCTGGATGACTGCAACTTAGTGGTCAATCTGTAAAGCTCCTGTTAAGTAACAGAGTGACTTCTCAGTATTTCTTTGTCCTTCATCTCTGTTCCATTTTAAGGATCTGAGTATCTGAGTAGAAGCAAAATGAACTACAAAATGAGCCATTGCTGATACTTTTGTTCTCTAAAGTCTGGATTATTATAACTTTGTTTGGTTTTCTCACGTATTATGGGCAATTTGTCAAGTAGATAACATTAGTAGAATTGTAGTTTTAAAACACTTCTGATCACAATCTATTTGGCTGCAGTAGGAATGTGAAAAAAGTTGTAAATTGGTTATTACCCTGAGTGCAATTTCAATATAAAAAATTCCTCTTAAAGTGAGACAGAAAAATGGGAGCTTAAATCAGTGAGAAGGTGTGTGCTGACTGTACAAACATGAGGTCTCGTTGGTTTCTGTGCTGTTTTCTGTGGAGGGTAAGAAGGATCACAGCCCATTCCCTTGCAAAATAATTGGTTCCAAATTACTGAACCTGCTCTGTCCCAATGTATGAACTGCCTGCACTAGCCTGAGGCTTGTTTCCTGTGGCAGGAGGAGGGAAAGCAAGGACAAAATTGGCCTTGGTGATTGGCCAGACTCTCATACCTAACTACGTAGTGTTAGGAAGACCATGTTTGAGACTAAAGATTTATATATGTCTATTTTAACTTTGCCATGTGTTTTACATAAAATGAGGTCCTCTCAAGTGTGAATTGTACTCCTTTTTAAAAGGACAAGGTGACATCTGAAGAACAAAGATATGGACCTTAATGTAGGACCTACATATTCAGCCATTTGCTAATTACACTGAACACAGTGGAGTATCCCAAATATATGGTGTCCAGGGCTGCCTGAATTCTATAGCATATTGTGTGTACAGTATTCTGCACAGCCTGGCAAATGTTAGTGAATTCAGTAGCACTTCTGTGGCAGTAATGACATGTAACCATCTGTGATTTCGCACCTGCAGAAGCCAGTGTCAGCTGTTGAAGTTCAGCAGCCCTGGCTTTCAATGAATTTATTGCCAAAAGACTCACTCATTTACTAGCCATGGAATTCAGATAACCCTTTCCGTGAACTTAAAGGTCTTACATATTATATAGCAAAACAGCGCTCCAGAGAGAAAATCCTCTACCAGGCAGCCTTTCTTAATAAATACTGTTTGTACACTGTAGTGCTTTTATAGACTAAATAAGAAGTTTATATAAAACTAATAGCACTGCTGGTACTGTGACACTGGTTAGTGCTCCCACTGGTACAGGGGCCTTTTCATGGAGGCGTTGTATAAATGCACGCAGGGAGACAAGTGTTCCCTCTAAAATGTAGAAAAGGGGAAAAGGTAAACAGAGGCACAGAATGGTGAGCTGGCTTTACAGGCTCTACTGCAGCACCATGGGGAATCCAGGAGTGAAATCTCTCTTGATTTTCCCACCAGTGCCTTAAACACTGATTTATACCATCTGTCATGAAAATGAACAAGATTGACTGGCTTTCTCTAGCTTCAGACTCTGCTAGCAGGCACTCACATTAAATGATTTTATATAACTAACCTCAGAATAAATACAAACTTTGTTTATTCTGCTAACAAGAGAGGTAGTTCTAATAAATGGTAACAGATCTCAGCTGTTTCTTACCAGAATGTGTGCTGAGCGTGGTATTTCTCACATGACCACCCTGATTCATCACAGATGTCTTTGTATTGCTTTCTATATCCTTTTACAAAAGACTTTTGTGGAGATATGTGGACTTCATGGTTGGTGCAAACGCCATCATCCTTTTCACTTAAGTCCTACTGCATAGGCAATAAGGAGATGAAAAGGACTGTGGGACTATGGAGGATGTGACCTTGGCAAATCATTCAGTCTCTATACCATAAATATTTGGTATCATAAAAGCTGCTCTCTCTAGACAGATACATATTTTTGGTTTTCTATAATGAACACGACCCAATTGGTTACTTGTTAAGTTCTAGCTCATAGGACAAGTGCTTTAGATTTTAAGGTGGACAAAAAAGTAAAAATGTTTTAAAGATCTTGCTAACATTTCCAGTCTTCAGAACACATGGGAAGTGTAAGAAAAAAATTTCTAGAAAAGTTTTTGCTAGGATGAACAGAAATAAGAGGTTATTTTAAACTAAGATTTTCCCATATTTCCAGTTCTTCCAACATGCTAATAAAGTCACATCAGATACAATTCAAAAACTATTTTTTTCACCATATGTTCTTCTTTTCAGTGAGACAATTAAAAAGGTTCAAAGACAATTATAATTTTTTGAGTAGTGAATGAATCAAAAAATATTAGTTGCAAAAATTGGCCTAATGTAATGGCAGCTTCCTACATGATGACAAATATAATAGCTTTGCCCAACTTACTGACATCAGCTAAATGATCATTTTTCTTAATTCTTGCCATTATGTGATTTAAAGAAGAAACATACATTGCCAAGAACACACAAAATGAATGAATGATTTTCTTTATCATAGAGGCTGGGGGGAAATCAATTTGTTTAATAATAGTTTGGTAAAAAATGATAATGGCTTAAATTATGTTAGTCACAGCCTTTGAAGCTGTGCTATTTCAGCTGCAGAACAGGAAATGATCTATAGCCATTGGAGGAACAGACAATGTAGGAAGGAAGAGCTGAGAGAAAGCCACATCTCTGCACTGCAAAAACTCACACAGAACTCATGGAAAGTAAATTATAAAGAATTCACACTATTTAAATCTGTCTCTGTTCCTTTAGTTCTACTTAGGTTGTTTGCAGTGCAAGATCTTAGATGTAGAACTATTAAAAATAGGAAGGGTTTTGTAAACTTATCAAAAGGGGAATAGCCCCTTAGCTTTTAGAATAAGGGAAGTAAGTCCCTCTTCTTGTATGCTATAGTATCAATGCACTTACAGAAAGTATGCTCGTAGACTCATAAGATGGGAGGCTTAATTGTTAACTCTGTTGATGAAAAAACTATTACTAGCACCTAAGAACCAGATCCCATTGACAATTTATTTTTAGTACCATAAGTTATAACGGAAAGTTTTTCCTGTAGTTATTATACAGCTGCTTCTCTACTTCTCAAAGTAAAGATCCTAATGGATGTGATGAGTATTTATAGCTTAAACAATAACAGTGCATAACCTCTAGGATCAATGTAATTAGGGAAAATCAATAACAATAGCAAAATCTCAATATGTCAGCATTCAACTGGTAGCTGCTAGGGCCAGTGTCTACCACACAGCACATCTTCAAGATCACATAGAATTTTTTTCTATGCTTACGGTACGGTGGACATTCTTTTGCAAGCAGCTGTAGGGTAAAATAAAAACCATACTACGATATTGTAAATGTATTTATTTAGTAAGAATAATATTATGACTTTCAATACTACCCTCCTGGTCTTGTGCTGCATTTAGCATATTAAACCTATGTGCAAGAGCCTAATATCTGTACTGAGTGAGAGAAGTCAAAGGTCTATTGAACACAACTTGCTTTCTGAACACAACTTTCTTATGATAATTTACCTTTTTAAGGAAGGCTAGAACAGTATGATTTTAAATACTTCAGCAGTCTTAGTGTTTGCTGCTGTTTTTTCTTCTGTATGCAGTAGTGGACAGTGTTTTCTTGATCTATTTCTACTGTTAATGAAGTTAGAGAATGTTTTGTATAGAGCTTTCTGGACCTGCCTTGCCATACCTCACTTTGTGTCCTGACCTTTTTTGTTTGATTGTTTCTTTCCATTCTCCATAGTCCACTTATTACCTTTTGTAATCTGGTATACTTTTCATGTTCTGTACCATTTCTTACTGTGTTTTAGGTCATTGAAGTGCTCGTGATATCAGAAGTTTGTCTCTTACTAAAATGAACATACTTCTTTCATGCTGGCATAAATTGTACTTGTGTCCTAAATAGCTTTTCAACTATCTTGAATGTCTTTCCTCTTTACACTTGCTTTCTATGCTATCTAACCCTGCAGTTCACTGAAGTTATTGGTCTTGAAAGTAGGTCTTTGTCTTTTGTTTACTGTTCTCTGCCTTTTCTTCTCAAAACTTGTTAACTGATTGAAGTCCTCTTTCACTGATCTCTTCTTCCCTGTAGGTTGTAGTCAGACCCCAGCTAGCCTTCCTATGCATAGACCCCAGCTAGCCTTCCTATGCATAATTTCTCCTAGTCTTGCTGGTTCACAAAGCTATCTGGTGAGGTTTCTATTAGTTGACTAAGACTTCTTATTCCTCCTGCTTATTTCCTGTAAGTCTTGCATTACTATACGCACATGTCTTAGACTGACCTGCTGTTTTCTGCTTTGGCCATCATGTGATTCCTGGAAAGAAAACCATCTAAGTGCCTGACTCCTGTCTGGTAGTTCCTAGAGTTTCATGTCACTCTACATGATCACACAATTGTCAGAGGCTAGGAATAAAGGTTAGATTTGGGAGTTCTCATTTTTCATGATGAATACACACAATAATTGAAGTAACCTAATTGAAATGGATAAAAAAGAAATTACATGTTGTTATTTTTTAGAGGCAAGAAAAACTTGGTTGCTGACACCAGTGTAAGCATTGTCTTCTAGAGGTAGCTCTGTTCTAAGTAGCAATTTCATCCCTTCTTCCTCTTGTATCTCTGACAATGGCTTTTGTGTAACAAGATCAAGGGTCAAGTTGAATCAATTATCACCCACTTTTTGTCCATCCCTTAAATACTTCATAGTCACTTGCTCTGAAAAGGAAGTCAGGAGGCAAACAGCTGAATTTATTCCTAGATGCCATGTAACAATTGAGGGGTAAATCCCTTGCTCATATTTTAAGCTTTCCTCAGTCCTTTACCACAAAACAGCATTATGGTTATTCTCTGAGTCATAGTTATTTTAGATGAATAGGATATAATCCTATCCTCAGATAGGATATAAAAATAACACTCTGGGAGATAATGAGGTAATCGGAAAAAGTTAACGCAATGCCTTTGAAACAAGTGATCCACAAAATTTGGACAAAATTGTTTCTTGACATGAGTCGTGTAACTCATCAGACTGCTAAATATCTACATTTCCTTTTAAACATCTTCAGTATTTACTAAAACAAAATTATTATTATCCTTTTAGCTAAGACATTTGCATCATTACTAATATAGATCCAGAAGAATAAATTTAGCTGGCCAGTTGCAGGGCAGAATCACAAACTACTTTGTATTTATTGCCTACACAGGTTTTTAACATATCTGCTAAGTAAGGTTGTCTCAAGTTTTCAACAAGAAGGTATGATGAGAAGAGGCTGATACATGCCCCAGAAAAATGCTTGCTTCCATAACACTGTCAACATGCACTCCCAATGAACACCAAAATAAATAGTCTTATGAAACCTTTCAATTTTTTAATAAGTCAAAATACACTTTTCTGACAGTATAATTGCTTTTCATAGTGGGCCTTAAATCTGCACCACTATAAAAGAATAATGCTACAGTAGATCATTTGTGAAAACTTAATGAAAACTGAGTTAGTGAACCTCGGAGTCAGTAGACCTTGAAATTCACTTTCAAAAACTAATTTGCAGTAAATGTATGAGAAACATATTTAGACATGATAAACTTTCAGTCCTCTGTTAGCTAGGTGCAGAAGTTTATCTTGATTAACTATTTTTTCTTTTAATTAATCATTCATGTAGGTAGCCAAGATGTTGTGAGTTACACATGCATTAGTGACATTCGTCCAACAAGAGTAAAATTATTTATTTTTTCTTAGCTTGTGTAAATAATTTAATATGCCAAATCATGGCATTTCTTCAGTAGCCTTCACTTTATATATCTTACTGAAGATCCGTGTGCTATTTTGATTATAATTAGGGCAAGTGAAAAAATATAAAGTGTGTTGACAAACAATAACTATTTATTAATGCTCTATGCATTAATTTTATGTGAACATAAATGCTTCATGTGCCTATCAGCGTGTATATGAATTTGTAACAAACACAGTCAAGAGATCTTTCACACTCTTGCTTCAACCTTCTGCTTTCTCTGTGTAATTTATATAGATAGAACTTAGTAGCAACAGTTTAGCCCCTGTGTTGAAGGGAAATGAGAAGGGAGTTGCACTGATTTCAATGGGACATGGTTTAATGATGCTAACTTCAATGGCACATGCTTTGATGATGCCAATCTATTTTCCATTAAACAAGAACAGGTTAGCCCAGAAATATTTGTGCTCATGAGTTCTGCAGTAATGCACCCTCTTTAAATGAGCTTCCTACTTCAGAAAGTGAATAGCATTTTATTTGAAAGCATTATGAAATGTACAATTTCAGCTCTTTTATCTCAACTTTCTAGAGCACAAGGCAAAATCCTCTAGTCTGGAGATGTTTTGCCCTCTGACTGGCAACTGGGCACAAGTATTCTGTGTTTCCTTCTAGCTGCTAATTCCTCAGTTCTTTCCAGGACTTGCATCAGTTGCCTCTGCAAATTGCAAAGCACGGAATGGAGGTTTTGCTAGTGTCAGTGTGATTTATCTCTGGTTCACTGTGAACAGGTTGCAGATGGGTTATATGGGTTTTAACACCATGAAGTCACTGTTCTTGGAATAAGAATGATGTTTAAAAGGTACCAGGCTGATTAGCTATTTGTTTCAGCTTTCAAAATCTCTTTTGTAGTATATGAAAGAAATGTAAGCCCATAAGACACTGGAACTCCAGGTTTACAGTCCAATAGATTTTCATGGCAAACTTTCTGCACATTCTTTTTTTCAGTAGTTTTTCTAAATGTAAGAGGGTGCAATCTTTGGATTACCGAAGAAAGAGAAAGAAGGCACAGATATGTTAGTTCTGTTACAACAAAATCAAGTTCAGTTTAACTTGGCTCACTGATAAACAGAAATGATTAGATTTTGTTTTATTATCTGACCCATTGCAAAGCTTTCACTTCTGATAATAATAAATAATGGTGAACAGTTACACAGACATTGTCATCAATAACTCAGCCCTGCTTGAAGATGAATAATGTATATTTAGCCTGATTTTAAAGATGGAGTAAATAAGATGAATGCCTTTCCTATGGTCACAAAGTAAGATAGTATAAAGACTAAGTTGTTTTTCAGACTCATTCTTCAGTCACAAAGTTTTCATGACTTTCTTAGTTAAAGCTAAAATATGCTCTGTGGTACTCTGGCATATCCAGATGCAACAGGTATTTTTCTGTTCTGCTGTAATTCCATGCATCTGGATCAGTTAACTTGAAATCTACTGATAGCACCTAAACTTTTGATAGCCATCTTCTACTTAATACTGTCTCTTCTACTTAGAAATTTCTTTCTGAAGGCCAACTGTCAGTTCTTCCACTAGTCAATGTAGTAGTGCACTCTGATCAATGAGTGTCTTGTGTCCCTGTTTCATTACAGTTCTGGGAGTGGTTTGTAGTCCAGTGGTCCACTCCTGTTCCCACTGAAGTCAGTGACAAAATTCCATTTTACTGACAGGCAGCAAGACTGGACCACTGGTTTGAGGCCCATAAAAGATGTGAATATGTTTACCTTTAAAGTAAAGTTCCTCCTACTATTGCGTCCTGCAGCAGCTAGTTTACTGAAATGAGATTGAACCACCGTTGAGTAAAGTGCTTTAATATTTACACAGATAAAGCATTATAGGTACAAGCCATTGCTTTGTAATAATAAAGAAAAAAACAGATGCACACAAATACATTACTGGCCAAATCATTCAAGAGTTGTGTTTCTCTCTCTTTCTTAATTGGATAGATAATGCCCTAATCTGTTTGGTATTGTTTCACTTCTCTCTATCAGTCCCTTAAAAAATACTGAAATGAGGTTATCGCAGAACTCCAGATTTGCCCAGCTTTGTAGTCCAAATGTAAATAATTTAATGAGAGTGCTTTTCCAATCATTGTTCTTTAATTGGCTCAAGTGGAAATAAATGATGCATGTCAGTTGCAATTTTTGTAAAATTTTTCAATGTAAGGTATGACAGGGTGATAAAATGTGTATTATTGAGCAGGATATGTTTTAAATATTGGGCATCAGCAGGAGACTACTGTGGCATCCCTTCATGGGCCGCCATGGAACTCTTCCATCAGCCTTCACCCACTGTTGCTCACAGTTATCAGTATGAACCAAAACTATTTGTCCCATGAAGTTCTTTGGGTGAATATTAGAGATTTCTTATTTTCTTAATGATTTAGTAAAATAGCAATAATAAAAAAAAAAAGGTAAGCTTTTTTTGTTCTTTTGAGAAATCTAATCACCAGGAAAGAACTTCTTTCTCATAAACTGGAGTTAACAGAAAGAAGGCGTCTTTGCATTTCATGGAAAGAGGAAAAAATGTGGTTAGCTTTCTTACAGAGTACTGATTTAACTAAAAATACATTTTTGTAATGCTTCCATATTATAAGCAATTCTCAATTAAAAAAAATAAAAAGGGAGGTTAGCACAGTCTGGCATTAATGTGCTTGTATCTACTTATATTGAGAAAGCACAACATAAATATATGTATCAAGCAGTGAAACATCTAGAACCCTTTGAGTTTTACAAAGCTGAAGACATTGCAGTGGCCTTCTACTTCCCTTGCACTTGTGTGGTTGCTACTGCCCTCAGCAGGAGTCTTGTGTGTGAATCCTAGGAAAGAGCCAGCCCTTGACCTTGGTGTTATTGGGTTCTAGAAGCCTGTGGAAGAAAACACCTTCCCAGCATGCACAAAATAAAACAAATTCAAAACACAATGAGGTTAAAATAACTTCTCTTATCAATTTCATCTATCTAAACATAGGTTCAAAATACAAAATAAAAAATAGTTTAATTATTTGGTCACCGGTATATTACAGCAAAGAAATGAGATTATATGCTTAATCACAGAGATATTTGCTGTCATGAGCAGGGGTAAACTACAAAATGTGAGGTGAAGAATGAGGTTTTTTCTATGCGGAATATTGGTTGGCACCTTCCTTAGAGGCACAGGGGAGGGATAATGCAATATATATTGAATTTTCATCTTTTCATTTTTAAAAGAGCAACAATTCTGGCATTTGTACAGCACCATTAAATTGCAGTTGCAGAGTTTATCAAACAGTTGACTATGCAAAGCATAATTTTATGGCTAACCGCTTCTCCTGCTCTCTCAAGTTTAGAGCTATTGACAAGCATCCTGAAGTACAGGGCATTTTTACTGGGTTCTTTGACATATATAATACTGACACATCCTGGAAATCCTTCCAGAGAGTATCACCAGCAACATGCAAAGCTGGCCTTTAGCTGGTTTCTCTTGCTATTTGACCTGGGATTTAAAGCCTTTATATGTGGCATATCTCAGATTTAGAATAAGAGACCAGGGTAGCACTCAGTGGGACTAGCAAGAGGGAGGAGAGCAGTTCCCTGGGAAGTAATGTGTGCACTTGGATCCAAATTATGTCAGCGTGATTCTGGATATAAAAAACTTTCAGTCCTAACTTAAGCTGTCTGAATCATCCTTCCAGATCCAGGAGCCTAGTTTGCAGGTGTGGAAATTAAGCAGCTTCGTTCTTAAAATAGGATGTGTGAATATGGCCTAAGTGCCTTAAAGGCAACTCATTTTTGTTCATCACTGCTAATTGCTAAGTGAATTTCAAGGTTCTTCATTGTGTTAATTACAGGATACTGAGAAATCCCGGAATGAATCTGTGAATTCTGAGAGTGTTTCTATCACTGTATGCCTCAGTCTTTAATTATGATAAAATTACAATGGGATTGCCTAATTTTAAAACTTCGTTTTTGAAGGGGGAAGAAAATAGAGCCAGCTCCTGTCCCTTATGCAGCAATAAAGAAAGCTCTTATTGTATGCCAGCGTTATACCACCCTGTCTTATCCTTCAGATGATCAGCTTCGTTACAGATGAGGACAGATCAATCCAGTGTGGAGGTGGTGTTCAGCTCACATAAGAGTCCCACACCTCTGCAAATTGTCTTCTCTCTGTGGCCTACATCCACTGATGTACATAAATATATGGCTAACTCATATTTCCAGATTAATTCTGTTGAAGTTAGAAAACACAAAAGTACTCAGTTTTCTCTGCTACAAGAACCAGACATTGAAGAACAGTTTTGGAAGGCAATCTCCTTTGCATTAGGATGGAGGGAATCATAAATTTTGATTGCTGTGGAGAAGACATTTCCAAGAATTCGCAGAAATGGTCTGTGGCCATCGGTTCCTGCAGGCATATGTACAAACAGAATCAAGTGAGAGAAATAAAATGCTGACCAGCGATATTACTGATACTGCAAATTTTCTTCCAAGACATTCAGGGACCTTTCATATATAGAAGGTCTCAGCTACATTTCTTGGTAAGTCTGTGTAGCCCTGTGGGTCAATTAAAATTATGTCATTAAGTTAATGTGGCAAAGAAAAAGGATCACTGCGAAATAAAATAGATTCTAGCATATTCTGTGATAATAACGAGGCCTGCTCTTTATTCCCTATTTTGAGCAGCTGAGTAATAAACCTTGTTGAGACTTTGCTTGATTGATAGATGGCTTCTATCCAGTGACTCCAGATAAGACAGTAGGGAAAAAGCAGCACAAAAACAAAAGGGAAAAAAATAAAACTGATCTCAGGCTGTTATGGTCTGATGGCTCAACGTGCTACTTTGTGTCTGCCAGCATATTGATTCTTTGCATTTGATAGCACTAAACTGGCACTTTTACCAACTGAAAGGATAGGATCAGGAATGACAGAGCAGAGGGAGTCAGTGCCTAGTTTCTGTAGCTTCAAGGCAAACAAATAGCATGGCAATGATTTACTTCTGATAGGGATAAAAGAAACTGGTGAAGTTGACTGTTGGTTACTAACCTTGTGTTTTACAGGAAAACCTTTGAATGATTTTCTGCTTATTGTTTTTCAGCCCTACAGAGATATTATAATGCAGAATGAACTTACAGGGTTCTCTGTGTGAGTGTTATCAGCAAATTTACCAGATGTGTGTGTGTGGTCTGGTGTTGCCAGGGCAAAGAGAAGTGTCATAAATCAGTATTTTCATATAAAAATAAAACATAATTAGCAACATATTCTGCACAAACTAGTGACTGTGTTTGAAAAGACAAAGACTGTAGGACAAAAATGATTAACGGTTTACGGAGTAAACCTCACAAATAATTTACAGGAAGAATCTTGTTCAAAGTTCTACATGATTAATTTGGATTCAGTCTCACTATATATACAAAATCCTCTTCATATCACTAGGTGTCCTATGCATGAAGAGAGAACAGAATATTACTGAGAGGATCTGCCATGTAAATGGCACCTTGTTTTATGTTCAGGAGTTATAGCAGATATGCATGAAACTCTTGAATCACTTTATTTTGATTTGTATTGGGTTTTTTGTGTGTAATTTTAATGGGATGAACGTTGCTTGGAAAAAGTGTTTAGATGACTTATACTAGAAACTGTGCTGTATTATTTACAAGGGGTCATTCCTATTCCTGGATTTTAAGAGGAAATGCCTTTATCTTCAAATTACACATAATGATTAACATTCATGCTAAAGATCTTTGAATTCTTCCCAACTTTCCCCATGACTAGTTTAGTTTGCTGCTTAGAAATGTATTATACTCTTGGACATGTAGTTGTGGAAGATGTAATCAGGGCAGAGACACATACACATGTCTGAAAAAAACATTCAGACAACATTCCTCAGATGTTGCAAATAGTCAGATTTTACTATAAATGAGCAATATCTAGCAGTGTGCAGGGAGTAATGTGGGAACATTACAGAAGGCTGTATTTCCTGTGTGTGGGTTAGTTAAAGATTTAATCCTTTATGTAAGATGAAAGGCACTGTAGGTTTCTGAAAGGGTATATGCATTCACTGAGCCAGAGAATAATTATAGCACAGTGAGTTATAAAATTGATGTTTCTATGTTCAGTTTCATTGTCTTGTTGTAGCCTGTGTCTTAATGGATTAATTAGCCCTCCATTAGTGTGTTTACTCTGGGAGGTGGAGTAGTACCTGCTTTCATTTATCTGACTTATGTTTTAACTCTTTTATGAAACTTGGTTTTTATGCAATCATTTGATTGTGAAATTTCCATTTCCTAAATGGATAAAAGGTGAGGGGAAGAAGGAATAAGTATGTCATAGTATTTCAGATTTAGTTTGTATCCAGTTTGCATTGGATCTATTCAGAGGTCAGATTTTTGTAAAGTTGCCAATGCAGATATTTATAGATTAACTTGTATTTTATAACAAGGAATTGAGGTATATAAATTGGTTTACATTTTTCTTACAAATGCTACCTTTGTTTATCTTGCTGCATTCATTCTCTCACTGACTCAGTCACCTAATGTTGCTTAAGACTACCAGCTGCTGGGTTTCATGGTGTTGATCTCAAAAAGTTGGTATCTGATGTTTCAGTCTGTTTCTGCCTTGGAAACCTTTGAGGTCTTTGGACCTTGTTGAGATGATTGCTTTTTCCCCTTTGTCTGTCCTTCCAGGAGAAATACCATCAGAGTGAAATTATCAAAACAGCTGCTTGAGTATCGATTCAACAAATATAGCCAAGGCTTTCAATGAGCTGCAAGAGTAGCAGATCTAAAAGGCTTGAGCATTGGTCTGCTTATACAGCAGCACTATCTCCACTCCTTTTTCTCTATAAATATGCTTGGTAAAAAGATGTAAAGAATTCTAACCCCATTCCAGCTTCTTCTCACTGATTTCTTCCATTTCTTTGTACCTGCTCTTTCTGTTCCTTATTTCTGGCTGCTGGTTATATTTAGTGTTGATGTCAAAGCCAGCCTGTGAATCCTACAGCAACTAAAATTTCCTTTCCTACATGGGGTGAAATAAAGACTCACAATAAGCTCTTGCTCTACCAGTTGCTCTGAACCAACTCTAGGTTTTCTGCACACAGTTCTAACATGCTGCACTGACAACTTTAATAATATTGACATTAATTTTGTACATTTCAGTTACATGCTAAAATGAGGGGTTTGATGTGAGACTAGATCATGTAAGGGCTGATTACACAAGCGGAAGCATTGATTGCTTTTACAAGCTTTCATTTCTGCCAGAGAGTGAATCTTCTGTACTTGCTATACATCAGAACCAGCATTACCTGTCCTGTGGGTAGGTAATGTCTACAACATGGTTTACCATGTGACTGGGAGAGCATAGATGAGTGATGCCTCTTGCACTTTTCAAGGCAGTCTTTGGAGGAACACCCAAATCAGCTGCACTCCCTCCTGGGACTTTTCCCTACTTCTTTGCTCATCCCACCATTTTGCAGATACAACCAGTGAACAGCGTGGAGGAGGCTATAGTATTGTATTTGATTTCATCATATATCAATATTCCTCCTTTAAAATAGGCAGACTGTTGATAAAGAAAGAAGCAAGCATTCCATTATTTCTTTAAATAACAAGAATGAACTCTTCAGCAGAAGTGAAAGCAGACCATATGCCTTCCCTTTGGGTATCCCTTGGCACTAAGGTTCTGGCATCACACTCCTTCGTGTAGAAGCCAGCAAAAGATGTTTAATGGCTTTCAGACTCCGAAATGAGTTCTGAGGCCATGTGTGTCCCTCTCCAGTTGTCTGAGGAGATGAGCTTGAATTACAGCTCAGCCACTGCTGCCAAGCACTCTCCATTATTCCAGCAGACCAGGTTGCCAAGCAGGATTTATGGTCCTTTTAACTCAATATCAGGCGATGGAGCAGCATTCTGTGATACAGACTGTATACCAGCGATTCTTATCAATGGAACAGGACTCTCTAAAATCAGGGAGATAATCAAGTCTGTAACTATCACATTGGTAATTGGCACCACTCAGAACATAGTTAAACATAAAAATACAAACTAGGAATGCAGAAGAAATGACTTTGTTTTTGTTGTATATTAATGTACTATGCAGATCATACAAATCGCTTTCACATTAAGGTTTTCTAACCGCCTTCTTTGCCCTCTGTCTGTGAAGTTTTGAATATGCTTGCAATACAGTAGCTCTTGTGATTGGGTACAATCTTGATAATTACAATTGAATATTATTTTTAATCAGTTGCGATCTGAGGCAAAGCAGACTTGTCTGTTGCTAATAGCGATGAAGCTCTGAATATATTAAGCTTTATTTTTCATTCCTATGAACAAAGAGATAGTTATGCTATAGATGTAAACATTTACATTCATATCTAAAAGAACAATTCGCTGCTTCTGTGATATTCATAGTTTAAAACTCAGTTTTAGCATGAACCAGAAGTCTATCTTTCTGGTTATTTATAGCCAGGAAAAAAAAAAAGGTAAATCATTTTAGAGTGGTCTACATATATTTGCAGAAAAGATAAGCTACATAACTGCTTGTGCTGTTGTATCTCTACTAATTTGAATATAATGAGCAAACTCTCACCTCACAAAGATTGGGTCCTGGGGGTTAACATATTAGCTCTTTATCTCCAGTGCTATAAAAAATGTCATTGCCATGCAGCTAATTATATTAAATAGTTACAGATATAAAATACATTAGAATAGTTGTTTAATAGGCAGGCAAAAATAAATGGCATTGCAGCTATAATTTTCTTGATTCTGTTTTTCCAAAATATTATTGATTTGTAAGATTTTTTGAATGCCCTTGCCAGTGGTACAAATAGCACCACTGACCTTTAGTGTAAGCTCAAAAACATCTGTAAAACACAGGTAAATTAGAACATGGCTTATGTCAGTATGATTACAATATCTTCATACAACCCAGTAAAAATAAGAAACTGTAAAACAAAGAATGACATTTGCTCTTTACTGTTCACCATGAAGTATTCAAGTATTCAAGCAAATTATTCTTCTGTGATAAATAACTGCTGGTGGATTTTACTGGGTGTTGGACTCAGCTTCAAAAAACAGCTTATCCAGTGAATCCTTTAAAAATCTATTTATTTTCCTGTGTCTGTGCTAGACACACGTTCCGATACTTTGTATGTTATACGTGAATCTGCTCACATTTTTGGTAAAAACGCCTTTTAACTGCATATCTTGTCTTGACTATCATGAATACATACATGTTTTTCCTCTTCTATTTTACCTTGTTGCTTGAGAACAAAGGCATTGCATTTAGGCTACGAGGCAATCTAACTAATGGCTAAATTAGTGGTGTTCAGAGGATACCAACTAAAGCTAAATTTGTATTGATGTTTACAATTTTCATTAGATTTCTGGATGACTAAAGAAACCAATTATTAAGCTGAAATAATGAGACCTGATATTCTTGTGTTATTCTACCATCTCAGACTGTGCTGAGAGAAGCACTGTAGAAGGCATCCCAAGTTATGAAAAAACAATCTATGGAAGATACTCTCCCAGCCGTACTAAACTCTTAGATAAATAAAACATGACTTGAACAAACCTATACTGGAAGCTCAACTGCTTTCTCACAGCAGTGTCAGTCAGTCTTCATAGTGTGTTCATGGTTTGCTAGTAACTCCATTTTAAATCTGTTCCTTTGGTTAGATTTAGCTGGATTTAAATTTAAAAAAAAAAAAAAAAAAAAAACAAACAAAACAAAACCTGAAAAGAAAGACCATTTTTTCTTCAGTTTATCAGGAAAGGCCTCAGAGCTTCTCCTTTTTCTCTGCACCCCATTCTCCACACCAGTGATGATTTAGCATCTGTTAGGTTCAATTAGCTGTTTCCCACCGTGTCTATAAGGAGTGGATGATTTGGACATTTTCTGTGAAGTGTCTGACCATCCCAAATTGGATCCATTTGAACTTATTTGTTGGTATTTTTATCTGAAACAAGAGACAAATGAGGTTCTGGTAGTGTACACTGGGGCTGAAAATTAATGTTTTCCCTGGGGAGGGGTTTTGGGGGTTTTCCTGTTTGAAGGGAGCCATAGGGGGATTTGTTCCTCACGGCAGTACTTCTCAGAGATGTAGGGCTTGATTTCCGAGTTCAACGTAGCCATTTTGGTCTTTTATGCCAGCTTTAATTTCCCTTCCACAGAAGTTTTAGTGGGTGAAGGATGCCATATTAAAGATGAATAAACTGAGATTATACAACCTGCCTGTAGATTTTGGAAAGTGATATGAATTTCTGCCTGGTGGTTTTCTTCTTGTTCCTCCTCCACCTTCCAGCACACGGAGTGCAACTTCCTGGAGCACCTGTGAATGCCTAGAGGATGGGCATTCAGTGTGGGACACCGCAGGGGCTGGAACCATCTCCATCCTGGGGCTGATTCACTGTCAGAGATCCTTACATGAGAGGATTCCCATTCCCACCATGGGCAGATCTGTGGGAATGGTTAGGCCTGTGGAGATCTCTGGCTTTGTGCACACTATTCATTGTGCTCCTTTGACTTAAAGGCTGCTTTGGTTTGTGTAATTTTACAAGCTACTGAAGCAGGACCTATTGATATTTAAAAAATAATTAAAACAGTCAGAGTATTGAGTATTAAAATGCTGCCTTTATGCAGTATCTACTTTTCATATTACAGCGTAAGATTTTCACTCTACTTTTGCTATTATGAATCCATTACATGTAGATGAATGAATACTATTGTTAATAACCATTTACAGCATACAGTGTAACAGCTCCAAAGGAGCTATTAGAGTTTACTGTATGCTGTGAATATATATGAAGAACAATACACAGACCTCAGCTAAACTGTAATGAGTGCATTGACATAATATCAGCTCTGAAAAGAATCTAAGACTCCATAGCATGTGAATGGCAAAACAAAGGAATTCAAAGTCCAGACTCCTTTAAATCACCCAGCTACAATGTTATGTGATGGGTATCATTACTGGTAACAGTTCTGCAGTGTTGCTTGTAATGGAGCGTACAATGATTACCTCTTGTACTACGGATGCTAGTGTTTAGTTCACAGTGTCACCTGCTGTAGTTCTGGGATAGCCCTCACATTTGGGTTGTCTTGCATATCAGCATGCTGTGTGTATGGGGAGGTTCATAACTTTACATGTCTTATTTGGAGTATTTTAGGTAGAATACAGTCTTAAGTTTTATGTAGGTAGGTGCACTTGTGCCAGAAAAGTGTTATGAGGAAATGTTTGCTACATATGTGTGCATGTGTCTGTATTAATGTTAGTGTTTTGGCAATACCTTCAGTACAGAGGCAGATCTGAATAAATGCAAGCATGCAATAGGTTTAATCCAAACCACTGCAATATAAATTTATTCTGCTTCTAATACAAATCTGGAGGGAATTTTCTCAGACATGAGATACGTTTTGCCTCTTTGCTAACTTGATTCTAACACTCTGGTGACAAATTTTGTGGTCTACTGCCTCATCACGGGTGTGGTAGGGGACCTGCTCAGAGGGAACTCAACAAGTGCTCACAGATTGCTTAGGTTGCTATATCCATCAGGCTGCCCAAGGACTTTCAGTTCCTACTTTTTCAATTATATTTTGAGATTTAGTTTATTGCTTTTGATTGCAGCTTTAATCTGTTCTGGAGGAAGTGTACTGAAGTTCTTCATGTTCATTGACCACACTTAGGAATTAGTGGAAATTGCAATTTAAATGGCTGTCCAAATTTGGTGCTAATATTTATACCCTTGGCTTTTTATTTTCATTTTTAGAGCTTTTCTTCCTGGTGATGTTCTACTGACTTCCCAAAATACAAACCAGATTATTGCTAGCTGGGATAGAGCTGCATGAGGAAGGTTGCTAAGGTCATCCTTTAATTTTAGTTTCCTCTGAGCCAGTTGTAGCTCCTGAAACTTTCCTGAGAGTCAGGAGTGCTCTCTAACAAGCAATCCCTGTGATGCTTGCTATTCTGAAATGCAGGTGGAAGGCAAGGTAGAAAGCAAAGTTTTGATCTTTGGAGTCCAGACACAATTCTCAAAACACAGACAGCTCCACAGGGTAATGCTGCCCAGAGCTTTCTTACTGTCCACGGCTATGTGTCCTGCAGAACACCGTCCTGAGCTCTACTGGCTCAGTAAAGTCAATGGCAAAATTATGTTTGAAGTTGTAAGTACAAATTATTTTCCATCACAAGGAAAAGATGAAACTCTTTCTTGTGAAGTCAGAACATGAATTAAACTGTTTAAGCCAAAGAAAGGATAATAAAAGGCCCATATGAAGCAAAAAAAAAAAAAAAAAAAAAGGTAGTATCTCTCTGGTGCCAGGGATTTAATTTCTTTAGGCCAGAATGTGAGTGAAATGGAGCAGCCCCGCAGCAAAGTTCTTGGCGTAGGCAAAGCCACAGTTTCAGTTTGGGCACTAGTTGGAAAGAAAAAGGTAACAAATGTGTAGACAGAAACTTGCCATATCAGGCATTTATGTTTAAACTTCTGGGAGGTGTCATAAAACATCTAAATAGTAAAGTAATGGTAAATTTGTTCTGTGCATTTTTCCTTCCTATATTGAAGGTGATAAATTAAAACTTCTCTCTTTAGTATATATTTCTAATGGAAAGGTATACACTCATACCTTCATGTAGTGTTTGTAAAGTTAACCTTTTGGACATGCACTTAGGGATCAGCAGTCAAGGGCGCTGTTAAAGACCAACAGTGTTATGGAACAGCGTTGCCACCATGGCCTTTCAACCACGGTTAGCATTGTACTGTGCTGTACCCACGGATTTTTAACAAGTAGGCTGCCTGACAACATCAGAAAAATCAACACCTTGACTTATACTCTATCTTCATAGTTTGTCATCTCTAATCCAAAACTAGTGGACTGTTATTTTAATATCTGTTTTCTAAGCACGTCTCCTTTAATTAGGTCCTGTGCACTTCTTAGATTTGTTTCATTGCCAATATTAAACTGTTTTCTGTATAGCAAGCAGATTCCAAGGCAGATGTCCAATCCTTTTGGATTTTGCTTACTGATTGTAACATTTATTACTTCTTTCATGCAAACATAGAGATAAATTCTTTTGTTGAGCAACAGACCTACACCGAATATGTGTAAAACCACATCAACACAGCAGGAGCTCAGAAGCGTTAGTGGTAATAACTTCCTCTGTATGGCATTTGCATGCATTTTACTTCAGGTTTCTGTCTTTTCTCTCTTCCATTTCTTTGGCCAAGAATTTGGCTCAAGCTTAAACTTCACTGTTATATGTACTTTATTTGAAAAGGCTCAAGGAAAATCACAGGAGTCTTCTCAGACAAACTAAATACCCAAGCCACTCACAGTTTAGAGTGTAAATCAAGTATGTACCAATAGAGAGAACTAGCAAAGGGAAAAGGTAGTGTATGAGAGGATTGGATTAACTTGGAGAGTAGTCTTTCAACAGATTTACTATTAGATACAGGAAAGAATCAGATTTTGTTGGTTTCAGATCCCAAACAACTCAGTTATGCTCAGTGAAGGAGCAAAATGAGGTTATGCAGGAAGGATCAGACTCGATTGTTATTCTGCTATGTTTAACTTTAGAAAGGAATAAGCTGAGAATAAGTTCCTGATTCTATTTGAAGCCAGTGTCATCTTAAGAGATGGGTTCCCAGAGGTTCAGGCTGCACATCTGTAACTTGAAGGAGTCTCCGCAGACCCATCAGCCCATGCTGTAACTGTCGGCTGTCTTATAAGGTCACATTCTATGTCCTTTATAAAAGTCATGTGAGACAAATTTCTTGAACTATTTTTGGAGGAATTTTCTACTTTTTTAAGTAGCTAGAACCACTGTAAAAAACAGCTGCAATTTATGCCTTACTGATGTATCATAAGTCTATATTGAGTCTGTCAGACTAACTGCACATGCACAGTCATTCCCAATGTGTGTGCAGTGACTTGATTGGCTTTGTTCCAGCATGGAGAGGCTTTGGAGCAGCACAGTTCCCAAGGCCACCACACTCCTTAGCACTGACCATGCTCGAAGGGTTTATTGTGCAAACACATAAATTCAATGAGCCTACTTGAATGGATATAGTTACACATGGGGTGAATGTTTGTGATGTTGGGACCATACTGAGCCCAGCCAGGTTGTGTTGCTGTCAGGCAATTAACTTCCAAAAAGAAATAAAAAAGAAATGTGTCATTTAGGCCATTCTGTGTGTTGTTTGTACATACTGGAAAGGAGGACAAAGTACATGCTCTTAACAGCTCACAGGAAGAGTATTTGTTTGTTTTCTCTTTGTCCCTGTTAAGACACTCTCAACATGCCAAAGCTGAGAACCTTTAATTTATCACCTTCCTCTGCTTGGGGGTTTATTGCACTCATTGCTTAAGCTAATGCAGGTGGTCGTGCCTTGCTTTGCAGCTGGTTTTGCTGTTACTGATGGTTGCAGTTTACATTTTTTTTTGCGCTGCCTCTATTTCTTAGACATAGAAATTGTTGCTTCAGTTTATTTCATTTGCATTTATCAGTTCTTTATCATTTTATTGCCACTTCTCTGCTGTGACTCTAAAGGAAGAACAATGTTTATTCCTTCTGCCCAGCAAGGTTTAGAACTGATTCTCTGTATTACAATTGTTCTTTGTTTCTTTATAATGCGGCATCATCTATTGTTTACAATGTATTTAGGAGCAGCAGAGACTTGATGCCTTTTAGAATGAAATGCCTTCATTCTTTCTAAAAGTCTCCTTATGTTTTTGTGAAGCACTAAATATCCTGGTGGTGTTCAAAAAAGGAACATGATTATGAGCACAACAAAGAGGAAAAAAACTGTCAATCTAAAAATGCTTCCTCTTACTCAGCAAATCCCCTCTCTCTGTACTCTGAATCGTCTGATGGTAGTGACACAGAAAGCTTCTAGTAATCTTTATTATATCTGTTAGTACTGCAGAGTCAATCTAACTCTGAAAGCATAAGCTGGATTTTACTTTGACTCACATGTTTTGGTATCTACAGCTTCAGTCTGGAAAGAAATTGATGCATGTAGAGCACAACTTTAATTATCAATTAAGTGATTTAGGGGCTCAGTTGTGTTTTCAGACATGACAGCTACCTCAGGAATCAAAATCTCTTGACATTTTCACATCAGTGGGATTTTACGGAGTTCTTCTTTGAAGGCAGTGATCATAGTCATAAGGTGAATATATGTCGTTTACAAATAACTCACACAGGGGTGGGGCCAGGTATTCCCATAACAGAAAATGTGTAGTGGACAGGAAGGTTTATGGTATAGATTCATGTTAAATTACATTGAATAAAGTAATACCAAGTTCCAGCCATTGTCATACAAATACATGAAGGGTAAAATTAAAATTTGACTGAAAATAATATGCTAATATGGAAATTAAGGTCATAAAATGAAAGGGAGTATGGAGAAACAAAACAATCAACTTGATATTAATTTTTTTAGTACTAAAAGTTACAGCTTGAACACTCAAAGGGCTTTGCAGAGATGGAATGTGAGCTGCTTGCATTTTCATGAGGCCAACTTTAAAATAATGTCCTCCCTGATTAGCACAGTGAGCATCATTGCATTTAATTGGGTAATGACCTCTGCTTAGTGAATGTTATAAACTAGAGTGAAATTTGAAAAGAGGTACAATAGCAAGCTGCAGTAATCATGTTTCTATTGGTATTGCCAATTGAAGATCATGAATGATAAACATTAAACCACAACATGTAAACAGATTTTTCCCTGCAGAATTTAGGCTCAGACTGATCACTTGTCTCTCTTAATATGATTTGTCCTGGCTATTGAAAACAAGGACTCCTCCCTCCCCCGATATCTCTTCTAATGTAATTAGCATCTAGTCAATAATGCTCAGCATTTCATTTTACCGCTTTAATTAACAAATTCAATTTGTTCAAACCGCTGTGAAAACAAATTAAAAGCCCAGTGAATAAAAACCTCTAGTGCCAGAGATGTGTCTAAGGTGTTCACCAACCCTTCCTCTATTAAAAGACCATCTTTTGTATTTTTTTCCCCTGTGAAAATGACTGAAATTTTCAAAACTTGTTCTGATTTTTGTTCTGCCAGAGCAACTTCGGAGTCATTGTCTGGATTTTTAATACTGAAAGAGATGGTTTCACACCCAAAATCGCAAGTCCAAGGAACAAAACAAGACTGTCTTGTCATCGTGCATAAGCTGTGAATGTTGAGCATTTACTTCCAAGCCTTTCCAATGGTCCATAGCTGCTCTTCAGCTTGCTTCTCTTCCAGTCCACACCAAGTTGCAACTAGGATTTCTGGTGTAAATGCAGCAGAGTCTGTACTAGCCACAGCTGCCTCCATAGCAGCCTGTGTGTGGCCAGGACAGAGCTGCTGCTTTCTGCTTTAGCTTTTAAAAGTGGAGTCCCCTGATGCTGCAGCACCGGGTACCCATGTTGGTCTCACACCTCTCCCATGCACCACCCACCTGTCCCTAGGAAACCGCCAAGGCTGCGAGAGCCCCTGTGTCCAATAATGTCATGCTTTCCTTTTATTTTTTTCCCCATTTTCTTTTGTAGATGAGAGCATTTACTGTACAAACATTGGCAGAGCTCTGGAAAGGTTGAAACAATACAGATCGGGTTTAATAACTACTGTAAATGTCCTGCAAACTTGGTCAACAGACCGGCGTGTATTTATATGCACGATAAACACAAACACACGCAACCCCCGTACGGCTGTTTGGAGGTCGGCCTTCCCTTCCTGAAGAAGGTCACTGGCAACAGTGGGCTTTCTGCCAACATGCAGCATTTAGCTTTGCAATATTCATGCGATGGGTTTTTAATATTTACAGCTTTAGATTTGACACAGCTCTCCTTACTTATTCTGATTGCTTTGGCTTTTTCCGAGACCTTCCTGAGGTGGCTGTTTGAGAAACACATTTAAGAGAGTAAATGTTAGCTACTCAGCAGAGCTGGGGTTGAAAATTGAGGCTGCTGAGGTGAGTGTCGCACCTCCACCAGCCAGAGGGGCCTCAAGGAAGTTTGTTGGTTGAGATTTGTTTTGCAGATCGATGTGGAAGCAGTGGACTATGCGTACTGGCTTCCTGCCGGCGTTGCTTCGTTTGGACGCTGCCGTGTGTAACACCACCACCAAGTTTAGGTTGGGAGTTTTCCTTCAGATGAGGATCTAGTTTGAATGTCTTTTCTTTATCTTTCTCTGTATAACCTGTCTTAACTGCAATATCAATCAGATGTCTTTGAGAAATTTAGTTTAAAATTGGCTGGTGGGTACAGTGGTGTGGAGAAGACTGACAGATTAGAGGGGATTTTTACATAAACTTACTTCTTCAGGAAACCTTGCTGAAAAAGACCCTCAGTTTGCCGTGTTTCCCTTTGCAGTACTCTGGAGATGATTTGCTATGTCTCAGTTTGAGAATGTGGAGCCTCTACTACTCCATTAAGTTAATCTCCACTTTTAGGTGCTCTAAAGTTCGTGAAACTGCACTTGAACATTGCATTTGAAATTTTTTTTAATATGATCACTTCTAAGAATGATATAATATGAGCTAGAACTTTACCTCTTTCATCACTGTACAAGAAAATTGGTAGTAGTTACTTCAAGCTGAAGTCCTGGAGGAAGTAAACTACTTCATCTTATGATGAACGAGAATATGAAGTGAAAAGCATGATCATGTATTAATGTAAACAAATGGATGCAAGAAGCTTTCTGAGATCCTCAAATGGGGGTATTTAGAAAATTAATGATCATATTGCGCATTCTAATTTCTCTGCAGTGGAGTCACCAATCCCTATCTTTCATTTAAAATTGCCATTGTAATATTTAGCAACACATACTGGTGGTGTTGCCTGAGCAAATTTGTGTCTAAAAGGATTGCATCTCTGCTCAGATATGTATAGCTCATGTCTGTCTGTCTCTCTCGGTTTCTTTTCTTTTCTCTTCTCTTCTTTTTTTTCCAAATGTAACCGCATGCCAAATGGTATAAATTATCCAACCATCTGTCCCCCTTCTTCAAAACCCTGAGGGAAAATAGATCTGAAGTGTAGCTCATTTTCACCAAAAATGCCAGTTGTAATAGATCCTCACTTTTGCATCCACTCAGCTTGTAACTGTCGGGAAATCCCACAGCCTTAACATTTTTGGTAGCTAACTTGGACCCTTTAATTAGCAGGTGGGCAGTTTTGCCTCTGTTCAAGGATGGCAGCAGCTCCTGGACCTTCTAGTTTTTCTTTCACCTCTGACCAGTAGAGGAGCTCCCCCTGCCTGTTACTTCTACAGCGTTTTAAGAAGTGGCTGAACTGTTCACATTTTTCTGATATTTTCTTTGAGATTTATATAATTTCATTTAATTATATATCCCCACCTTAATTTTCTGTCTTGTAAAATAATAATAAGGAAACTGATTTTGCTGCATGAGTCAATTTGCAAATCAAGCAGCCTTTACATTATTTCCCTGTCTGCTGAGTTTCTGCACCGAGTATTGCTGTCTCGCATATATGTTTCCCCCACTCCGTCTTTCTGACTTGTCAGTTGAAGCTGAAATGCTAATTGAAATCGAATCTGCTTGTCAGTGTGTTGCCACTGTGCTGCTCTCCCTCCGGTATGCTTAGCTGGTGTGTTCGCTAACTGGGAGTTAGGAGCCTTTATGTTGAAGGATCAAAAATGCAGGTGAGATGATCTTCCTTACAGCTGCTGTCACATTGTGTGATGAGCCAAAGTTGTTGAACCTTGTGGTCCTGTGTAAACTTACTGTACTGGAGGCATCCTCCAAAGTCATGTCATCAATCTTCTGCTTAACTGCTTCTAAATATGGAGGATGAGCATGAGCAAAGGCAGCTGACCCTGGGACAGTCCTGAAGTCCAAGAAATTTCTTCTTTTTAGTTTGAGTTGTTATTAAATGGGGAACTTATCAGTTATGCTTTCACATTGCTCTCTAATGTATTGCATGCTTTTCTGATTCAAAGAGATAAAGAGAATCAGATCTGAGATTAGGAGAGCTTCAAATGCAAAGATCCTTCAAAGATACCTGGTCCTGGTGGCATGATATACTATCACTAGAGCTCTATGGCTGAGGTGAAATGAAGTACACAGTCTTCCATATCTCATAGAGAAAAACCCTTTATCTTCTGAAGGGATGCATATGACTCTTAGTCGTCAAAATCTGCAGAAGGTTGAAAAGTGTCTGTGTTACATTTGGGAATTCGCATTATACTTCTTGTATCACTTCAGGAAGAAGGTAAAGCAAATAATTTATTTCCACACATTAGTAACAGCACTCATATTAGGTGAGAGCTTTTTACTGGGATTGTAGCCAATATTTCCTCATTGTTGTGTTAATTTTATGTAGCAGTACATGAATAATACACCAACAACAGTACGTTCCCAGAATTTGCTGTGGTCAGTAAGACCTGTCCTGGATGAACCCAAGGGTCTTAATAAATCACGTAATTCTGGCTTGTCCCCAGGATATGCATCCCAGCCAGAGTTTTCAGCAGTTTGAAGATTACCTATTCACATTCCTGTGTGACTGCATTTATGCCTACAGTCATCAAATGAAGTATTATTGCAGTTGTGCACAGGAATGCATACTTAGATGTTTTTTGAATTTTGCTTCTGTTAAATTGACACTGTGATAGGAGCCCAGTCTCGATAAACACAAGTATATAAGCAGGCGTAGAGAAATTCATATGCATTTTGGTACGTGAACCTCTGGTCTCCTTTGAAAGTATTTCCTTTGACTCTCTAGAAAGTAGGTTAGCTGGAACTGTTTACCTTGCTACAGAAAAAATTTCCAGATAGCAATTTTTAGTAAAACTGTGGTCTTCAAGCTTATCTCAGTGTGACAGCTCTTCCATTTCAGACAGATTAAGATCTTTTCCAAAGTACGCTGGATTGGTGGCTATCCAAGCATATGTCATTAGGCAAAAATGAAGGATAGGTATTGAAAGATGTATTTTAGTACTTGGTATTTGATGTACTTTTCTAAGGGGACTGGTTCTGAAATAATTTTTTATACTAACTAAGCACATATGGTTATTCTGTTAGCAGAACTATTTAACCCTGGTATCCTGTAGGTCTGTATCCTGTGTCCACTAACAGCACCATGATAACCCCAATTCTTCCCCTCTCCCCAGAGCGTAATCCCTGAGATCCCCTGGGCAAAAGAAAACAAACTACAGCTTGTCTTGAGTTTTATGTTCATGATGGCTTTCAGGCATTGCTGCCAAACAAAAGACCTGGAAAATGTAGAACTTGAGGTCAGAGGGACACTATTTTGGATCTTTGCCTTCACCAGCCTTCAGACTTCAGGAGAAAATTGCCAATTACTGAGTCTTAAATTCTTTCAAATGTCACTGACAGTCAGGTTCAAAAGCAATTTTGTATGATCTGGATTACGCTGATGGATGAACTGAGAATTTTGCCTCGCTTCTGGAGAAGGCCAGTATTTCCTGCAAAGACTGTATTTAAAGCTTTCTCTAAGTGTTAGTCTAGCAAGACATTTAGAATCTGTTTGCCTTCAGTTTGCTATCTGTAAAACAAAGATAATGGTACACCTCAAAGGTGTATTGTCAGGCTTAATCCATTAATTTTTATAAAGTTACTTTCAGCTTCTGAGATAGAAGGCACTAAAACAATGCAAAGTATTATTCATACTATTATTATTTTATGAGTCATGCCAAGACATTTCTTCCTCTTCATAAGAATTCCAATAAGATCTCATTTCTTTATTGCACAGAGATGATGTTTTAAGTTTTCATGTTTCCTCAGGAGCAATCTACAATTGTTGAAGTGGCCAGTACATTTTTAAGAAACTGGTTCAGTGTCCAATTCTTTTTTTGTTCTTAACCCTTTTGATATATAACTCTAATCTGACAGAAGCCTGAAGATTGATACCTTCCAATTACCTGTGGTTTGTAATGTCAACTTGATAATTTTGCATTTCTACAAGCTCAGGTTAATAACCACTGTGCTGAAGCTGAATAATTTATGAATTTGTTGGTCTTCCAACTTTGGAGAGATCCGTAATAACACATTTCAAAAAAAGAGAACTGATTACCTCTAATTACTGTTTTATGAAGGTATCCATTCTAATAACTTCAACCTGGGTAGGAAACTACACAACAGGCATGTTAAATAGGTAAAGAAGGACAGATGAGGGGTTATATGGGCAAGATGATAATTCTAAACCAAATGCATTAGCATAAATGCAGAAATCTTAGCTTGCTGCTTGCCTAACCAGTGCCAGATTGGAGTGACTTGTAGCTATCACTCAGAGGCAGAGGAAGGTGTTAAGAACATGTTTAAATGAGAAGACGATGGCAGCTCTACAAATTTTGACAGTCAGTTTATGTGAGGCACAAGTTCCTTGCTCTTTGTTCTTCACCAGTTCCCAAAGGGCTTGATTTTCAGAAGTGCTGAGCACTTGCAGCTTCTATTGACTTCAAGTGGAGTTTTAAGTGTTCTGCACTTGTGAAAATCATGCCCAACTGGATTAGCACAAAGAGGTTTTTCTTTCAACATCAGCCAGAAATTTCTTTTCTTCCTACCTGACTTTTCTAGCAAAACACAGTTACTGTTTCCTAGCAGGCATAACTGTATTATTCTATTATGTATTTCAGTTCCTTGGTGTCTTAGTGAATATGTGTTGGACTTTGTAAGAAATAGTACAAATGCATAATGGAGTTAAAAAATAAGAGATGAGAAAGACCTGCTAGGTCACTTACTCCATGTCTCCAGTAGTACAGCATTGTTCCTTTCAACATGTTTTCTTGTGTTTTGTCCCTCCCAAATGCTGGAGACATCCTCATTTGAGGTTGCAGTAACAAAGGCTGCACAACAGTTTATCTTTCTTTTAAAAATAATACACATATTTGTAAAGAAAAGAAAGCATTTTAATTTTTAATCCTCCCTTCAAATTGAGAAAAGTATTTATTTCATTTATTCTACAGGCAGTTCTCCTTTTCATATCATCATCAGAGGCGGCTGCTGTCATTGGAAATAGGGGTGTAAATGCAGGATTCTTTGCAGATTATATTTTGATTTTTTAAAATAAGAATGCATAACAAAAGTGATCTTTTTATTTCTGCTCTTTTGCTGTTTCATGGCCTCTCTCTCTTTCATGATTTCTGGATGCTTCTCCACTTTGGCATGTGACCAGGGATGCAAAATACCCTAAAGAATACATTCAACAATGTGTTTTAGTTCCACATTCAGATATATCTTTGGCCACCGTGTTCCGGAGAAGTCATTGCAATAGACATAATGGGCCATAATTCTGCCATTAAATCTAGGCTGATGATAGGAAGAAGTGTAGTCATTCCAGTAATAAAACTGACTGCCCAGTACAATATAGGCTTTCTCCCTCCCCCATCTGCATTAAATATAATTATTGGAAGAACAATCATGGATACATTTCAGTAAAATACTTTCCCATAGTACTGTTTTCTAGGGCAAAATATTTTGTTGTCTGTTTTAAAAGCCCTTATAAAAACGGTTGTCTTTCAAAATTTTTGTTATTTATGTGATGAATCTCTCTAAAGTTTTCTCATAGGGAGATATTATTCATATTCTTTCAATTTTTGTTATATCTATTTAACATATAGCACCTGAAGATTTTTGCTTTTATTATTATTAAAAAGACTGATTAAAAACTGAAGGAGGACGGTAACCTTTAATTTATACTCCTGCTCAAGAAGAGGTCTTTTTATAGTTATATTCAGGTCATTTTTTTTTTTTTTTCCTGTGGATCATCTATACTATTAAATGGGGTTTTATTCCAATTTAGGAGACACTTCGTCTTTAAACCTGTACTTACATTAACTTTTGTACATGGTTGCCCAGGCAACAATGTAATTGCATGAAACAATGGCATTCTCCTATGTACCATTTATGGCAAGTTTGCATTTGAAAAAACTTCTTGTCTTATCATCAAAGCAGAATTTGTAACCTTCTGACAGCTGAAGGAATGTTCAGGGGCCTTGATTCATATTCATTTTCCCTTGTAATTTTAATGGGTACCATCACCTTTCATTTTCAGGGTATTTCTTTTTTCCCCCTATGATAGTTACTGTTTTACATGAAAATTCTAGAGCAGGCAGAAGAAACTGATTAAAAAATAGCTCCAAGAAAAGGCTGCAAGTACCATTCTTCTAGCTTGTAGCCTGTGAAATTGCCACTGTTTAATTGATCTTCTATAAGCTTATCTTTCCAGTGAGATGTACCATTATTGTACATTAATCAGTGCCTCCAGACATTATCACTGAGGTAACCAAGAGCTAATCAAGCAAGAATGGAGCTGGCAGACGCCAAGATGTCACGGATGCCTTGCTGTGTACGAAGTCTGTCAGAGTTTCATCTTCCAAAGGAACCTGTTTTTGCAGGGCTGCAGACTTTGCATAACCTTGTCATAGCAATGGAAGAAGGGGCAAGCACCCTGAATGTCAAATAGGCGGGCCACGCAGGGAGCTGACGCTCCTGGAATCCTCTAGATGGCAAAAAACAAAGTGACACTGTAATAATAATAATAACAATAATAAATGATGCTATTTAAGAATAAACAAATTGTTGACGTGTTGATTAGTTTTTACTAAATAGCAGTTTCTAAGGGAAGAGAATCAAGCAAAGCAAATTTACAGTGGAAAATATTCAAAATATATTAGTCAGTCATTGCAAAGTGCCACTAGAAATTGCATTCTCGCTTTTTAATTGATTTTATTTTATACATGCTCATATAGGAAAAAAACCCCACAAACCTCTGAGTTTTCCTGAATGTTATTTCTGGCAGCTAGATACCATATTGAGAAAATAGCAGAACAGAAAAACAATAAAGAAGTGTACCAGATTCATTTAATCAATTTAACTAAAACTATGCTTATTCTTGCAGAAAGATCTGTGTGACACTTTACTGTCAATTGACAGAATCTATAATTTGGGATAGAATGCAGCCTAAATTGCAAAGGGGAGCAGCTGAATCTTTGTGCCATAGGTTCTGTCATGTGAGATGAGTTTCAACTGCTGGCATGTCTGAGCTGCTTCTTTCTTGTTGGCATGTCAATGCCTCAATGGCATCCTTTAAGTATTTCCTCCTACCATCTTGCTGCTGGTAGTAGAGAAGCAACTCCAGCGCTGGCACCAGTGAGGTGCGATGGTATTGGTGCAGACCTGTTTGCCAATCTGCTGCTGATATTCATTTGTAGGGTTTACCCAAAAGGTATCTGAAGACTTGGGACCTACAAGTGTACCTTAATTGTACCCCTTACTAGATTCACAAATTATGTAATGGAGTGAGGACAAAGCTTTCCCCTTAAACAGAGCGTAAAAAGCCTCTGGTTGGTTACCCGGAGCTTTGAAGGTTGGTGTTTCTGATCTCCTTTTCTTCTACCTGAAGAAGCAGCCAGGTTTTCTCCCCACACATTTGTAACCCAGTGATTTTCATGCAACTTCCAGGTGCACTGGAAGAAAAGAATTACTTCTGGCAGACACAGTAAACAAGTCACTGACATACAGTTTGACTTCTGAGGTTTTTCTCTTTGGATTTTGAAAAGTCACTATATTTTGCATACTGTATTTTGTTCCCAGTTACCAAGAAATTGTGAATTAAAGAAATACACTGTGAAAGCATTAATAAGCAGATTTTGCATAGCTTTCACTTTGTAATTCCACTGACTTCTGTTGATGTATTCCAAATATAAACAGGTAACAGATCAAAATTTGCCCACTGAATACATATACAGTAAATGTAAAACACTGAACCAAATTGCCTGCTGGCGTACATCCACTGACAAAAAGGAGTTTTGCCAGAAGGTAGTTTGGCTCATTATAGCTAGTAATTTGATTATTAATAAGTAGAAAAATATTGCTAATAGTTGCTAAGCTTTATTGATGACATTCTCAAAACTCTATTACTTCCATAGAATGAATCTGTCAGTACTGCCTTACACCTCTTTTTTATTTCAGTGAGGATCATATATTCATGATGGTTTGCAAGGCCAAGGTCATTAATGAAGATGTTTTCTGTTGGGCGGGAGGGAAGGATTCGTTTAGTTTAATTAAAAAAACCCCATGAAATAGAAATACTGCAGAGGGATAAATGTTTCCCTTTCTGAATATAAACATCTTGGCATCACCTCACTGTTTATTTTCAAAAACTGCCTAAGTTTTGCTTCCATATTTATCTAACAGCAGGGGATCATTATCCTGTGACAAAGTTCTATTCCACTGACATTATCTCTTAATTAGAATTCATCTTTTTCTAGTTCTACGTAGTCAGGCTGTAGTTCCCACAAGTCCCATAAAGCAATGTACATTTTCGGAGGCACAGTGAAGAGGGAAGGTCCTGCAGACCATTAAGAGCTGTTTAATAAGCCGCCTGGAGTGGAAAAAGCTGCTTTTATTCTACATGGGCATATCTATGCAGAATTGCTGATGAGGGCCAGCCTCTGCCCTCCCTTACATCATGCCAACTGACTTTAAGTGATGTGCCAGGCCAGGAAGGATGGCACTGCTACAGTTGAGAAAATAAATTGTTTGTCTTCCTTAGGAGACAGGGAGAGGAATCAGCTTAGGGCTGTAATCACACTACAATTGGAAGGTAGTGGGGCAGATAGATAGAGGTAAAGAGCAACCTTGTAAGGTGCTTTGTAGTGTGTAGTGAATGTGCACTAGTCGTGAATGGTTTCATTCCTACGGCTAAGGTTGGTCACGCTAGTCTCCCATGACTTCTCTTTTAGAGATGAAGGCACTTGCAGCTACTAATCGTTCCCTTCTCTCAGGAAGTGTGAGTAGCATTATTCTGTTAGCGCCTTCACAACAGCAGGTAAGCAGCCTGACCCCAGAAGTATGTGTTTGGGTGTGTAAAACAAAAACCAATGAAAATAATGTAGAGATTAAGCCCCTTGCTCCTTCATCGTGACTTTTGGTAATCTATTGCAGTGAGACTTACAGCATCACTAAAAACATTTTAATGTCTGAGCAGCGAGTGCTAAGTGGGAATATTAAAGTAGAAATCTAAAATAGATATTAATATCTCTGTTTCTATGTCCCTTGTTTCAGTGGGTAGAAATATGAGTAGTCTTTCTCACTGGTGTTTGGATATGCTACATCTTCTGAACTAATGGACATGTTCTACCCAAGGTCTGCCTGCATGTAAGAGAGCTGCATAGCTTGGCAAAGATGGTGGAACATTCAGCAGCTGCTATAAAGCATCTTTTCCTTTATGTAGTGCATTACAACAGAAGTCACCACAAACAGACACAAATCTAGGAAAAATAGTTGTTATCCACCAGTTGGCAAGAATAGTGCCTGCTACTGGAAATAGTACTCATGTAAAAACCCAGTGAGAAACTCCTGGCCACTGGGTGTAACAGACACCAAAAATATAGAACACTCCCCTAAGATCAGATCCTTGAATGCATATCAAGAAAAAATAGAGTTCTAATTGCCTAACAAATTTCAGATAATATTAAAGCATATGCTTCGGCATTACGTTATTTCATTTTAGGGATTAGGAAGAGACCAAAGGGAGTAACCTTACCTGAACAGCTGTGTAAAGTAAGGCTTTGGGGCTTTTTTGCATTTTCTTCCAAAATACAAGCTATTAGACATTGTTAAGGAAAGAACAATGGAAAAGATCGGTCCATGAGCTTCATTAATTGTGGCAATTCCTTCACTGGCATGATTTTTGGAAATGGTTTCCTGATAATGTTTTGCTATGAAGTAGCACATGAGAAAAAAAGCAAATTCCCTTAAAAGTCCCTAGTCTGTAAATTAGCCCATGTATAATTTCACTTAATGTTTTAAAGTGATGTTCCCAGTTCTGCTTTTCACATTATTATCATCTTCACTTACACCGTGTAAATTTGTTCAGACATTCAATCCCTTTCTCTGTCCAGAGATGCAAAGAATATAAACTGCAAAAGATACAAAAGCAAACTATTAGCAAGTTTATTAAATCCAGGAAATGGTGTCTAATTGAAAAGTTTGCTAAATTTGTTTAATGATGTAGTGCTACTGAGAGCTGTTACAACTTTATTGTATTGAATTATGCAATATCATACTCTATTGTCAAATGTTTCCTTGATTCTCATTAAGGCTATGATTCATGCTAATATTATATCATTTAGACAGGTTCCTCAAGCAGTGTTTTATTATTATTTGTTAATTTATGAAGCATAGTTTCAGTGTATTGTCATACTTTATAATATTAAGGAAGGATAGAATATTAAACAACCAAATGCATCCAGATACTCAGGGATAAGTCAGCTTCTGGGAGACAACGTGTGTAAGGAGACAAAGGAGTTATATTACATGCTGGTCAGGAACATCTGAGTTTTCCTAAATGGTGTCTTTCCTTTTACATGGGCTCACATTCCTTTCAGTTCTAGCCTGCATTGCAGCAAAACTATTGAATTTGTCTCCTTTCTCTAACACAACTATGTGAAACAGGCATTTTGGCAAAACTTGTATTGCCAAATGTGGGTTTGCTGATTTCTCAGTTTCTGATGCTCTTGTTCTGATCTTGACATTTCTAAATTGCCTTTACAATAATTTCTGGATTCAGTAAATTTATATATTTTTTTAATTCCCTGCTATTATAAGCCATTCTTGGAACTTGCATTTTATGCTACATGGATGTGACCAAGCTTTTACAGTGAAAGTTCAGATCAAAACTTTCAGGAACCTGGTTAAGTATAGGCATGTACACAATTTTCCACGTTTCTCCAGTGTGGCATCTGGGACTTTATGTCCAGTGTTCATTTCACAGGCTGAATGCAGAAATACCTTGGTGATCTATTGGCCTCTCCTTTAGCTGTGTCCCATTCCCTGCTTGTGTTTCACTGTTACACAAGAAGTTTTCTTGCACTCCTCACCTGGAGTGGCAGAAGGATTGCATCCATCTTCATCTTCTCCTAGTTCATCAGACCTGCTAGAATTATAATGGTTTCTCTGCTTCTTCTTCCCCAGGAGGACAGGTTTTCTTCTTCCTTTGTCATATGGTTGAGGGGTGCAATAGAGTCTTGGGGCTAAGTAAGTCACCAAAGATCTGTCCAGTTTTTAAAATATAACCAGACGCAGAAAAAATATTAGTATTCAAACGCTGACATAAATATGGTATCTGTCCTCCTCTTGTTCCCTCTGGTTGTTGTGTTTGCAATGCATTTGCTGAGTTACAGAAGCATTTCTATGCTATTGTCTTCCAAAAGCTATTGGTATGTTGTTGCTAGCTATTTATCATGAGGGTTTGCATTTTCATTACAGTTCTGTGAGACTCCCAGCCTCCCTGGCAGGCACTGTCTTGCCTCTGAGGAGTTGGATCCTTTGATTCCGCAAGCTTCGAGGACTCTTCAGCCATCCTGGGTCTTTGCTGTGACTTCTGGTCACCAAATCAATTTGCTAGGCTATGAATCTCTGTTGGACCATTCAAATTAACCCAGTTCTGGATCTGACCCCGTGCATTTATTTGTTTTCAGAAAGGGCATTCAGGAGTGCGAGGGTAGGCCTGGACCTGGTCTGACAGAGCAAAAATGTTGGATGCGGAGACACATGAAGAGTTAGGTTTATGGCACAGGTATGGGCTTCTCATCCTCTGGTGCAACTGAGATGACTGGGAAGAGCAAGGCCCTCCAAGTTTCTCCTGGAGACACCCTTGGTGAGCCTAAAGCTCCTCTGCCAGTTCTTTATTTCCACTGCTTTGTGGCTGAGGGGGCAATTTGGAGTGTGAAACTGTTTAGCTAAAGTTTGGTGTATTTTCTGTGATTTCTGAAGAAAGGTATGAATTTCCTGACTGCAAACAGATAGGAAGTCACTTGCCCTCCTCTGCATGTATCTTTATTTTCTCACTGAATTTAAATCAAGATATATTTTTGAAGAAGCATAATTACAGAACAACATGTAACTTGGTCAAATATTTGAAAGAAAAAATAAAATCTTATGAATAGAAGGAAGCAGCTGATTTGAAACCTAACCACCTCAGTGTCAAGGAAATTTTCATAGTAGATTCATAAATTCAAAATGCTTATTAAAATAATATATAAAATAGTATAGCACAAAAATGGTTCCCACATATAGAAACTTAACGGATCTTCCAAGAAAAGACCTGTACCAGCTTTGATCTTCTATGATGCGTTTAGCTTTCATTTAAGGAAGGGAAATCGAAGTTTCTTAGCAAGTATCAGAGATCTTTGTGTATTCATCACACAATGCCAAACAATGAAGTGCTTGCAAAAAGTATTGCACTGAACATAGTGACATTTGTCTCCTATCAAACACTGTCTGTTCCTAAATTCTTCCAATTCTATTTGCTATGAAAGAGAAGTATTAAAAGCACAGATTTCCACACACCACCCGCCCCCCCCCGTTTTCAAGTTCCCCATTAGTGGTCATTATTTTCCTGCTTTTGTCCTTTTTTCCCCCTTGCAATTTTGCTGTGAGTGATTCTCTCTGTCATCTTGCCGTAAATTGATTAATACTGCCCACTGATGCAGTGCACCACATGGCTAATATATCAGTTAAATGGAAACAGCAAACACCACCTGCTCCTTCAGGCAAATGGCACTTTGGAAAATGGAATGTGTAATCAATAGAATTAAACCTTAAGCAAAGCACTGCAAACAAATCCAGGGGCAAGGTCTTCTTAACTCTGTGGTAGGAAAGATTTTTCCTTTTTTTTTTTTTTTTTTTTTTTAAATGATCTGTTTGGCTTTCTTTCAGTATATCAATTATTTTCCTTGTGATATTACAGTATTCTCACTATAAATATTATCATACGATTTGATATTGCTTGGATCAAAGGTGATTTTTTTTATATGAAAAGTTTTAGATGGGTCTGCTTCCCTTTATATGTTGGAGATTTACAGGACCAATTCTTGTCAATGGCAGTGATAGGTAATAGGATAAATCCTTCCCATTGACGGGGAGATAAATGCTGCTTGAATGTAACTTTCAAATCTGCTAGACACTGCTTAGCATGAAGGCATTTGTCTCATTTGTGAGCACTTTAAGGATCTGAAGAGCAGATACAAAAGACACATAGAACTTTTCAGCTGATGTCAGAATGATCTTCCCCTAATAAATACTTCTTAGAAATAATAAAACTGGTCAGCTTTATTTCCCCAGTGAAAGAGTAAAATTTTAAAACAGGTTTTTAAAGGGAAGGGCAATACATACAGAGGTCCAAATAAGAGCAGAGGACTCTTGCAGTTTGCATACAGGGAGATAAAAGGATAATCTGTGCCTGAGATCATTTGTAAGTAACGTTCAGCTCCTTCAGGAAGTCAAGTCATCACTTGGGAGACTTTGGGCTGCCTAACAGAGTGTCTGGTAACTGTTTTGGTTCAACAGTTAAGGAAAATTAACTCTGCCCTAATAGGTAGCCTCCCATGGATCAGAGAAGGACACCTTCTACATCCAAGTAACACCAATGGCTCCAGACACTTCAGAAATTTGTAGCTGAAAATGCATGTAAAACTCCTCTCATACAATATTCCATATCTGTAAATTGCTACCTTTGACAGACCTACAAGTTTGTTTAGAGATACATTTTGTCTCAGATAAAGCTTGTTAAAAAAACGAATAGGGCAAATCATTAGTATGTACCAACTGACAAACAAGTAGTCAGCTCCAGTTACATGAAAATAGCCTGGGTCTATCTCGCGGCTGCTTCTAACAACTCACAGCAGACTCCATTCTCTGTTTGTGGTGTACTAGTAATTACGTTCTCGCTGGCAGGATTTAGAGTTTGGTTGCCAGGGCCCAAGCACCATGTAGCAAGTGTTTTGGTAATGAATAAAGACGGCAATCAGCAGCAACCTGAGAGCTAGCTGAATGAGACAATCTGGCGGGCACTGAGGGGGTCCTGCTGGCTTGCTCAGATGGGCAGCAGGCAGGGATGAGATAATTGATAGGAAAGGGTAATGAAAGGAAAGGAAGTGGGAGGGGGGGAGAGGAGAGAACAGATTTAGAAAATAGACAAAGATTTTGACCTTAAAGCTAATAGGCTACTTAGGATATTATTTTATAAAGACCAGGATAAAATGAGCTGGCAGCTGAATGTCAGTATGAAATAACCCTTTGTGTATGTGTGTGCTTGCGTGCATGTGTGCACACGCACATGCGCATGTGGTAGGCTGGGGAGGGAGGAAATCCCTATGTGCAGATCTTACATGATTTCTAGGAAATAATAGAAATGACATGAATGGTTATTCGTAAGATCTACAGTATTGCAATGTTATCTTGCCTACATAGCCTGCTAAAACACATCAACCAGGTTTTGAAGTCAGGAGATTATTGGGGAGAAATTCAAAGTGAGGGAGAGATACGGCCTAGAGAAATTCATGTAGATATGGAAGGATTTCGTATTTTGGAAAATTGTGTCCTCATTTGAGACACAATGCATTCAATAAAGAGTTCCACTGATTTTCAAAGACCTTGAACTATTTTGACTTTGAAAAACTAAGTGGATATTTGTCTTGCCATCATCAAAATTATGAAAAACCCTACAAAAAGCAGAACATTTTCAATCTGATGACCTGGAAAAGGAGAGAATTTAAGAGTAACAAATGAAGTTGTATATACTTTTCTTCGCAAATAAATTATTTGCTTAGACTGCAACAAAAATAGTCTTTTATCCTTCACGGGCATGGAAAAAGAAAATAAATGCCCAAATAAAATCCTTAGTCACAGAAATCAAACTCCTCCCAAGACACAAGAGACAGGTTTTGTAGAAGGAAGCTCTCTTCCTATACTTTTGCATCCTTCTGACACCAGACTTGCTTCCTCCCAGTCTGGTGGGCATAGGAAAAGATTAAAAATTTTGCATTGCTGTTTCATTTGGGATATATATATATGTATATATTTTAAGAATGAGCACAGCATTTAAGACAGACAGGTAGGAAGATGCAGCATGAACCAAGTGGTGATATTTTATACTTGGTGATGGGACTTTGTTTAGATCTTCTTACATAATTTTAGGATACATTTTTGCTTAACATTGACAAGCCCATCAGGGCCAGACCCTTGAAGATTTGTCTTCAGCAGTCTATCTTGTTTCCTTGTTTATTTCTGTTTTATGTTTTAAACACATTGTGGATTTTAATACAGGTCATCTTCCCTAAATTTTCAGGTATTAGGAAGATTTCAATAGGATTTTTGGTAGTTTACTGACTCTCTGTTAAGTACTGTAGGAGTGTATGATTTGCTGTGTCACCAGGGCTGGAATCTTTTCAGGTCTGATAAATCAGATTATCTTGATCTGAGGTAGTACTTTGATAGGAAACTTCAGTATAGGACATGGATTTCAAAGGGCATATTCCTGGTGATTCAATAACTAATGCTCCTCTTCTGAACTTATTCTAAATAAGTTACAAAGTGCACAGCAGTGCTAGGTGTTCTTGGCTTTGGGCAAAGGTACATCAGCACTTCAGGATATTTGCTATTGAAAATGTACTATGCTAGTGAGAACTTAGACACAAATGCACCTTTTTCCTGCCCAAATTTCAAACAGAAATGGTATTCTTCACATTCTGGGATTTTGAAAAATTTCATGCTGTGCTACTGTGTAGAGTTCATCAGCACACTACTTTCTCAGAAATATGGAAACACGTTAGTGATAAGAGGAATTATTCCATGTAGAATTTTACAAAGCGCTTTGGGATCCTTTCAGATAAAAGGTACTATATCAGACATTATGACAGGTAGTACTTATCAATACCTGTCATATTGTGACTTTCTCAATCACTTCTATTCCTAAGACTGGAGCAGTCTCCGGAAACTGTCTTTTACCCAATTTACCATAACTGTGATGTGACCCATATTGTACCCTTCTTCTTTTCAAGATCTTTTGAAATATATTATAGATGCTCTCCATGACCTTTCCTAAAAGCCTCTTAATTGAAATGTTGTCATGCAGCTGTCATATTTAAGGTAATTTCATATTTGATGGCATTCAAACACAAGTTGAAAATATATTACAAATAGGGAAGAGGGTAATGCAGTTGGTTTTCATGTGGGCTCCATCTAGTGCTTTGCTGGACCTGTCAGAATGCTGCAAGGTCTAAGACATATGCCAAATTAATCTCCATCTTTCAGTTTTACCAAATAAATACTAAGGCTGCAATGACTTCCTACAAATGCTACTGCCCAAATTATACACAGAGAGAAGATGACTTGTTACTGTACAGTATTATGAAGTGTGTTTGTATTGACTACATCTTTGGCTGCTCCATCGTGCTTGGATGGACAGCTACTCTTTGCTCTCAGGAGTGTAGTAGAGGTTGTGAATGAATTTATTGGATTATTATTTTTCTGGGATGGGATTATCACCTTTGTATTTGTGCAGTGCTTAGCATAGTATGCTTGCTGTTAGGACATTATGGTACCATGAATTATTGTGGTTAAAATAATAATATTTGTGGCTTGGGAAAATGAGTTCTATGAATTAATTTAAACTATTGTCCAATTGTTTATATCTGGTTGACTGAATGCCTGTGCAGAGGCTTTTGACCTCTAGAAATACTTGTGCTATAATCTCATAAATTGTAAAGTAGTTCGTATATATTTTTTAAGGAATGTAGATTTAGAAATATCAGCCAGGGCTCTAGACTGGGTAATTCAGAGTCAAACAAGAGGAGAGAAAGCTACATACTTAGCAGTGGCTTCATCTCAAAATAAACATTTGAGCTATTTCCTTTTGCACATAATATAGAGGACTATAAAAATCAGTACAATAAGGAGGTAAGTTACAAAAGTGATCATATCCTTTATTCTGAACTGTAAGTAGAAGCTTGTAAGAGAGTATATTACAATATAGCTCCATCACAAAAAATCTAAACCTTCACTAAATTCAGAAAAGAATGTTATTTATTATAATAGGGCAAAATGCTGTATTACTGCCCAGAACAGAATTTACTTATGCTACAGCTTTCTGTTGAATATTGTTTACACAGGGTTTCCACTAGTTTCGTTTGACTTTCCACTCGTGAAGAAACACAGAATATGAGGCAAAAATCAGTCACTGCAGATAAAAAAATCTGCAATGTTGATTAGACAATAGAATTATTCATTGGGCCAGTTTCTCTGTGGTGTAATTTTACGTAGCTGTGTTGAGTTCATTGACTGATCTTTATTGACTTTATTTTTTTGACTTCATTGTGGGTATTCTGATTTACATCAGCTGAGGATCTGGCTCTCAGTATTTAATTTGCACAATAAATGATAGAAAGTATTTTCAAATGGAATCTGCAGTGTAATTAATGAGAACTGATGCTTAACGTTGGATCCTTTCCCAATAGCCTGTTATGCGGCACTAAACATTATGGGCCAAGTCCTGATTTCACATTTTTACGCCAAATTCCTATTGACCTCAACAGCAGTTTCATGTGAGAAATGATAGCAGGATATGTCCTATTATTTCTTGAAAAGGTCAGTGTTCTGATAAAAGTGGATGAAGCTGTCTTTTTCATAGCTGTCAAGCAACTTGGCTTAATGTAGTCATGGAATCTCACCATGATAATAGAAATCTGGCATGCTTGTCTTGGTAAACCACATTGTAGCTAACCGTGAGTCCTTGTCCTTGCTTTATACGATGGCTGAAATTCATACTTTCTGAATTAGATATTACTTACTGGAAATGTGAGCAGCTCCAGTTGGAGGAAAATGTATGCCTCTCTCCCCAACATGTATTAACCGTTTATATTTATATTAATTCTTTGCTGAGTTCTTACTCCTGGATTTCATGTTCTGTGCATGAGGAAGGAAATCCTTGAGTGGATTTTTGGCTCTCAGATAATAGTAGTGTATTAACTACAATTCAGACACTGAACAGCATTGGCTTACAGAGAAAAATCAATCCATTGCTGGTCACTTAACATTACTTCTACCTCTGGCAAAGACTAATCAAAATATTCTCTGAATTTTCTATAGCTGTTATTTACCATTATTACAGTTCTGTGGCACCTGCGTTTTCCATCTGTGATTTTTGTCTACCTCTTGATCTCCCAAATCATTTTTTTAATGTGCTCAGATAAAACTGTTTTGACTGTTTTCTGGTGTCGTGCAAGGCAACTGCTTATCCATATACACCACCAGAGGAGGGTAGAAGAGTATAAAATCAGAGCCATTAAAAGATATTTTGTGCCACTTTTTCCCCTGCAGAGTTGTGTGATGTGCTGACTCAAGCTGGAAGAGCACTAGACCCATCTACTCCAGCCCTATGGCTTCCTCTGTAGGAACTGACTTGAAGCTTGAACTCCTTGGCTCAGGCTCAGAGGCCTTGGACATCTCTATCCTTGCTTCATCCTCCGACTTTCCATTTTGTCTTTCAGCTGCCAGGCTCTCACCTCCTGAGCCTGCACTCATTGCTTGTTCTCCCTGCTATTGCGGATCTGCAGGTTCTTCTCTTGTAGCAGTTGGTAAGGACTCAGGCAATTTTGTCCCCATTTGGTATTTTTTGGCCCAGTCTTTATCATGAATCTGTATAAAAGCCTACTTGTTTTTTCAAACCACTTTTTCAAGCATGTACTTTGGATGCACTTCATATGTTCTTTCTTAAGGTGTTTGGTCTGGCTCGAAGCTGAAGTCAGTTTGCCCTTTCCTCTGCATATTAAGACAGAAGGATTCAGTGACTTCATAGCATTCCAAGTAGCTTCCCAAATACTCTTTAAGGGAGAAAATTCAGATACTTCAGTCCTGATGGTTCTTGGTCTCCTTTAGTTTGTATTTCAGCTTCAAAGCTTCTGTGTTGTGAAAACCCTCCACATGAGCTCTTGGGAGAATGACATACATGCGGGGAAAAGGCTGTGGGGTACCTTCTATGGCATTTAGAAATTTTGCTTTTCCGAGGCAAAACTCAAAAAGAAGTTTTTTGCACTATATCTTGCTACCCAGAAAGACAGGAAAGGTTGGAAACTTGAAAACATATTTAACTTTTTTTTTTTTAAGTATGCATTCTGGGATACAACAGATCACTTCTAGGAAAAAATGTCATTAATCTCAGTATCTCAGTTTGAGAATTGGAGAAGTGATAATCAGTTTTGTATATTGCTTCTGAACAGAGTTGACACTATGTGTTGTTATGTGTTTGAACAGCTGGTACATGCTACAAGAACAATTTCCCTAATATAAGTGGCTGCTTGATGAAGAACACCATGGTGGAATCCTGGACTCGTGCTCATCTTGTTCACATCACCAAGACTACACTGGGGTCATTATATTGCATAATATATTTCCTAGTTTGCCATTCATAGATGAACAAATATGAACAGAAATGGCTAAATGAGAAGCCTTCCTGTGTTGTTATCATTTGAGAATGGAAGAAGGGAGGTGAGTAGATCAGTTTTGTTCTGCATCTTCACAGATGATCTGAAGTCCTTTGTAAGCTTTGACTTTACAGAACAAGGTGCTTTCTTTACAGAACATTGGGGCAAGATGGGAGTACATATTGTTAGTGAGCTGTGATACCTACCGGCTTTCTGGTTTGGATTAAGGTATTGGTCTACCTCCATAAATGTCTCCAGCCCTAACTGATCCTTTTTTAGTATTTTGCTGAGATTTGCTCCAAACTAGGAGTTTCATCCGGGTCTTTCTCAGTGATCAGTGAAGAAAAAGGCACTTCCAGAATGAATTTGATCTTAGGTTAGCTCAAATGCTTTCTGGAGGTATCTGTCTCTCCTCCTTAGCTGTTTATGTTGCTTAGGGTGATTTAACTCCTAAATAAGGTGCACCAATTCAATTACAAAAGAGTGTGTCCTCCTTAACCTAATCTTGGGATGAGTGGATCTAAAGCAGTGTAAAAGAGAGGGAGCTATTGGCAGAGTATTTTCTGGTAAGAAACCCTGATTTTAGAAAAGATTTGTCATCTGAAGTACCCTGGATTTTTTTCGTCCTTTGAGAGGTGTGTTCTAAGACACTATGTGTCCCCTGGCTTTCTTAGGAAGTCTGAAAGGTATGAATGTTTGAGGAGTGGTATTGTTTGGGTAAGACCTGATTTCTGACAAGCCATGGTACTTAGTAAGTTTGTATTGCTTTATTGTTATAAAAACAGACTGCTATAGTGAATAGCACAGAGGCTTCTGTATGGACTTCCTTTTTGGGAAACAATGATCCCATCAAATTGCTAGTATGACTCATGCTACGTGTTTGAATCATTTTTATTACACTGCTGATGATGGCTTGGAAAAGCCAAGTTTTGGTCATCAATTTATTCTGCATCTTTTATATTGAGTGACTCTTGTATATCAGAAACATGGTCAGTTAGACATTTTTATGAGTTCAAGGAAAGATGTTCTGTGTAAATAACATCTAGTCAGGAATGAAAAGCAAAATGTGCACATATGACCTGATAATGTATAAATATGATGGCTTTAAAGCTGTATTTGGTTTGTAGTATACTAAATCAGAAAGCTGGATAAAGACATTGCTCAGCTGACAGAAATACACATTATAATGTTAAAGGACTGAAAAGTTGGGGGTTTTGTGCAGAGCTAGCTAGGTCCTGAAGCACAGCTGAGAACTGTTTCAGGGTGAAAAAAAATTATAGAAAAACAAAAAAATGGCAAACCCCCAAGCAGGCAAACCTCTCCTCTCCCTTTTTCTATTTCTTTTCTGTAATGAATTGTTTTCCAAATATTTCCATCTTGGTTATACAGAAGGTTAGGGGGAAAAAATAAATTAGATTATTTTAAAGTTATTAATAGCCTGACATTTGTTATGTGTATACTGCTTAGGTAGCATAGCTGCACTGTGGCTTTTCAGGATTTATTTTTCACTTTATAGCTCTTTGCCCCATATTGCAACTATTTAACAACTCTCTCTGCAAGTCTCCTTCCTGATTTCTTTTATAAGTCTCATCTACACTTTAAACCTTAGGCTTCTTTTACCTTGAAGCCTCAGCTAAGAAGGTTTGAGAATATTAGGCAAATGTGAGTTTGGAAGCTGAGAAGAAAACTGGGTGATTTCCCCCAATACTTGTTTTGCAGATGCTTGTGTGACCTGCTAGGGGTACACGTCAAATGGACCTTGGTGTGGGCTGAGCACCACTTCACAGGCGAGGTGTAAGAAGAAGGAACTGATGACTTCCCCCTCACCCCATCATCACTCTGATTTATGAATAATCCAGTTACAAAGCAAAAAGTGGCAAAATTTGTGGGTTTAGACCTGAAAGATCACATGGTTTCTTTTGCTAAAGAGTGCTAAAATGTATTATATTTAAACACTTCAAATACCTATATATAAATACTAGCTTCCAAGTAGCTAGAAGCATTTCAGCCTTTTTATCTCAGCATAAGGTAAATATCATAATGTCTGCACTTTCCATTGAAGAAGAGTTTTTTTCACTTCAGTTGTACTTTAACCACTACATTAGACTGTTTGAAAAACTCAATAATATGCCTTAAGAAAAGCTCCAAGAAAACCCTAGAGTAGAGTCTGAGTACGTTTATCTTATTTCACATTAGTTAAGGGTAAGGCTTGCATGTAGTCCCATTATAATCAGTGGGACTATTCCCATTAGTATGGCAAGCAGGATTTGGCCCTTTGTTTGTGATTACACATTCTCTGCCTGGTCTGTTAGACTGAAGGGTATAATAAAATTAAACTATTGGATTAGAATGGTAATTTCCAAACACAAATCAGCAAGGGAACATGATTACATTTGCCGTTGGAGGATAAAGTGAAACATTCCTATTTCTCTCTTGGTGTATCTAGGCTACCTAATGGAAGTAATTGTGTGTATCCAGAACAAAAATGTGAAAAAATGCAGAAACATGGACAGAAAAATCTGTTCCTAAAAAGAAGGGAAAAATCTCACAGATTCTTCTGATTCTTCTTGACATTTAGATCAGCTACCATATCTAAAAGCTACCAAAATCGTTAAGGCCTGCTCCTGAAGAGATTTCATCTGGATGGGACTAGGAATAGCTTTTCTGTATGAATAGCTCTCTTTATCCGAAAAAGACGACACCGTTTTCTTTTCTTGAACTAAGATTGTGACTATAACACAATGTGCTCTGGAAGGGGGAATGACTTCCAGTTTCAGCTATAGCCTATATAGCTGTTAGGAACTTAAAAATTCATCCATCCCTGTTTACCTTCAGAAGATGATGAGAGTATGGTTTACAAAACAAATTTTATTATTCAGTGGTTTGCTGCTGAAGCTGGTGTTCAGTAGTAAGAGCTGGCTTTTACAGGGCATCAACCAAACTCTTGGAAATTAGTGAAAATTGCCCCGTTGAGTTATGCACATTTTGGATTCCTCTCACAGCAATTTGCATTTCAGCTTCTACAAAGTTCTTTGAAACATAACAAATTAAGCTTCTGTGTTTTCTGTCAGGATAAATAGAATAAACCTCACTTAACAGACAAGCAGAACTAAGGCCGCCAATGATTCATGCGCTTCCATCTGCAGTTGGGTATCTACCAGCCTTTCAGCCCTATGAAAACCATTTCCCCACTATATTTCTGGTTTCCATTCCTCTCACCACTGATCCCTGACATCTCAGAGTCTTTTGCACCATAATAGACTCCAGTATAATTTCTTTGCAACCCCTAGAAATAGGTCGTATTACATTTTTTGTTCAACTTTCCTTTTTTTTTTTTTTCTTTTAAACCTACTGTGTCAAGGTGCAATCTGCACATATTTCAGAGCATATTCACTTTTGCAGAGGAATATAAAAACTTCAGAAATGCCCTACTGAGTCAGACAGTGGTCTGTCTAACACAGTGTACTGTCTCCCACAGTGGTAGCAAGAGATGCTGTATAAAGAGAGCAGATGAGCCTGGCCACTGCCTGCAGTCCCTTCTCTTCTCAACCCCTCAGCAGCCACAAGCACTGGATTAGGGATATTAGAGGATACATCCCCGCCTATTCCCTTTAGGATCTGTTTATGGACCTGCTGTCCCTGAATCATCTAATGTCTTTTTGAACTTGCCGATACTATCTGCCTCCACAGTCTCCTATGGCCACAAGTTCCAGAAGTTCAGTGCCTGCTGTTTAAAAACTATACTTTTATATGTTTTAACCCTGTGTTCCACTAGTTTCAGTAAGAATGATGGCACCTGGTTTTAACTGTGAGATTTGGTGAGTAATAGCTCTGTTTTCTGAATTCATCTTACCCTCTGCCTTCAGGATTTTGTAAACTTGGTCACATCTCACAGCCTTCTCCTCTCCAAGTGGAAAAGTCCTAGCATTTTCAAAATCTCATTAGGCAGCTTCTCCATCATCTTACTCATTTTCAACCCTTGTCTGTACCTTCTCTCATCCTGCTATGTCATTCTTAGGATGCAGACACTAAACACAGTACTCAAAACATTCATGTTCACAAGAGGGTGTATAGCCGCAAAATCATTCTGGTTTGTATGCAACAGCTTTTCTTCTGTTTCCCACATCCTGTTGGGATTTTTTTTGGCTGCCATTGTAGCAAATACAAGTGGGAAGTGAATATTTGACATGGTTTTTCTTAACACAGAGGGGGAGGAATGGAAAGAAGTAGTTTACTTAAGCTCTAAATTTTTCAGGATGGAGTCTTTAAATAATCATTTCAACATAAGATGCAAACTGAGCCATTTGACATTTTCCCTATTTTTTTACAGGTCAGGGATTTTCTCTGTTCACATTTTAAGAAAGCAACAGAAATGTAGTGCCAAGGGTGATTAGGATGGTTTATGGTTAATGCTAGCAGTTTATGGTTAGGAATGAACAATAGAGTAGATTATCTTAAAGAAGTCTGCTTAAAGTAGCTTCTGTGTGGTTTATTCTTGTTGTTTTTCAAATTAACTGATACTGAAACTGGACCAAGATTTAAGAAAGGGAAGAACAGGTAGGAAACGTGTACTCAGTTAAAATGATACCCAAATGTTTTAAATACTCTGTCATTCTAGTGGCCTATGGAGGGCATATCAAACTCCTTGCAGACCAAATAAAATGGGAAACATCTTCCCTTTGATATGCTGCAGCTGTTGCTTTTGGTGTGATTTACTTACAAGACATTTTGTTAAGTCAAACAGACACAGTAATGACTGTAGGATTAACTAGAGATGTGGCTGGAATAGAGGGGACTGTGCACCAGCCCTTACCCAGACACGAAGTCAGGACGTGGCCGGGATGTGCACGTGGATCTGGGGGACACTGCTGGGCCTTGCACAGAGATGTGCCCGGAGAGGTAAAAAGAGATCTGGGGTCCACAGTGGAGAGCCTATGCTGGCCCTTCTGCCCTGCAGCAACTGGAAGTCGTGTTTTGCTTAATCCTAGAGGCAGCCCTAATGATTTTGCTCATGCTTCTTGCCTGACCTAAGCAAGCAGGATTAGGTGCAGACACAGACCAAAAGGACCAGCTTTGTCTCGCAGTAGTTTACAGTGCATGTTAAATGGGATGACAGCATTTTTCAGCCTCACAAATGACTGTGAAACCAGAATTGCCCAGGGATCCACATAGTACCATAATGGAGCTGTATGCATACTGGAAAGGGCAGATAGCTGGCTAGAAATGACTGTTCCAGTCTGTTCAAAACTGAGTAAACTGAATTTTATGCCAATTTTATAACAAAGAATACTGGAAGTATATTTTAATAATCTAATATGTTGCTAAGAAAATAAAAGAGGACTATTCAAAAATATATTTATTTTCATGGCAACCCCTTTCAGATCATCAAGTGTCCTGAGGTGAAGCTGTATAAGAAAACCACACAATTTTCTCCCATACTTGCTAGTGACTCCCAGTGATAGTCATCCTTCAATGTCTTTGTCATTAAAAGAAATAGGCATTTAGTAATTAAATACTTTGAAAAAAACAAGAAGAAAGAAAAATATTAATTAAGGATTAGGTGAAGCTTGTTTAACTGAACATGAGTAATATTGCAGGAAGGAAAGATGTACTTGCTATATCGGTAAGTACCTACAGAGTTTGCTGTACTAAAAACTCAACCTACTACAAGGGATGATGATGAAGTAGACATATATAGCTTATCTAACAAGAACACAGCCTTTAGAAACTGCTGGAATTTGTTCCCATTAGGTCTCTAGAATTTACAGTAATATCCTTTCAAACACATAGTGATAAAACCTACATTTCCATACGCTGTGTTAGGTTGAAACGTTATATCATTATGTTCAGAAAATGGAAGAGAAAGCTTGAAAATCTTTTAAAAACATATTGGGAAGACATTTTGCTGTTGTAGGTAACAGCAATTCAAGTAAAGGCAACTGATTCAAACAAGATATAAACCAATCCTCTTACCTTGCTATAACCCACAGCATTCCTTAAGTCCTTCTGGAAAGAGAGTCAATAGTACAGGAAATATTTTTTCTTTTTATGGCATCTGACATAGACAAATTTAGAAATCTCACAGAAGAAGCCTATCTGCAACATTTTCAAATTGCATGGCAATAAACTTTCAAGAAAGGCAATGCCCTCTGAGCCCCATTGCTACTTGTGGGTAGTTAGTGGCATGATGAAGCACTACCTTATACTTGCCTACAGAAAAGAGTATTTGCTCAGCTCTATCTGACAAACAGACCTGGAAATGAAAACTGCCATGATACTTCAGTCCACCAAGGCACCAGTGGAGTTAATGCATTTCAGCTGCATAAACTGCAAATATATATAACATGGCATGTATAGAAAGGCCACTGAATCTTTAAAGGGAAACGGGCAGAGCTAATAGGTTTCTTTGAATATAAACATCAGTATATATTTTCGTGACTCAACTCAGCATATTCTATATGGGTTGTAATTTTAAAATTAGTGGTTGGAGGGAGAGATAAGCACCATCAATAAATTAAACTGTAACCCAGCGGTTTAGTCATGAAAGGTTAAAATAAACTTGCTTGATTGATTATGAATTTTAAACAGTTTTTCTTCAATGTAATCAGTGCTCTACCAATGTCATTGCTCATTAAAGAAAAGATTTTCATTCCAACATTTGATTGAGGATGTTTTTTCTCATTTGCATTTTGCTTTCTACCGAGTAAGCATCTTGCCTTCAGAATTATTAGATTTTTTTCCCCCCTTGTCTGTCCATAAAAGCCGTAAAGTGGGATGGAGCAGTGATTTAGAGCGATACTACATAAAGATTGAATGAAGATATTGACTACCAGGCCCTAATGCAAACAGGACTGTCTGATGGACTGCCTTTGACAGAATGATGGAAGGGGGCCTTGTGGCCTACTTAGCTGCCCTTCTAATTGGCCTTTATGAATATTTAATGAAATCAAGATGAAATTCAATCAGAGCTTTTACCTGCTGAATCTTAGGGAAAAAAGCAGGATATTATTAGATTTTCCTAGCCCTTGTATACAATAAAACTGTACTGAAATATCTGTGTGTTAGTCAGGTGGCTGAGATATGCTTTTTATCCAGGGACTTGGTTTCTTCCAAAGGAATTAACCTTTTTACCACAAAAAGCAGCACAATTTTCCATTTGCATGCATCACTGGTATTTTATTACTGGCATAGTATAATGTTTAAGCCATAAACAAGCAACAGCTATTCCCTTTGAAAACATACCCTTAGCAAATTCTTAGTCTATGCCAATTTGAAGCCTTTTAGGGAACTTTGAGGTCATATAATAGTTTCAGACCTACATAATGTTGTAGCCTAATATTTTGTGCCACATTGGTTGATGTATGAGAGAGAATTTGCACAATCTCATTTCTCAAACATAATCTAGGTTGCATCAATAACATTACATTATAGCAATGAGGTATAAAACAGTCTGACAGGCTCCTGCTGTAGTACACTCTTACATTCATTTAAATGTAGATTTTGTTTTTCTGAGTGGAATGCCAGAAAAGCTTTTCATAGAAGCACAATGGACAGATTAATCTATAAATGGTAAATTCAACAGTGAAGAAGGTTTTCCCCATTTTTAGTATTGTGAATTTTATCTTTCTCCCCCAAGATAAGCTGTTTATTCACAGTATGTTGCTTTTGTGCATTTTCAATATAATTTTTTGGACAGAAAGGAGTTTGGTACTCAGAGATAAACACAGCATGTTAATACTAAGCAATGCATGAGTAAAACCTTACAGATGTGACTAAATAAGAACAGTTCAATATCGTTATTTAAAGGCTTGATTTCTTTAACAAAAATTACTTACGTGGGCATCAGTAATGCTCCCCTGGGTCTCTAATGCTGATGTCACCATGTATATAACACAAACTTGAGCAACAGAGAGGTGCATGGCATTATTAGGTGGGGCACGGATGAATGAATACCTAGCTTCCCTCAATTTTTAGATATGTGTAACTATCTCTTCTTTAACACATACAGTAATGGTAATGTTATTAGGATTATTTATACAGGGCTATGCATGAAGTCTACGATAAGCTCCCAGATTCTGCGAGGAGCTTTTAGTCTGGTGCTTGTACTTCCATGTGTCTGGGCAAAGAGCAGGACTAATAGTAAATAATGAAATAACATCTGTTCTGGGGGGGAACCACAGGTCTGTGCATTCCAGCTTCCTGCGCCAGCAGTGCCCAGTGGCGAATGCTTAGGGGAAGGTTATCGGAGTGGATCCCTGATTGTAATGGGCTTCTACCTTAAGTCAGGCCGGTAGCTCCACCATGGGGTGGGGCTTCTTGAGGGCCTCCACAGGGCCTCTATGGGTTGCTGTAGGAGATAGAAATAGTCTGAACATAAAACAAAAAATAGAATCATAGAATCATAGAATGGTTTGGGTTGGAAGGGACCTTAAAGATCACCTAGTTTCACTCCCCCTGCCATGGGCAGGGACACCTTCCACTAGCCCAGGTTGCTCAAAGCCCCGTCCAACCTGGCCTGGAATCCTTCCAGGGACGGGGCAGCCACAGCTTCTCTGGGCAACCTGTGCCAGTGTCTCACGACCCTCACAGGAAAGAATTTCTTCCTTCTATCTAATCTAAATCTTCCTTCTTTCAGTTTAAGAGCACTGTCCCTTGCCCTATCCCTATAACTCGTGATAAAGAGTCTCTCCCCGTCTTTCCCGTAGGCCCCCTTTAAGAAAGTGATAAATGTTACAGTAAAAGTGAGCAAACTGACAGCACTGGTGTTTTTGTTGGCATTTCACTGAACTGCACCTGTATTTGCTAACTCCTAACTCTTGCTTTACTGTGAAGACCTAGGCTGAGCTGATGCTAAACATGCTTGGCCATGAAGAGCCCCAGGGCTATGAGGAAGCTTCTATGAAAGCACAAGGTTAGCAAAAAGATGCCTGTTCCACTCTTACACTGATGCATACTTTATCTTCTAATTGTATTTTTTCTTCTCCCTTTCAATGGTGTATGAGCTGTGAAGCTTGGGAGTTGGGAATTCACAAGCAAAATCTGAATTCACACAGGAAAAGTAGTTCTCCCCAAAGCTCCATTACTTCAGGTAGCTCTTTACCCAGGGGACAGTCATCTAGTGTAAACAGCAGCCTACACCCTGATGACTAAAACCATTTTAGAAGCAAACTAAATGAAGTTATATCAGCGTATTTTGCTTTTTTGAGTCTTCTCAGTATATACAAAAAAAATTGAAGGATGGATAAGAGAGTGAATGCTCATGCATGTATCTGCATGCATGAATGCTGAGCTAAGAAAAACAAACACTTGACAGTCTTTCAGAGCCTAAAGACTCTGTATAACATCATACACAGAACTGGCAATGCAAGTGTAAGACTCTCCACATCAACCTCAGTTTGGCTTTACATGAACTGTACACATGGGTGAGGTATTTCAGCCCACTGGTAAGAGTAGTGTGTTCTTTGCATCTTATTGTCCTAAGTCCTTTTGTAATCTATCCATATGGAAGATGTAGATAACACAGATCTTTTCATACACCTGAGAAAAGAGTATGCACCAGACACTGAAACTCAAAAGCACCTTCTGCAGTATTTCTCAGTAACTATTCAAATTATTTTGTGAAGCTTTATTTAAATGGACTGTGAATATTAATGTCACAGATTTACTTTCAGTAGATTGAACACATCGGTTTGTCTTCAGATCAAACAAATATGCAGTGGATTTCAACATAGAGATTGGATTGCTTATTTAAACACAAGTTTTAGTGGTGATAATTTAAAAAAAAAAAGGTGTTTTGCATAAACATGGTCAAAACAAAGTAAATTTTGATGCATACACAGAGCAGAGCTTATAAAGATAAGTCTACTTGCTTTCTCAGAAACTATATCCAAGATACCAGTAGCCTTTGGACAATGAAAGCCATGACAGTGAATGATAATTTTTTGAATGTTTAAGAATTCTTTCTGTTCATCCCTCTGTTAAAGTCCAAACTTATTTAACATCCTACTTCAACGTCTCACTAGTCTGCTATTGATGCCTTTGAGTTTCATGCAGCTTTCGCTCTTACCTGAAACACTAACAGTGACCTCAGCAGTACCAAGGCAGAATATAATTTACCAAGTGAATGATATGGTATGAGGCTGATAATGAAGTTTATGTTCAAGTTAAATTCAGCTATTCATGTGGGATGCATTCCTTCATGATGTTGATCAGAAATGAAGGCAGATACTTTAGATTTGGGGAGGATTGCTGTCAGTACTGGAGGTGACATGAAGGTGGTAAAGTACACCAGTGACTCTTCCAATATCCCGAAAGGTCTGAGTGAAATGTGTCCAGATTTAGGCTTAACACATTTCAAATAGAAAATTCATTTGTGGTGTATCTCTGTGTATTTCTTCTCTCATTAGTTCTTGGCAGAAACGTCTGTAAATTGAGAAACCAGTGGTATCTAGAAATCATGGATTTAATCTGAATCTCTATTCACCCTGGGCAGAAGATCAACTTGCTAATTATTTTGTGGCTAGTTACCACTGTGTGGAAACACAATAGAAATCAGAAGGAGTGTTAGCTTGTATTCTAGAAAATCAGTATTTGCTAACATTTCTGAAATCCTACATATTTAAAAAGAAATTGGTATTATTTGCATCTTCATTTATAGATTTAGAGACTGAGTAGTATCAGGGAGTTACTTTAGAGGCCTTGGCAAGGCTAGGAGTGGAGCCTGGGGCAAGAAGCTAACATAACTGTCCTCTTTCTCTCTGTTCATCACGGACTTGGAGGAAGATGTTCTAGGGTCAGGCCAAGAAGCAAGCAGTAGGTGGAGTCACAAGACAAGCAAGAGGACTTTATTTCCCAGGACAGGAAGCAGCAACAGCAGGTGCAGAGGTTGCAGAAAGCACCTTTCAGTAGCCAGTGCAAGAACCAGGTGTGGTTTTAACAGCTTGTTTTACTGAATGGGCCTAAACGACTTTCAGCACAGCTTTGTCTGCAAAACCATTACGATACTAACTTGTATCAATGTTTACTTCAGTATCCTGTGTCTAATCGTGAACTATAATAACAAGCAGTATAATAAATTAAGAGAATATATGTGTATTCAGATAATAAATGCCTCATCCTTCCAAAGATAATGTGCCTTTTTTTCCTGTTAAAGAGGTCTTTGATCCTTTATTTAGAGTTGAGGAGTGACTAGAGTCAACTTCTTAGCTATAGGACCTGAGAGACAGTCTCCTGGGATCTATTCCCAGTTGTGTAACTGATTTTTTCTGTCACCTTAGGTATATCACTCTTGCCTCACTTCAACCCTTTGTAAAACAGTAACCACACCAAATCAGATCAAAGGTTCACTTTGTCCTGTAACCAGTAACAAGCTGTACAAACACATCATTGAGAGTTCCCATAGCGGGCAGTTATGGAATAACATATCTATAGCCAAATTTCTTCCTAAAATTATCATAAAATGGTTAAAGTCTTATGTGAAGTATAAGAGCTAATTCCTCTGCTTCTTTCTACCCAAAAGTAAACCTGAATATTCACATTAGATGTACAGAAATCACATAATTCTTAAATCATACTAAGTTTTCCTTTACTGACTTGTGCTACTGTGCTTCAGAGATGAGCTATGCATATTGTAAGAATTATTCATAAAATTTTTTAAATGTTCAGCCCTTCTGCTTCATTGAACTATCCTTGTCTCCCAACATTTAGTAGTGGTAAATGGCAGTCAGCTTAATTCTTTTATACCATTACTTACTGTCTGTGTCCTTTTATTCCTTCTAAATTAGGAGGCCCCAGTCTTTGATATATGCTCTGCTGATCTAGAGCTATATGTCCACAACACTTGTTTCATCTGTTTCAAACAGTTAACACTCTGAGATACAGTGACCAGAACTTAATGCAGTAGGTAAAGAAATATTTATAACGTCTGGAGTACTATTCCTGTCTGATAATCAACTCATATCTTTATGCTTTGCAGAACTGGTGTGCAGCTTGCTATATGTAATACATTTTCAGATCATTTGAGGATATATAGTACCTAGAAGCAAAGTACTATGATGGTATTATCCAATCCTTTATATGCCTAAGAAGCAAATTCCATTTCCTGGATCAGACAGAAATGAAACCAATATCCGAGCCACTATATTAACTATACACAAATTCAGAATACTCTGATCTCTCACCCTCAGAACATGACACGAGATCTTTCCTCAGCTGATGTGGTATTAAGTTGATTAGAGATATTTTATCTAAGAGTATCTCTGGACTCCAAAGCTCAGGAGTTAGAGCTTGTGCCCGATTTGGTTTAGCTTAATCCTGCTGTTCCAGTACAACTTCACCAGAGGGTCTTCTCTTTTTCACATTTTGTAGAAAATAGAGCTGAGCTGTAAAACAACATTTGATCCCAGCAATGTGATCCCAATGCAATTCATTTGATTCCAGTCAGAACTGCATTCAACAGTGATCAGCAAACATTTCTAAAAATAAAGAAGTAAGCAGCAGATACTGCATGATGCCAATAAAGAGGATTCTCTCACTGCGCATTGGATCAGAGATCTTTACAGAACTAAACTTCCTGGATAGGTTATATATACACTATCTTCAGCAAACAAGGGGAAAAAGAAAGAATATCACAACTTCACAAATGGAAGTGATCAAGTTGACAGATTATCCCAAAAGCCCGAGAGCTGAAGTGAAACACAGTTTGTAATGAGATACGAGACCTTCAGCTGGTATAAATAAGCTAATGTTATAACACCTGAAGAGTTGGCCCAACATCTCTGGACTGGGGTAGGACAAAAAAAATTTATGCAGAATTTCCAGCAAATTGGATTCTTTCACAGTAGATATTATTATGAAAAGAAAAGGACAATTAAAGGGGAGGATTGGCATGTTAATATTAATAATATAATATGAAAAAATCAATATAAATTAATCCCAGAATATAGAGTATAAATGTTTCATTGTCATGAATTTAAGAAGTAGGATGCATTTCAACTAGAATGCATAGGAAAAACAATTACACAGATGCATGTACATTACTGCATTGCAAGGAAATAAATGAAAACCTTAAATTATTACTAAATAGCTACAATTCTTCCCCCCCCTTTTTTTGTTTTGTCAGGAATAATGACTATGTTTATGTGCCAAAGGAAGGCAAATATGTATTAGTCAGACTGCTGGTTCAGGACTGAAGCCTATGACAGTATCTTTAATAATATACAGTCTATTTAATATCCGCTTTTTTGTGTCCTGCACAACTTATAATTATTGCCAGCAGGCAAAAAAAGGAACAGTAGGGGAAAAGAATACAGTGGAAAAATCTTTCCTGATCACTAACAAATGGTGTGAAAAAGATAGGCAGAACATATTAGAGACAGTGTTCGGATTCAAGTGAGTGGAATGAATTGTACATATACTCTGAGACAGTTAAACCTTGAAAAGGTCTTACCAAACCTCCATTACATCACATGAAATGGATGGTTTGTGAAATCTAAAAACCTGAAGCAAAACCAGTTTCAGCCTGCAGGCCCCTTTGGAGTCTGGACTGTGCAATTACAGGTACTGCAGATGGTGGCAAGCTGAAGGCGCTATTTATTTTTTGGTGGCAGACCAGAAGTACTCACACAGGTTTAAAAAAAGTGCTTCTTATTTGCTTTAGTCTCTGTGTGCCCTCAGCAGCACATTCTGTGGTTGCTTAGAAATGGACAGGTTTTCAGAAAACTGACTCCCAGTTCAAGGGCCAAATTCTCTGCTGGCACAACTCCACCAACAGTAATGGTGTTAAGCCAGCAGAAAATTTGGCTCCAAATGCTGTCTGATTGGATAGTCTGTCCATAGTCTCCAAGAAGCCCAGAAATTTTCAGCACAGTTTGACTCAGTGTAGCTACAATAGAGTCTGAGTATGGGCTGTGTTTTTCATAGTAAAATCAGGACTAGAGATGCTCTAGGGTATGGAGTGGAAACACAACATTTATCTATGTTACTAACGATTCACTTTTGGAGGACTTGGCTCATGTTTGTAGGGGCTCTGGAGTCAGGAGATTAGCAGACAAGTGTTATTTCTATTCCCTTAACATAGACACCACAAAATCACCATACCAGGGACTCCTGATTCCACTATGGAAGTCTCTTCACATGGCATTTCCAGCTGGTCAAAACCAAGACCTACTGACAGTGGTGTGGTAGGGTGGGCAATCTGCAGTAACGGCCTGTCCATTCCAGGCTATATTGCCAGACAATCTTATTTCAGAAATACTGTTTCTCTTTTTCTAGGTTTTTGAGGACAATGTACGTTGGCTCTCCATACTGTTAGATGCTTCAACAGTTGGTATTTGGAATTTTTGAGTGCTTTATTTTTCCTTTCAGACAGGTATAATAAGATTTGATCTTTCAATATTTTCAAGTGATTTTGGATGCTAGATATTTGTAGGAATTAGGATTGATGTTTAAACTATGTGTGACTGAGCAAAGAAACTAAAATCTTGTTTAATAAAAGTCCAAATCACTTTATAAAGACTTAAACCTCTAGGCCAGGTCAGCATTTTCAAAAACTTGTTAGCTCTTGTTTTAATTTAATGGTCATAAAATGTACATATTACACAACTAAAATAAAAATTGACAAACAAGTTCAGATATGACCATTTACACATATAGACAGTAACTGGAACCAGTTTAGCTGGCTGGCATTGTCTGTTTTCATTTGCTTGATACAAATGGATGTGAACCTCCTTAACATAGAGTAAATAAGTCCTCCAACATAACTGACATTGAATATTTACTTGGAGAGATATTTTGGTTCCAAAATTATTCACTAGAAATACAGTTGCATCCAGATAACTGAGGCTGCAAGTTGCCACCCATGTTGTTTGTTTTATTGTGCCTACAAATCCCTCATTAAAGAATGTTGCCTTATCTAGATTGATAATCTTGGCCCAGACCATTTAGAGAAATCCGGTTTCCTTTCCTAGTTTTAGTGCCATACAGCTTTTCAGTTCTATCTACTATTTCTATGAAATCTCTGATCTCCAATTTCATAGAAGCAGAATAAATAAAGATTTTTTTTTTTATATTAATTTTCATTTTTTCACTGCTACAGCCACAGGCTCAGAAAATAATTTACAGAAACATAGTAACCCTCTCTCCAACTAAAACCAGGTACTGCTTCCCTCACAGCGGTCATACCAATGTGGACATAAACTCCAAAGGCCTCTTTACTAAAAGGACTGATATGAGAAAAGAAAACTCAGTGGTTTTCACAAGCAAGCCAGAGCTTGCTGGCGTGCTCCCAACAAATGCTTTCACTGGCACTGGTGCCCCATAAGCACTGAATTCATTTTCTGATACTAGGCTATTTATGATTCTCATGTGAGGCATGACAGTCATTCATCTTTCTCACAGGACAAGCAAACAGGGAAAGACCAGTACTAACACTGAGCGTGTTGTTACCATTACTCAGTACTAGATTTATTGGCATCGTATCTTTCAAAGTAACAGGAGGTAGCTCAAAGCCATCCTCTACAACAGATGTTTAATAAAACTTCTCTCTGCTAGTTGCTTCATATTTTAATCCCAAATCAACCAGATTAGGGAGAAAGAGAAGCAGCACTACAGGGAATAGAGAACTGCATAGACAGCAATGAGATGGAGAGCTGATTTCATACTTTTCAGCTATTGCCAATTTTGTTGACATCCCATCTAGTGCTATAGGGTTCCAATTCTCCATTCTCTTCCTCAGCCAAGTCCTCTCTTTATTTCTGAAACATATCTGTGACTCAAGGAGAACATGCTAATCTGTTGTTTTACTGGGAAGAATTCTTCTCACTTAACTTTATCAATTAGAGTTAAGCAGCTAATTCAAGCTCATTGTCTAGATTTCTTCAGTAATAGATGGCGAAAGAAAAGCACATCTACAGGGCAATATACTCCATTCTGAGCTTGGTGTTTACAATAGATAAGACTAATTGTCCTTTGGAGGTGTTTGCTTCTCTTATTTTGAAAGAATCCTAGTTGACCAGTTTAGCATTGATGCATATCTAAAGACAAGTGAGATTGATCCCATATACTGTGACTTGACAGGCTGCCATTTTCAAAACTTGTCTATAAAGAGAAAGTTCTCCTTCAAATTTACTGTTTGAGAGTCTGCAGATGGCCCAGTAATGCTGAAATCCTACTGACTTTAGCAGAGCACAAATTGTCAATTTGTATGATTTCCTTCAGGCATTTATCTACCTATGCCTCTAGCTGCACAAATCACAATTAGTTTTGTTCTACCATTTCTATTTTATTGATATCTAGTATCTCCTATCTTACTTTCTTATTATTTCTTCTTTTTAGTATAATGACCTGACAGAAGTTAATATCAGTTTCTACACTAAAATTGCATGATGGAGTTATAGAACTTCTGGGTGAAAATGAGGGAATGCTTTTACAAGCAATTCTTTGAAACTCCTGTTCAGAACAACGAAATCACTTCATCCCTGTCATTTTTTGCGGGGGTTTCATTTACAAAGAGGCTTTCCATCCCAACAATTACATGGAAAAAAATTAGCATTGTGCCTGTCATTTCCCACATGAACTGCTTCCATACAGATGGGTTTTTTCATATATAAGCGTAAGTATAACTAACATCAGGCATGTCTAATTCTACTACAGTCTAGTAGTGGTTTGGTTTTTATCTGTCTGTGGAAGCTGGAGATATATATATTTGTTTGTTTTTGTGGTGTACTTGTCCCTCATGGATCAATTATGACTGTTCAGTATGATGTAGCTATTTTCTTCTAACTTCTTTGTACTTGTTCTTGTGAAAGCAGAACAATCGGTGAGGAACGGGTATAGTAACAAGTTGAGCATGCATGGACCTGATGACTGGAAGGTTATAGCTCATTCTGTCAGAGTTTACTTCCCTTTGTCTTGTTCTCCAGTGTGGCTGAATGTTTTTCCCCCAAAGCTGCAAATGCACCATCATCATGACAGATTTACCTGCATACATCTTTATCAAAAGTTTTCCTAGTTACTGAGCTTACAAACTTTTGGTAAGAGTGTTCTTAACACAGCTATATTCAAATACAGTGGCTTTGTTTTTTCTTTCATCTTTTTCAGTTTGGTTTGTTTGTTGTTTTGTTGTTTGTTTGGTTTTTTTTAAATCACAAACGAATTGTTTGTGCAAGACCTGCTTATGCTTCTCAACTTTTCTGCTTGATTGTGCAACCAGTGCAACATAAATAAACCCCTAACCTCAATGCTGAGCAGATTGCTACAAGATAGAGACTCAGCAATTGTTATACACTCATACTAATGAATACAGGTATCTGGCACAGGCAGCAGTGGTGGGTTTCAAGCTGCTGGAGGTGATGACTTTAGAGACACAGAGAGAAGATCAGAAATTACAAAAAAACTCCATTCCAGACTGTTGGGAAGGACTCTTGTTTCTTTCATGCCTAATTCAAAGAATTTGCCCTGTTGGATGTGTGGCAATGTTTGTATTGAGTTCTTCCTGTTCCTTCAGGAGTCTCGATCTCTTACGTTTCTTCAGATGTGTTCTTCAAGCTTTGTCTTCTCAAATAACTGAAGTTAATTGGATTTCAGAGAACAAGCAGAACAAAATGTGTTCAACCCTTAACCTCCTTTCCTTTTGCTATCTCTCATAGAAGTTATATCCATTAATGCTAACTGGTTTTCTGATTCAGAAAATCATCTTTCTAGAATGGTATTACTTATGAGGTTATATTTAGTGCCACTTGAAATCATCTGGCTTGTTTTCCTTGTTATTTCTGCTTATGTAATGTGGTTTAAGTATTTCAAAACTCCTTTCCCTATTTTTAGATTTTTCTTATTCTATAGCATCTCTTACTAGAGAGACTTAAACTAGAAATGAGAGTTTCTGCTTCCTTTCTCTACTACTGTGTTGAGAATCTTCCTACCAAGATTAACTTTAAAATACCTAATCCAGAAAGAAGCATCATCAACCAGATGCTTCAGGGAAGTAACTGTTCTTGTGTGCCTTCCAGCCTTTACAAACTTTAGGGTGAAATTAATTTCACCTGACGACAAACCATAGTTGAGACCTCGTTAAAGCCACCAATTTGGACTCTTTTTTAATGGCTGGTGTGTGCAAGGAAGCTCTAAAAGATGATTCACTCTCTTCTAAGACATTTATCTGAGAGAAGTAAAAAGATCCATCCTATAGAAGTGATTTTCTCCCTCCATCAATAATAAAGAGAGCCAAGATGACTAGCTTACACTAGATGACTAGTTTCTAAAAATACAAGGTTGTGAAATCAGTCAGTCCTATGAAATATGGAATATTCATACAATCTTACAAAAATTACACACAGCCTTATCCAAATCAATGCACCAAATTATTTTTGAGAAGGAAATATAGTTAAACTTGATTTGGGTTCCCTCAATAATACTTAGTTGTCTGGCTCTGGCATGGCAGCATCTATCTGAGTGAGAAGTCCAAGTGGTATCCTTATCCCAAGCTTAGGAGCTCTAGTCTCCAGTGAACGTTTATCATTTGTTCAGCATAGCTTTCCAGATGTATTATAATGTGCTCGCTATAAAGATGCAGGAAAAGAAATGTGTTGATTCCTGAACAAGGCTGAAAAATCTTGGCACTCAAGGGGCTACCCTAACTGTCACACTGAGGCATGTAAGTTAAGAGGTTGATCACCTTAGGATGATTGTATAGTGCTGAGAGTTGCCTAGATTAGGAGCCTCATGTGTGTTCTGAATTGCCCTCTGGATCAGTCTTTCTTTACACTACTAAAAAGGAAGACTAGCCAGCTAATAAAAGCTCCTAAATTGAGTACCTAAATTTAGATACTGTCAACACAGCAATACAGCTGAACTCAAGTTTCAACAGTGAATGGATTCATCATTTTGTGTTTCTGTTCTGAAATTGCTCGTAATTTACAATCTAAGGATACAAACACTGAGACTTTGTGGGTCTTGCTTCTAGTCATTTTCTGAAGATGCAGATCTAGAACTATTTATGTCAAGTGAGAATTTCTCCTGCAGTTTTAAAGAATTATAAAGACAATTTATAAATGTTTATTAAAAATAGGCACTTTTTTTTTCACTTTATGCTCAAGAAAATTCTTATTGTTCAATCTCTTTGAGTAAGTATTTTTAAAATAGCCTGGTGGTAATATATTCTATGTGTACTTGGGATCAAATGCAATGTCTTCTTGGAGATTTATATGCAATTATTTTATCCAGTCTCCTTCCCCCTTTAGACATCTTAACAGTGCCCAAGGTTACTTTAGACCAACATTGATAAAATTCATTCTCTGATTAAAAAATAAAGTCTGATATCAAAACTATGTACACTGTAGACTTCCATTGTTATAGAGTCCTTGTCGGGTTCATAGGCTGCAGTCTTTGAAATATTGAATTACTCTGCAACTTTCTATATTCTCTTTTCCTTTCTGCATTTTAAAAAGTGTTCATATATGATCATTTTATGGATACCATTTGAATACCAACAAATTTTCAGATCTTGCAGATGCCAGGAATACAACTATTGCTCAAAGACTTCCTTTAAAGCTTCCTGGCTGTTAGTAACAGAAAAGCTAGTAAGTGTTTTGGAATCACCTCTACTTTAAAATACCTTAAATATCCTACTATCTCTCATTGTCATTATATTTATTAAGAAAACCACATAATGTCTAGAACAGGTAGAGCACATTGTGAAGTTGTTTTCTGTAGATGGGAAATGAATAACTTACTGAAGATTACACAAGAAGTTTATGGCAAAACGAGTAATAGATACCTGATATTTTAGACATGGTATCATCTACCTCTGATGTAATAAGCCCAAGGTGTTCTGTGAAGGGAGGAGTATTGTTCTACAGTGAAAAGAAAGAAACAACAAGGATTGTTTCTGTTACTTTATGTCACTAAATCGGGGTTCTATTCAGTCTACATTAAATTTAAGTAAGTTTAATTAAAACTAATGATCAAAATCTGCAAGACATTTTTTCCTAGGAATTTAATGATGTGTCACCTAACCAGGCCCACCCACAGAAAATCAACCCCTGTTTTAACACGCTGCTTTACCGAAGTTGAGAAGCAGACAGTCAAATGATATTACATATTTAAGGTACATGATTGAAATTGAAGGTCTGGAATTGTAGCAGACCAGCACCTCTAATATGTTTACTGGTATTTAATGTGTGAGCACCCTGAAGACAGAATATACAAAAGCATAATTCTGTCCCAAAGAAAAGGGACCAAATAAAAATTACCAAAAAGATGTTGAATTTCTTAAATGGACAGTCTCTGCTGAACTCTGTTGAACTGATGAAATAGGTCACTGAAGATTCCCTTTCTAAGACAATGCTCCTACTGAGGGAACTGAAAACTTGAGGCAAAGTGTTTTGCTGCCACTGGACAGATTCAGGGAGGGGGAATTAAATTCTAATGCATTGAGAAAGGAACTAAGTGTTCCCACAGTAGTGCAATGCTGCCAACTGGGCCAGTCACAGCCTGTCTGGTTGTGCAGTAGGGCCTTCCCCAAGCTCTTGGGACCAAAGCTCTTTCTAGGAAATGAGGAGGCATGCAGGAAGAGAGGAGTGCTGGAAAAACATTAAAAACAATTTTTAACATGCAGAAGAGCTAAGGAGAGCAAGCAGCTATTGTTAGAGAAAGGAGCAGCGACAGTCAGCAGGAGACTGAGAAACACTAATCACTGCTAAATCACTGGAAGATGTCCCCACTAAGCAGAATTGCCACCCCTGCTAACCAGCAGCCATTGACATTAAATATTGTGGAGCTGAGCTCAGTTCTCTCAGAGGCATGCTGATTAAAAATGCCCTGATGAAATGGTGTGTACTGTAAGAAGTGGTACTTAGTATTTTGTCTTCATAATACTTTAAATTGCACTATATCCCCACAAGGTATTTTGCCATTCTCCATTAAAAATGGGCAACTGACTTTCAGAAGTACAGAACAGCTGCAGTACTCAGCTGGCTTCATTTTGGGTTTGAGGATATTCTGATATTTTGAAAACAGCCCCAAGTTTTCAACATTTGCTATGTAATAATGAATTGTTTTTCTTTACCATAACAGTTTGAAACCCTGTCAGTCTTAATACTTCTTGCTTAACATAGATTAAAAGTTATACAAAAGGCCAGAAACTGTTTCTTACCACATCAGTGCAAGATATTATGGTTAATTTTTTTGACCATGTTGATTTATGTTTTCACAGCAGTAGCTCCATTAAGGTCTAGAGTGAGTTTTCACATCATGAAAGCATAATGTTTTAAAATTCTTTGTATTTTAGGACAATTTAATGAAGTAGTTAAAAATTGTCCCAGACTGAAGATGTTTTCTGCAATCAAGGAAAACAAAATCAGGTAAAATATAGGAAAGCAATGAAAAAAATAAATCAAAAGAACTCACTCCTGATCATAGAAAGTTGTTTCTGAAAAAGAGGAACTCAATGGGAGAGTTTTTCCTTTTTCTTCCCTACTCTCCCAAATGCTTATGGTTGCCCTGTACTAATATGCTTTCTTTGTACTTTCGGGGATTTTTAGGGGAAATTGAAAAATAAATAAATAATGCTCTCTTTATTACTGAAGAAGGTCACATTTTGATTTTTTTACAGAAATTCAATAGATTCCTCCCCAACCTAGTAAAACTTACTGCAGAAATAGAATGAAAACATCAAATCTTGCTCTTGCATGAGCAGAGGAGATCCTCTCTGTTTGTTGTGTCCTACACTGCTCATGTGGAATGACCATGTCTTTTTTGGCTTCCTCTCCACTATGGTTTCTTCAGAGAAAAAAGCCATAGCTACATACAAGGCTTACACTTCATCCTTCCGAGATTTTATCTTGTCTTATCCCAGCCTTCCTTTTAAACTGTACACCTTTGGAGTAGGAATTTGTATTTGTCTTCTGCAGCCCTAGGGATATGTTCTTTACTTACCAATTCAGATGGGGTTTAAATACTGTACAGTTAGCAAAGTGAATGAAACATATAGGACTCCATTGCCCTTAAGGAATTGTTAAGAGATGACAGGAATTTCACCCTGTTCTCTCCTTGCAATGTACTCTGATGTGTAGAATGGAAAGGGTAAGACGGTGAAAGGAAGGGGAAAGCAAGCAGTAGGTGTGAAGATCAAGCAGGATTATCCATGGAACAGGCTATAGGAGAGATACCCGACCCCACAGTGCTCTTGTGAAGTGCCCCAGGAGGCAAGTGGCTACCTTTGCTGTTAGGATGGAGAGCATCTACTTAGGTCTGACAAATATTTTGCAATAGTGTGGGTCAAGGACTCTCCCTTGTCCCAAACACTTGAGGGTTTTTATCTGACAATGCAGTATCTGAACATGTGAAGTTACCATAATTTTGGTTTTTAATTTAATACTTGAGGGAAATGGAGATTTCCCCTTTTCAGGAAAAAGAAGTCTGCCTGGGCTGAGACGTTGGGGATGGTCTTGTTCGTTTGTTTCTTTTATTTTTATTAATATCTTAGATTTGGGGAAGAAGCTTGTGGAATCCTTCAGGTGCTGAAGAGGGCATCCAGATCCTGGTACAAAACTTCTCCTTTGAATAGTCCAATAAAAACCTCAGAAACCCAGAACACTACTGACAGTCCTAAGAAAGAACTCTCTTCAAAGCCATATGTGTTTTGTTTGTCTTGAATCTGTAGAGAAACCCCTGAGGCTTCAAAAGAGAGACACAGTAGTGGAAAACATCCCTCATCCTCCCCATCACTTGACTACCGCACAATGTTATATAGAGAAAGAAGGCTGCCTCAGGAAGAGGGGTGCTGGAAATCAATATTTGATCAGATCTGCTTGTGTTTATTGACATAAGAGAATATTTCATAGAATCACTGAGGTTGAAAGGGACCTTGGGAGATCATCTAATGGACGCTTAATGTCAGTAAGTGTTTTCTAATCTGATTGGTCCCTTTCCATATACAGAAATGGTCAAGAGGTACTTTTGCCTCCAGGCAATGATACTGGCTCCTGAGCGACTTATGACAACTGCTTTCAGTGGCAACTGAGAGAGAAACACTGGTTGGCAAGCACAGTACCCACATTGAGACTTGAATAACTGTTTTTATAGCTCAGTTTCCTGGATGTTACATGGCATTTCCAGTATGGTACACAGCAGAATTCTTCTGCCCTAATACTGGGGTTTGTCCTAACAGTTGGCAATGCAGAGAACAATTGCCTGTGTAATGAATCAAGGTGAAATATGATGTTATACCTGTGATAACTGAAATCTTGGTAAAATGGGCACTCATCTTGAAGGTGGTTATTATCACATTAATTTAGACAGACCTTTCTCCAGCTCTGGAATTTTTGTGCAACCATTGTCAAAGTTCACAGGTTACAAACACTCAGTTCAATAGCTGGATGTTCGAAAAACATATTCCACTCTTGCAAAAAAATATTTTCATTATTTATTTATTATTGCTAACTGGAGATCCTGTTCCACAAAGGGAGATATGCATATGCACACCCCCCACCAAGATTTTGCTATTTTGAGGGCTTGTTGATATGCAGTTTGCAGGTGGTTCAAAAGGTGACTCACACAGAGTGTTTCTTCTGTCTCGAGGAAAGGACAGTGGCTCCTAAACTGGTTTGGCTGCATCCCTCATTGGCTGCTAGACCCCATTGTTGCTGCAGGATGATCTTGAATTTTAGTGGAATCATTTCTTTTTTGAGGGTCTCACAAAACCAGTCATAACTGCTATGCTCCTACTTGGAGTAATGAGCTCTATTTTGAGACATAATACTTGAGACCAGACATTTGTAAGATACATAATTAGATTTTTTTTTCTTTTTAGGGGTTTATAGTGTTACTCATCGCTGTGATATATGTTTGCTTACAATTAATAGTTTATTATAGTAGATAGTAATAGATAGTACTTCTGTAACAGCTAGTCATATTCTGGGTATATTTCTCTATATTACACACTGTTCTCTGAATGTATTCTCTCTGCAGTCAAAGCTGCACTGCCAACTTGGGTAGAAATACCCAGTCTAGTTTTAAACTTCCTTGAGTACATATCAGCAGGAATGTAGCTGGAGCAGAATAAATCTCAGAATGGGCTGGAAAACTTGCTATTGTCAGTACAGCATTTCTTCCAACAGGTTACAAATTATACTGTTCTTATGCTGTTGAGAAGGGGGAATAATACATCTCTCAGAGCTATCACTGCATATTTGTTATCAAGTATTGCTATAGATAGGTGATTTCCGTAACCCTATTCACACCCCATGGAGTCAAAAACTAGTTTATCAATGCATCTGTAATGAGTACGTCAGTGCTATGGGGAGGGGCGAAACAGGACAGTGCTGAAAACAAAGGAAAAAAAAGACAAATACTGTCAGCTTTGGATGGTAAAATGCCAAATGATAACAGAATATTACATGTTTTGTTAACAGTGGTTTTCTATGAGTTGTTTAATATTGGGGAATGGAATAGATAAGCATATGTGAGGGAGCAAGGATGAGGAGTAAAAAAAGGGGAAATAAAAAAAAGAACAGGTTTGAAGAAGCTGAAAGTTGCCTGAAAACTGATTGTATAGCCTATGAATAGACACCTTAAAGGATCAAAATGGCTGTTGAAAGTGAAGCTGTAAATAGGAACCTTTAAGGGAGGTTTTCTACATGCCCAGATGTTCGTGGCTGTTTTCTCATTTCTGTGCCATTGCTCACAAAAGACTGTTGGGTGTCCGGATGCTCAGACGGGGTTGCTGTGCATGCACAGTAAATCCAAAATGTCTGACATGCATTGCTCTGACTGCAGGGAAAAAACTGTACATTACAGGCTGGTTTGGAGGATGGGATTGCTTTTTTTCCAATTCATTGAACAAATGTGTTAAAGAACTAAAATGTGATGCTTTTGTGTTTCACCAAAACTGCAGGGAAATCATATTTTTTCCTTTTCTTGTCATCAACACATTTCCTTTATTCATGTAACAGTAGGTGTCATTTTTCTTTAATTATGCCCAGCTATCATATGTTGCTTTTATTTGTTGAGGATGTTAGTTTCAGGGAAAATAATTTAGACAGTTCCATTTTCAGGCAACAATACACTAAATCCTGTGCTTACAAATTGCAATTAGATAAGAATTCTTCTTTCCACAATCAAATGTGGCAGTTTCTTACTGGAAAGTAATGATGAATCAAACTTATAGTGTAAAATGGGAAGATCAAAGCATTCAACGAAAATGTAATGAAGAAAATACACTTTTATGGCTTGGCATTTTAAACGTCCTCTGTTATATATCACCGTGGCAGCATACAATAGCATAAGTCTTTCTTTGGGAATGAATACAGATTAATACAGCCTCATTTTCTGTGTCAGAATTTACTTCTTGCTGTGATGGTATTTCTTTCTCCCCCACCCTCTCACATACCCCTCTCTTCCCACCCCCAGTCCTTAAAAGTACTTTAAACATGTTTAGCTTGTCAACAAGCCTTTGCTAAAGGGTTTTGTAGCCTTTGATAATGACTTCTAATTTACGTGACTAATTATCCCGGGATAAATAGAGATGAGGTGCTTTAGGATAAGGCTAATCTGCATGTCTGCTGGAAGCTTGAATAGTGCATTTTATAAAGATATGAAACTCAGCAATTCAATGAAATTAAGGTTGTGACAAAAGGCAGGCAAATTCAAAATGAAGGCAAATACTTCTCTTCCTAAGCTGCTGCAGTTGTATGTGAGAAAGATGCTGACGGTGTGGCATGAAAAGAAGCATCAGCCCTGATTCTGGAGTTTATTTGGATCTATACTGAAGCTTGAACAGATTTTGTCTATACTGTTTACACAGATATATTTTCATACAGAATTGCATCATGATTTGCCTGTCTTCACCATCCATCTTGTCCCAATTGTGTTGCCTTATTCTTTAAAACATAGTGGTTATCTATCTATAACCACCTCAACCCCTGATTTATGCCACAGTATAAACAAGCAGTAATGTGTGTAATTATGTATACAGCAAAGAACAATATGAGCACAAAAAACTTAGTCTGATGTCTCAACACTGCAAGATGTTATCCCAGATAGAACAAACTTATGCTGGTAACAGAGGAAAAGAATGAAAGAAAGGAAATATAACACCCTTTCTGCTGAGCTAAGTGGTTCAGTTTTCAGAAGAGCTCTTGAATTTAGAACTTGACCTCCACAACACTATGCAGAGCAATGCATAAGTACTTTAGGAGTTTAGTCTCATTTTCAAAAGTGATTTAAGGTTTCAGACTTCTTAGGATGCTTTTACAAAGTCAGTTGCAGATAGGTCTAGCATTGCTCTAAGCTAGAGGGACTGGGTGCATTTTGCAGATCTGCTGGCAGCTGCTTCCCATGCTTGCACTTCTGAATGATTTTACAACCCCGGTCAGTTCTCACCTGCAAGCCTAGAGGTGGGCAATGCTAGACTGTACCTAATCATGGGGACATGTCTTTAATTCTTACTGTACATCTCATTTCTCAGTCTGAGATGTTAAAAAAAGGCCAAACTTCCAGGATGTGCAAAATGGAAAAATCCGACTTGTATCTAGGTATGTACCAAAATGTTGTCTTACTTGCTGGAATTTCTTTTGAAAACATGATGTCTAACTGTTTTAGGAGCCTACAATGCAGTACTTAAGACATCCAGAGCTAACTTGCCCAGAGCAGGGAGAATGACAGATTACTCAATTCCCTTTTCAATTACTTAACCACAGGATCATCATTTTACTTCACTCAAATTGTGGTATATTGATTTCTGTTGTGACTCAAAAGATTTTAATTTTTAATAAAAAGTTAGTGTGATATTCTCTTTATGTATATAAATCCAGAATAATCTGCCTTTTGCAGACAGGGTATTTAAATTGAAAGACCCCATAATACCTATAATGTCTATAAGGAGCTCTCCCTGTGTTCACTTAACCAGTACCCCCTTGCTTAGTTTCCCCACAGGACAGAAGTAATGCAAAAGCCTTTGAGGCCTAGATGAGAGAATTGTAACATAATGAACTTTTAAATTTCAATAACCCTTAACAAAAACTGCTAAAAAGCTCCCATGGTATAGAATCAGAGTTTCAGAATATCAGCTGATGTAAATTACAGGGAAGTAAAAGGAAAAGTTAACCAAAGCCTTTCACTCTTTCCTACCCAAGACCAAATTAATATTAATAAGTCTAGGTTTGTGTTACAGGTAAATACTAAAGAACTTGGCTTAAATTGTTTGTAGGCTCAGCATATTGACCCCAAACTCCATTTTACTGAGAAATGTAGTAAACAACTCAGATGGACATATTTCCCTTGGAAATCCCAGCCCCCAGTTAACTGAGAAGTCAGGTGTAGCAGGTTTGCTAATGCAACCCATGTTCAGGGCAGTGCTCCTTCCCAAGCAATCATCATCTTAGTAACCCTGTGTCCAGGTAAAAGCTTTTATACCAGCAATCCCAATAGTGATAAAAAAATTCTAGATATTTTTCCATATGACAGCTTAACTAACCCTGAGCTTCCATGGAAAAGCTACACAGTGTAACTTGGCCTGAGTATTAAAAGGAAATTTCTTGGGGACCCTCTGTGCTTTCTGGCACATTTCCCAGGAAGGGACTAATCAGTAAAAAGCCATTTTTCACACTTGTTCTTTGGCCTGTCCTCTGTGACCTATTTTCTTGACTAATCCTGTGATTTTTATCCCAGCCAATACCAAATTGCCTCTGTTTCTGGCTGCTCCTGGCCAGCCCTATAACTCTGAGATCCCAGCAAAATCTTGAGGGGAAATGTGGAATTTTGAGTGATTTCTTCTGCTCCAAGCTGTGCAGAATCAAAGGACAGTATAAATAACAACAAGATGCAAGAGCAGCAGCCTTCTCTGTATCGGTAAATGAAGACTTTTGTGCAGATGAGGTCTTCTTTAAAAGATAAAATACAATAAGGTTGGTCTATGTTATTGATATTGAGGTTTGTGGTCCTGAAAGCAAAGAATCCCTTATGACAAGCTTTACAGTGATGATCTGTGAAGCTTTTTTTTTGTTGCCAAAAGAGGGAGCTCTCACAGAATTATATATGCTTTTAGTGATGCTTTTGTGATCTGCTCTTTAAAAAGCTCTAAATGATTTTTTTTTTTTCTCTTACAAAACTTGGGGCCTTTTTGGTTTAGAAGAAAATAAATTTGTGGCACAGATAACATGAGCTGTGAGTTTTGCCCTCTTTGGGTTCACAGTGACCTCAGGTCACAAAGAAAGAAAATAAGCTTTTCATTTTCAGAGTTATACAGTTGACTATTATGAAGTACATGATGTGGTTTCACTAAATGCCGTATTTTAGCATTCCCATGTTGGAAATAATGAACCTGCCAAACTGGACAATACTGGTTGGGCACTGAACTTATTTTAAAAGATACATGATTTTGTCTGTTGTAATTTGGGTTCCATGCTGTTTTCTGTTTATGTGAGCTGGAATTATCAAAACTGGTACATGATTCACCTCTTAGGCATCCCAGAATTTTTTTTTTTTCTTCTGAAAGACAGTGTCTGAGATGGGTGAGTAGGATCTTTCCAGTTTGTTTGATGAGGTAAGGAGTAAATTACTGCTGGGTTTATTTGTAATCACTTGTAGGGTGTAATTCAATAAATTTTGGAAGGACTTCGAGAATTATGCAACTTGTTACTTATTTTTACCAGTGGATTAGGTTCAAAGCAGTGAGCAAGTACAGTCACTTTTATTAGTGTTTAAGGGGAAAGCCTTTGTCTCAGGTTTTGCAACAGAGACAGCAACAAATAATAAGTTTACCAGCGAGACTCTGTAAGTGTTGATTCATGGTTCACCCTTACCTCTTTCTGAGCTTGAACTGGTTAAAGGAAACTCTGGCCAAGACAGATTACAAGTATTTTAGCTGATCTCTGCTGTCTTTCTGAACCTGTACAGTTCCCTAGACTAGTTCCCTTTTGAAGAGTTTCATTTCAACCTAATGGCCTCTATGACTCCGTGGCTCCAGTACCCCATTTGATATTTAGTTGATTTTGCACAGTAGCTTTCTTTTCCATTGGAATGTAGTCTAAGTGGATATGACATTCCAGAGTTTCTTATCTCCCCCAAATCAAAGCCAAACTTACAAAATAGCTTAACTTCATGGGAGTTCAAAGCCAATAATTGGGCAGTAGGATTTAAAAACTACTTTTACTTGATCATTTGAGATATTTTGCCATACTATTTTTAAATGCAAATTCAGAGGCTCCAGCGTGACTTGTTTCAGTGAAATTTTGATGCTTAGATGAGATTCTCAAAAATATGTTAGCACTTAAAAGGCATTTGAGTGCCTAATTCACTTCTAGGTCAGCTGTTATTGAAAATGTCACATTCTAGCTCTTGGCAATACTGGAGTTTTATAGAGCAGGATTGTTGCATCAGAGTAAAATCCTGTTTAGAAATGCACATTGATGATTCGTTGTTAATAGAGATTGTGTGAAGATTGCTGAGTGATTATTGTACCGTAATAGCGGTGAGATTCAGAGTAAGTGTGAGGAGTAGATTGTCTGAGATAGGAAGGATCACATTTAGATGATAACTTTCCTTTCTCTTTTCCATTACGTTCTTGTTGTCTTTTTGAACACTATTAGTATTCTCAGCGCTGTACAGAAACATACGGGAGACTTAGGGCAGGAGCAAAGTCGACTGCAATCAAACTATGTGATAAAACAGAAAAATCAACCCAAAAATAATTTTATGCATTTTATTTAAAAGAAGAACATTCAGAGTTAAGACTGAAATGGCCAAAATGGGTGTTTCTGACATTTTATGGATGTTCTGCATAGGTAGTGTGCCTCCAAATATTGGATGCTCCTATATACCATATGTGCTGCAATTCCTAAGCAATACAGCAGATGTTTTAGGTGATCAATTCAGAACTCACTGGCTTTGTTTAGTTCTCCCCATTCCCAATTTTATATGATGTGAATGTGCCTGTCATGATAAGTAGAGGAACAGTTCCATATTTAAAAATCTGTGCATAATTCAAATTTGACACAGTAGCAATGCTAAAACACCCCCCAACCTAGAAAATCTCATGTTCCTTAGAGTTCAAAACACCTAGTTAGGAAAAGCTGTGGCCAGTAAAAATTAGCTTTCTGTGGCTTGAATCAAAACTTAACTATTTTTTTGAGTTTAGGTTTATTGTATGAGGCGGATGAAAGCTGACAGTTCTGATTTCTTTGCTGATCAGAGGGCTGGGTGAGCTGGTTTGTTTGCTTATTTGTTTTAAGAAAAGTTTGATCTTATTCATATGTAACCTCCTCCAAAGCCAGCTTCCTAATGGCACCTTTTTATCTTCAGTTCTCTTAACACTTTCTTTGCTGCTGCCCCTTGCTTTGCCAGCTCCTAGTATACAAAGTGCCTTTTCTGCCTGAAGATCATATTTCCTTTTTTTTTTTTTTTTCCTTTTTTCAAGGAGCTTATTAACAGTAATCCCCAATGATTTTACTTAGTTTTCTGATCATGTGGGCTGGAAAGCTATTCAGATGTTGTTAAAAAGCTCATTTGAAAATACTGATTCTAGTGTATTGTCTGAACTGTTTTATTTATTTGGGGGTATAAATAGCCTTGAACTCTCATATTTTTTCCAGTAGTAAATGAGCATGGATATGTATCTGATGGCTAACACAGCAGAAACACTCTCTTCTGGAGTGGTCTGTGGGGAATAAAGTAGCTGCCTGCTAAGGCCTGCTCGCCTCTGCAGAGGCTGGGACTGGTGAGGGCAAGGGCAGGCTGTGCTCCAGCACCAGCCCCGCGTCTCCCCTGCAACCTGAACCCATAGGACTGCAGTGGAGGGAGCTACATTTCAAAAGAATAAGTATTCTTTGTCTTCAATGCCTAAAAGAAAACTTTAAGCTCACTGGGAACAGGCATCAGCCTGACACCTAATTTAGCCACTATAAACTGGAACATTTACATTTGTGTGTTGGTCTTTAAAAAAAATATATTAAAAAAATCCTGAAACATAGCTGTCTGACACAGTAGAGTTCAAGGTAAGAACAAGGATAAATTTTCCTCGTATGTTCACCTATGGAAACTTTGCTCACCTTTCCTGCAGCTGTGAAATTGGTTTGAAATGATGGACTGATACTTCCTCACGAGTTACTCTTGACATAACACAGCTCTTTTGTTAGCTAAAAAGTATGTACTGTTTGGGGAAGCAAAATGCTATTCCAAACACAGTGTGTAAATGTTGTTGTTAACATTTAGATAATTAATTTTTAAGGCTAATATTCAATGGATGTTTGGAAACCTCTTGGATTTCTTCTAATAAATTAAGAACATAAATAAGAACAATGGAAGCAGTTTAAATACAGAACTGTATTTTTCTGAATCCTGGAAGTTTCAGGGTGACTCACAAATCATAGGTTAACATCCACATTTCAGATTATCCAGACAAACATATTTTCTGTGTAATCCAAGAACAGCTGCTTTGCAGTAGCTTCATGACATAGTTACTACATTCTCAGTTAAATGTTTCTTACACTTTTATGAGTAAATCTCAGCTTTTGAATTCTGGAGATCTGATTCTGAGAGACATGATCTGCCTTCAGTGACTGTCTCAGCAAGGGGAGCTGGAAAATCGCAGCCTTTGGCTAGACTGAACCCTGAGGCAACTGCATATTTGTGTTGCAAAATTAGCAATTTCATATCAAAATTGTTTAAGAGGGCATTTGGTTCCTTTCTCGCTTCCACTGAAGTCCCTGTGCTTTGGGTGCTGCTCAAAACAGTCTTGTATTTGTCAGTCACCACAAAGATTTTTCACAAGTATTTGTTCTGTGTTTTTTAACGACTATTAGATATATATCAGATAGCAGGTCCCCAACGAACTGCTTATAGAACAACTGTAAAAGGGGGATAATTTGAAACAGTTAGCAACGAGGCTAATGAAAAGAGGATTTCAGACCTCTTATTTCTGTTCAGTGTACAGGACAAATGTTATTCCCTATTTTATTAGTCAGAATAACCTGACATGTACTGAAGAGAGGAACAAAATAGTAAGATCTGGATGGCCTCATTTTCCTACACAGATCTCCATTTGAGGCTGCTCTCGGGCAAGCTAACTCAGCTCAGTGATTTTGATGAACCAAACCTTTATTTTCTCTTTTCATATAACATGACATATTACATACAACATATATAGCTCTCTTCAAATGTGAATAAAAATGCTCCTGGAATGGTTTACACAGTTTAAAGCACCTGGGTGAAGGGTTTGGGCTAAAATGCCAAATTTTAGAAGTGAAATAAAAATGTTCAAATTTGGCTGTATAGAGCTAAATACTACCTTGGTTCCAGTAGCCTCGATTTTATTGTTTTTATTAACAATTCTAGAGACACCACCCTTAGATTAAACATGAATTACACTAGATAATGTACAGAGGCAGAGTGACCCTGGAAGTGGCTGTAAGGCATCCCAATTCTGCCCTTGTAGTCTTTGGGAGTTTTGATGCAGGTTGCAGCCTGAGTGGACCTTGTTCCAAGTTCTGTGTCTCCAGATGCTCAGATACAGTGATTTAGTAATGATTTTAGCATGTGCCGTAGAAAATTAGAACAAAATTACTTCAGAAACGAATGAGAAAATGTTGGGTCTTTGGAAAGTAAGATTGTTCTTTTTACCTCCCAGATAGCTCACGCTCATTGCTGCCATTTGACTTCTCCAGACAGTGCTTTCATGGGCTGTAATTAAATATGTAGTTTCTAGAAGAATGAAGATTGGGATGCTCTGAATCATTTATTAAGTGAATATGACAAGCAGTGGTCTGGTTTGGAAAAAAAAATTTTTTTTTTTGAGCAATAGAAAAACTAACTCACTGCCATGGATTATGAAAGGAAACAGACTCAAACTGAAATTAGATGAAAAGCTTGAAATTAGATGAGACCACAATAGTTGGGCATATAAATTTATATATTTGTCCATACATACTAGATTCTAATTTAACTTTTCACTATTATTTTGATCATGTTGTCTTGACTTATATACAGTAAACAAGGAACTTTGCACAGTATAGAGAGGGGAAAGACTTTCAGATAAAATAATCCTCTGAAGTTAAATGTGAAAACACACAGTTATTTCCCCCTTCCCTCCTGCCTGTTCCTATTGCAGAAAAGTCTTTGGCTGTAATGGTGTCTCGTCAGCCAGAGCAGAAGTTGGAGGGGTAGAGTTAGTTGCCCCCTTGATGCAAAAAAAAAAAACAAACCAAAACAAACTGATTTTGTCCAGCTGTTGTGCAAGTATTTGGAATCAGGTGTTTCCTATCTTACTGGTTTACATTCCCATAATATTAGCAGTTTTCAAATGCAGATGAAACTGGACCATAACACTTTCGCTGGATTGAGAAAAAGGGGAGAGAGAGGAAAAATGAATGTGATAGGAGTGGAGGGCCAGTGAATTTAGAGCTGAAGATTAAAAAATGAAATCGTCCAGTTTGGTGCATTGGAAATCAGTTGCAATGACTCCCCTCACACTGATTTCCTTTGGCTCCTTAAAGAGATGCTGCTTTAACTAGGAAATGTGTGTGTGCTGCCATGTTTCTATTGGTGAAAAAATGCTAGCTTGGTCTTAGATAGGTGTGATACTTTCAAGTATTTCTTAGGTTTTTCTTCTGTACCTACAATATATAGCTTATACGGGTTCCTTGTCTGTAAGTGTGATGTCTGTATACAGTTTTATAAACATTTACTTCTCTCTGTACAATGCAGAAGTCAATAGACACGCCTTGATATATACACACAATTTTTTTATGTGTCTGTGATTATATACATATGCAATATTTTTATGTGTGTACATATTTACAATTATAGTAATGGTAAGTGAAAAACTGACTTTCAAAACAGAATAAGCTCTGTCTTTTCCTTCTGAATACTTGGATGCACGGAGCTGTAGGTGTGATACTGGTAGCTTTGAAATTGAATGGTGATGGCACAAATGGAAATCACTACAGAAGGATTTTGGAGATGATATAGCCTGTAGATCTCATGCATGCCATTTTGCAGTCATAAAGTTCTCCCACCATTTATTCTGCTTTGTGTTATACAGACAGCCCAGCTACTTGGGCTTACAGGCAAAAAGTTTGGTTTCCTTGTAGAGCTGAAATATGCTGTGTTGAATGTTTAAGTTTACAAGATGTTTGAATGTGAAATAGCAGAAATACAACTTATTATTGAGGCTTTCTTCTAAATAAAATGGCATGCATTACCATTGGATACTAGTCACTTGGTTGCCTTCCAATATTGCCATCTTTGAGTGGAAAGGGAATATATTTTGGGCGTTTGCAGAATACCTTCAACCACTGGAACTATGATCTGGAAATTGCTGTACTGTGTTGTCACACAGCTCACCAGCATCTCAGGCACACTCCAACACCTTAAGAGACAGTAACACCTGAGATAAACACAACCAGGTAATTCCCACAAAATCAGAAGTAAAGGCAGGGAGCTCTCGGAGGAGGAGGGATTCAGGCAGACGGCAACTAGAGAAATTGTGTTCTCTCATGATAATTGTCACTCTGTTGCTGAATCACAGGGTCTTTTTAAATTCTGTGACTTAAAGTCATAATTCATAAGTTTTATGCATGAAAACACAATCATTTGGGGGAAATTTTATGTTCAGAACTCTTGTGTTGCATCTTTTATATGTTGTCTTCTTCCTTCCATTTGTACTTATATTCTTACAGTGTGAAACCACAGGAGTTCTGTTTCTTAAAAGTTTATCAAAGAAGTGTTTCTTTTGACTGGGCTCAGGTGTATTAGGAAGTGGATCGTGTCAGTGCTGTAATTCAGAGTTTTGTTTTCCAGTTAAGTGCTGCCCTGAGCAGAATTTCAATACAGAGCAGGAGCCAAACCCAGCGCAAACACGTGCTGCTCCCCGAACAAGAAGATATTTAACTTCTTACAAAGAAGGACTCTTCTAGTGAAAATTTCTTGTGCTTCAGAAAACTTCTCAGTAACTCCCTCAGAGTTCTAGCTGTTTGGTTTTTTTTTCCTCTTTTCATAGAATTAATTTTTTTTCAAAACAGTATTTTCTTTGAACCCAAGTCAGCCTTCTCACCACCAGTGTGCTAGCTATTCTGGCAAGATGACAGTTAAATTTAGTATTAGTTGACATGGAGAACATAGGACAACTGCTACTAGCTGGTAGCTAAACTACTCAGGTTGGATGCAGATGTTGGAACTTAAGTCCCACTTTCAATACATAGTTAGTTAGTTATACATAGCAAAAGAAGGTTTGGGAGAAGTGATCTGCTGGTCAGAGCACTCATAGCTGAGTGTAAGCAGCTGAAGTTCAATCTCAAGGTCCCGATGGGGCAGAGCAGGGATGTAAACCTCTGGATTTGTGCCTCCATTATTGTGTGATCACAGGCTTCTACAACTGCATGTTTAGTTTTAAAATTGCTTATGTTGGGGGTTAATCTGTCTTGTCTGTTATCTAAAACAGCCCATAAACAATGGCTAGTTAGTCAATATCCTATTACTGGTATAGGTAGATATGCTTTGTTTCTAATTAAACATTCATTGAACACTGTTGCTTACCCCCCACCAAATGGTGAACTTTCAAAGTTCATAATTGCTTTCACTAATGCTGCTCCTTTTCTTCGTAAGACTTAATGTAAGACAGGAATTCACAACTAAAGAATGGCTGTGCAATGCCTGAAGTGATCTGCATCATGTATAGATTTTGGTTGTTAATGGCACTGTGTGTGGTCTGTATAGTTTTTCCTGCCCTTGTTTACTCTTTTTTTTCAAAATAAATACAATTTAAAGAGAAGAGTTTATTAGCTCCTGCTGCTTACTATGTACTTTAAGACATAATCCGCTGTTTGTGGCATTACAGTAATCTCTATAGGCATTAAGTAATTGATGTCACAAGCACAGGATTATAACCATGGCTCTGCAATTTACATAATAATACACCAAACTATGAAAAACCTGCATGGTGGTTTGTTACCAAAACAAACCCTTGAAAATGCTGAGTTAAACTGTGGAATGAGTAGATCCCAAACCCTTGCTGTGTAAGTACATATGCTTCATTTAAAACATGCACATAGCCACAGCCACCTTCTTCTAAGTGGAACTACAAAGAGGCTTGATTCCAACCTGGATGTGGGGCCAGACCATGGAGAAATGGGCCTTATTCTCTTCCTTCATTTCTTGTAGGCCCAAAGTTTTTGGGGAAGAGCAGAACAAAGCACAGACAAACTATTGTCTATATCATCCATTCTTTTTCCTCAGTCTTTACTGGGGCAGAAATACCAGTGTTTGTGTATGTACTCCATATACTTACATACTCTACACAGGTTGCAGAGTTACTAGAGCACTGGCTATCCGTGCATTAATTTGTCTCAGCAGTTCAGGCTTGGATTAACAAGGAAGATAGAAACCTGTTAAATCGGGAGTTCTGAGTCGAGTTTGCCATTTTGGTTCAGTAAAGAGATTGGATTTGGTTGCCATATTTTGACTTAGGTTAAAAAGAGACTGTTACTAACTAATCAAGGATGTCCTTTTACATGCACATCTGAGAGGATGCACTGTATATGCATAATATACATCATCAAACCATACAGTTGCAATGAATCTACCATTGTGTTCTTCACTGAGGTGTATAAGGATGCTTGTGGGTTTACAGGTGCAGAAGGACAGAAAACGTAAGAGGCTTTCTGTTGTCATAACTCTCATTGGCAAAGTTAAGGATCAGTTAATTCCAAAGCAGTTCATTTCTCCTTTCTTTGCTTCCAGAGATAAGATAGTCTTAATGACTTTCTGTTGTGATTGTAAATATCTGTAGTGAACGGATGGGCTTTTTTTGGTTCCTAGCGGTTCAGTAAGAATCTGGATACTTTATCTTTATGACTGCTCTATATGTAAATAAGGTAACCTATGGATAAAGCACCAGTAGATGTCACTCAAGAATATGTGGAACAGACTGTGAATTTGTGTGACCAATAAAACCGAGCATGCACATTGCAAATGGCCTCCGCTGTGCAGCTGCTCAGGTTGCTCAGCCTCCCATGGCTGTTGCATTGGACAGTGATCTGCTGCTTTTGATAGTAATCTGCTCACAAGGCTTCAGGGCTGTGACCTACTACTACTGCCATAGGTACTACAGAGTATTTGAATGTGTGCCCAAAGATACCTTGCATGGCTTTTCAATCTTTCCCTAACCTTCATTGTATTAATATTCTTTCTAAATAGCTTTTAAGCAAAATAGGACTGTAAGAACATTATGCACGAGTGTTGCGTTCTTGAGATAAATATTCAAAGTGGGGAGAAGGAGAGGTCTTAGCTACTTGTTTGGCAGTGTTTCTGAAAGGTAAGAAAGTACCATCTATTCCTGGCACTTAGGTTTTGGGAAAGAAATACACAGGTGTCAGATATTAAGTAGAATAATATGTGAACTAGAAGGATGAGTAAAGTAGGTTTATTGTTTGGTGCTGCCTTTCATCATTTGGACTTGGTTTTGATTCTAAACCAGAATTGAGTTACCAAATATTGCAACAATCAAATGTCTGTAGAGGTCACTGTTAAAATGGTTTAAAATGCTCATTATAGCTCTTAGTGTGAGTGATAACATATCCCAAACTACTTTATAAGTGTTCTCCCACACCTATATTATCAATAATTGATTCCACAGAGTAGGCTACAGCAGATGCAGTTTACTAAAATCCCAGTCAAGTGTCAACAAGCCGACTGGTTCATTTTATCATTATACCAGAAAACCTTAGCAGCTAATCATAAAGGAAGTACAAAATGTGAGATCTTGCTTCATTATATGAACAAAAGCCTGTGATTTCAGGATGGAAAGAAAATATTGTTGCTTGGCATAACGTGATTTTTTTAAAAAAAAGCAGCTTTAAATCATCAAATTATCCATTTTAACGGGATTTGAATTAGTAGCTTAAATCGAGAGTTTCTCTTTGGAGATAAGTCTTGCACTCTGAAGGGAAGGAAGGTACAAGTAGCAAAACTTGCATTTGAGTAACTAGATAGATGTGAAATGCTCACTGAGTTATATTTACTTTTTTCTAACACCCTCTGTTATCAAAGCCTTCTTTAGAAAGTTTTTCCAGATGTTGATTAGCCCTGAATATTTCTTAAACTGTCCAACAACAAACAACTATAAGAAGGTATGCCACTCCTCTATCACAGAAACGTCTTTTGCATAGGAGCAGAACACACCGAGGTCCACAGCTTGCCACTTGCCAGGTAGCAGTGTGAGAGGATGGGATACAGCCTTTAACCTCTCCCTTTGCACCTTCTCCTTCCTCCCTTACCTCTACTGTAAATACCTCCAGTGCAAAACCAAGAAGGCTTCTGGTGGTGCTTGTGGGCAGCCCTGTTTTGCCATCCACACCGTGCCAAGTTCCATACTTGGGATCTCTGATCTTTTTCTGAACTTTTAGGTTCTTTCATGATATAATGTTAGAGGATACATTTTAAAAGCATTGACATTACAGAGTGTGGCAATAATAAAGCCCATAAAAATGTGAAATTCACCCTTCAATACATACTCAGCTTTATTTTGCGAGAAGATGCACTGGTTTCAATCATTCTTATGTCAACACAGTCAGTTTATAGAAGAGAAGTGCTAATTTAGAAGTTAAAAGGAAAAGGCACAATTAGTAACAACTTGTGGCAAAGCTTCCAAGAAAAAAAAATAAATCACGCACTTGATTTCAATTTTAAACCCTCTGAATTGCATAGTAGTTTGAAGGTGGTAGGGAGAGACACCTGTTCAAAGCACATTAAAATTAGATGGAAGAGATCAATAGCAGAGACCAGACTGGGTGAAATACATTTAGGAAGACAAAGTCTTCCTGTGGTCCCAGAGAGTCAATTCCAGCTTTGTGTGGGTGACTATGGCAGGTGATGTTAGTGAGATGGGCAGCCTGCCTTTGGGTTCTTAGCTGCAGAAAATGCTGCCCGCAGAGTGAAGGCAGGCAGTGAAATGGTGCAAACCCAGCAAGGGCTTTCTAAAGCTGAAGTTGATCTCAGCTCTGGGCTTAGGAGTTTTATATGGAGATTCAGAGAAAGGCAGGTATACATGCCCTTGTGGTCTAGAGAAACCCCTACCCAAGCACACTGTCTCCTGGGATGTGAGTGCTCGGGACTGCTGAAGGAGCTTCCAGCCCAGCAGCCTCGTGTGTGTGATGCCTGGGTGGCTGGTGGCCACCACCATCTCTGCTTACCAGCTCTGCTGGATGTTGGGGGCTTGGACATGGGGTGTGGGGACAGAAGGCAGGGGTAAGGATATCTTTTGGATCCTGGCTGGAGGAGGAGTGTAGGAGTAGGAAGATGACTTTATAATTGCTTTTTTTTTATCGCTCTTTCTGACTATATTGACTTTATACTTGACACAGCTTTGGCTGGCAAGTGAGGCCCAGATACATTCAGAATTAGATATGACTAGGCTCATTCTTACATGAGAAGAAAATCATCGGTTGCTACAGAAACAGCTCCATATCAGTCTCGTGGGGCATCTTTGCATCTGGCTTTTTTTCCTTCTCTTTTGCTAATCTGTAGATAAGAGTCACAGCAAGTGCAGCACATCCCACATCTATAAAAAAGGTTGGAGGAAGTCTGCAGAGAGCAAAGTGTGAAAGAACATCTCGTAGATAAGCTAAACTTAAATGAATGAGTTAATTTACACCCCCCTACATTTTTTTTTCTAGTTTTGCAACTCTCACTGAGTTAATTGAGGTGAAAATTAAATGACACCAGTCAGCAAATATTTTAAAGACTGTCAACATCCAGGAAGAGCAAGGAGGTACCCAGAAAGGGATTTACTAAGAAAAATTTAGGAAATGATCCGCAGGGTGAGTTAGAATCTGTGTGGAGAAGATTGCATATTGCAATGGAATAATGTTCAGGAACTTTCAGGCAAATTGCTTAACTTGATAAATTAAGGAATTAGTTAAAAATAAGTGTATATTATGGGTGAACAGGGACTCTTCTGCACACTTCAGACCAGCTCACCAGCGAGGTTTTTCAACTGGTTTTCTAAAATGTAATGAATTCTTGGTGCTTAGTAGATTAATATTTATTGAGTGAATCAATGCTTAATTTATTAAAAAAATGCCTTCCTTGTATTTTAATATGATTTATTACTCATCAGTGCTTATTGCATTAATTAAAGATTGTGTTAATTTTGTGGAAGTGAACACAATCTGCTGCAGGTTTGCTGCAGAGCCCTAATGCACCGTAGGGACTGTGCCTCTGGGTAGTACCAATGATAGAAAACTGCTCGAGGTGGGAAGCTGGTCTGAATCACCAAAGGCCTCTTCCTGCCTTTAGGCTCTCAAATAGCCAGCCAAGTGAAAATGAGGATGCTGCCCCTTAAGGGTAGGACAGGATTATAGCAATAAAGATCCTGTGGTGATACAGGGGATCTTTCAGTTTGCCTCTTATAAATTATGGCTGATGCTGTAGAAATCATTTTAGTGTTTCTCATGGAATGCCTTTTTGTCAACGTAGGTGAAATCCAGCCTTAGCGATATGGGAAACAGTCACCTCTCGCCCGAACAGGGATGATAGTCACTACATTTCAGCGCTCAGGTTATAAGTAATTCTTGGGACAGTAGGTTGCCTGAAGATTGGGATAGTCCCAAGCATCTCTGCAGGGGCAGGTGTTTGAGAAGTGGAAAATTACTAAACGGAGAACAAAAAAAGCCAGACATCTTGTGAGATGAATCTCTCAAGAAATCTGTCAAAACAGGGAGAGGGTGATCACGCTGGAGGGGGGCAACAGCTGCAATTTGCATTTTTCAGCACTGAAGGGAGTAGCAAATATATAAAGCCCCCCAGTCATGAAACTTCTGATGCAATTATTTTATTAATCTTTGTGACACTTGTAATGCCTCTCTCTTTAAATTCAAATTCTGCTGCTTTTATAGCTACTCATAAGTGTGTCTGTATGGTTTTTTTTAAAAAAACCCATCTAGTTACTAGACTGCTTGCATCCAGCTGAGCCCTGGAAATGGCAGAGAGCTAGCCCCTGAGAGCTGAGAGCAGGCTTGAATTTCCAGAAAGTGATTGGATCTGTAATTAGTGCATTTTTGCATGTTTAAATGCATGATTCTGGAATGCACATTGCTGTTTCCTCCTCTCCAGGGCTTGGGTGAGTGTGCACAAACTTCCCCTTGCTGAGTTAAATTAGAGAAACCTCTTCAAGGTCTGCTGAAGGTCAGAGCAGAGAAATTTTTTTCTCTCAGTGCAGCGGGCAGACGGTAACCACCGTGCTCCAGCCCAGAGCGCTTGGGTGGAGCCAGTGCCAAGAACCTGGTGGCATTTCAAATCCCTTGCAGCAGTTAGGTGTTAGATGCAAAAGATCAGTGCTGCTCCACTTGAAGTCAGAGAAATAACTTGAGCTTAAAGTTCAACACATACCCAAAGATTCCTTGGATCTGGAGTCAATTTGTTTTTTCCAAGGCCAGCTTGAAAGCAGCGTCCAAGCAGGAAACAAGTTATAAACTGAACATTTGACTTGTAATTTAATTTTATTTCCTATTTTGTTTAGCCTATTCTATATGCTTTTGTTTTCCTGTAGTATCAGGTTTCGCTATTTAGGTTTTTATTTAATGTTTATTTTTACCCTAGTTAATAGACTCAAGTCAGGATCAGGGGCCAGCTGGGCTACATGCCTTTCTCTCTATTCCAAATCTCTACATTTTGCAACCTTCTTTGATGCAGGATATTTATATTCCACCTTTTTTCCCAGTAGAGAGGCTTTCACAGAGTATAGGCTTTGGATATATATTTTCTGCTCTAGCTGTTCATTAGATATACAGCATTTGGAATTCCAGTTGTGCTCAGAAATGTAAGCAAAGCTTTTGGCCCAGTGGGTGCTAAGCCCTGGCATTTCATAGCTTTGTACATATGAATCAGGATTAAGGCACAGGATCTATATAAAATTTAGCTCATTAGGAGATGTTTCGTCTTACAGCTCCCACTGGGGAGGTGGGTCATGTGCTTACACTATTGCCTACTTTGCTTTATTGCTCCCTGCAAAAGGAGTGTGGGGTGAGCAGACCCCAGCAGAGTAGGGACAGCATTTCTGAATGGTTCTTGTGGAGGTGACACAAGGCAGCAGCAGGGTCTTCTGCTCCCTTTTACCATTCTCCTGGCACACCTGGAAAAAGGCCTTGGCATAGTCTGGCCTTAGTATTTTATAATAAAGTAAATGTGATCAAGCACACTGCTAAGGTCATGCTCAGAATGACTTATCAGAGTTAAGAGAAGAAGGAGTACCTATGAAAACAGACAGGAATGAATTTTCTCACAAATATGATTTGTTTTGTACAAGAGCTAAGGTATTGAGGGCCAGAAAAGTTTCAGAAAATGTGTTTTTTCAGGCTCACGCCCCACTCAGCTTCCCAGCAGGCCACATTCACTGTTGGGCATATAGCTCAAGTATATTCAGTGGATGATCAACTGTGCCCATATGCTTTAGCCAGTGACACTTTACTTACAGAGAAATGATGGGTTTGGAAAGGAGTTTCATCAGTCATAGTTTCCAAGGAAGAGCATTCACAGTAAGGAATACCAAGTCCATGTTTCCTCCTCAAGGACTTTGAGCTGTCACCCAGGGAATACAGTGAATGCAGTGATGAGAATTAGATTAGAAAAAGATCAATAGGGCTGACAATAAATGGAAGTAACACAGACATTATTGGGCAAATTAGGAGAGAGAAATTAAACTGGACAGTATAATCTTCAATGCCAGCTAGACACACTAATGTTGGGCAAAGTTAGGGACAAGACAGTGACTTAGAAAGTGCTATGAAGAAGAGGGATTAACAGTCTGTCTGTGAGATGGGGAAAGCCCTGCTGGTGATGGAAAGCTCTCAGCCCACAGAAAGGTGGCAAAGGATGATAATGGTCCAGAAGCACATGGATTTCAGTGACAGGCTACAGAGAGGCAGTGGTGAGGAAATCACCCAAGATTGGGAACATGGAGTAGGCAGCAGCCTTGGCTACATGTTACAGAAGAAAGGGAACCCCAGATGCACCCCACAGTCACCAAGCCATTGGTGGCATAGCTTGTTCCAGGCAAAAAATTTTCTTAACCTCGTGGCACAGGTTGGTTTGCCCTGTGAAGGTTTGCTGCCCTTCCAGAAACCACTCTCCTGTTTAAACTTGATTATTTGCCATAATAACTCCTTATAATTTGCTATCTGTACAAATATCCAGTGATGATCAAGTCTGGCAAGATTTTGGGGAGAGGGATATCTGGTGGCAATGAGATCCATGGGCTGACTGCACTCAGCATGAAAAGAAGCTTTCCTTTTATCAGTCTTGAGTTTGTCTAGATCCTCTTACATGTCTTTGAAAGGTTCACCCCAAGGCAATATAATTGTGTTTGATCACATACAGGCTATGAGTCAGTGATTGATATGAATAAAGAACTTAGAGTTTCTTGTCTTGGTTCCTTGTCTTCCCTGTGGAATCAGAAATCACTTTTATAAATATATCGGTCCATCTGTGCTTCTAGCTATCCATTTCAAGTATATGTTCCAAAAAAGAAATAGTAACACTTTATAAGTGCAAATAAAAACACATTAAAAGGACTGAGCAAGGGTTTTCTTTCTTCCTTATAAAATACATGTGGATCCCATCCAAAAGAGTTACTGTGAGCCATGTAACTTGTAATTAACTCTGCTATAAATGTCAGAACACTTACTTTGCAGGTCTAAGCTGACCCACTAAAATTAGTCCCCTTTTAACAATTCCTTTTATAATTTGTTTTTCAGCAGAAACGGCAGCTTGACCTCCTGACAATAACCAGCCCTGGTAAGTGAGCTCTGCTGCACGGTTCTCTTCTCTTTTCTTAAAGAGATGGTTGTCTAAATGTGTTTTTCCCCTGTCTCTGACATGCAAAATGAAAAACACTGTTCCCCAGAAAATCTTTCACGTAATAACAAGTGACAGCTATATTGTGCTTGGCAAAGCCCCGGGCAGTTATCCGTTCACAGAGCTGCCTCTTCAGACCTTTACTCTATGAATTTGAGTGCTGATATTTCTTTAAGCCTCCTGGGGTTAGAGTTACTGGTATATCTGCAGGGCAGATGCCCTCGAATTTACAATGTGTGTTCAAGTATCACAGAAATGCAAGTTTGACTTTCCTTGGTGGCAAACGTGGACACAGTGGCCCTCTGTGCCTGTGGTGGGAGACGGGAGGTCCAGGCTTAGGTCTGGAGAACCGCGAAGTGAGTAAGAAAATGTTTAGGTAAAATTAAAATGCTTTAAGCAATCTGCTTCATAATGGCTTTTGTCATTTACCTATTGAGGAGGTAAACCAAAATGTGTTGGGAAGGTGGTGGGCTTTTTGGCGTACTGCGTTTTGAAGGTCTCAGCACCGTGATTGAAATGCTCGTCATTTTAATAGTGCTCCTCTTTGATCTCAGCTCTTAAAGCTGGGTGACTTTTAATTTATTACTATTTTTCTGGCTCAGTTTCCTTCCACTAGCTGCTACAGAAGTTTGCTGCCCAGCGGCTTCAGATGTGCTTGAACGGTGCTATCTTTTAGTTAACTTTTTCAAATTTTCAGATGTATGTGCGTTTAAGCTTTCAGTTTGGCTTTAACTGGGACTAATGAGTTCTGGCTTTAACTGGGAATAACGTGTTAGCGAAATGAACAGGTGTTATGGGAAGTGAACAAAATGTGACACACATTTGCTTGGATAACAATTTTGCATTAATAATTGTTCTGACATTCTAAATGTAGATATCATCTGTGACATGGTTTCTCCTTCACTAACCTTGTTAAAATAATAAGAATTAAAATAAGGAGGAGGATCACTTTGTTGGGACAGATGTTTGAGGCTATTGGCAATTGCATCACATTTTTGCATGTTCACTTTTCATGCAGTTTGCAATTATGTTAATGTATGCTCAGGGCACTTGCTGATAAAAGCAACAATACAGTGTGATACAGCCATTGTCACTATTCTGACTGTAACTTCAAGGACAAACATGGCACATTTTTCATTTTTTGTATCTTCAGCATTCCCTATTTCTAGAGGAAAAAGAAAAAGATTTCTGAAGGTCTTAACCATAATAAACACTCAGATCTTGGATAAGGGCACCAAGTCCACAGATACTTTTTTAATAAGAGAAAAAAGAAGGTTGGGGACCAAAATAACATAATATGAGAGTTTTCTGTAAAATGAATTTATGATACCTTCCACATAATTTCAGATACAGTATTCACTGGAACAGTGAAAAGGTTGACTAAATTGAGGTTGTGCATAGATGTGATCACAGTAAACAGCTATTGCTTCAGATCTCTCAGTTTAATACAGCAATCTACTAAATCAACACAGCAATTAGCTGGAAGGATCAAAATAGCTTTCAATAACTGCAGAGGTAGACATACTGCACTAAAAGGGGGGAAAAAAGCATTCTCTAACACACATTTTTTCTGAAGTGCAAGTTTTACCCTTTGATATTTAGCCAGAAATCTACAATAATTGGCTACATAGGGAAAAAACCTAATATTTTTGCCGTGATTATATAATTGAGTGCCTACAGTTGTGCTTTCAGTAAAGGCATTTTTCAAAAGAAGCCTGATGCTGGTTCAGGCCAAACTTACCTAAGAACCTAAAGCTGAGATTTTTCAAAGAGGCTGAAAAAGTTAGGCACTTAATTCCTAGTAGGATTGGAAAATGTCAACCTGTGGATTAAAGGGTCTAGTTTGGGCCCTACAAATACAAAAATAAAATAAAATAAATCATAGTCTTGAGGATTTTATCTCTCTTTGGAGACTGCAACTTTAAAAAATATTTCATTCTTTGAGTCCTAGCTCTGAGATCTGACATCAACAGTTTGCTTTTACAAAATCATGATATCGTTTATAATGGCTGAGATCAGCCATAATCACTGTCATCCCTTAATTTACTGATTCAAATTAGGGACTGGGCTATTTAGTTGCAGCTGTTAATCCTTTGGGACTTGTTCCTGCTCTCCACCTTGCCGCAGGCAGGAAGCCTTTGTTTGTGGAGGAGGTCACTCAGCCTTATTTATAGTATGAAAATCCTCCATGTCTCGCACGTAGTTATCAGCCACGAAAGCCCTATTGCTTAATTGTAAGAGTATACAAAGGACTTCAAAACCAAAGGTGACCTCTGTGATTTGCACTTCCGTCATGACGAATATCATCCTTCTTCTGTGTGTGTGTGAAATTCTCGAACCCGTTTTTGTACATTTAGTCAAGAATCGCTTCATGATCCCTTGCAGGTATTACAACAGCTCTTCTCCATGTGCCACGAAAAAAATTTCCAAAAATTGATCAGCCAGTTAAGGAGGTTAATTGCAAGGTAAAACGATGTCATTAATGTCCGTTAAGGGGTGTTGAGAAACCCCTTAAGTTTTTGGTGCCACAAGTGCCAAAACATTCAAAAGAGAGATTGTGGGATCACAGAAACCTTAACATTACCTCATGGCAGTCGCGCTGTTCCCTGTGGCTGTTGCACGATTTCCCAGGAGTCACCAATGGGTAGGAAGCGGTGCCCGTTCCTCGTGCCCTGCATCTGCATCCTGCCCACACTGTGCCGAGCCCATGCTGTGAGGGTGACCTGCAGCCACCTCTTGCCTTACTCCAGACGGCTGCCAAACACCCAGCAATGTGCACGCAACTCTGCAAAACCCGACGGCACAGGTTCTTGACTTAAAAGTACATTTGTATGTTAAACTGAATGGGTAGAGATCGTTAATCTGTAACCTGGACTGAGAGCACTCTGGGAAAAAATGGGGAAAAAAAAAAAAAAGAAAAAGGAAGAAATGCGGAGGGTGAGAGCTGCAGCTCCAGCTACACATTTTTCATGCAACATACAGAGCTGACCTGTTCCAGCGCCCCTAAGAAAACAGCTACGGTAAGCTCCACAATGCACCCCAAACTGGAGGAAGTCTTTGCTTTGCTGTGGGTCTCCAGAAACAGCCAGACACAAATGATGCATAAGCTGGGAGCGAGCCAGGCTCCCTCATGCTCAAATATATTCCTTTGAAGTAACTGACACCCATGTAAAATGTGGAGGGGAGTTCACTGCTCTGCCTTACTGCTGAGTAGCTGGAGGAATGTTAAGTTAAATTTATCAATGCTCTCACCACACTCCTTTCTTCTTGCCCCTTGACATGTGAGTTACAATTAGACTGTAATGTGCTGTACGGTTCAGGGTGCCGGAGTCAGAGCCGATGTGCGCAGTGGGGTGGGGGAAAGATGTTAAAAATTCATTAGTAGCTGGCAGGGACGTGCTGGCAGGGAGTGGGACATAATGAGATTTAAGTTTTGGTAATTTAAATTTTCTTTAAACTTAGTTTTACCTCTGAATTTGATCCAAAATATTTCCTTAACACTCTTCTGGTTGACTTTGGGTTTTAGGACCTAATCTTCAGGTGGTTTAATTTGGCCTTGCTGCACAGAGGAGATGAGGATCTGCCCTTAATTTCTGTGTGATCATGTAGTAACACTTTGAACATGCACATACAATCACATCACATTTTGTGGTAACCACTCAATAGTTGCAAATAAGATATCCCTGTTTCCATAGCTTTTCCATGGAGACAAAGCTTTTTGCATCTCCTGTGTTTATGATAATAATAAAGCTTTCCAATTTCTCTTCTCAGTAAGGTAAGTTCATCTCCCACTGAAGTATTTTTTAATTATTGATACCATAAATGGAAGTGTGTTGGAAACTATTGGCTTTGAAAATAGCTAACGTGATATTATCCAAGAACCATCAGGAAAATTCTTTTGAAATTCTCTTTGATTCAGCCGTCCTCAGGGCTTTATCCTTCTCTACCAGTCTCTCTACTGCCAATTTAAAATAACATTCTCTTGAAATCAGTGCAATGTCAGGAGAAATTCATCAGCACTGTAGGTGCATGTTTCCCAGATGTATATAAACCTACTACATTTGGCAGCAGTAAATTGATTGCATTTAAAAAACCTGGGGTAGTTGAATATTCCATAGTGCCCAACTTGGCTACAGCATGAAATATAAAGTATTTTAGAGCTTCTTTCAGCTATGTTTTAGGTGAAATAAAGTAAGAGCTGGCTCCATAATTCCTGCCTTTTGATTTACTCAGATTTTCCTCTGACCACATTAGAGGTTTACATGCAGGGGCAGAGTGAGATATTCCTAATCTCTGTGGAGCGGCATTGAGATTTGATGAGCAATGTTAATGACTTTGTGTGTGCTTCCCCCTAATATTCAAGCTCTTACACTTTTAAACAGGGGAAAAAAGCTTGATTTTAAAAGTATTTATCAGACTGATCTATGTGGTGAAATATTCTCCCCCCTTTAATATCGTCAGTGCTTCATGCTCTAAAAATGTCTCCATTTCATTAATTTGTGATACACTGCTACCCTGAATTCTTTTAAGGTGGCTTTAGTTTCTGCCATACATATTTTACTGCTTTAAATTATAGATATAGGACTGTTGCCTAGTTAATTTCCTCTGGTTGGGAAAATATATTTCTACTCTCCTGGCATTGCATAAAGTGATATGTGGGATTTGCTATATTTTTTAGCTGATTAAGTTTTGCATTTCTACATATTACTGCTTATGAGACCTCAAGTAAAACTACGTAAAGGAAGGAGAAGTTTTATTGTATATTTGAAAGTTTCATTTAACTATAAATTCCACCACTAAGCCCTGCTACAAGACTTTTCCATTACCTTCCTGGATAGTCTGGCTATCTACTTCTTTCTAATTGAAGCATGAAAATAATATGAACTCAAAGTCATGAAGCTATAAGACAGGTATTAGTAAAAATGATACAGAGTAATAAAATGTGACAGAAAGTTGTTTGCTGCTAAAATTCGGGTACTATTTTTGCTAGTCCTTATTAATTAATAGTACATTGATTTTGGTCTAAGTATGTGTCAAGGGATAGCGTCTTGGGTTTTTAAACAGCCTAACATAATTACTGTTCATGTTTGTTAGTGAAGCTTCACATGCTATTTTATTTGAAAAGGTGATGGAGAAAAGAAATTACTTATCTTTCCAGTAATAATTGAGTCTTTTAATGCTCAGTGATGGATAGGAGTGAAACTATTTCTCATATAACTAAGACACTGGGTCTTAATCCACCCATTTGCCCAGAATAATGTAAAATAACTTGGGGGGGTAAAACACTTCATTGCTCAGCAAGGCAATAGACGTGGTTTGTTTGAACCCACAGCACAAGAGTTTCTCTACCATACAAATAAAATATATATGCTAAAGTCTCAGCTCAAAGTGAAATTCCCGTGTTGTCAGTCTTAGCTGAACCCTGAAACTACAGGAAGTAGTTTGTTCCAGACTTAAAACTTTAGCAAGATGATGTACTAACAGAATGCAGAGAGAAAACATGGACTTTTTCTTTTCGTGCCATTAAGTTGGTTTCAGCTGTCCTGAGGCTAATTAGGAAATTTGACTGTATCCAATTTCTCATCTTTACTCTATCTGAAGAGCTGTAAGAATTTCCATTTGCTGTGATAAGGAGAAGTAATATTGTTGCTTGTAATTACTTATTCATGCAGATCAGTACCTTCCTAATTCTTACTTATACCTCTCCATTTGCCGGAATAATGACTGCAGAGATGCTACATACTCACTGAACAGTGTTGCTGTTCCCATCTTTTCCCAGAGCAGACAGTCTTCACTCACAACATGGCCCCAGAGAATAAGTCCACCCTGATCCTTCTGCCTGTCCCCTGATCCATCCCCATCTGTCTCCCCAAAGACCATCTATATTCATCTCAAATATCACAGTTTTGATATCTATTGAAATGACACTTTCTTGACCCAATAATGAAACTAGAATTTTTTCATTTAGTTGCAAAAATATTTACTTTTAGTAAGGCTGTTTCACCCCCACCTTTGCATTTTAAAAAAAGGACCTTTTTATGGATACATGTAGAATAAGTGATATTTGCGAAGTCAAAATAAGACTGCAGAGAAGATATTCTAAAGGCTAATCCATTACTTTTGAAGAAAAATATCAAGCTTTTCCACAATACCTTATTATTATTCTGGGTCACCATGATGTTTCCATGCACCTTGGCATGTCCCTTTAATTGGATCCTTACATAGGAAGGTCCGGCATAGTTGCATTGAAAGCTGACATTTCTAACTAACTGACCTTTTCAGGCCCAGTGATACTCCTATAATGATTATCCTCTAGCATTGTTTGGACACAATACCACATACTTCACAGCACATAAAGAATATGTTCTTTGAGAACTATTCAAAATGCCCAATCTCAAGTTAGCAAAATGAGAAAATTGGGTGCAAACATTCATCAGAGTGTTATTGTGCAGGTATCGATTTGAATGCCCTTTCATTTCTCTGGGAAAAAGTGTTGTATTATAGAGCTCTAAATTAACTTCTGTTCTGTTTTTTTTCCCCCAGTAAGTATAAAAAGGTCAAATTCATTCATAAGGCTGAATAGATTTGCAGGATATAAGCAATAAGATAGCAATCAACCTTCAAATAACCTTTAAAGAGACAGTATCTTTTCTTATGAACAGTAATTGATCTGCTCATTAAGTCACTGCATACTCTTTGGGGCTCACCCAGGCAAAAACGTGTAAGACCTGTGACGAAAGGATGTCAGCTAGAACAAAATAGGAATAAATCCTCATGTGGAAATATAAATATTTTACAGGTTTTGAGGGGTGTAAAGTTGATGGAAGGATTGACATGGCGATGTGAATTCCTTGACTTGACTGTTATAATGCTGAGTGAAAAAGACATAGAAAAGACCTTGAAGTGTGAATTTGGTGTTAGTGAGGACGACGATGATAGCATGTTCATACATGCCTGAAACCTGAATACATCTTCAACTTCCCTTTTGAATTTAGTGGCTTATGTGGGAGGGTGATCATTGCAGTTTGCCTCTGGTCAGCGTACGTACAGTGGGATGTACATATAGGGGAACTTCGGCAAGGGAGCCTGCTATATGTTGAGTCTGGCTTGCCACCGTGTATTGCAGTCCCTCTTTTAAAAAAATCCAGATTGTTGAGTAATGGCTTTCTTTGCATCATGAGTGCTTTTTGGATTTGTGTGCGGGTCAATCATCTCTGCCTACGCAAAAATAAAACCTGCGTCCAGCTTCTTGTAGTGCTGATTCCCCGACTGCAGCCTGCTGTAACCTTCACACGGTCCTGGGCTCTGTCCCTGCAGCTCCTCTTGTGTAAGTGAGAGCGGTTAAAGGGCTGATGGAAATTTTTTCAAGGAAGCACTATTTAGCTAGAGATTCACTTAAAGAACTGGGATTGTCGATTTAAGATACCAATCAGAAGATTAATGTTCTGTCCATGTCCATATTTCATTTCTGCATGTAAATCCACGTTATGTTTTTAGTATTATTTTTATGAATTGCACATACACTGAGGACTATCTGTGCATAATTGATTACAATAAGTTGTCTTGGTTTTTATCTTTGATCAGAATTTTCAGAAGCAGCAAGTATCCCAGCTGACGAGGCTTTTTATGCTGTAAATGTTTGCACATAATGCTTTCTGTTTTACTTCACAATGTGCAGAATGAGCATCTGGCTCATTTAGAGAGAGTGAAAATGAGCAATTCTGTGCACAGGTGTATTGTGCTCCTTCTCTTTTTGCGTAAGCTTGAGAAAAACATAAAATAATATCTTTTCTTTTTTCCTTCTCCAAAAAAACCACTTTCTTGAGTATCAGATGGTTTTAGAAAGAATGGAAAGCTTTCTTTCTTTTTAATGAAATTTTAATTTGCAAGGGCATCTGTATGGAAACAGTCTCTTCACTTAGAATTATTCTTTTTTGTTTGTTTAATTATCTGCTGAGTGACCTGAACAAGACTTAGTGAAAATCAGCGTATTAAATATCTAGAAGACAGCAGAGGATTATATTGACACTACAAAATGGAGTACAGTGCAGAAATGCACGAGCTACCAGAGACCTGAATAGCAGAGCTGTGCTGCTTGTAGCAGACTCACCAGTGTGGGTCCAAATGCCGACAAGCCGTGTTATCTGGGTGCTATGCCTGAGATAAATAAGCCCTAACTCTTTTTTTTCTTTTTTTTTTTTTTTTTTTTTTTAACTGGCTTTAGGGTGTTGTCATTCCAGTGCTGCTGAATTGTACCTGGACCTGAACCTTTCCTTGTGACTTTTTTTTTTTAACCTAGCCAGGCACATATAGCTAACTGCTTCATTTCTATTTTAGTAGCACCCATGTATCCCAGTTCAGAAAGATGTCATTGCGCTGGATGCACAGTGTGACACCAAGCTGCCCCTGAATAGTTGGTGACTTAAATAGACAAAGCAAGGGGCAGTGGGCAGGAAACCTGGAAAGAGAATGTCAAAAATAAAAGATGTTTTTAATAGAACTGCATTTTATTTTTGAGAAGCTATCCACTACTGTCTTTATCGCCTTCTGGACTCCTGTACCTCTTTGCTACCCCTTTCCTCCAATCTCTGATGTAACAGAAAATGGCAAAACGGTGATGATCATACAGCTACAATGGATGGGACTGAGGAAGAGGGGAGTTGGAACTGCACAAAGGACTTTTTCTTGGCTCATTGTGTTTCTAAGAATTGTCAGTGGGCTCATTTTTTTGGTATGCAGAATATTTTCTGTTAAAGCAGTCAACCAAGGTCACTGGGAAACCCACAAGAAAGGATAACCTAGGGCCTTTATTATTATTTTGAGCTTGTAACATGAAGGCACAAAGGATTTTTTAGTAGAGATTTGAATGGGGAAGGTGTGATGGTTTTCTGAAAACAGACTGAAAGTGCAGGATAACCCATGGTGGAAAAGTGACTTGTCCATCACACAGCTCAGTGCAGTATTGGAGGGAGTTATCTGAGATGCTGCTAAATGAGATAACGTGAGTACTGTTAGGCAGTAGTATCACTGCAGTGTCCTTAAAAAGCAGGTTAAAGGAAGGTGAAATACTGTTTTAACACCATGGTCTGCTTTTGACGTTGCAGCTAGCTGTAGTATCTGTACAAGATGCTGCACTGGACCACGTAGATGCTGTGAGTGCCAGGGCAGAGTGCTGGCAAAGCAGCAAGGCAGGGGAGGGGAAGGGGCACAAGGTGGTATGGGGTAAGGTCTGCAGTGGGGCCTGGGGAGGGCAACAGAAACCAAAAAGTTGTATTTTCTGGGCCATATGAATCAAAATGAAAATAAGTGTGTTCAAAATATCTAGGAGACAGCAGAGGTTATATTACTCTTGATGTTTTTATTGTATTACCTGCACTGTTACACAGCTGCATCCATTGTCCTTATTCTCTGGGGACTTCTGGAAGGAAGGAAGAATTATCTGTAGAGATCCTGATTTTCTGCCCATCCTCCAAGCAGCCTCCGCACAGTGCTAAATTCTGCTGTGGTGCTGCTGTCCCCTGTGCTAAACCCGCCTGCTTGCCGTTCCTCCCAGGGACTGTGAGGGTGTAGGGCCTGTGGCTGGATGTAAAAGGAATCCTCATCTAGTCACTCAGACCTGCTGCAAGTTTGCTTTGGGATCTGATCCAGAACACTTAATTTGCCTCTTACTTGGAACAAACCCCTAATCGTTGTCAAAGATTTGACAAACCTGACACCAAAAGCAAGTTCATGCACTGTGTTAGTGTGTGATCCCGAACCCCTTTGCTCCAGCGGATGGGCCTGAATTTTGTTATTCAAGCACTAAAATAGCTTTTATATACGAAAAAAATTTCCTAAATGGTCTAGTTTTGAGTACCTGGGGCAGCTGCTTTGGGCCCTGGGCTGGACCACTGCCAGCAGCATGGCAAAGCAAGACATTCCCATCTCTGCCCCCTTCACCCAGGCACGGGTGGTCACCTCTGCTTTCACGCCGGCCACGTGGACACTTGTGGCATCTCAACAAATGCCTCTCAAAGCAGGAGCCATGGTGTCATGTGCGTTTGTACCTAGCACAAATAGAGATGCTATATAATAGTGCTGCTACTAATAAATATAAACCGTATAGATGTCAGGTTGCCCTGAGAATGTATTCTCCCCACAAACCAGGCAGCTCTACTGCGGTGTTCAGGAATTAACTGCAGGAGTATTACTCTCTTAAGGCTTTGTGTTATAGTTCTGTTTTCTTCACCTCTAACCCCACAATGGATTATGACCATACTTTCTCTTATAACTAAATGCTCTTCTGTCCTTTGACAAAACAGATTTGTGTCTTTTCATAGCTTTCTGTAGAGGGCTAATAATACATGGGAAAGCTTTACTGCCCACAGGAGGCTTTGCCTGGCTGTAATAATAAGAAATGCTGTTGAAAAGTCATGATCAATGTTAATTCAGTTATTTTTCATTTTCTTTTTTATAATGAAATCTTCTACTTTGTGCATTTTATCCAGTGCTACCCCATGAATTGCTCATTGGAGAGAGGGGTCATTGGTTATAAAAATGAATTCTTGTTGTTTGTCCTCATACAAAAATAACTGCAATATTTTGAAATGATGAATTTAAGGGAGAAAAAAAAGTGGAATCTTGGATGTACAAAAGATGTAAATATTGTTTTCCAGGTTTTATGGTTCCCAGATGCCTCCTCTAATTGCATAGCTAACCCTGAGTTTATTAAGTTATTTTCCAAAGTCAAACTCATTTGTAAACATGTCAGAATAGAGACTAAATTTAAAAAACCAAAACCTTTGGATTAGAATTCTGGAGTGATAAACAAACTAATTTAGAATGTATTTGCATGTAATTTACATGTGCCAAAATAGGATTGCATGTGGTTTGTAAATACAGGTCTTGAATCTATTTAACATTACAGAATAGCACAGAAGAAATTAATTGTAGTTTAAAAAAAAAGGTTAAAATAATAAAAATATGGCTTAAAATGGTCCATGTTTGAATGTGATTCAATGTGCTGAAACTGGTAAGGAGAGATAAGCACGCACAGAAAGCTGTAAATTCTAGCAGCAACATCTGTAGTAGTTAGAATACTATGTTTTATAGCAATCCCTTACCTCCCCCATGGACATTACTATGGCATGCAGTATATTTATTATTCACTTTCTGCAAGAGATGTTTTCCTAGCACAGCCTTAAAAATAAGGACTGTTTCCTTTCTTTTAACATTCAGACTTGGTCAAAGATAATACTGTCAGCTTCCATTTGAAGTATCTTGGTCAGTTTGGCCTGTACACTTTGGCACAAGACAACAATTTCTAATTATCCTGCTTTTTACAGTGGTACCAAAGGATCAATCAGCAGGTAAATCCTCCACTTTCCTAGGTACAGTCTCCATGTGGAGAAAATCTGTTGGTCACTGGTGCCTGCGAATCTTCCAACCTGAGCAGACAAGGCAACTTTAGAGAGGGAGGAGAAGGTCATGCAAGCTAGTGAGCAACGTTGGTGATGGCACTTGTAGAGTGATGCTGAAGGGAGAGGCTTAGAGCAATGACCACATGGAGCTGGCAGGGTCTTGTGAGGAGTGTCGCAGATGCTTGGGGTGCAAGAAGATTCATGTACTGGTTATTTCTGTTGTTGCACCTGCCAGAAGGAGGCTCTAACTGACACTTTTTTGCACCCAAAATATTATATGTCAAGAGGCAGGACGGATGATACCATCTAGGCCTGCTGCTTTGGAAATATGCAGGACAGAGGGAAACATCATCTGTGGAGATCTGAGGTAGAAGGAGTGACATCAGCCATGATAGGTAGCAGGGCTTGCTTTGGCTACTTGGCTTCTGCTTCTGCTGTCAATGCTGAAATGCATTCTGGGATTAAAGCAGCCGTGGTTTTGAGGGGAGAGGGAATTCTCTTTGGATAGCTTTCTATCCAAAAATAAAATTGAGTAAATCCAAATGTAAGGACTGAACTTAGTAGTACTGAAATTGTTTGCTGGAGTTATGGGGGAAAGGATGCTTTATTTACTTTTTTTAAAAAAAAAAGAAAAAAAAGTAATGCATGTTTTCAGGTTTGTGTTCAAATACCAATATCCTTTTCTATAGTCATAGCCTTAGCAGCCCAGAGTTTAAAAATGGCAGCAAAGTGGTCCTGCAATACTTGATGTAACAAGGTCTGTAGAGTTCATTGTTGTTGAATGTCAATTGTTTTCAGACTTTGCTGAGAATAAGTAGAGAGGTAAGGATTTCCCCTCTGAATCCTGGTGATTTTTCCTACATTTGGCTTCATCTCATACATTTTCTTTGCTTTATAGACAAGGGGGAGAAAAAAAAAATAGGAGCGGAGGGGGAAAAGCAAACTTATCTGGGTAGGAGACAGAGTTTTGTGAATTTGCTACTCAGCGTTTTGCTTGAGTACCATGGAAGAATATCTATTATCAAGGAAGACCAGATGTCAGGAACCTTTCCATGATTTTTTCAGCTTATAATACTTGTATTTCTATGTGTAGATAAATGTCTCTAAATATTTTCTTATACTTATCATTTCATCTCTGAAAGAAATTAATTCTAGCTTTAAAAAAAGGTTTTATTTCCCATTTGGCTATGAGCCATTTTGTATATCTGCTTTAAATGTTAATTATTAATTAGGGTATAATCTATTTAAGTCTCTTTAGCTGTCCATCTCTTCCAAAGAAGGCAGCTGGATGAAACAAGAAAGATGCATCATTATGTAGATGATAAATTAGCCTCTTATCCCAGGAGAAGACAGTTTCTCAACACCAAGGTTGAGATATACCAGGGCCTGGAGTGGAGGAGCCTCCTGGCTTCTGTCCACCTGGTGTTTGATACATAATGTGAGTCTACTAAGATGGCTTTAAAATTAAATTATTGGTAGAAGTGGAGCATCGTTCCCATAACTTCCATTCCACCAGAGTTATTGTTGCTGGTGAATGGACTTAGTGGGAAGTTGGTGGTAGATTAAGTGTTTTTAAGATGCATTTGAAAGTGAGGAGTTAGAAAAACAATAGCAGGTGATAATTTAAAAAAAAATAAATCCAACAAGTAATAAAAAGCTTTTGCACATATCCCAAGTGAAGCAAATCCTTTATATGAAGATCAGTGAAGCTGCAGCTTTAGTACGTCTTGCAAAATCTGCTGAATGAATTTGCTATTTGGCGGATGGGGAGTGGTATGTATCTTTATACAAATGAATGGCTTCTTGACAGAAAATATGTTATAGCTAGCTTTATCAACTGAGTCCTAAAGATGAAATGTGAGGCTGACAATTAGCACCAATGCCCAGCTGTGAAAACACAAGTTTCTCTCATTTATTTTAATTATATTTTTGTTCAAATATTTACATATTTTATCTCTTATTTATTGCAAACTTTATTATCGTTTTCAACAGCAAAGGAGACACTTTGGATTAAAATTTTGTATATTTGTGTATTTAGCTCTTTATTTGCCCAGTTAAAAAAAAGAGCCCTTGTTTATATGAACAGTATCAATATGGACTTATCTATATGAACAGTTGAAAAGCTGGGCATTAGATTGTGCAGCTCACCAGTCTAGCTTCAAACCTTACCCAGCAAACAGCTGAATGACTTTGGAAATCTGCAGTGTGTTCCTGAAACTTTAAATGATACCATTGTGTGCCTGATGCAGCTTAGTGGTTCACAGATCAGTGGCTGGTGAAGCTGGAACATTTTCTCCTGTATTTTATCTGTATCCATTGTTCATAGATGATCAGCTCCAGAAAGAAACTCTGCATCCATGCTGATATTACCTTCAGAAAGTTCCCGCACTGGAGCACAGACACCCAGCCCAGTTCAAATGCACATGCAAATGCTGTAGAGTTACATTACAAATATGTTTGTAATACCGACAACAATACGGCCTGATTTCTTTTATTGTAACTCAAACTGTCCTGTGCTGTTGTCACATTGTTAAGAAACATGGAGAAGACAGACACAATTGAACTTTTGTTCTCTCCAGGACTTGGGCAGGCAGCTCAGGCAGATGGTCCATTTGGGATCCAGAGCCAGAATACTTCCACATTCATGATTTCCCTAAAATGTAGCTGGCAAGAGTGATGTTCATCTGTGATGGATCTACCTTGGATGATGAAATCCAGAAAGCAAGTCACTGCTCCCAGGATAATATTTCATTATATAGAAACTAAAAGCTCCTTAAGATAAATGGATGCACTGCCCCAAATTTCTATGCAATAGTATTGGCCTAGCTTTTACCCCTCACAAGTGACACCTTAGAGTCATTGCAAATGTCTGCTCAGAGGACAAAAGCAGTCAAAAATGCAAACGGCATATTCGAGAATATCAAGAAAACTAAAGAACAAATTAGATGTAACAATACACTGCTCTCAAAATAGGGTAGAGCTAGCAGAACTACTGTGAAAGACAATGAGGATGATCAGTAAAATGGCTTCCGTCTGAAAAGAAATCAAGTAGGAACGTGATTTTTCTGTAGGATCTGCCACTAGTGTAAATGGAGCTTGAACTGAATTTCTAAAGTTCATGGGGTTTTTTCATAGTTAAAAAATGCTGAAGCCACTGCTGTATAACTGTATTTTGAACCACATGATGATGGATAAATACAGCAATAAATACAGGTTACTAATGGCCCAGGGATCATAACAAGTTTATATTCATTAAGGGTGAAGAGAAGGTGATTGCAACCTGTACTATGGTTTGCTTGAGAATGACTAAATTCCCACAGCTGTATAAATTTCTTAGCAAATATTTGAACAGAAAATGTGCTTTTTTCTTCTTTTTTTCTTTAAAGAAAATGTATTAATTGTATATCTCTAAAGCCACATCCCTTGACATGAAAGAAAACAACTTTGACTAAAAATCTGTTCTGGTTCAGTGATAGAGTGAAGAGAGCATTAAAAAGTAAAACTCAAATATTTAGCTCTAATGGGAACATAAATAGTTATCAAGTATAAACAGAAGAAAGAGAAAAAAGAAGGGGGGGTGGTAAGGAAACAAAAGACATGAAGGAAAAATCCATGTGGGCAAAGCTAAAAGTTCTAGTTTTAGTATATTTGCTAGGATCTCTTTTGTTCTAAATAGACTAAAACTCTACAGGTTTTAGTTCATAGTGATGATGCAGGAAAGGCAGATATGCTTGGTAAGAGTTTCTTTTGGTTTCTGTCACCTTGGGATGAAATGCTTTCAAGTCCAGTAATAACTGAAAAGGATGTTGTTCTAGTCTGTTAGGGATAAACACTCTGAAATCATCAGGCTGAGACAGACATTTCTTGTACAGGAGTCTTAGAGGAGCTGAGGTCACCTCAGACTCAATGCTATTGTAAATGAATTTATCTTGGAACATAGGGGGAGTGCCATTATAGTGTGCGAATACTCAAGAAGGAGGCTTGTGTGACTCAGGTTAGCACAGGCTGGTATTTTGACAACAACCCCCAGGAAACTAATTAAAAGACTTGATAGAGGTTTAGTTAGAAAAAGTTAAACACTAATGAAAGGCAGCCAGCATTTCGTGAGAAAGAGGATTTGTCAAACAATTCATCTCAGTATTTGAGTATGTTATAAATTTAGTTGATAAAGTTAGCTGCATAATCTTTTTCAGGTGTTTGATTTAGTACCTTACAACTTTTTAAAAATATAGAACGTATTAAAAAGGTTAAAGATCAGTCAACTGACACATCTCACAAATCACTCATCATGGGGGAATCTCACTTGAATAGGGCTCTTTTTAATGGGTTTCTTTTCACGGTAGTGGGCCCAATGCTATTTCTAATGATGATTTGTCGGTGATTAGAACATCACTGTTGAGTGGCAAAGAAGGATGTAGAGAAGTTAGTCATACAGTGAAACCTTGATCTCTTGATGGGCTGGATCCATTCATACAATATGCATTTCAATATAGCAAGAAACAGATTTCTGCTTCTTAAAGCCAGGAATGCAGCTGAAGCCTGCTTAATGGAGCAGTATTGACTGAAAGAATTTGGGATGGTGTTTGTCAAGTAATTAAACTGGATGTAGCCTGGAAAAGTATATACCCAAACCAATATTTTTTTTTTTTCTTGAATATACAGAATACACACAGGGAAATAGAATGGATCAGAACATCAAAACTATATCTCAAAATATTATATACCTCAACATGTGCTATTCTGGTATCCACTTACAAAGAAAAGGCACTGAAGTATCAGGGAGTTCAGAAAGCATTTTAAAATATAAGACTTTAAACTCTGTTTAGCTCATCAAAAGTGAGACAGGGAGTTGATGTGATGAGCATTTGAAGGTAGGCTCTGAGTCTACTGATAGCATGTGTGTATTTATTTTTTAATACAGACAACTGATCCAAATTACTTTTTTATTCATATGTGATTTACCTTTTGTGTAGCAGCCTTTTGTGCATTTATGTGTTCATGTCTGCATAAATGAGAGCGCTACACTCAAAGGCTTTAATGGAAGTTAAGTCCCTGTGTACATATAATATGAGGGCAGTTTACAAGAATGTATTTACAGCAAGAACTGTCAAAAGATATTTTGGGTATCTCTCATAATCAGGACCAGAATCCCATGGCAACAGGCAAAGGTCTTTTGTTCAGCATGATATGGACTTTAAAGCATAGTATTTACAGTAATATTAACTACCCTGGATAGTGCATGAGCTGGTCTGGTGTTCTCCAAGGCTGGCTGAAATGATATGAACTTGCTTACTATGGAGGGATGAAATCATTGCTTGCCTGAGTTTAGATTCAAGTAGGTAAATAATTTGCACTTTGTTTTGCTCTGAATCTATATTTAATGCTCAGACATTGTCGAAATGGGCAGGGTATCAGAGAGATTTCTGGGAAGATCTGCCCTTTAGTGAAAGGAGATAAACATATCTGAGTGTTACGAGGGTGTGATCAAAGTGAGGAGTTATGCTAGTAGAGAGCAGTATAGTTAGAAAAGCTACCAAGGAGAAGTGATAGCAGACAGAGTTTAAGAGAACATGTGAAGTTTTACTGTAGTTACAATACAAGAGCAGAGCTCAGAAGTAAACTCTCAATACTCAGCATATTTTTTCCTGACTTCTAGGTGACCAATTACACCACATAAACTAGTAAAAGTATTTCATGCTGTGTTAAGCAAAGAAGACATAAACAAGAGCAACATGGGAGTAAAGCATAATAATTTGTCTGCTGAAGTACTGTGAAGTTAATAGCACTATATAGACAAATGAGAAGATGCATAGAAAACCAAAAATGGCTGCATCAGGCATAGCATTGAGCAGTCTATCAAAAATTACATTTCTGTTGTACTCTATTCCTCTTCCACTTTGAATGAGGTGTCCAAGGTGATGAACTACAGCTGGAAATCTTTGGGCTACATTGCAATGTCCCAGAAAATAAAAAGCTGTTGGAAGCATGCAGAATAAGGAGCGAACAGAGCAGGTATGCTTCTGAAACAAAACCATATTACTCTTATTTCAGACATAGAACTCTGACAGAATCTCACAAAAGTTAAAGATCAAACTAGAAGTGGGGACCTCACATCGCTAAACTAATAACATGGAAGAAAAATAGCCTGCATGAAGTTGAACA